>NC_136057.1:334862400-335586150 GCF_964261635.1 Lissotriton helveticus | reverse complement strand
ATGCTGGTGTGAGCTCATCATAGTCAATGGGAACATATATGAGGGGTTTCCACTGGTTTCATGCACCTGGTAAAGGACCTCTCTGAATGTTGCTAATGCTAACTTGTAAATTATACATACCTGTGCATTTACTAGGGTGATGGTGGCACCAAAAGGCTGGCGGCTTGTTACTGCCTGTGGCGTGCTGTGATGCTACTATATGGTTCTCCCAGGGGAAGGGGCCCAGGTCGGGCTTGGGTGGTGCCCAGTGGCTGCTCTATGCCATTCACTCCACGGATAGCAGGCCCTTCCCGGGCAGAGGCGAGGCTGTCTGCATTCTTACACTGGCGCTAAGTTAATCTACGAGGCACTCCGTGGCGGGGGTAATTGCATCTGGGCGCTTGTATCGCTGCACAAATTACTTTAAAGTTTCAACAATTCATTGACTCCATTCTTGTAAATAGATAATGGGGAAATAATACAAGTCATCTCGCATTTTTACTGCCTTCCTTGAAGCTGCATTCTATCTCCGAAAATGTCCTGTGGGGCTCGTGTCGCCCGCCTAATATGTCTGCCCCCGCCCCCGCGCCATGGACAGACATCCAACAAAACCAACGGCTGTCACGGGAAAAACATCTCGGCCAAATCACCTGCATTTCCCTCCGGCAGATTTCTCATGCACCCTTTTTCTGCAAAGAGGGAACGGTGCAGTAATTCGCTGAACTATCATACCACTGCCGTAAATACCACAAGCAACGTCCATATACACATGTAGAATAAATATATCTATCTCATTTTTCCTGACTGAATAAAGGTGATCAGAAGCATGAGTACGTTGCGATTTTCCTTTCCACAATGTCGGAGCTGCCAAGCGCTGCGAAAGGGTCATATTGTGGAACTGCAAGCAAATAGGAGTTACCACTACTACTCATGTGAACGGTGTTCGTTGTATCGACTTCGATAGGATGAATGGCAGAGCCGGCCCTGTAGGGACTTTAAATACCTACCCGCATTATTATGGACACAGATTTCAGGGAGATAAACGTGTGTTCAAGTTTGCTTACAAGCAATTACATAATCCGATTTCTAACTGGAAATTAAATGAAATAACATATACATAAATATATTGCTCAGCCAATCCTTCTCTGATGCTGCCTCAAAACTCTGGAGTAGCGACCCGAAGAATTTAGAACAACAACCTCACATATTGCTGTCCACAAAGTAGGGTGTGCATAGCAGTTGAGAATCTAGTATGTTTGTATGTTATGTTTTAGCCATGAGATAAGGTACATTTCATGTATTACTTTATGTGCAATAGTATGATTACTGAAATGTCAAAGGTGTAGAGAAAGACGTACACGAAGGGAAGTATTTGTAAATGATTTATTACCAATAGCAGAGGCCCGCAGACAGCTGATAACAGGATGTGGCTCTGGCGAACAGCCGTTGAGGTAAAACAATACCACCCACAATGACGTTCCTTGGAACTCCCTGATAATTCCACACTATTCTTAGAAAAAGGGAAGGAATGTATGTAGGAGGTCCCGCTAGGTGGGTGACAGACGAGGGCATGGTTGAAAACACAGTACAGAGTGTGATTGATATTCAGTCCTATACTACTAATATGTCTGTACAGCATTGGGTATAAAAACTGATTGTCTGTACAGTCTAACTAAGACCTTTTGTGCTCTTTACAGAAACAGTCCTGACGATTGTCCCATTCTGCGATGCCAGACTGCATTCTACATCTATGGAAGCGGAGAGTGACAGCATACTAAGAGGAAGGGTGGAACCCTCACTTAACACTGCTCAGCATCAAGAACAATTGCTTCCCGACCATACTGTCCCTGCTTCCGACAGATACAACTTACGCTTCAGAGGGAAGGCTTGCCCTTGACTTCGCCAAGTGCCAATAGGCTGTAGGGCTGTGATCCTCCTAGTCTAAGAGTAGTGCTGTTTGTAAGACTGAGGTAAAGCATAAGGGTCCTCGGCCCCTGCATCCAGTGAAACAGCCACCAATCACAGACAGCCACTAGGGGTCCCTGGCTTAGCACAATGGGCGCCTTCCAAAACACCCGTATCCAGAAACAAGATGCCAGTCTCCGACATAGCAGATGCTTTATGGTCACCGTGGTAACGCTGTTTGTCTCCCTCCTCCTAACTATCCTTGGTTGGCTCTTACTGATCTTCCATCCTGTTACATCACCGACTCCTACCCCGACTCCTGCAGAACCCAGTGGGGTTGGAAGGCCCTCATCTTCCTTGCATTAGGAGTAGTTGTCCTGGTCTCCTGCTATTTGTGTTTTCAGTGCTTGCCAGTACTCTGTACAATGTGTGTGCAGACCATCAAGCCTCCACCATCAAACATTCACAACACCAATATGATGGTAATGATCCAGCAAGAAACAGATGCCCATATGAACATTGACATTTCCTCAAGTATTTGCCACTCTATGGCGAAAAGAGGGTCTGAGGAAAATAATTTTTCGATCAACAATCATTTTGAACAGGACTCCATTGGTTTTTGCATTGCCATCTCGTGGCAAGTACTTTCACAGAACCCACCTGGTTGTTTTTCCTGATGTACGAGAAAATTCTATCAGCACGACAAAAATCCATTTTTGCAGGCCTGCATTTCTGCCCAGGAACTGTCACCCGCCCAACCCCCTGTTCTCTTCAGTTCCTCAGAAAGCCACATGGCCCTCACCCCGAGTGAATGATTCATTTTTCCTCTCCTGCTCCTAGCCTGATAAAACATCCTTGACACAGTGATCAGGTTATCTAGACAATGGTCTGACTGTTGGACTCTAATCAGGGTAAATAAACAAATGTCTTGAAAGACCAGGTTATGATCAGGCAATTGAACAATGACCTGAAAGAAGAGCCCTGATCAAAGCAGAGTGGACAATGCTCTGTGTACCAAGCCCTTGACCAGGTCACCAACTACAAGCATAGAGTGGACAATGCTCTGTGTACCAAGCCTTGACCAGGTCACCAACTACAAGCATCGCCTTGATCAAGCTATCAACTACAAACACTGCCCTGATTGGACAATGGACTGACAGCCAAAAGAATGGTATGATAAATGTATAAAAGGCTTGTAAGCTACAGAGTAAAGTAGCAGCCTCCTGGGTTTTGTCTCTGACTAGCTTGGGACTCTGTTCCATAGCCCTGGCTATTGAAATAAATCTGGGTTCCTCCTGCAGACGAAGGCTCCTGTGTCTCCTTTTACTACGTATGAAGGGTATGGAAGATTTGGGCGGTTCCCCCGCCACCGAGAACCTGTAAGTGGGTCAATACGGTTCTTCAACATCTCGCATCATCGTAGGGTGAGCACACGCCAAACACCAGACGTACCACTAACTCAGTACACCATAAATAATCACCACGAGGCTTTATTAAGGCAAAATTCTGTAGTCAAAAAACATTATCCCCAGTGCGAACTATCCGGACCACGCATCATCGCAGGTTACATACACGCTCACTACCAAAATGTACTACTAACTCAGTGCACCATAATTCATCGCCACATAGCCGTATTCAGGCAGAATTTAACTGATTCTTCATTTTTTATTTATAAAGTGCAGTACCAAACAAAGTAACGTCCCTCAAACCTACACAAAATCACCACATGGCCTTACTAAGCCAGAATTCACAAGACAAAAACCATTACTATCAGTACGGCCTGCCCAAACCACACATCATTGCAGGGTCCACAGAACCTTGTTGTTTCAGGTACCACTAACTCAGTGGAAACCAAACTAAGTATAACACCTATAAAACCCTAAACAATATCCCTTTAGTATGCTTCCTTCAAAAAAATGTTGATATCACTTATAGATTAAGTTCAATAATAAAATGCAAGCTGCATACACGTTCTATCTTCCACTTCAATCATAATTGCAGATGATGCACTCCACCCTAAGATCTACACTGCAGACAGCAGGGTTTACAACTTGAATTCACCTTTACATCTACACTATAGACAGTAGGAAATTCAACATTGATTTATTTAATGCACAGACATTTATACTGTATGTATTCAGATTTTGTTAAAATAAGTGAAAAAATATTGTTCTATAACTGTACTGACTACTAGCTTCTATGTACACTGTGCACAGTAGAGTTCACAACTTGAATTTACCTGTTCATCTACACTACAGGCAGCATTAAATTCAGCCTCGATTTATTTAAAGCAGAGAAAAAAATAGTACTGTTGCACTGGTAGTATGTGCAAGCACCTTCAATAGCTGCATTGTGTGAACTATGATAACAAAGAATGTAGAAGATTGCGCCAAAATGTACCTCCACCACCAGCAATACCAAGTACCTCTGGGGTATCACCTTCAACATTGCCACCAGACATACGTCCCTAATTTGTGAAAGTTACAATGCACTGCGTGAAGAGGAATCGTTTAATTTGTTATGGGGAGCAATCAGTACACCTAGTTTGTACAGCAATTGATAACTATCGATGCTAGGTTTTTCCCCCCTCTCAAAGTTCATATAGTCCAGTATGCAACAGTGAATGATTTCAGTGCAGCCCGTTCAGACCTCGCATCATCGCAGGGTGAGCACACAATAAACACAAGACATACCACTAACTCAGTACACTGTAAATAATCACCACGTGCCCTTGCTCAGGCAAAATTCAATAGTCAAAACACATTTTTACCAGTGCGGTCCGCCAGGACCATGCATCATCGCAGGCTCCACACAAACCGCCCCTACCTCAGTGCACCACAACTCATGAACTCTCCACGATAGAATCTACTGTGTATTATTTCACATACAATGCTCCTACCTTTGTACAGCAGAAGTCATAAACCATTTATGATTAAATATCTGTATATGATATCATGATTACTATTCTACTTGTTACCAACAACAACGTAATAAAATGGAGTCGAGCGCACGTGCCCATACCCACTTCAACTATCTATCTGTGTCTGTGTATTTATTGTGTTTGTAAAATGCTGCTCCTCCGCCCTACCACATTATATTGTGCTATAAATAGCGTATGCAACCATCTTACCTGTGACAGTAAGTGTGGGCTATTCCTCCTGTTTAACATTTTTTTTTTAGCATATTTATATAGCGCAAAATCAACCCAAAACGAATACATTTTCAGGCACGCGTACATTACGTCATTACTCTACAATAACAGGATGTGGACGCAATTCCAAGCCTTGAACAATGATTTCCAGCACCAAGTTCAACAGTGTACCTGAATGACCACATACATATATATATTAGCTGCCTTTCATGTGCCAAAAACTGCAACTTAAACCTTTCGCAGCCCTGTATTACTACAGCTACAACACTCCACTGAATGTACTACAAACATTCATAATATCAGAAATGCGTCATGTCCACCATCTTTTATCTGTGCAACTATGAACGAATATAGAGTCAGTAATACCCCGTACCTTCCATGTTGGCCAAGTTGTGGAACTTTACAGATCTAATGACACATTCACGTTTAAGACCCGGGTGATGTCAACACTACAAAATGGACACCCGAATTACTTGATTTCTCATATAGCTCACGACGGGACCATGCCCATAGCTCCGGAATCATGGTTCAGAGCCTCACGCAGCACTGGCATATGTCAGGCCAGCCCACTCCGCTTACGCTTTCAGGAAAAAACAAACAAGAAAAATTGCCCAGATTTCCATTGTACTGATTTCTTAGTTCCAGGTCTAGTTGTCAGAATGGCACACACACACTCTCTCATGGCTGGTATACACCCACACCACACCCATCCAGCGTATGCATCACTACACATGTGAAGACAGGGCGCACGTGCTGTAGGCCATTTTAGAGTTGCTCCCATCGCAAGCGCTGTGATGGCCCTTCCTAGTGGTTCCGACTCCTCATGTAGGCCCGAACCACCGAGTACAAGAGCTCACCACTACGTGCGGGGCCTCTTTGGTCACTGAGTTAGTGATACCGGAAGGACTGAGTGGGTGAAGAACCTGCGATGATGATGGGAGCACGAGTATGTCGTTAGCCATAGCGATATCAAGACTCAGCACAATATGTGAGACTTCTTGGTGGCAGAGTGGGACTGCATGTTGTAGAAGGTGTCCTGTCCACGAAAAGGTAAGCAGTGAGGCCTGAGTGCGCATCGGAGGGAGTCGATGGGCTGCAGCAGACTAGATGCAAAAACATGACGCAGCGATTTAGATGAACGCAGTCCTATATACCGAATGTTATTCCATTAATATATTTTTTTCTAATAGCAGCAACGTTTTTATAATCGATCAAACGATCGGAATATAAACTGTACAAATAGTTGTTTTTAAATGCGGGAGGGAAGGTGTGTGAAAAGGCGATGTTATTGTACTCCACAATAAAATAGTAACAAATATCAATAATAACATATTTCTTTTACTATCTTTTAGATGTAGAGCTTAAGGGTGCATTATGTCCCGGCACATGGTGAAAAACACACCGGTGACAGAAAGGTGAACTGCAAATATTCTTTTCAGTCACTCTCTCACTTCCTCTCTCCTATCATAAAGAAATGACGCACAATCTTAACTTCCTTTTTATTTTACAGGTTGTGTTTCACAAATTGGCGTCACTCCCCCCCCCAAACCTACAAAGCTCTACGTCTGTGTATTCTGCGATGATGCGTGGCCATTGTAACAATGTCTGAGAAGCCTGCTTGGACACGTGGTGCACCCTCTTTGAATCACGCCAATGGCACAAAGTGAGCAAAGAAACTTGTTTCCGAAACAACGACAACTTATCTGTGAAAAGAGAAAATGGGTAGTGTGAAGCAGCTTCACTGCGTAGGAATGTACAATTACCTCTGAGCAGTGAGGATAGGTTACAACAGTCTGAGGGGCAGATCTACAAGCCCCTTGCGCCGCTTTTCTGTCACTTTTAACATGAAAAAAGAGGCGCAAGGAGCTTCTAAATCTGACTCTGACTTCCCAAGAAAAACACTCACCTACGGACTCTGCGAGTCAATGGGGTGCACAACAGTCTAGGTATGCAATATTGAGAACCCCCAGCTATGCAGTGGGAGTGTATGGGATATACTACTTTGGAAGAAAAACAGCGCACAGACACCTCCTTACAGTGGAAGTGGATGAAATACATTATCCTGAGTGTACAAATAAATAAAGCAAAGATATACGTGTGCAGTTGTATGTACCATGCTATTACTAACTTTATATACTATCTTTCAGATCACTAAACGAGAGGGTGTACTATGAACCGGCAAGTGCTTGGACACACAAAGGAGGCAAAAAGATGAGCTACGAAGATTTTCTCCAGTATTAACTGCTCCATCTATAACATTCTCTCTGTTACAGTTTTAATTAAGTATGGGCGAAATTTGCGAATTTGCGTTCCGCTAATTCACGCAAAATCGAATTCGCAATCCGCAAAATCTGCGAATTTTAGATTTTTTGCGTGTACGCGGGGCTTTTTGTGTGTTCGCGGGCCGCTTGCATGGCGAAGTTACCCGTGCGGTCATGTATGGGCACAGCACCCTCAGGTTCACCACTGCCACCCTCGGGTTCATCACTGCCACCCTCTGGTTCACCACTGCCACCCTCTGGTTCACCCCTGCCACCCTCTGGTTCACCCCTGCCACCCTCTGGTTCACCACTGCCACCCTCTGGTTCAGCACTGACGCTCTCTGGTTCACCCCTGCCACCCTCTGGTTCAGCACTGTCTCCCTCTGGTTCACCACTGCCACCCTCTGGTTCACGACTGCCACCCTCTGGTTCATCACAGCACCTCCGGTTCACCACTGCCACCCTCTGGTTAACCACTGTCACCCTCTGATTCAGCACTGCCACCCTCTGGATCACCACTGCCACCCTCTGGTTCACCCCTGCCACCCTCTGGTTCACTACTGCCACCCTCTGGTTCATCACAGCACCCTCCGGTTCACCCCTGCCACCCTCTGATTCAGCACTGTCACCCTCTGGTTCACCACTGCCACCCTCTGGTTCACGACTGCCACCCTCTGGTTCATCACAGCACCTCTGGTTCACCACTGCCACCCTCTGGTTAACCACTGTCACCCTCTGGTTCAGCACTGCCACCCTCTGGTTCACCACAGCCACTCTCTGGTTCACCACTGCCACCCTCTGGTTCACCCATGCCACCCTCTGGTTCACCACTGCCACCCTCTGGTTCACCCCTGCCACCATCTGGTTCATCACTGCCACCCTCTGGTTCACCCCTGCCACCCTCTGGTTCACCCCTGCCACCCTCTGGTTCATCACTGTCACCCTCTGGTTCATCACTGCCACCCTCTGGTTCACCACTGCCACCCTCTACCGAGACCTTTTGTGACGCAGCGGCAGCACAAAAGATGCGCCATGGTGCTGGGTATTAACAACGTGACGCATCTGAGAGATGCGTCACTTTGTAAAGCCCTGCGCCATCAGGAGGCGTTCCGGCGCAGGGGAGGGCATTCCTGCGCAGGAACGCCTCCTAAAAGTGGCTGAGTGAAATCTACAAGATTTCACTCAGTCACTTTTAGGCCAATGCTGCGTCAAAACCCTGTGCCTGCTTGAAGCAGGCGCAAGGCTGGATGCAGCATTGGGGAGATAGGGCCCCCAGAGCATTGCTGGAGCTGCGTCGCAAGTGCGACGCAGCTCCAGCAATGCGCTGCTTTTACGGCACAGATGTGTGACGCATCTGTGCCGTTTTTGCCACATGGTGCGTCGCATTGTAAATGCGGCGCACCATGGGTGGCGGAGCTGCGGCGCACAATAACTGGCGCATCCCTGGGGATGCGCCAGTTATTGTAAATCTGCCCCTATATATTTAGCCAACGAGGGAGCACTTACTGATTAGACAGTAGAAAGTACTCCAGTTGAGTAGAGGTATTGCACAAAAAGGTGGCATCTTCGTGGACAAACACGCAGGGCGGGATTCATTCTGACCCCTGTTAGACTCGGTTTTTGTGCCTTTCTGCCCTCTGTTAGACTCGTTTTTCCCTTGTTTTTCTGCCCTTCTGCCCTCTGTTAGACTCGTTTTTCTCTTGTTTTTCTGTCCTTCTGCCCCCTGTTAGACTCATTTTTTGTGCCCTTGTGCCCTCTGTTAGACTTATTTTTCCCTTGTTTTTCTGCCCTTCCGCCCTCTGCTAGACTCGTTTTTTGTGCCCTTCTGCCCTCTGTTATTCCCTTGTTTTGTGCCCTTCTGCCCTCTGTTAGACTCGTTTTTTGTGCCCTTCTGCCCTCTGTTAGACTCGTTTTTGTGCCATTTTGCCCCGTTAGACTAATTTTTTGTGCCCTTCTGCCTTCTGTTAGACTCGTTTTTCGCTTGTTTTTCTGCCCTTCTGTCCTCTGTTAAACTGTTTTTTTGTGCCCTTCTGCCCTCTGTTAGACTCGTTTTTCCCTTGTTTTTCTGCCCTTCTGCCCTTTGTTAGACTGCTTTTTGTGCCTTTCTGCCCTCTGAATCACCACATCATCACTCAGCGCTACCCCAGCATCACTCAGCACCACCACATTATCACTCAGCACCACCACATTATCACTCAGCACCACCACAGCACCACTCAGCACCACCACAGTATCAATCAGCACCACCACAGCATCACTCAGCACCACCACAGCACCACTCAGCACCACCACAGCACCACTCAGTGCCACCACAGCATCACTCAGCACCACCACAGCATCACTCAGCACCACCACATTATCACTCAGCACCACCACAGCACCACTCAGCACCACCACAGCATCACTCAGCACCACCACAGCATCATTCAGCACCACCACAGCACCACTCAGCACCACCCCAGCATCACTCAGCACCATCCCAGTATCACTCAGCACCACCACAGCACCACTCAGCATCACCACAGCACCACTCAGCACCACCACAGCACCACTCAGCAGCACCCCAGCAATAATCTGCGCAACCAATCAACAACAACTAGTTCAAATATGTTCTCTCAATGTTTCAAACTTTATTACAAATGTCACAAAAAGATATTAATATTTCACTTCTGTTCTTGGATTTTCGTCACAATAAAATACACTGAACATAATCTTCACAAAAGTTATTTGCAAAAGTTTAAGCTATTGCCATTATAAATTAAAATCACTTTTATTTAAGTATTAATTATTTAAAAAAATTAAAAGCCATTGTAATTTGTAATACCAATACAGCTAAGTCACGTAAATACAAAACATGTTGCATTACAAATGCTATAGGTGTCACATTTGCGAAAGTTATAACTATTGACATTGTAAATGACAAAGCTATTAATTTAGCTATTTTCAAAACCAACACATAAATAAAAAAAATGTCATTTACAAGACCAATAGCTCAAACTTTCCTAATGCGAGACCTATTGCGTTGCAAATGCTTGTTTTTATATCCATCAGTGCTTCCTGTTGAGGTTTAACTTTCGTGACAGGCGCCTCATTGCCTACTTGTAACTATTCTCTGACCCTGCTTCAAGGGTCAGAGCAGGGTCAGAGAATAGTTGCAAGTAGGCAACGAGGCGCCAGGAAGCACTTACAGGCTTACAGCAGCAGGTGCCCAAGTTGAACTTGACATCATTGTAACCCTTTTGTAAAAGGTTACAAAAAATTAGCTTCAACATTTGCACCTGCTGCTGTAACCCTTGCTTGGCTGAAAATTCGTCCCCGCTGATTCGCGGATTTTACCGCGATTTCGCGAGATTCACGGATCGCGAAATCGTGGAAAATCCGCAAATTCCACGAGCGGAACGCATTTTCAGCCCATGCTTAGTTTTTTTTTTTTTTCAGAACAAAAGCCCATGCTTAGTTTTAATGTCTTTTTTTCTCTCTTTCTCTCTCTCACTCTCTCTCACAACGTTTCTCTTTCTCTTTTAAAGTTATAGATGCTGCTGTCCACTCTGCCGAGGCTGAATGTAAGACAGTCTGCAGTATACAACCAAAGCTGAGTTCAAGTTGTGAACTCTGTTGGCCACAGTGTTTACAGAAGGTAATCAGAGTGGCCTGGATATACAATACCTTCGATTAAATGCTTTATAAATAAAATAGCTTAATTACAAGGCCACTTGCGCCAATTTTGCGTCACTTTCAACATGGGAAAAGTAACACAAAAGTGGCGCAAGAGTCTTGTAAATAAGCCCTAAAGAATCTTGTCCTGCATAATGACTTGATCTCTCACCTAATTCTGTCTCATCTCTGAATCATTTTAAAGAGCTGTTGGTCCATAGTGTAAATCTGACGTAGTAGGCACTTCCATACAGACACCTCTTGAACGCGGGCTATAAGAGAGGTGGAATGTATCAGGCACACTACAGACGTGAAAATAACCAACTATTGCCAAGTGTTACCTTAATTTGTGATCTTTGACCTCATTCAGTCACATCGATCTAATTTTAAACACTTATTTTCCTTTTTGTTTTGCAGGTTACCTACCCTTCTTGCATTGGAGTCCATCGAACATTTTCTTTATTATATTGTTATGTTAAAGTTATGTTTCTAGTTATTTATTATATTGTTATTTCAAAGTTACGTTTCTAGTTATTTATTGTTGTTTTAATAAAAGTTAATTTAAAAAGTATATACGTCTTCTTTTTCTGACATTTCACTATTATTTAGTGTGATAATCATATGCTTACAAAACGTTTAACAATTAAAATAGAAATGATGTTTATAACTAGAAGTAATATACTGAGGCTAACTCTTTACCAGCTCTTTACCAAAGTCTGTAGCTGGGATTAACGTTTCCTATGGAAAATTTTAAAAACTCCAGCACAGTAACTGTTTGGATTAGCAACATTGTGTGGTAAACTTGTAACCTGTGTGGTCACTTAAGTATTCTATGAACTGTTACTATGGTTACAGGCAGTAAGCATTTTGGGGGTTAGGGTTGAAAGGTACTGCCTGTACAGAAACCGTTATATTTACCCAGGTTCCTCTACATAACAGAAAGGAAAGCAAACTAAGACAGAACACTGTGTAGCAGATTTACAAGCCCCTTGCACCACTTTTGCGTCACTTTTCCCATCTTAAAAGTGATGCAATAATAACGTAATGAACTTGTAAATCTGCCCCTATGCACATTACGAGCAAAACAAGTACACAACTCATTCAATTCTTTATCGATCACAATTAGACAGTGTTGCTTCACGATTGACATTGAATTTCAATAAATACTTAGTGCCTATTTAAATGGATGATGAGATTGTCAACATTGCAGAACTTAGTGGCATATTTACAAAGACGGAGTTAAAATTGTTGTCGCTTTAACGCCTGCAAACTACAACAAAAATGCAGAAAATGGACTTCAAAATCTTTTATCTTACCAGAAGATTTTCTCAACATTGCTGTTTCCTATACAAGACTGAGAGCCACCCCCCGGAGCTATAAAATAAATGGTTGTGGGGGGCTCCAAGGCCCCCCTGCAAAATTAGAAGTGTGGGGACCTCAACAACCCCCCTCAAGCCCTGGGAACCACCACCCTGGTGATTTGTGCATTTTGGGAGGCAGACTGTGTGGCCCTCCGCCTGGACCCCTCGAGAGCGCTGGGGACCGCCACGCCCCAGGGCCGGCTCCTGCAGTGTCCAGGGGTACCTACTCCGGGACACTGCTGTTTGCTATGAGAAGGCGGGAGTCTCGTGGCTCCCGCCCTCCCATAGCAAACTTAGTTTCCATTTTGAAAGACACAGCAGTGAAATCTGTACTCACTTTCAAAATCCAAACCAGATTGCTTTTCCACATGCAAGTTAGCATCTACCCATGCGGAAAAGCAATGCCGGCTCCCGAAGGCCGCAGGGAGCCGGTGGGATCATGGGGGCATTGTGGCTCCCCACACGGTCCCCAACATTTTTTATAAGTCGTGCATCCAGCATGTGCGGCCCCCTGGTGTGCACATGCTGGATGCACGACTCATATTCTGTAGGGTGCGCGACTCCAGCGCCTTTGGTGCACAACTTCTACGTGTTTGGGAGCAGGCACTGCTTTTCCACATGGGGACCTACTAACATGCAGCTCCAAATGTGGAAAAGCAATCTGATTTAGATTTTAAACGAGAGAACAGATTTCCTTGCTATGGGAGGGCGGGATGAACACCCCGGGACACTGCAGGAGCCAGCCCTCGCACAATACATAAAACCCCAGGGAGTGGTGGGAGACCTTGCAGCCCCCCAACCATCTTTTTTGTAGCCCCGGCGGTTAACGGTGCCCTCGAGTACTCCAGGAGGGGTGCTCCCAGTCCCCTTCCCATAATACATAAAGCCCCAGGTGTTGTGGTCCCCGCGGCTTTGGGGGCCTTGGACCCCTCCCCCCACCATTTGTTTTTAGCCCCAGAGAGTGATGATCCCTGGGGCTGAGGGGCCTCTCGGGGGCTAATTATAAAAAAAGCTCTGTTTTATTTGATTTATTTTACGGCAAAGTCCGCGCACCCTACACACACCTGCGGGGTTTAAAAAATAAAAAATTGGGGGCCCTGGGGGTCCTTCTGGGACCCCCTAAGCAGGTCTAGAGGGTAAAATTATTTCTACCCTGCCCCCTTTCTGCATTTTGCACACATATTCCACTGACTTCCTCAGCCTCGCTTCTACCAAGACACAAAATGGCTGCCAACAGTTCCTGGTTTCGAATGTTGACAACCACTTGACAGCCAATTAGCATTCAGCGCGTGATCAGAAGAGTGCACTTATGGTACGATGACAATGCACGCAGAATCCGCGGATCCACCGCGCCCATAGATATATAAATTACTTTAACTGTAAATTTCTCAGGAACTACTGAACAGATTGACACAAAAGGCACAAGTCTGAACTGAGGACTAATTTGGTGTAATTCCGTTCAGCCATGTCTAAAGGTCCTATAGGAAATTGCATGGGGAAACCACGTTTTGGGACCCCCATTTTTTCTCGGCCCCCACTTGACAAATCATCGTGAAACTTTCAGGATAGGAGCGGACCAGAGCTGGCCAAAAGTTTGAAAATTTTTGCAAAGATTCATCAATCAGGGCCAAAGTTATTGGGAATAGAATGTTGCGGATTTCCTATGCATAATAGGTCCTAACTATAAGTATCTACTGGCGATCGCGCTAGTAGGTTATTTATGTGTGTATATATATATATATATATATATATATTACCTACTGGCGGTCGCCAGTAGGTATATATAGTTAGGATTTTTTCTCTATGGGTTTTTTGAAAATTCTATGTCTAATAACTTTAGCGTTTGTGGACGGAATTGGCTGAAATTTTCAGGAAAATGGCACATTTTGTTTCTGAGCAGCCCCTGAAAATGTTGGGGGGGTTCGTCAAGGGGGGGCCGAGAAAAAAGGGGGGTCCCAAAACGCGTTTTTCCCATGTTAATTTCCATAGGGCGGTTGGCCTCACTTTTAGCCCGAACGGCTGAATGGATTTGCACGAAACTTGGAAAAATTGTAGGGACTGGTAGCCCGATGTGCCTTTTTGTAGGTCTCAATATATGTGCTGCAGTGGATTTTGAGAAATTAACGTTTAAAAAAAGATATATATCTGTAACAGCGGACTGGGCAGCGGCCCAGGACGCGGACTTTTCGCGCAACGGAGCTTTGTGAAGCGAAGCTGATTGGTTCTCCGGCGTCTGTCAACATTCCAAATAGTCCGTAGCGGCCGCCATCTTGTCTCTCGGTAGGATCGAGAGACAAGAGGAGGCGAAAGCGAAGGGGCAAATGACCATAAGGGGGAATAGTAGATCCTCGCTGACCCCCTAGGTTTGATGTGGAGGTTTTAAAAGGGCCCCGCGGGGCAAAAAAAAAAAATAATAATAATAATCGAACGGCTGAATGGATTTGCACGAAACTTGGTAAAATATTAGGGACTGGTAGCCCGATGTGCCTTTGCTAGGTCTCAATATATGTGCTCCAGTGGATTTTGAGAAATTAACGTTCAAAAAAAGATATATATCTGTAACAGCGCTCCGCTTCGCGTACTTTTCGCGTTACGGAGCTTTGCGAAGCTGATTGGTTCTCCGGCATCTGTCAACATTCCAAACAGTCCGTAGCGGCCGCCATCTTGTCTCTCGGTAGGATTGAGAGACAAGAGGAGGCCAAAGCGAAGGGGGAAATGACCATAAGGGGGCATAGTAGATCCTTCCTGACCTCTTAGGTTTGATGTACCATTTTGCCAAGTTTGGTGTAATTCCGTTCAGCCATTCAGGCTGTAGACGTATGTAAATGTCCTATGGAAAATTGCATGGGGAAAACACATTTGAAAGTGTTGAAATTTAGAACCAATTAAAATGTTACTTTGGTTTTGTATTTGTGTGTGATGAAAGTTAATTGGTTATGTATATATGTCAAATGAGAGGAAACCACAGCCATTTTGTGATACTACTGTCTGAGGTACATTTGTGAGGAATTTTTGGTGGTGAATTTCTGGTGTTTGATTTACACAGTACTAACACTTTTCCTACTTTTGAAAAGGTGAGTTGTTAATTTGTAAGGGGAACTATGTTGTACACTTGAAGATAATTTGAAAAATGTTTTCTGTTATTTATTTGCAGTCCTTCTGTTATACTAAATACTTGATAAAGTTAGTTTTATATTATGTATTACTAAAAACGATAAATGAAAGTGATTATTTTTTTCTGCAATTTACAGCAAGCAATTTCAAAATAAAATGGCTCACAATGAAGAGACCGTGGCAATTTCTTTTGAATTGTCCACTACATTGATTGAAATTGAGAGCACCAATAATGAAACATTGTCACAAGGAGGACATGACTTGTATGATTCCATTAGATTGATTGAAATGGACAGCACCAAGAATGAAATATTGTCACAAGGAGATGACTTGAATGATTCCACTACGTTGATTGAAATTGAGAGCAGCAATAATGAAATATTGTCACAAGGAGGAGATGACTTGTATGATTCCATTAGATTGATTGAAATGGACAGCACCAATAATGAAATATTGTCACAAGGAGGAGATGACTTGAATGATTCCACTACATTGATTGAAATTGAGAGCACCAATAATGAAATATTGTCACGAGGAGATGACTTGAATGATTCCACTACATTGATTGAAATTGACAGCACCAATAATGAAATATTGTCAGAAGGAGGAGATGACTTGAATGATTTTTTTGATCAATCTCTTGATGGCGAATTTATCGAGTGTTTGGAGACGATAGAGTTACAAGAATCATTATTGCAGACTTTTCATGAGGACATTGCTGATGAGGACATGTTACTAGTTCTTTCAAATTTAGAAAATTCTGAAGAATAAATTTATATTTAGAAATCAAAAATTGTTTGAGACATTATTCATTTTTATTTTTAATTTATGAGGTTGTAGCGAAGTGATTGTAGTATAAAATGAGACTTATAGTATAGAGTGCAACATTTTTATGTTACATGGTAAGTTTACTCATATTTACTTCCCTTCTGCCACTATATTATCTCCAATGTGTATTTGACATCTCTTCTTCATCTCCGGCCTCCTTTCTCTCACTGTGTGTCTCCGATGCATCTTATCGGTGCTATTTTGTGTAATTACAGAAGAGAGTAAAATAAAATAGTTCGGAACGTGAAAAGGGGGCAAAGTAGAGTACTCCTCACCCCCTAGGCCTTTTTAGGCGGTCCCAAAAGGATCAGTTTCTGCTTTCCTGAGAGATTATGGTATGAGTTCCATATACCACAATAACTTGCATTACAACATGCAAGATATCTATCTCCTATTACCAACTTTTGGAGATATTCGCGCTAAGCGCGAATATCTCCAAAAAGTAACACCTGCCCTGAGCAGTTCTTAGCCATGTTATCCAATGGGAGGTGGATAACATGGCTAAGAGCATTAGCTCGGTAATGTATGAATATCGCTGAGTTTTTAGCGATATTCATGCATTGCGGCCGTTTATTATCGCATTTGTGATAAACCTTGATAATAGCAAGGTTTATCTTTGATAATTTCTGACGATGCTTAGCGGTAAAAAATTCGTTGGTAAGCATCGTTAGCGATAAATATCGCTTAACTTTGGTAATATGCCCCAACGTCTGTTAACGTTCGATTCGAAGGAAATGAGGAAGTGTTGAAAAACATTGTCTGCGCCATCTTGCCTTTTTTGAAATGCCACACTTTTGTCGTGCACGGCAGCCATTTTAGATGTCTTGACCAGACCCACTCTCTGCACGCTGTCGATTCGTAGCATGGCTCCTCACCCTCGCAAGCATCTTCCCCAGGCACTGGTCACCCCCGCTCTCTGTCTTATGCATGGGCAATAAACCTCCCCCCATCTGCGCTGCTCTTCCCTGAGAATCACACTCTGTGCCCGCCCGACACCTCCCTTTCGCCCTATTCACTACCGCACCCTCTGACACTCCTCTTCCTCTGTGTCCGATTGTCCAGGCTATCAGCTAGCCCTGCAGATGTAGTTTATGGCCTCAGCTGTAAAGAATCACCCCTCTTCAAAGGAGTTATAGTAGATCAAGGCCCACACCCGATGAGATCCGTCACACCACACGTGTTCCTACTATCTGAAAACTATCCTGTATTGTGATTGGGGAGGGGATCGAGCCTGAAGCGGAAGATTCCAGGAATGACTCTTTGTACATCAAAGTTTTTACAAT
The DNA here is from genome assembly GCF_964261635.1 of Lissotriton helveticus. NCBI lineage: Eukaryota > Metazoa > Chordata > Amphibia > Caudata > Salamandridae > Lissotriton > Lissotriton helveticus. The sequence continues at coordinate 335,568,614 of NC_136057.1, read as the reverse complement.
TATGTCTCACATTAAAAATATATAGCACTCCAACAAAGTAGTAGGAATATAAAACTTTAATAACATATAAATATATACAACAAAACAAAAACAGTAAAAACATTTAAACAACGAAGAGACCGTGGCAATTTCTTTTGAATTATCCAATAGATTTATTGAAATTGACAGCACCAATAATGAAATATTCTTGTCAGTAGCGGTCTGTTGTGCGAATAGTTCCAAGGCAGCAGAACGCGCTGAAATCTAGATGGCACTAAAGTGATGTCTAGCAAGTTGCCGCCCAGCACATAACGGCGTGGGGCGCCGCGGGGGTGAGTGAGTCCAGTAGGCACCACAGCTATTCTTACCGGCATTGCAGAATTACTGCTGGGGACAATGCCTGTGCTGTAGCAGGGTCACAGCAGAAACAAAAAGGATTCTGTTGAAGATGTTGTTGGTTTTCAATTTGAAAACAGTTCTGGTGTCAACTGCTATGCTAATGTAGTGGTTAATGTTTTGTTTTCTCTAGAAAATGTAAAAGAGGGGGAGGCAGTCCAAAGTTCCGTTAAAAGGGCAAAGGAAAGGATCGGTGGTTTGAACTATCAGTCAAAAAGGGGAGGGGGTGCAACAATTTTTCCTACCGGGTCACACTGTGCTTTTACCGGAAGTGAGGTCTGCAGGATTCTAGTAATTCAAAGTGAGGCTGGCGCCGACGTCCCGCGAATACAGTTTCGTCACTCCACGGGTGATCATGGCAGTCATTCCCCATCGGGGGTCGGAGACTCCCGCGGCTCCTCTAGAATCTTCAAGGTCGTGGAGGACTACGGTGGTGGAGTCAACCAGTGACCGGGCCATTTCTTTATGCTGGGCCCGCTCTTGCCAGGTCGACCGCCATTTTGAGAGTTCGGTAGCTACTGGCGATCGCGGGGTCAAATGAGCGGACGGGCTCCACCCTGCCGGGCGAGACGTTGCAGCATGGCCACAGTGGAAGAACTCTTTTCCGGGCGCCTGGAGCGCTGAGGGTGCAGCTGGGAAGCCTCCACTGGGGAGGCGGGAGAGGCCTGTTCGCACCGTCTCTCCCTCCCAGTGCACCCCACGGCGTCTCGCTTGATATTTGTTATGGCCGGACCAGGCGATGAGGACGAGGGGGGGGGGTCGGAGGCATGTGCAAGACATCCCCCCCCAGGGTTGTTGCAGCAATTATACAAGAAAGAAGAAGTGTCCCGTCCGTCTTCGGGCCGGGCTTCCGGTAGATGTCGGCCGGACGCCCCTGGCTCTGGCCCCATGAACGGGTTTCTTGGTTTATCGGCTGCAGCCGGATCCCGTCGGCCTCGGCCCCCCGACCGTTGGTGGCCGGACCGGAAGAGCATGTGGCGGGACTACCTGCAACTCTCAAGGGCCACCGCGGCCGGACTGGGAGAGAGAGGGGAGGGTCGAGGAGACATTCCCCCCCCCTGCAACTGTTCAGCGTTGTAAAGGCAATCCCCTGGCCGGGTCCCGCTGGTCTCGGCCTCTCCTCCGGCTACACCCTACGTTAGGATCTCCTGGCCGAGGCGTGGCAGCAGGACCTGCCTTATATGGGCTGCTCCCGGCTGGGCGTAGTCGGAACCCTGCTCCACCTTGGAAGTTTCCAGAGTGGGGGCGGATGTTCTACTGACTTGCATTTTCCCTAGTCTATCGATTTTTTTGGCGTGGCAGGCGGTGGGACAGCGAGGGGTGATTTGGTTTCTCTTACTGTTTTTCTGGTCTCTCACCAATGGCATATTTTAACGTTTTCTTGTTTCTAGGACATTAATAGGTTTTATCATTACGTTATGTTATCGTTTCTTTGTTCGTTGTTTAATAAAAGTTCATGTTCATCAGTGGCCTACTGATTTTCGTTTTCCTATTCTTTTCTTTCCAGGTTGTTTCATGCTAAAGTTTCTGTTAACAGGATACAGTGATCACTTCGTTATTATTGCATATGTCCTTTTCACTAGGGGTGCTCTCTGGTCGGGCCAGATGACGTATGTCTAGTAAATGGTCTGGGTGAAACAGGTGCATCAATCAGTGGGGAGTAGATAGGCATGACAGATTACAACGGGGGAGAAAGGTCCGCATTACGTACCCTTTCACTACTTGCAAAGATTTTCCTACGTTTATTTGCAAACAGGGAATACCTCCAAAAAGAACTAATTCCCAAACAGTCAATGTTCGGACAATCAATCAATCAATGAGGAATGAAATAGGTACGACGTGTTAAAGGCTTGCGTTACCTACCCTTCACTATCTGCAAAGGGAGAGAGAATATTCCTATTCTTCCTCGTTTGCAGGCAGAGAAGATCCTTAAGAGAACCAACTTCGAACAATTCAATGCTCGATTCAAACAATCAACAAGGGGTACTGTGAACACAAATGAACGCCGCTTATGTACATACGCATTGCTATTTTCAACAGGTTGTTCCTAATGTTTCTATTTTAGCGAGGTCAAAAAGAGATCCCATTAGTGGCCTACTGATTTTGCTCGATTCCTTTTGTTTTTTTACACGGTTTTTCGCTATCTGCAAAGACTAAACAGAGTATTGCGACTCTGTGCTTGTTTGTAAATAGAGAATGAAACAAAGAGAACAATCAATCAAATGGAGAGAGAAGCAGGCACGACGGATTACAAAGGGGGCAAAGGGCTGCGTTAACTACCCTTCACTATCTGCAAAGAGAGAGTACTCCTAATAGAAATGAGGGGTGGGGGGCAGCATTCAAAGCAGATCAGTGTGCATAAACACGAAAATGTTTTTACTTACCACGTACTTGACATTCGACAGCTTATGATATTTGCTATTAAAAAACCATTGAAATTCACTGAAAAAACCATAGGTTATAGACCATATATAGTTAGGAATTAGCATTTACAAAACCTTGAAAATTCACTGAAAAAACCATAGGTTATAGACCATATATAGTTAGGAATTAGCATTTACAAAACCTTGAAAATTCACTGAAAAAACCATAGGTTAGAGACCATATATAGTTAGCTGGACATTTTATTGACATAAAACCAATGAAATTCCATATATAGTTAGTTGCACTAACTATATATCGCGCACCCGCAATCCACTGCTGATGATGTCACATATTACATCATTCATGACATGGTCAGTGACATCACTGATGACATCACTGATGACATCTCAAATGACATCACTGATGACATCACTGATGACATCTCATTTGACATCAATGACCACATCACTGATGATATCATTCATGTGACAATACAATGCATCTCCTCACATTTTAATATAACCTCTGTTTCACCCAGTGTTAAAAAGAGTATAATTTTTGAAACCATTGACACACCAATACTAGTTACTACATACGCACTCACTGATTGCTACGTCTACACACACCTTCACTCATTCACCCATACAATCATTCATACATACAATCACTCATCTTTACAACACTATCATTTGCACTCATACACCTATACAGACACTCACAGTCTGCCACTCATCCATGGAGTTACTTACACACCTAGTCAGTCCTGTAAAGAATCAATGAGACTTCCATTTTCTTGTCTATACAGTTAAACATAGAGCACCTTACATTTTCAAACATGTACTAACACATACTTAGTTTCTTATACAATCATTGATACAAGTACAGATTGATCTGCACAGAGTCACACACCTCCCAGCTAGCCACACACACACTCAGTCTCCCATACAAATACTTGGGCAATCAATCAATAACCCATATAGTTACTCATATAGCTACTGATCAACACATGCAGCAGTTTACAGAACAACAGACATAATGATGCACAAATTAAGACAGTTTAGTCACTAACCCATGCACTCAGTGAGACACATTTAATCACTCACTCATACATTCAGTCATGCACCTACTAAATCCTTCGTCCAGACACTTATACATCCACTAATTCTTCAATATGTAAGACATATTTTAACTTTACAGACTTATACAGTCACTGGATGTAGTCATCAGTGATGTCATTTGAGATGTCATCAGTGATGTCATCAGTGATGTCATTTGAGATGTCATCAGTGATGTCATCAGTGATGTCACTGGCCATGTCATGAATGATGTAATATGTGACATCATCAGCAGTGGATTGCGGGTGCGCGATATATAGTTAGTGCAACTAACTATATATGGAATTTCATTGGTTTTATGTCAATAAAATGTCCAGCTAACTATATATGGTCTCTAACCTATGGTTTTTTCAGTGAATTTTCAAGGTTTTGTAAATGCTAATTCCTAACTATATATGGTCTATAACCTATGGTTTTTTCAGTGAATTTTCAAGGTTTTGTAAATGCTAATTCCTAACTATATATGGTCTATAACCTATGGTTTTTTCAGTGATATATATATATATTAATATATAGTAAAAGCTTCCAGCACCACTGATCCCTTACTAGACTGGCTGGTGTGATGTCCGGATGCCGGAACCCGGTTGTAGATACAGGAAATTCCGTGTCCGATTGTATCCACACAAAAGACTCGCACACTAGAGTCACGTTTTCAAAATTAAAGTGTATTTTAACAGTTCTTTTCTCGTCCATTGTGTTGCAGCACTCCCATCTTACATCCAAGATTCAAGTGACTTTTTGAGAAAAATCAATGATGTAAAGTGGGAAAAAGACTATTGGTTAATAACACTCAATGTAACATCGCTTTACACCAGTATTGTGCATGCAGACGGAATGAGAGCTATTCAATGTTACCTAGGCCAGTGCCCGATTGAGCTTGTTGAACACAACAAAATGTTGTTAACCATGACCAGTTTCTGTTTAAATCACAACCATTTTATGTTCCTCAACCAATATTACCAGCATGTCAGGGGTGTAGCGATGGGGGCCTGTTTCTCTCCTAGTTATGCCTGTCTGCATATGGGCTACTGGGAGAGACAGGTCCTCCATGGTGATCACCATGATATCTGCACCCGCCATATCATAAGATGGTATAGGTACATCGATGATGTCCTGATGATTTGGCGTGGGTCTTATGAGGAGGCAATTAACTTTGTTGAAACCTTGAATTGCAATACGTTTAATTTGGCATTTACATCGCATCTCAGTCAGTCTCAGGCACACTTTCTGGACATCACGATCGAGGTCAATCAGGACAGGTTGGACACAAAATTGTACAGAAAGCCCACTGCGGGCAATACTGTACTGCATGCTGATAGCCATCACCCCCCGCACCTGATCAGAAGCATCCCCTATGGGGAGATGCTCAGAATCAGGCGCATTTGCAGTACAGATAACCAATGCAAAAAGGCGCAGGCAGCTAGTAAACAACGGTTTCTAGCCAGAGGGTACAAAGAGAGTCTAATTGACACAGCTATCAACAAAGTAAACGCCCTGTCCCATAACAAAGCTTTGATCTATAAAAAAGCTCAGAGATCCTCAGTAACCAAAGTACCTCAACCAACAAGACTCATCTGGACCTACAACAGACAACACGGTGCACTAAGGAAGATAGTTAACAAACACTGGAACCTGATTAGGTTAGATCCAGTGATTGGTGATTACATGCCTAGTAAACCAGCGATCACTTTCAGGAAGGCGTATTCTATGCAGGATGCCTTTGTTAAATCGAGCCCCTAAAAACTGGATGGCCACCAGCAAAGGTTTTAGAAAATGTTCCAGTTGCAAGGCATGTTTGCGCGGAATCAATAAAACTGAGTTCCTAACTGCATTTTCCATGGTGCCCCGTAAAATTAACAAACAACTTACGTGCAAGAGCGAGTACGTGGTATATGTGCTGGAGTTTCCGTGTGGCCTGCAATACATTGGAAGTACCAAATTGCAGGTCCACAAGAGGATACTCCAGCACATAAGGGCCATCAATATAAATGATGCCACGTACCCAGTTGCCAGGCATTTTAAGGAGTACCACAATAACAACAGTGGACTCCTCAGGTATTATGCCATAGACACGGTGGGTCCGTTGAGGAGAGGCAGTAACAGGGAAGGTATCTTAAGCGCTTTGGAGACCAGATACATTTTAGAAATGGATAGCAAGACCCCTCATGGCCTCAACTCCACAGAGGATTTCTATACTTGTCTCTAGTCAGCAGTGTATGTCTTCCAAGTAGTTGCAACCATTCATGATGTATGAGATATATCTTTTCACAGCTGCTTACCATGAAAATATTTGTATTTTTTCATTGTTTCAACTATATATGTATTAACAGCTAGGTTGATCAGTGTGGTACAAATTAAATGAATATGCCTGGTTCATTCCTGTCGGAATATGTATCACGTTGTATAATCTATATGTAAGATTTCACCGTAATTGGTTTTAATCAGTATATATGATTTCACAGCAAATACATTTTGTTTCTTTTATCACATATGTACAAAAAAATTGGCTGTTCGAGGTTAAATAAGTTTGTTAGGTAAACCCTGTGTTCAATATGGAGTTGGGTGGCTCTGAAATTGCTTAACATCAGCAGAGCCACTTGTGACTAGAAATAGGAAGACAAAGTAGGGGTAAAGGGATTAATTTCTTTAGCTCCATATGTCATGTATTTAAAGTACAGTAAACTGATATTAATGATAATTGTGTATTTAAACACAATATCCCATGAATTAGTGTGTCAAAATCAATCGTATTGAATATAATAATTTTTATTAAACACAAAATTATTTATTAGCTTTTATCCTGGTATTTTTATTACATAAAATACAGGTTTGGCACCTTTCACTATCATTGTCAGATTATTACATGTATTTATACAGTGATTGTTGATAATGTTCTTGGGATTACCTCACTATTGCACTTTAAACAACATGTTTTCTATGTAAATTGTCAAAAGACACCTCTCATTACTGTGTCAGCCAATGAAATGTACTGTTACGTTTGCACTTGCACTTTAAATTCAGCTCACTTCTCTCATTGCGTCATGTGACCAAGGCCTCTGGGCAGGCCGAAACGTTATGCTGACGAGGTGTGCCTAATAAAAAAAGTCACCTGTATCTTGGGTCTTCTGTTTCTCTTTCTGCCGCTGACCCTGATTGTGGGCGTGCTGATGATTGGAACAAACAGGCATATATATATATATATATATATATATATATATATATATATGTATATGTATATATATATATATATATATATATATCTATATATCAATTCTCGAAGGTGTCCACCTTTGAGAAGCACGCGAACAGCAGCTTGGTTTATGTATAGGTGAGGACGGGGATCCACTCGTAGACGCCGCTCCGTACGGGATCTGCCCGACGCGTTTCGAAGCTCCATATGCTTCTCTTCAGGGGCTTTAACTGAAGCGGTGTGCGCAACCGCCGACCCACTTCCCCATTTTATATATAACACACCCACCGATGGGAGGCTCAAATGAGACTGTGCATTCTGGGAAGTGTGGTCCGGGAAGCACACAATCAAGTCCTGTATGGACTCCACAAGTGGGCCCATTCTCGATTCCAAGTACGACTGCTGCTTCACTTTAGTGACCCCCAGGGTACCGGGGTGGTGCATACTCCGCGGCTGGACGACCGCATATAAATCAATGCTCGAAGGTGTCCACCTTTGAGTAGCACGCGAACAGCAGCTTGGTTTATGTATAGGTGTGCACGGGGATCCACTCGTAGACGCCGCTCCGTACGGGATCTGCCGGACGCGTTTCGAAGCTCCATATGCTTCTCTTCAGGGGCTTTAACGGAAGCGGTGTGCGCAACCGCCGACCCACTTCCCCATTTTATATATAACACACCCACCGATGGGAGGCTCAAATGAGACTGTGCATTCTGGGAAGTGTGGTCCGGGAAGCACACAATCAAGTCCTGTATGGACTCCACAAGTGGGCCCGTCCTCGATTCCAAGTACGACTGCTGCTTCACTTTAGTGACCCCCAGGGTACCGGGGTGGTGCATACTCCGCGGCTGGATGGCCGCGTATAAATCAATGCTCGAAGGTGTCCACCTTTGAATAGCACGCGAACAGCAGCTTAGTTTATGTATAGGTGAGGATGGGGATCCACTCGTAGACGCCGCTCCGTACGGGATCGGCCCGATGCGTTTCGAAGCTCCATATGCTTCTCTTCAGGGACTTTAACGGAAGCGGTGTGCGCAACCGCCGACCCACTTCCCCATTTTATATATAACACACCCACCGATGGGAGGCTCAAATGAGACTGTGCATTCTGGGAAGTGTGGTCCGGGAAGCACACAATCAAGTCCTGTATGGACTCCACAAGTGGGCCCGTCCTCGATTCCAAGTATGACTGCTGCTTCACTTTAGTGACCCCCAGGGTACCGGGGTGGTGCATACTCCGCGGCTGGACAGCCACGTATAAATCAATGCTCGAAGGTGTCCACCTTTGAGTAGCACGCGAACAGCAGCTTGGTTTATGTATAGGTGAGGACGGGGATCCACTCGTAGACGCCGCTCCGTACGCGATCGGCCCGACGCGTTTCAAAGCTCCATATGCTTCTCTTCAGGGGCTTTAACGGAAGCGGTGTGCGCAACCACCGACCCACTTCCCCATTTTATATATAACACACCCACCGATGGGAGGCTCAAATGAGACTGTGCATTCTGGGAAGTGTGGTCCGGGAAGCACACAATCAAGTCCTGTATGTACTCCACAAGTGGGCCCGTCTTCGATTCCAAGTACGACTGCTGCTTCACTTTAGTGACCCCCAGGGTACCGGGGTGGTGCATACTCTGCGGCTGGACCGCCGCGTATAAATCAATGCTCGAAGGTGTCCACCTTTGAGTAGCACATGAACAGCAGCTTGGTTTATGTATAGGTGAGGACGGGGATCCACTCGTAGACGCCGCTCCGTACGGGATCTGCCCGCGGCGTTTCGAAGCTCCATATGCTTCTCTTCAGGGGCTTTAACGGAAGTGGTGTGCGCAACCGCCAACCCACTTCCCCATTTTATATATAACACACCCACCGATGCGAGGCTCAAATGAGACTGTGCATTCTGGGAAGTGTGGTCCGGGAAGCACACAATCAAGTCCTGTATGGACTCCACAAGTGGGCCCGTCCTCGATTCGAAGTACGACTGCTGCTTCACTTTAGTGACCCCCAGGGTACCGGGGTGGTGCATACTCCGCGGCTGGACCGCCGAGTATAAATCAATGCTCGAAGGTGTCCACCTTTAAGTAGCACGTGAACAGCAGCTTGGTTTATGTATAGGTGAGGACGGGGATCCACTCGTAGACGCCGCTCCGTACGGGATCTGCCCAACGCGTTTCGAAGCTCCATATGCTTCTCTTCAGGGGCTTTAACGGAAGCGGTGTGCGCAACCGCCGACCCACTTCCCCATTTTATATATAACACACCCACCGATGGGAGGCTCAAATGAGACTGTGCATTCTGGGAAGTGTGGTCCGGGAAGCACACAATCAAGTCCTGTATGGACTCCACAAGTGGGCCCGTCCTCGATTCCAAGTACGACTGCTGCTTCACTTTAGTGACCCCCAGGGTACCGGGGTGGTGCATACTCCGCGGCTGGATGGCCGCGTATAAATCAATGCTCGAAGGTGTCCACCTTTGAGTAGCACGCGAACAGCAGCTTGGTTTATGTATAGGTGAGGATGGGGATCCACTCGTAGACGCCGCTCCGTACGGGATCGGCCCGACGCATTTCGAAGCTCCATATGCTTCTCTTCAGGGGCTTTAACGGAAGCGGTGTGCGCAACCGCCGACCCACTTCCCCATTTTATATATAACACACCCACCGATGGGAGGCTCAAATGAGACTGTGCATTCTGGGAAGTGTGGTCCGGGAAGCACACAATCAAGTCCTGTATGGACTCCACAAGTGGGCCCGTCCTCGATTCCAAGTATGACTGCTGCTTCACTTTAGTGACCCCCAGGGTACCGGGGTGGTGCATACTCCGCGGCTGGACAGCCGCGTATAAATCAATGCTCGAAGGTGTCCACCTTTGAGTAGCACGCGAACAGCAGCTTGGTTTATGTATAGGTGAGGACGGGGATCCACTCGTAGACGCCGCTCCGTACGGGATCGGCCCGACACGTTTCGAAGCTCCATATGCTTCTCTTCAGGGGCTTTAACGGAAGCGGTGTGCGCAACCACCGACCCACTTCCCCATTTTATATATAACACACCCACCGATGGGAGGCTCAAATGAGACTGTGCATTCTGGGAAGTGTGGTCCGGGAAGCACACAATCAAGTCCTGTATGTACTCCACAAGTGGGCCCGTCTTCGATTCCAAGTACGACTGCTGCTTCACTTTAGTGACCCACAGGGTACCGGGGTGGTGCATACTCTGTGGCTGGACCGCCGCGTATAAATCAATGCTCGAAGGTGTCCACCTTTGAGTAGCACATGAACAGCAGCTTGGTTTATGTATAGGTGAGGACGGGGATCCACTCGTAGACGCCGCTCCGTACGGGATCTGCCCGCGGCGTTTCGAAGCTCCATATGCTTCTCTTCAGGGGCTTTAACGGAAGTGGTGTGCGCAACCGCCAACCCACTTCCCCATTTTATATATAACACACCCACCGATGCGAGGCTCAAATGAGACTGTGCATTCTGGGAAGTGTGGTCCGGGAAGCACACAATCAAGTCCTGTATGGACTCCACAAGTGGGCCCGTCCTCGATTCGAAGTACGACTGCTGCTTCACTTTAGTGACCCCCAGGGTACCGGGGTGGTGCATACTCCGCGGCTGGACCGCCGAGTATAAATCAATGCTCGAAGGTGTCCACCTTTGAGTAGCACGCGAACAGCAGCTTGGTTTATGTATAGGTGAGGACGGGGATCCACTCGTAGACGCCGCTCCGTACGGGATCTGCCCTACGCGTTTCGAAGCTCCATATGCTTCTCTTCAGGGGCTTTAACGGAAGCGGTGTGCGCAACCGCCGACCCACCTCCCCATTTTATATATAACACACCCACCGATGGGAGGCTCAAATGATCCACTGCGCCCATAGATATATAAATTACTTAAACTGTAATTTTCTCAGGAACTACTGAACAGATTGACACAAAAGGCACAAGTCTGAACTGAGGACTACCTCTTTGCCAAATTTGGTGTAATTGCGTTCAGCCGTTCGGGCTGTAGCCGTGGCTAAAGGTCCTATAGGAAATTGCATGGGGAAACCACGTTTTGGGACCCCCATTTTTTCTCGGCCCCCACTTGACAAATCATCGTGAAACTTTCAGGATAGGAGCGGACCAGAGCTGGCCAAAAGTTTGAAAATTTTGCAAAGATTCATCAATCAGCGCCAAAGTTATTGGGAATAGAATGTTGCGGATTTGAAATTTCCTATGCATAATAGGTCCTATAAGTATCTACTGGCGATCGTGCCAGTAGGTTATATATATATATATATATATATATATATATATATATATATATATATATATATCACGCTCAGATACTTCTCCGTATCAGGAAAAGAAAGGGCAGCACTCCGGAGGTTACTAGTACAGCGTGTAGTTTATTTTCAGCAAGCAAACGTTTCGGCAGAAGCCTTCGTCAGTGTCACGACCAATTACCCAACATTCTCATTTAAATAAAGTCATGTGTCTAATGATGAACATCACCAAGGGACCAGCCCTTCCAGCGCTACTAAGGGCGCCATCTTGGAATGGTTTTATAACCTAAAAACCGATGCATAATCAAACCATGAATTGGATAGACATACATTAAGAAGGGGCAAAAATAAACAATCAATTCTAATTATACAAATAATAAAGCCGTATATATATATACACTTTAATTTTGAAAACGTGACTCTAGTGTGCAAGTCTTTTGTGTGGATACAATCGGACACGGAATTTCCTGTATCTACAACCGGGTTCCGGCATCCGGACATCACACCAGCCAGTCTAGTGAGGGATCAGTGGTGCTGGAAGCTTTTACTATATATATATATATATATATATATATATACATATATATATATATATATTACCTACTGGCGATAGCCAGTAGGTATATATAGTTGGGATTTTTGAAAATTCTATGTCGAATAACTTTGGCGTTTGAGGACAGAATTGGCTGAAATTTTCAGGAAAATGGAACATTCTGTTCCTGAGCAGCCCCTGAAAATTTGGGGGGGTTTCGTCAAGGGGGGGCCGAGAAAAAAGGGGGGTCCCAAAACGTGTTTTTCCCATGCAATTTTCCATAGGGCGGTTGGCCTCACTTTTAGCCTGAACGGCTGAATGGATTTACACCAAACTTGGCAAAATTGTAGGGACTGGTAGCCCGATGTGCCTTTGCTATGTCTCGAGATATACGCTCCAGTGGTTTTTACGAAAATTAACTTTGAAAAATATATATTGGGCTACATTGGGCTATATATATGTTGGAGCCCAAATGTAGCCCAATGTAGCCCAATGTAGCCCAATGTAGCCCAAAGATGGCCACCAGAGACAAAAAAAAACAAATGTAGCCCAAATATCAGCCAGATGTAGCCCAACTATAGCCCAATGACAGAATGTCCCAGAGTGTTCTAAAGAACAACTAGAGTGCTAACAGTCCTACTTATTACAAAGGTATGGCACACCTGAAGCCATCTTGATTGGAATAAAGTGGTAACTCTTAAAACATATAATTTAAAAAGGAACAAAATGAGGGGGTTCATTTTGCCATAGAAAGTATGATTAGCGAATATATGACGAAATCCCGCATACCATCAGTCCGCAAAAAAAATCCCGCATGTACTATTAGGCCGCAAATTAAAATAACGAAAACTTTTAGAACGAATATGCCTTTAGCATACACTAAACAACTAAACTACCCTAAACCCTAAAACACTACCCCCAGCATGACCCTACACTACACAAACAGTACATCACTACCCTAAACCCTAAAACACTACCCCCAGCATGACCCTACACTACACAAACACTACAACACTACCCTAAACCCTAAAACACTACCCCCAGCATGACCCTACACTACGCAAACACTACAACACTACCCAAAACCCTAAAACACTACACCCCAGCATGACCCTACACTAAGCAAACACTACAACACTACCCTAAACCCTAAAACACTACCCCCAGCATGACCCTACACTACACAAACACTACAACACAACCCTAAACCCTAAAACACTTCCCCCAGCATGACCCTACACTACGCAAACACTACATCACAACCCTAAACCCTAAAACACTACCCCCAGCATGACCCTACACTACGCAAACACTACAACACTACCCTAAACACTACCCCCAGCATGACCCTACACTACGCAAACACTACAACACTACCCAAAACCCTATAACACTACACCCCAGCATGACCCTACACTACGCAAACACTACAACACTACCCTAAACCCTAAAACACTACCCCCAGCATGACCCTACACTACGCAAACACTACAACACTACCCAAAACCCTAAAAAACCAATCACCCCAGCATGACCCTACACTACGCAAACACTACAACACTACCCTAAACCCTAAAACACTACCCCCAGCATGACCCTACACTACGCAAACACTACAACACTACCCTAAACCCTAAAACACTACCCCCAGCATGACCCTACACTACGCAAACACTACAACACTACCCCCAGCATGACCCTACACTACGCAAACACTACAACACTACCCTAAACCCTAAAACACTACCCCCAGCATGACCCTACACTACGCAAACACTACCACACTACCCAAAACCCTAAAACACTACCCCCAGCATGACCCTACACTACGCAAACACTACAACACTACCCAAAACCCTAAAACACTACCCCCCAGCATGACCCTACACTACGCAAACACTACAACACTACCCAAAACCCTAAAACACTACCCCCAGCATGACCCTACACTACGCAAACACTACAACACTACCCAAAACCCTAAAACACTACCCCCAGCATGACCCTACACTACGCAAACACTACAACACTACCCAAAACCCTAAAACGCTACACCCCAGCATGACCCTACACTACGCAAACACTACAACACTACCCAAAACCTTAAACCACTACACCCCAGCATGACCCTACACTACGCAAACACTACAACACTACCCAAAACCCTAAAACACTACTCCCAGCATGACCCTACACTACGCAAACACTACAACACTACCCAAAACCCTAAAACACTACCCCCAGCATGACCCTACACTACAACACTACCCTAAACCCTAAAATACTACACCCCAGCATGACCCTACACTACGCAAACACTACAACACTACCCAAAACCCTAAAACACTACCCCCAGCATGGCCCTACACTACGCAAACACTACAACACTATCCTAAACCCTAAAACACTACGCCCATCATGACCCTACACTACGCAAACACTACAACACTACCCTAAACCCTAAAACACTAGCCCCAGCATGACCCTACACTACGCAAACACTACAACACAACCCTAAACCCTAAAACACTACCCCCAGCATGACCCTACACTACGCAAACACTACAACACTACCCTAAACCCTAAAACACTACCCCCAGCATGACCCTACACTACGCAAACACTACAACACAACCCTAAACCCTAAAACACTACCCCCAGCATGACCCTACACTAAACAACCACCACAACTCTACACTACACTAACACAACACTACACTACACAACACTACACTACACTACACAATCACTAACCCACGAAAAAATTAACACAAACCCACTTACCTCTCTCGTCATCGTGGTTTTCACAACGCAAATGCATTTACCATACATGCCTTTAAAACGTAATTCTTTGTAAAGGCATGCGCGATAAATGCACATGCGTTTTGAAAAAATGCGGGATAATGGTATGCGAGGTCAATGACCTTGCGGGATAATGGTATGCGGACTGAAAGTCTGCGGGATAAAAAATGCGGGAAAATGGCTGCAAACCATGATTAGCAGCAGACTTCCCTGGTGAGCACTAGCTTTACTACAGTGATCTAATGAGCAACTAGAGTGCTAACATTCAGAATTTATGGCAAATGTGTGACACATCTGAATGCCTTCTTGATAGAACCAAAGTAAACAAGCATTCAAAATGCAATAGATCTCGCCCTCGTTTAAGTTAAAGCCATTCTGTTTGTAATGAGGTGGCTTTTTAGCTTTGCTTTTATTAGTGTTTTTAAAACTTTCATGTAAATAACATGCATATGTCTGCATATATGTATATGTATGCATGCATTTATATTTATATAGATATGCAGATTATATATGTTTATATATGTATATTACCTACTGGCGATAGCCAGTGGGTATATATAGTTAGGATTTTTTCTCTATGGGATTTCTGAAAATTCTATGTCTAATAACTTTGGCGTTTGTGGACGGAATTGGCTGAAATTTTCAGGAAAATTGCACATTTTGTTTCTGAGCAGCCCCTGTATATTTGGGGGGGTTTCGTCAAGGGGGGCCGAGAAAAAAGGGGGGTCCCAAAACGCGTTTTTCCCATTAATTTTTCCATAGGGCGGTTGGACTCACTTTTAGCTCGAACGGCTGAATAGATTTACATGAAACTTGGCAAAATTGTAGATATGGTTTGCTCGACGTGCCTTTGCTATGTCTCAATATATGTGCTCCAGTGGATTTTGAGAAATTAACGTTTAAAAAAATATATATATCTGTGACAGCGCTCCGGTTAGCGCCCCGGTTCGCGTACCTGACGCGTAACGGAACTTCGCGAAGCGAAGCTGATTGGCTCTCCGGTGTCTGTCAACATTCTAAACAGTCCGGAGCGGCCGCCATCTTGTCTCTCGGTACGATCGAGAGACAAGATGTGGTGAAAAACGAAGGGGGAAATGAAGGAAAGGGGGCAAGGTAGACCACTCCTGACCCCCTAGGATTGATGAGGGGGATATTAAAGTGCCCCGCGGGGCAAAAAATAAAAAAATTTTTTTTTTGCGATTTTACGCCGTAGAGGCGCGTCCCGGTACGCGAACCGGGCAGCTCACCGGGCAGCTCACCGGGCAGCTCACCGGGCAGCTAACCGGCAGCGTAGCTGTCAACATTGTAAACAGTCCGGAGCGGCCGCCATCTTGTCTCTCGGTAGGTTCGAGAGACAAGATGTGGTGAAAAAAGAAGGGGGAAATGAAGGAAAGGGGGCAAGGTAAACCCCTCCTGACCCCCTAGGATTGATGAGGGGGATATTAAATTCCCCCGCGATTTTTCACGGTAGAGGCGCTTCCCGGTACGCGAACCAGGCAGCTAACCGGCAGCGTAACGGGAGTCCGCCATCTTGTGTTTTTGGAGCGTCCGGTTCGCGTACCGGGTAGCGTCCCGGTAAGCGTAACAAGGGGAAAACCAAGAGAAACAGTAAAAAAAATATTAAGGGAATAGATTTCCAGCAAACTTGGCAAAATTGTAGGGACTGTTTGTTTGATGTGCCTTTGCAAGGCCTCAAGATATGTGCACGTGTGGATTTTGTCTAATTAAGGTTAAAAAAAATATATATATCTGTAAGCGTGCTCCGGCACGCTTACGTTACGGGTTTTGTTTGCGCTGCAGAGCCGATACGTCACGGTTATGCGACGCGTCATGAGGCGTCTCACGTGGCTACGTGATACGTCACGTAATAAAGAATATATTTTACAGCTATAGATATTAGCTTTTAAAAAACCAATGAAATTCACTGAAAAAACCATAGGTTATAGACCATATATAGTTAGGAATTTGCATTTACAAAACCTTGAAAATTCACTGAAAAAACCATAGGTTAGAGACCATATATAGTTAGATGGACATTTTATTGACATAAAACCAATGAAATTCCATATATAGTTAGTTGCACTAACTATATATCGCGCACCCGCAATCCACTGCTGATGATGTCACATATTACATCATTCATGACATGGTCAGTGACATCACTGATGACATCACTGATGACATCTCAAATGACATCACTGATGACATCACTGATGACATCTCAAATGACAACTATATAAGGCCCGAAACCTATGGTTTTTTCAGTGAATTTTAAAGGTTTTTTAAATGCTAATTCCTAACTATATAAGGCCTGAAACCTATGGTTTTTTCAGTGAATTTCAAAGGTTTTTTAAATGCTAATTCCTAACATATAAGGCCTGAAACCTATGGTTTTTTCAGTGAATTTCAAAGGTTTTTTAAATGCTAATTCCTAACTATATAAGGCCTGAAACCTATGGTTTTTTCAGTGAATTTCAAAGTTTTTTTTAATGCTAATTCCTAACTATATAAGACCTGAAAGCCCACCAGGAATCTCCAGTATGCACCAGGGGACTGCATTGCAGAGAGGTGTAATTAAGCCACGGCCCTTTTTACACCTATCTGCAACGCAGCCGCCTGGCGCGTTTGCAGAGGGGGAACTAATTCCCCTTGCATAATGGGGGTCCCTGGGGGCCAACTAGCCCACCAGGAGCCTCCAGTATGCGCCAGATGGCTGCATTGCATAGAGGTGTAATGAGGCCACACCCTTTTTTACACCTCTCTGCAACGCAGCCCCCGTGCATGTTTGAAGAGGGGGAATTAATTCCCCTTGCATACTGGGTGTCCCTGGCAGCCATCTTGTGCCTTGTTCGAACCAAGCCACAAGAAAGCAGTGAAACAAAGGTGTGAAACTCGCAAAGGGGCCAGAGTAGAAACAACCTGACCCCCTAGGCCTGCTCAGGGGGTCCCACAAGGACCCCCAAGGCAAAACATATATTTTTTTTTTTTAAAGTCGCGGGGTACAAAAAAACAATAAAAAAAAATAAAACAACAATAAGAATAAAAAAACTGTTCTTTTCAGAACTACCTCCAATTTATATAAAAATGCTACATTTTTAAAAAACTCTGTCTTTCTTTTTTTCTCCAGGGTGCGCGTACCGGTAGGTGTACCGATACGTGTACCGGGGCGCGCACCCCTCAAAAAAAAAAAAAATAATAATGAGTGTGTGTGTGTGAGTGGTGTGTGTGTGGGGGGGGGGTGGGTGTGGGGTGTGTGTGTGGGGGGTATGTGTGTGGGGTGTGTGTGTGTAGGATGTGTGGGTGTGTGTGGGGTGTGTGTGTGTGGGGTGTGTGTGTTTGTGGGGGTGTGTGTGTGTGGGGGTGAGGAATGTGTGTGTGGGTGTGTGTGTGTGAGGTGTGTGTGTGGGGTGTGTGTGTGGGTGTGTGTGTGTGTGTGTGAGGTGTGTGTGTGTGTGTCTGAGGGGGGATGAGGTGTATAGGTGTGTGTAGGTGTGTGGGGTATGTGGGTGTGGGTGGGGATGTGGATATGTAACGTATGTGTGTGTGGGTGTGTGGGGTGTTTGGGTGTAGGTGGGGGTGTGGGTGTGTGAGGTGTGTGTGGGGTGTGTGTGGGTGTGGGGGGTATGTGTGTAGGATGTGTGTGTATGTGTGGGATGTGTGGGTGTGTCTGTGAGGTGTGCGTGTGTGTGTGTGTGTGGGGGGAGGTGTGTGTGGGATGTGTGAGGTGTGTCTGTGAGGTATCTGTGTGTGCGTGCGTGTGTGTTGGGGGGGTGAGGTGTGTGTGTGAGTGAGTGTGTGTGGGACGTGTGGGTGTGGGTGTGGATGTGTAAGGTGTCGGTGTGGGGGTGTGGGGTGTTTGGGTGTGGTGTGTGAGGTGTGCGTGTGTGAGGTGTGTGTGGGGAGTGTGTGGGTGTGGAGGTGTGGGGTTGTGTGCATGTGGGTGTGCGTGGGACGTACCTAAAACAGCCACAGAACCAAAAGCTCTTTTCAGAGCTACCCTACCTGTAATTGCTCAAAATGATTATTTTATTATTTATTATTATGATTATATAATTTTTTTCACTATTTTTCCCCATGGTACGCTCCCCGGTACGCTCCCCGGTGCGCGTACCGGGCGCTCCCCCCGCGAAAAATGAAATGGCCCCCACATCAAACCTAGGGGGTCAGGGGGGGTCTACCCTGCCCCCTTTTGGTCATTTCCCCCTTTGATTTTTGCCACCTCTTGTGTCTCAATCCTACCGAGACACAAGATGGCGGCCACTGCGGACTGTTTCGAATGTTTACAGACACCCGAGAACCAATCAGCTTCCCGTGCGCAAGTCGCGTGGCGCGCCCGGAGCGCTCCCCGGTGCGCGTACCGGGGCGCGGCCATAGATATATAAATCTTTTTGAACCTAAATTGCTCAAAATCCTCTGGAGCACATATCTTGAGACATAGCAAAGGCACATCGGGCTACCAGTCCCTACAATTTTGCCAAGTTTGGTGAAAATCCATTCAGCCGTTCGAGCTAAAAGTGCGACAGACCGCCCTATGGAAATTAACATGGGGAAAACACGTTTTGGGACCCCCCTTTTATCTCGGCCCCCGCTTGACGAATCGCCCCCAAACTTTCAGGAAAGGACCGGAGCGCCGCGAGGCAAAGTTGCTGAAAAATTCAGGCAGATTCCTCAACCGGCGCCAAAGTTATTCCCAATAGAATGTTGCGATTTCCCTATGGAAATCAATCCTAACTAGTAGGTAATATATATAAATATATATACATATACATATATATACACAGATTGCTAATTGTTTGATTAAAGCCCCTCCTTACACTTCCCCTCTGGGCTGCTGCGTCTTTTCTTCTTTGAGGAGGGACTTTCGTGTACATATTTAAGCGCACAGCCAGAGGCGCTCTGCAGCGAGCCCCTGTCATTTTCTGGGTCCGGACTTCACTGCCGAAAAAGCCTCATGACTTTTTGATTTCGTTTTCCAGTAATGGACTGATCCGGTACCCGTCCCCCTTGCAGGGTGATCCGGAGTGGTTGAGGTTACCTACCTCTCTTTGGGCATCACGCCCCTGCTCTACACTTCGCTCTGCTGGAGGGACTGACAGTCAAAGGGGACACAAGGAGTGACTTCATTCAAGAAACAACCCGAATTAGCCCATCAAATCCTGCCGCTTCTTCTCGCCACCCACTCATCACACCACTCGGAACAACAGTCACCCTTCCCCATTGCACCAACCCGGATTGTGAGAACATGTTGCATTCTGGGAGTCGTGGTACGCAGATACACAACGCGCCACAACAGGTGAGAGAATTCTCATGGGGGAGGAGCGGAGTGGCGCCTACATCAATAAGCGGCAGGCAGGCTTTTCGAGACATTTCATTTGGTGTTGGGCGCTGAGGAAGGCCACTGCGCCGAAATGCATCCGCCGCCACCAGATTGCTAATTGTTTGATTAAAGCCCCTCCTTACACTTCCCCTCTGGGCTGCTGCGTCTTTTCTTCTTTGAGGAGGGACTTTCGTGTACATATTTAAGCGCACAGCCAGAGGCGCTCTGCAGCGAGCCCCTGTCATTTTCTGGGTCCGGACTTCACTGGCCGAAAAAGCCTCATGACTTTTTGATTTCGTTTTCCAGTAATGGACTGGTCCGGTACCCGTCCCCCTTGCAGGGTGATCCGGAGTGGTTGAGGTTACCTACCTCTCTTTGGGCATCACGCCCCTGCTCTACTCTTCGCTCTGCTGGAGGGACTGACAGTCAAAGGGGACACAAGGAGTGACTTCATTCAAGAAACAACCCGAATTAGCCCATCAAATCCTGCCGCTTCTTCTCGCCACCCACTCATCACACCACTCGGAACAGTCACCCTTCCCCATTGCACCAACCCGGATTGTGAGAACATGTTGCATTCTGGGAGTCGTGGTGCGCAGATACACAACGCGCCACAACAGGTGAGAGAATTCTCATGGGGGAGGAGCGGAGTGGCGCCTACATCAATAAGCGGCAGGCAGGCTTTTCGAGACATTTCATTTGGTGTTGGGCGCTGAGGAAGGCCACTGCGCCGAAATGCATCCGCCGCCACCAGATTGCTAATTGTTTGATTAAAGCCCCTCCTTACACTTCCCCTCTGGGCTGCTGCGTCTTTTCTTCTTTGAGGAGGGACTTTCGTGTACATATTTAAGCGCACAGCCAGAGGCGCTCTGCAGCGAGCCCCTGTCATTTTCTGGGTCCGGACTTCACTGGCCGAAAAAGCCTCATGACTTTTTGATTTCGTTTTCCAGTAATGGACTTGTCCGGTACCCGTCCCCCTTGCAGGGTGATCCGGAGTGGTTGAGGTTACCTACCTCTCTTTGGGCATCACGCCCCTGCTCTACACTTCGCTCTGCTGGAGGGACTGACAGTCAAAGGGGACACAAGGAGTGACTTCATTCAAGAAACAACCCGAATTAGCCCATCAAATCCTGCCGCTTCTTCTCGCCACCCACTCATCACACCACTCGGAACAACAGTCACCCTTCCCCATTGCACCAACCCGGATTGTGAGAACATGTTGCATTCTGGGAGTCGTGGTGCGCAGATACACAACGCGCCACAACAGGTGAGAGAATTCTCATGGGGGAGGAGCGGAGTGGCGCCTACATCAATAAGCGGCAGGCAGGCTTTTCGAGACATTTCATTTGGTGTTGGGCGCTGAGGAAGGCCACTGCGCCGAAATGCATCCGCCGCCACCAGATTGCTAATTGTTTGATTAAAGCCCCTCCTTACACTTCCCCTCTGGGCTGCTGCGTCTTTTCTTCTTTGAGGAGGGACTTTCGTGTACATATTTAAGCGCACAGCCAGAGGCGCTCTGCAGCGAGCCCCTGTCATTTTCTGGGTCCGGACTTCACTGGCCGAAAAAGCCTCATGACTTTTTGATTTCGTTTTCCAGTAATGGACTGGTCCGGTACCCGTCCCCCTTGCAGGGTGATCCGGAGTGGTTGAGGTTACCTACCTCTCTTTGGGCATCACGCCCCTGCTCTACACTTCGCTCTGCTGGAGGGACTGACAGTCAAAGGGGACACAAGGAGTGACTTCATTCAAGAAACAACCCGAATTAGCCCATCAAATCCTGCCGCTTCTTCTCGCCACCCACTCATCACACCACTCGGAACAACAGTCACCCTTCCCCATTGCACCAACCCGGATTGTGAGAACATATTGCATTCTGGGAGTCGTGGTGCGCAGATACACAACGCGCCACAACAGGTGAGAGAATTCTCATGGGGGAGGAGCGGAGTGGCGCCTACATCAATAAGCGGCAGGCAGGCTTTTCGAGACATTTCATTTGGTGTTGGGCGCTGAGGAAGGCCACTGCGCCGAAATGCATCCGCCGCCACCAGATTGCTAATTGTTTGATTAAAGCCCCTCCTTACACTTCCCCTCTGGGCTGCTGCGTCTTTTCTTCTTTGAGGAGGGACTTTCGTGTACATATTTAAGCGCACAGCCAGAGGCGCTCTGCAGCGAGCCCCTGTCATTTTCTGGGTCCGGACTTCACTGGCCGAAAAAGCCTCATGACTTTTTGATTTCGTTTTCCAGTAATGGACTGGTCCGGTACCCGTCCCCCTTGCAGGGTGATCTGGAGTGGTTGAGGTTACCTACCTCTCTTTGGGCATCACGCCCCTGCTCTACACTTCGCTCTGCTGGAGGGACTGACAGTCAAAGGGGACACAAGGAGTGACTTCATTCAAGAAACAACCCGAATTAGCCCATCAAATCCTGCCGCTTCTTCTCGCCACCCACTCATCACACCACTCGGAACAACAGTCACCCTTCCCCATTGCACCAACCCGGATTGTGAGAACATGTTGCATTCTGGGAGTCGTGGTGCGCAGATACACAAGGCGCCACAACAGGTGAGAGAATTCTCATGGGGGAGGAGCGGAGTGGCGCCTACATCAATAAGCGGCAGGCAGGCTTTTCGAGACATTTCATTTGGTGTTGGGCGCTGAGGAAGGCCACTGCGCCGAAATGCATCCGCCGCCACCAGATTGCTAATTGTTTGATTAAAGCCCCTCCTTACACTTCCCCTCTGGGCTGCTGCATCTTTTCTTCTTTGCGGAGGGACTTTCGTGTACATATTTAAGCGCACAGCCAGAGGCGCTCTGCAGCGAGCCCCTGTCATTTTCTGGGTCCGGACTTCACTGGCCGAAAAAGCCTCATGACTTTTTGATTTCGTTTTCCAGTAATGGACTGGTCCGGTACCCGTCCCCCTTGCAGGGTGATCCGGAGTGGTTGAGGTTACCTACCTCTCTTTGGGCATCACGCCCCTGCTCTACACTTCGCTCTGCTGGAGGGACTGACAGTCAAAGGGGACACAAGGAGTGACTTCATTCAAGAAACAACCCGAATTAGCCCATCAAATCCTGCTGCTTCTTCTCGCCACCCACTCATCACACCACTCGGAACAACAGTCACCCTTCCCCATTGCACCAACCCGGATTGTGAGAACATGTTGCATTCTGGGAGTCGTGGTGCGCAGATACACAACGCGCCACAACAGGTGAGAGAATTCTCATGGCGGAGGAGCGGAGTGGCGCCTACATCAATAAGCGGCAGGCAGGCTTTTCGAGACATTTCATTTGGTGTTGGGCGCTGAGGAAGGCCACTGCGCCGAAATGCATCCGCCGCCACCAGATTGCTAATTGTTTGATTAAAGCCCCTCCTTACACTTCCCCTCTGGGCTGCTGCGTCTTTTCTTCTTTGAGGAGGGACTTTCGTGTACATATTTAAGCGCACAGCCAGAGGCGCTCTGCAGCGAGCCCCTGTCATTTTCTGGGTCCGGACTTCACTGGCCGAAAAAGCCTCATGACTTTTTGATTTCGTTTTCCAGTAATGGACTGGTCCGGTACCCGTCCCCCTTGCAGGGTGATCCGGAGTGGTTGAGGTTACCTACCTCTCTTTGGGCATCACGCCCCTGCTCTACACTTCGCTCTGCTGGAGGGACTGACAGTCAAAGGGGACACAAGGAGTGACTTCATTCAAGAAACAACCCGAATTAGCCCATCAAATCCTGCCGCTTCTTCTCGCCACCCACTCATCACACCACTCGGAACAACAGTCACCCTTCCCCATTGCACCAACCCGGATTGTGAGAACATGTTGCATTCTGGGAGTCGTGGTGCGCAGATACACAACGCGCCACAACAGGTGAGAGAATTCTCATGGGGGAGGAGCGGAGTGGCGCCTACATCAATAAGCGGCAGGCAGGCTTTTCGAGACATTTCATTTGGTGTTGGGCGCTGAGGAAGGCCACTGCGCCGAAATGCATCCGCCGCCACCAGATTGCTAATTGTTTGATTAAAGCCCCTCCTTACACTTCCCCTCTGGGCTGCTGCGTCTTTTCTTCTTTGAGGAGGGGCTTTCGTGTACATACATATATATATATATGCGTATATATATATATATATATATATATATATATATATATATATACGCATACCTATTGGGTACTCGCAAATTGCACGTGCAATTTCTATTGATTGCTGTGGCCCTCTAGGCCCATAGGAATGAATGGGTAGCAATTCCTTAATTGCGACTCGCAATTTGCGACTCGCAATCAAGGAATGTTTAGGCATTACAATTTTTTTACTGATTCCTACAAGCATAGGCATTTGCGATTCCTTATTAGCGAATCTTTATTTTTTGCTAATAAGGAATCGTAAATGACATTTTTGATACATGTGCCAGTATGCCTGGAACACTTGGGAGTTCTATTCATGGAGAATAAATCACTGCTTGGATAACCAAAATTTGGAGTCTGCTGCATGTTTCCTCATGTGCTGTGGTCCGTACCTGGGCAGTCCCATTGCGGGCATTGACGGGCGGGACTTTGTTGTTGTTCATTCTATCCGGAGCAAGGCTGATACCGAATCTATGGACCCTCCTCATCAGGGCTTTAAGTGGGCCGGGTCTGTCCGGGTCTGAGCACCGGCAGCTATTTTTAGAGAGCCTCGAAATGGGTCTCTATCGGGCTCTATTTTCGGGCCAGAATCCGTTTTTTAAAATATATTTTAGGACTGTAAATATAATAGTTATGGCATGTTTAGGGATAAATCAATTTTATACTACTGAAAATCGAATAGCGCCTAGAAACGTGCAGGGAATGTTAGTGCAGCAGTCTGTGCTCTCGAGGGGCAATCAGGAGAATGTGTCTGCTATGCACAGTGTCTCCGACTCCAACAGCACAGCAAACCCTATCCCATCCTTCACGCTCTGGCTCTACAAAGGCCTGGTATTTCGCACATCATTTAGCAGCGCCGCCCACCCCCATATAATCAATCACGGCTGTGCCACACCTCGACGACGGGGCTTTTATCCCTGTTAATGACACAAGCACCACCACACGCTGCCCGCAGAGTGCGGCTCCGGGACATTTAATGCTCAAATAGAATTTGTGTGAAGATTCATTAATGTACATGAAAATGCTTTTGCGCGACCTCCAGGCAGGAATCGTTAGTGCTACAAAAAAGGAGATTCACAGCCTTTAATTTCCTTCCCGGCTTCTATCCCCTTAAGTGCAGGACACGAGTCCTAAAAAAGAAGTGGGGGAATGCTGTCACCGGAAGTGACGTCACGGCACGAAGTGACGTCACGAAAGGTGGCATGCACCATCGGGCTCATTGCATTCCCTCGCTCACCCCTTAGATGCGATTGCATCTGCGAAGCCAGCGCGTATGCAGCATCCTGCCTCTTAAACTTCCTGATTCAGAAACGGAAAAAAAAACGTAATTTACAGATGCTCCCTGCTGAAGAAAAGGGTGCAACTCATTCCAGAACGTTTACTTTTTATTATTTCAAAGAACAAACGTATGAAGGAGTCGGTGTTTTCAGAGGTACAGCAGTGAACCTGCGAGATCATGTTTTTTAGTTCCTTTTTCGTTTTTACAAATCTCCGTTGGAAATGTAGGTTTGGTCTGCGGTTGAGGTGCAGGGGGACGGCGTCCACCCGGTAAAATAAGTGGGGGACGCTGTCCACCCTCGTGGTACCTCGACTCGAGCCCTGCTTAAGTGTCTCACACAGGGTTTGTGGGCTCAGTTTCCCGCACTGTGCCCTTTTGCCTGGCTGGAAAGAGTGCCCTACACTGTGCTCCAGATGGAGGGCAGCGAAATCATGGGTCATGCTAGGTGAGCTGCCTTGTAGGAGAAAGTGAAATCCTTTGAAAAAAAAGTTTTCCAAAGGTAGGATAATTGGAGGGGTTTTCATAGGCACACAATGCTAGTTATCTTGATTTAGACCACGCCCCTGCAGGGATAGGCCACACCCCTTTAAGAGGTTTGCCCTGCCCCTTTTAGAGCACCCCCAGTTTTTTCCCCACTTAAAGCCCTGCTCCTCATGTTTGTGGCACAGCTATTTTCAGACAGTGCACCATTCTGACCCGGAAGGAGTACATGTTGGTTGTGCCCCCTGCAAAGAGCGAACGTCTGCTGCATTGGTTTGTGTGTCTCAGCTGTGGACTTCTGCAACTTCTGTGGTCGAAGGACTCGGGGGACCAGGAGCTCTAAGTGAGTACGCTATACCGTTGCAACATTGACCAGTGAACTCTTTCGCATTTGTATTGATTTGCGGGTTAGAGGATTGCACGAAGTTATCGCAGTGTCCAGTATTGGGGATGCAGCATCAGACATTGTTATTCAGCAGTGCCATCTACACTCCATCATGTCATTCAATGACGAACTACGTGATTGAGAAGCCGCAGCGGAAGCTTTATTTCTAAATGTTACCGACATTAGTAAGACACAGCAGAATCAACAATGCAATGCGGCCAGCAATGATGTTAAAACTTTACTCAAGATGCTAGAGACATTGCTCAAAGACGAGTTAACAAAGTGTTGGGGAAAAAAAGTCGCTTGAGAAGTACAGTGAGGCCAACCGGATCTTGAGGACTCTTCGTGTACTTATCGCACCTACATTCGAAAATCCAAATCCCTCTATGTTAAAAGAATGGGCTGATAATAATCTTCAAGCATCAATGAACATGGTCAACATACTAATAAAATATGCCAAAATTGATCGTGCCAGTATTTTAATAGAAATAGAACGCACTAAGGATTTGTTGGAAGCTACAGGGGAATCTGATGTGGTGGCCAAGGGTCGAGTCGATATTGACATGAGGCTGAAAAAACATGAAGATACTAACAAAGCTTCAAAAATGTGGAAATTTGCACGGGACAAAGATGATTACGCCTCTGGAAGAATATTCATGTTTTCACAAAAATGTGATAATTACAAAAGACAAGCGATGGCCAACAAAGTATCAAAGCCAGCTATCTCTAACACCACTGCTTCTGCTCCCTTACAATCAAACTCTGACGTCAGTTCCTTAATGACTAGTAGTGACTCTGATGATGGAAGATCAAGTACATCAGAGAATCACCCTACGGGTCTATGGCGCCTCACTCCAGCTGAAGAACAAAATTGTATCCGTCAGGACCAGCGGCAGACCTTGTGCCCCGCATCCTGCACCCCAGCAAGGTGTAACAGTAATCAACGCAGGAGGGAGAGGAGGCGCAAATACCAGGAACACTACGAATAACAAGCATTTACAATGCAATGGTCTCGGCATTATTAAAGGTAGAGCTATTGGCAATGCTCATGACTTTTTTTTTTTTAATCATAAATAAATGGCATTGTCATTTACATTGCCAATAGCTTAATCGTTAAATAAATGGCATTGTCATTTACAATGCCAATAGCTTAATAGCTCACAAATGCATGACCTATTGCATTTACACCCACACCGAGCCACACACACAAAGCCACCCACACATATACAGAGCCACCCACACACATACAGCCCCACACACACACACCCAGAGCCACACACACACACACACACACACACACCCAGAGCCACACACACACACACACACCCAGAGTCACACACACACCCACACCCAGAGCCACACACACACACACACACACCCAGAGCCACACACACACACACACACACACACCCAGAGACACACACACACACACCCAGAGCCACACACACACACACACACACACCCAGAGCCACACACACACACACCCACACACACAGAGCTACACACACACACACACACACACACACACACACACCCACTTGCCTCGGTGCCTATTCTAATCATGGGGTCCCACGCTGCAACTCTGGGCAATAGTTGCTTAATCTCCACTACGGCGGCCCACCCGCTGTGGGATGCCTGGCTTTCACCCTGTGGATACCCAGTAGGGGTTATCTCACAGGGAAAAGCCAGGACGGGTTCCCAAGGCAAGCGCCTTGATGCCTTCGGGTGATATGTGCGCTATATAAGTCGCAATACATACGCAATACATACCCAGAGCCACACACACACACACACCCAGAGCCACACACACACACACACACCCAGAGCCACACACACACACCCAGAGCCCCACACACACACATCCAGAGCCACACACACACACACACCCAGAGCCACACACACACACCCAGAGCCACACACACACACCCAGAGCCACACACACACACCCAGAGCCACACACACACACACCCAGAGCCACACACACACACACCCAGAGCCACACACACACACCCAGAGCCACACACACACCCAGAGCCACAGACACCCAGAGCCACACACAAACACACCCAGAGCCACATACACATACCCAGAACCACATACACACACCCAGAGCCACATACACACACCCAGAGTCACATGCACACACAAGAGAGCAAGCACAGCGAGGAGGCAGGGAAGGCAAGCACAGCGAGGGTGCAGGGAAGCAAGCACAGCGAGGGTGCAGGGAAGCAAGCACAGCGAGGGGGCAGGGAAGCAAGCACAGCCAGGGGGCAGGGAAGCAAGCACAGCCAGGGGGCAGGAAAGCAAGCACAGCCAGGGGGCAGGGGAGCAAGCACAGCCAGGGGGCAGGGGAGCAAGCACAGCCAGGGGGCAGGGGAGCAAGCACAGCCAGGGGGCAGGGGAGCAAGCACAGCCAGGGGGCAGGGGAGCAAGCACAGCCCTCTGGAGCGCCTCTGTACGGCTATCGGCAACTGTCCTACCAACTCCCACGCATCTCCCCACACACACACCCAGAGCCACACACACACCAATGTCTTCCCAGTACCTCAGAATGGTTCAAGTTACTTAAAAAGATGATGCCACAATGTTCAGTCTTTCAACGGGTTGAATGCCCCTAAAACCACTTCACTTGTGCTTCAGGCACTGCTGTTATGCTTAATACACTGTTCGTTGCAGGTCTGGGCCCTCTGGAGCGCTCCTGTACGCTCCGTACGATCACGGTAAAAGGCCCTACCAAATCTCACGCATCTCGCATGAGACACGTACACCTTCTGCAATGTTAAACAGTGGTACGAGCCGTCTGGGTCAGAAGCAACCCCATGAAATGGTGGGGGGAGGGAGTTCACGACTGTGCAAAAAGCTAAAAAGCTAGAGTAACCAGCAGTGTCAGCATGACTTGGCATCAGCCACCGCTATGATTACCATTGCAAAGCTGCTTGTGACTGCTGGCTTCTAAGACAGGAAAGCTGAGTATGTTTTTGCTCTGCCCCTCCACATCTAGAAAAGGACCATCACAACCAATGGACTTTAAGCACATAAGTCCTGAAGGGTACCAGAACCTGAATTGCACTGGGCACTCACTGCTCCACTAAGGGGTGTACAGGTCTAACAGACAATCCATTGAAAATCTAAAACTGGGTAAAAGAATAATGGCACTCGCCACCCAAGCAGAGCGCCAGGTGAGGCTTTCGGCACTGCAACAGCTTAGTATGGTAGGTACAGGATAGGCCGCCATTGCTTGAATCGACGACCCATATTTCTGGTTCTTGGGGTTGCTGTTATTGGTGAACATGGGGAAGTGTTATTTATCATAATTAAACAACCAAAACACTGTAACCACATGAGACCAACAATCAGGTGCGCAACAGCGTAAACCAACTGAGTCAAAAACTTACAGACTACTCTTCAAAGAGGTTTATGAACATGTACCGCTCCCCACTAGAACGGAGGAAGGAGAGGGTGTGTGCTGCTCAATTACAGTTTATACCTTCTTTTGTTGCTGGTTACAACGTAACGCTTCAATTCCAATTTGTAATGGAATCTCTTTCCCAGCTCAACTCCTCCACTGCAACCTCTTTGAAAAGGATCTCCATGCTCAAGTCAGCATGGGTGTCTCTGCGCTCCATCTTACACCCCAAATAAAACCACTAGACTCACTGCTAGCGTATGATAAGTGTACCATCCCTCTAAATACGCCCATCCAGTTAACGCTTCAGAGTTGCAGATGGCATTCCTTTACTAAAAAACAAAGCATATTTTTTAAAAAGTCCCCCTAGTTTCCACCAGGTATCAGCTACTCTTTTCCAAAAGCCTGAAGCGCACCTGCCACCTTACCTATTTTCAACCTACTCAGCCCACTGCAGAAGTCCTTCACCAACTCTTCGGAAATGGTCCTCACTCTAACTTGGCCATCTTGGAATGTTGTTTTGGTTTTAATTAACTAAACAATAAAAAAAATCACTCATTCACTGGTCATCTCTGCTCCAACAATCACCGTTCTTCCCGACCTCTCCACAGCATTCACTTGCCCGTTGCCCTCGCACCCTGTTCTACCTCATGATGCACAGACTTTGCATCATTCGAAACTCTTCACCGAAATGCCACCTCCCCTCCCCCGCGGAGTTCAAGCGGGGACTAAGCACCCTACCCGCTCATACCAGACTCCACCTCAGCCCTTGACCAGGCCCTGCGCCCTCACCAAAGCCTGAATGGCACTGGAAAGTAGGATGGAAACCTCTATACGTTTATTTAAAGTACAGAGAATACAATACACCAGCTAGATGAAAAAACTGAGATAAAAACAAGACATCATTGTCAATAAAGCTGATGAAGGTGGTAGCGTGGTTTTGTGGCAATGCAATCACTACATGGATGAAGCAAACAGACATTTGTCAGACAATCTATGCTACAGAAGAGCCTCTCAACAGTATTTAAGTAAGCTCAAAGACATCGTATTCCAGCATTTGTCTCAGTGGAAAAGACAAGGCCTCCTGACTAAGGATGAATTCAACTTTTAAAAATAAAGTATCAGGTAACCCCAGTACTTTACTTTATTCCTAAAATTCATAAAGACATGGTTACCGTCCCTGGTAGGCCCATTATATCGGCTAGAAAAATTCCTATGGAAATGATCTCTAAATATGTTGATTTCTTTTTACAGCCGTTTGTTGACAATTTGCCTTCTTTCGTTAAAGATACTGGAGACTTTTTGTCGAAAATCAATGGAGTTGAATGGAGATCTGATTTCCTATTGATAGTAATGGACATTGAGTCGTTGTATACCAGTATCAATCATCTGGATGGTTTGGCAGCAGTAAAACATTTCCTTGGTGGCAGATCCATCCATTACTATGAACACAATGACCTGATTATCAAAATGATTGAACTGTGCTTGCTCAACAATTATTTTTTGTTTAATAACAATGTTTATCATCAGGTGAGAGGAATGGCTATGGTGGCATGCATCTCCCCCAGTTATGCATGCTTGCATGTTGGCTAGTTGGAGAAGCATGTCCTCATGACCCACCACAGTGATATCTGGAACAAACATATCAGGCACTTTTGGAAATACATAGATGATGTATTTTTTATTTGGCAAGGGACCAGGGAAGAAGCTGATGATTTTGTATGTATTGTAAATGACAACACCCTGAACCTGAAATTTACGGCCAATATTAGCAATACAACTGTGGATTTCCTTGATGTTGGTATATATCAGTGAGGGAGGTATTAACGCCAAATTACATCGCAAGAAAACCACTGGTAATTCTATATTACACGCGGACAGTTCACATCCCCGCCATCTAATCCAAAGTATACTTTACAGCGAATTCCTGCGCATCCGACGTGTTTGTAGTTCCGAGACAGATTTGGTAATGTGTCAGAAAGGTGCTTTTGATCGTTTCTTGAGTCGGGGGTACAGTAAGGCAGTACTTAACAGAGCACCTAGTAAAGCTGATAGTGGCTTTAGGGAAGAAATATTAATAACGAAAAAACAACAAGAAAAGAAAAAGTCTTCTCCTGATGATAATAATGGCGATGATATACGTGATGTCAGATTCATCACTGCATTCAGCAAACAGGAAAGAAAAATACGCTAGATAATATACTCTCAATGGCCCATTGTGTTGACTGATATCATGTTAAAATCTTTGCTGCCTCCCTTGCAGC
The DNA here is from genome assembly GCF_964261635.1 of Lissotriton helveticus. NCBI lineage: Eukaryota > Metazoa > Chordata > Amphibia > Caudata > Salamandridae > Lissotriton > Lissotriton helveticus. The sequence goes on along the minus strand of NC_136057.1, from coordinate 335,536,732 downwards.
CATCACATTCAGAAGGGCTCCCTCGTTAGTCAGAACCAGCCCATAGGTCACTGTCAAATCGACTTGGTTAGCTAAGCCTGACTTTTTTAAATGCAACTGATGGGCATGCAATTTGGTAAGAACCTCAGTGAGTATTTGACAGCAGTCAGCTCTAATCCAATTCTTATCAAAGAGCATTTAACGTGTCAAACCGAATTTACCATTTACTTCTTATAATGCAAATGTGGGCCTAAATATATTGGCAGTATCAAGCTTATACAGGCCATAGTGAATTGTTATCCTAGCTTTCCCGTAGCGAGACATTTTAAGCTGGTACATCATAACAACCTCAATGATTTACATTATTCTGTATTGGGGCTGTACCAGCGTCCAAACGGGGTGGCAATTGCGAAAAGAGTCTGCGACAATTAGAGTCTTACTTTATCTTGACTCTGGACACGAAGATTCCGAATGGCCTGAATAAGGGTGAAGATTTGCATAACTTTCTTTAAATTTACATACTGTACTTGACAGTCTGTCCACAATAAGTCTTATGTTATACTGCTTTCAACTGTCTGACCCAAATCTTTGATAGTTTTTAATTGGTTCTGTTCAATCTCTCTCTCAATTGGGCTCGTTTTCATTTATCTGTGCACCATTGCTTATTTGCAAGGTTGTATGTAACCAACATGAATTAGTACTGTCCAGCATTTGCACTTTATTTGTTTTCTTATCTAGCACTTGCACTTTACTAAGTGTCTGATTGAGCCTCATTATGCTGATTCCGCAAAGGCTTCTCTTATTTATGCTGCTACTTTTCAACATTTTTTGCACTAGGTAAGGTTCTTTGCTATTTGAACATTATCATTGCATTTTAGAGACTATTTGGACTTTTGCGTAATGATTGGCCAGGTTCTATTGATGGGTACATTTTATATACATTAAATATCAATACAAGTTTGCATAAATGACAGATTACAGTGTATCCATTGTGTATGGGCCTAAGTATATATTACGTTTTATTCAGTATTTTTAACTTTGTAATGTATATATGATTTTATCTGTTCCTTCGATTGAATTGGTGGGTCACATGTGTGTTTTACACTTTGAGACCAGTTTTTTATCCACCTTGGATAGTCCATAACTGACTGAATTAATTTATTGTTTTTTCTGCTGACAAACATTGCATAGAGCATATTCCTACATGATTTTTATTAGCATTTTAGCAGTTCTTTTCTTGTCCATAGTCTATTTTCACTTTTAAGTAAAATTTTAGGCTATTTTTTACATCAGATAGTGCACCGTGTTATGTTTTAAAGGGCAGTTGTCATGTGGCGAGTCATGTGATCAAAATTGCAGTTAGCGATCGAAACTTGTCATGGCAGGCACTTTGCCTGGAACACTTGAAAGTTTAATTCATGGAGAATAAATCACTGCTTGGATAACCAACTTTTTTCCTCGTGCGCTGTGATCCGTACCTGGAAAGTCCCGTCACGGGCATTGACGGGCCGGGACTTTGAGATATCTCTATATATATATGTATATATATATATATTACCTACTGGCGGTCGCCAGAAGGTAGTTATAGTTAGGACCTAGTTTCCATAGGAAATCCGCAACATTCTATTGGGAATAACTTTTGGCGCCGGTTGTTGAACCTTCGTGAGATTCTCAAAGACGCTCCTTCCCTGAAAGTCTTGGGAAGATTCGTCAAGCGGGGGCCGAGAAAAAAGGGGGGTCCCAAAACGTGTTTTCCCCATGTTAATTTCCATAGGACGATTAGACACGGCTACAGCCCGAACCGCTGAACGGAATTACACCAAATTTGGGAAAATGGTAGGGTCTGGTACGCAGATCACCCTTTTGGTTAAATGGTGTAAATCCCTCCAGTAGTTCCTGAGAAAATCAAAAGAAAAAAATATATATATATGGGCGGAGCCTAACCACACATCTCATCGTGAGATCTGATTGGCTGTCAGCACTTCATCCAAGAAGTGTTGGCAGCCATCTTGGGACCAATATACATGATAGCACCTCATTAAAAAGCATTGCAGTTAATAGAAGGTTTTAGGACTTTAGTTACATTATAAATCATTTGTTGATGGTACCATACTCATTTTAGGAATTGTGGTGTGTTCTAAGGTGATTTTACCATGTGAAAAAGCCTTCTGCTGGGATATCATGAATCATGTTTGAAAGAAAACTATTATCTCATGCTTTTCCCACAGTGGTTTGGAAGGGGATCTATAAGCTAAACTGAAAGCATATTTTCTGTAAATTCACATTATCTTTGTCAGTCATGTGAGAATGAAGTCTGACATTCTCAGTAAAACATGTACATCCAACAAGGACAGAGACTGTCAGTTGATTCCTTTGTGTTCTACTGCAGCTTCCCAGAGTGTTCTAAAGAACAACTAGAGCCCTAACAGTCCTACTTATTACAAAGGTATGGCACACCTGAAGCCATCTTGATTGGAATAAAGTGGTAACTCTTAAAACATTTAATTTAAAAAGGAACAAAATGAGGGGGTATATTTTGCCATAGAACGTATGATTAGTGCTGCAGAAAGAAAAATTAGGGCACATTTTGAGTGACTTCTCAAATCCTCTTCTATTTCATTAAAAAATTCTGACATGCAGTCTCCCAAGATGGCCACCAGAGACAAAAGAGCCCAAATGTAGCCCAAATATCACCCAGATGTAGCCCAAGTATAGCCCAATGACAGAATGTCCCAGAGTGTTCTAAAGAAGAACTAGAGCACTAACAGTCTTACTTATGACAAAAGGATGGCACACCAGATGCCATCTTGATTGGAATGAAGTGGTAAGTCTGAAAACATTTAATTTAAAAAGGAACAAAATGAGGGGGGTTAATTTTGCCATAGAAAGTATGATTAGTGCTTCAGAAAGAAAAATTAGGGCACATTTTGAGTGACTACTCAAATCCTTTTCTATTTCATTAAAAAATTCTGACATGCAGTCTCCCAAGATGGCCACCAGAGACAAAAGAGCCCAAATGTAGCACAAATATCCCCAGATGTAGCCCAAGTATAGCCCAATGACAGAATGTCCCAGAGTGCTCTAAAGAAAAACTAGAGCACTAACAGTCTTACTTATGACAAAAGTATGGCACACCTGAAGTCATCTTGATTGGAATAAAGTGGTAACACTTAAAACATTTAATTTGCAAAGGAACAAAATGAGGGGGTTCATTTTTCCATAGAAATTATGATTAGTGCTGAAGAAAGAAAAATTAGGGCACATTTTGACTTCTCAAATCCTCTTCTATTTCATTAAAAAAATTCTGACATGCAGACTGAAACATGCACTTTGAATACCAGCAGCAGACTTCCCTGGTGAGCAGTAGCTTTACTACAGTGATCTAATGAGCAACTAGAGTGCTAACATTCAGAATTTATGGCAAATGTGTGACACATCTGAATGCCTTCTTGATGGAACCAAAGTAAACAAGCATTGAAAATTCAATAGATATCGCCCTTGTTTAAGTTAAAGCCATTCTGTTTGTAATGAGGTGGCTTTTTAGCTTTGCTTTTATTAGTGTTTTCAAACTTTCATGTAATTAACATGCATATGTATGCATATATGTATATGTATGCATGCATTTATATTTATATAGATATGCAGATTATATATGTTTATATATGTATTTATATATACACACATACATATATATAAATGCATATGCATATATATGCATATATATATGTGTATATGTGTGCGTGTAGAGAGAGGTAGAAAGGTAGAGGTGTAGAGGTAGAGGTGTAGAGGTAGAGAGGTAGAGGTAGAGAGGTAGAAGTAGAGACTAGTAGAGGGAGAGGTAGAGAGTAGAGAGTGAGTAATAGAGAGTAGAGAGTGAGTAGTAGAGAGTAGTAGAGAGCAGTAGAGTAGCAGAGAGTGAGTAGTAGAGAGTGAGTAGTAGAAAGTGAGTAGTAGAGAGTGAGTAGTAGAGAGTAGTAGAGAGTAAGTAGTAGAGTGAGTAGTAGAGAGCTGTAGAGAGTGAGTAGTAGAGAGAAGTAAAGAGTGAGTAGTAGAGAGTAGTAGAGTGAGTAGTAGAGAGTGAGTAGTTGAAAGTGAGTAGTAGAGAGTGAGTAGCCGAGAGAGAGAATAGTAGAGAGTAGTAGAGAGTGAGTAGTAGAGTGAGTAGTAGAGAGTAGTAGAGAGTGAGTAGTAGAGAGTGAGTAGTAGAGTGAGTAGTAGAGAGTGAGTAGTAGAGAGTAGTAGAGAGTAGTAGAGAGTGATTAGTAGAGAGTAGTAGAGAGTGAGAAGTAGAGAGTGAGTAGTAGAGAGTAGTAGGGAGTGAGTAGTAAAGAGTGAATAGTAGAGAGAGTAGTAGAGAGTGAGTAGTAGAGTAGTAGAGAGTGAGTAGTAGAGAGTAGTGGATAGTGAGTAGTAGGGAGTGAGTAGTAGAGAGAGAGTAGTAGAGAGTAGTAGAGTAGTAGAGAATGAGTAGTAGAGAGTGAGTATTAGAGAGTAGTGGAATAGGAGAGAGTGAGTAGTAGAGAGTAGTGAAGAATATTCCAAAGTTTGGCACAGCACCACTTGCACAACAAGTGCAATCAAATCATATCACTTAGAGTCCTTATTGAAGCACTGAATCTTGGTGTATATTCAAATGCTTTATTTTCCTTAAGTTTATGTACCACAGCCAGCCGACGCATTTCATTCTGTACAACAGAACTTCTTCAGGGCGTTCTTATTTCCTTCAAGTTATGTTGGTATCCTGTTGTCATATAACTAGATATTTCTTCCAAATGTTAGACGAGTCGTAAGTACGTTCTTATTCAAAGTGACTAGGGATCAATTTTACCCACACAATTCGGGTAGACTTGTAATTTATAGCATCCTCAAAGTCAGTCTTTCAAAAATTCCAAAGTATAGGACATGATAATCCAAATCCAAATGTTTCTCATGAAAAGTAATTTTCAATCGTTCGGAATATCGGCGTTTGGACAGATATGACCCACGGACACGGTTTATGACTTTTCTTGAGAAACATTTAGATTTGGATTATCATGTCCTATACTTTGGAATTTTTGAAAGACTGACTTTGAGGATGCTATAAATTACTCAAGTCCATGGATGCTGCTGGGAACGCCCCCAGCAACACCCATTGCACGCCACTTTAACGCAGGACACTGCGTTAAAGGGACTGATATTTATCAGGCAGGATTACGCCACAAAAAGTGGCTTAGTCCTGCCTGATAAATATCACTCAGTCTTCTGCACCACCGGAACGTCACAAAAAGTGACGTTCCAGAGGCGCAAGGGGCTCGTAAATAAGGCCCCATAGGTTTCACACTTGTTATAGTTAGGAATTAGCATTTAAAAAACCTTTGAAATTCACAGAAAAAACCATAGGTTTCACACCAGTTATAGTTAGCTGGACATTTTACTCATACAAAACCATTGAAATTCCCCCTTTATAGTTAGTTGTACTCACTATGACTCGTGCACCCGCAATCCACTGCTGATGATGTCACATATTACATCATTCATGACATGGTCAGTGACATCACTATATATATATATATATATATATACATGTATATATATATATATATACATGTGTATATATATATATATATATATATATATATATATATATCCCAACTTCAGGTTGCACCATAAGAGAAAAGCCTCGGGAAGCACATTTAAAGTTCGTACTCTTTAATGTCATCAACTTGCCAACATTCACTTCGCCAGGAGCAGGCATCCCATATCTTTAGCCAGACGCGTTTCAGGAGTTGAAATCCTTTCTTCAGTGGCAGAGTAGAAAAATGAAGGGTCGCGCTGCAGACGCACAATTATTAATTCCAAACACCTGCCCTTGTGGGTGTGGCGCTCCCACTGCCTCATGGTGTTTGTAGTCCGTCTAAATTGTCCCTAGTGGGTGCGTTTCCATTCATTTCATTTTCAAATTAAAATTACATCCCAAGTGGGTTGATGCACAGCGCCGAGACATGTGCATCAACCCACTTGGGATGTAATTTTAATTCGAAAATGAAATGAATGGAAACGCACCCACTAGGGACAATTTAGACGGACTACAAACACCATGAGGCAGTGGGAGCGCCACACCCACAAGGGCAGGTGTTTGGAATTAATAATTGTGCGTCTGCAGCGCGACCCTTCATTTTTCTACTCTGCCACTGAAGAAAGGATTTCAACTCCTGAAACGCGTCTGGCTAAAGATATGGGATGCCTGCTCCTGGCGAAGTGAATGTTGGCAAGTTGATGACATTAAAGAGTACGAACTTTAAATGTGCTTCCCGAGGCTTTTCTCTTATGGTGCAACCTGAAGTTGGGATATATATATATATATATATATATATAGATCCAGCGTTAAACTCCTGCCACTTCCAACCCACAGCGGCGGCGAAGAAGGAGACTCGGACCCCACAGCTCTTCAGGCAAGGTAGTTCTTTATTTCACCACAAACGACGCGTTTCGGGCTACGCAAGCCCTTGATCACATATACACACATCCACGTTGCTCCTTCCGGGATGATGGGACTCAAGGAAGGTGGCCTACACTAAATCTCAAAACACAAAGTTCAATATAGTATGCTCTCAGGAAGAACGACGGCAGCACACAATCTCAATATCCAAGTTTAATCCACACAACGAGTTTCGGCAAAAGCCTTGATCACGTGTGAATGTCAACAGTTGAAACAGACACTAATAAAGTTTCAACACGATCAAAACAAACATAAACATAGGACAATGCCCATCCTCTGCCCCACATATTTAGCAGCCATCTTAGAGTGGTAAAATTGCTAGCTAAATCTTCCACTCAAAATGTAATCTCAATAGCATTGCTCAACATCACGAGTCAAATGCGCAAAATATAAGAGAAAACAAATTAGGTCACATGTTCTTTAAGTTAATAGACATACTCTGTAAGCCACTAAAAATCCTATGACAGAAAGTAATTATGACTGATATATATGCGGTGTAAAAGAGGTGTAGGGTACACCACCCCTGACGTTATAAACACAATGCAGTGAGTACTATAACTGGTAAATAATAAAAGTGCAGGTACTACACAGACTCTAGAGAGCATGGAACTAGAACTTGGGGCAGCTGCTAGGACAGATTTCAGGGTCAAATCAACTTTATACCTTTACTTTCCCATGACAACATAGATACGTTCCATGAATGTACCATTAAGGCATTCATTGATCTGAGATACAAAAGTAGGAAAGAACACAGAGACACTCAGGACAATCTCTCTTACACCCAGAGACAGGCACTCAAATCTCTTTACGAAGATACTAACATCGTGATCCGCCCTGCGGATAAGGGTGGCAATATGTCATTTTGGATAGGGATGATTATATTGATGTGGCGCAACGCCAACTCAGTGATACCAAATTCTATGTACCCATTACACATGAGGTTTATGATCAGAGTATCATCACCATATGGGACAAGCTGATCACCTGGAGGGATAAGGGTCTCCTGGAATGGGAGGAGTTCAGTTATCTGAAAAAAAGATCATCCTAAACTCCCTATATTGTACCTACTACCTAAACTACACAAAAACAGCACTAGACCACTGGGACGTCCTATTGTATCGTCCATTGGTAGCGTCAGTGAACACATTTCAAAATATGTGAATCATTTTTTGAGTGATTTTTTGATACAACTGCCCAGCTATCTGAGAGATACCAAGGATTTCCTTTTTAAAATAAAAAATTTGGCTTGGATTCCTGAATATCTCTTCATTATTCTCGACGTACACTGATTGTACACGATAATAGATCACCAGCAGGGACTTGAGGCGTGTGAATTTTTTTTGAGAAATAGGCCCCTCAGATATCGAGAACATAGCAGGATGATCATTAAAATCACGAAATTCTGCCTGAAAAATAACATGTTTTCCTTCAATGGCGCCCTCTACAGGCAGGTAAATGGTACTGGAATGGGTCCATGCTTTGCTCCCAATTTTCCGATTTTTTTTATGGGCTACTGGGAGCAAGAGATCTTTGCCAGCACCACCCTTGTGGAGGACCTCCAGAGAGTCATCATGTGGCTACGCTACATAGATGACTTGTTCATCATCTGGAAAGGCTCCAGGGTGGATGCTGAAAGGTTCATTGACAAACTTAATACCAACAGATACAATATTTTACTTACAGGCAACATCAAGGTGGACAGGACTGACTACTTTGATGTATGTCTGGAAATTAAACAGGATAAGATCTATACCTCTCTCGTTCGTAAGGCAACAGCAGGTAACAGTGTCCTGTATGCCCTCAGCAGCCACCCAGAAGAACTCAAATGGAGTATACCTTATGGAGAACTGCTGAGGGCTAAAAGGAATTGCAACAACACTGGAGAATATGCAGAAGAGAGGGATAATATCATTGACAGGTTCCGCACCAGAGGCTACCCTAATTGGGTCCTGAATAGAGCCAGAGATCGGGCTGAAGGGGTGATAAGATTTTCGACACTTTGTGACAAAATTGATGATACACAAGGAGAAGAGAATGACAACACACAGATGATACTTACTTTTAATTCAGAATCACACAAGGTCAAGTGCATACCTGCCAAATAATGGAATATTTTGAAAACTGATAGTGTCTTGGGAACTAGCATAACAGAGAGACCCACCATCACATATAGACGTAATAGAAATATACGTGATTTGGTTGTGAGGAATGACATCACTCAATACTCCACCTCCACTGACCATGGCCTCAAAGGGTTTTATCCCTGTAGTCATTGTAAGGCATGCAAGTATAGAGGAATTCTGGAATATAATGGCATATCTAAAAGAATAACACCATTTCTGACCTGCAGCACTAACTTTGTTATCTATGCAATAGAGTGCACATGTAAGGTGTGGTACATTGGCAGTACTACGTGCGCAGCAAAAAAGAGGGTCCAGGAACATCTTAGAACTATAATCAATCATGACCCCAAGTACCCAGTTGCACGTCATTTCGATGAGATCCATTTCTCCAATGTCTCTGATCTCAGTTTTCTAATCCTCGAACACATCCCTAGGAGTCCCAAGGGTGGGATAGAGTACTTACTCTGAGACAGCGGGAATCTCGGTACTTCATAGATTTCTGTTTGCATTATTTAGTATTGCATTTATGTTGCTTTGTTCTGTGTATTTGACACAGACCTAACGCATGACACCTTTGTCACCCGCCTGCGCACTTGCGCTTTACTCTGGTCTTAGAAGCTCAGATAATTTGTAACTTTTTTAAGCTGACTGGCAGGTTACTCATACGGTTATTAACCAGTGTTCATGAGTGCACTTGTATTATTTACCTGTTATAGTATTCACTGCCTTGTGTTTATAACATCAGGGGTGGTGTACCTTACACCTCTTTTACACGGCATATGTATCAGTCATAATTACTTTCTGTCATAGGATTTTTAGTGCCTTACAGAGTGGGTCTATTAACTTTAAAGAACATGTGACCTAATTTGTTTTCTCTTATATTATGCGCATTTGGCGTGTGATGTTGAGCAGTGCTATTGAGATTACATTTTGAGTGGAAGATTTATCTAGGAATTTTACCACTCTAAGATGACTGCTAAATATGTAGGGCAGAGGATGGGCATTGTCCTATGTTTATGTTTGTTTTGATCGTGTTGAAACTTTATCAGTGTCTGTTACAACTGTGCACATTCACACGTGATCAACGCTTTCGCTGAAACGCATATCTCCGTTTCGTACTGCTCGCCTGTACCGCTGCTCTAACTTATGGACAGGTGCCGCTATTTTGCGATGGTGAAATCGCTCACAACTGAATCCATAAACCACCCTTTGCCGTCACGAAGCATATAGCGCACTCAGGAGTCGATGTTTTTTAAAAATGTATTCCATCGCCATTGTTGTTGCTGACAAACGCGTTTTGGCAATGGCGGTCTTTGTCAGTGTGTTTTACTACACCACGTGACTTTATTCACACCAAACATAGAAGTCATTGTCACAAATTTTGGACTTAAGTATAATATAATATGCTTTGCGATGGGTGGTTTGTGGATTTTTATATACTAATCCTCAACTATAGATGCAGCAATTAGAAAAACAAACCAACCTATCAGGGAAGACCTTCTGTCCAAAACCAACAATAAACCTGATCCTAAGTCCACTTCTGAAACCAGCAATCCCAGACTCATTCTGACATATAGTAGACAGAGAGAGGATATATGCCGAATCACAAGGAAAAACTGGCATATAATACGCAACAATTCCACAATGGGAGAATTAATCCCCAAAAACCCTATTGTACGTATAGAAGGGCAACTTCAACTAGTGATTATTTAGTGAAAAGTAGCCCATAGATTGCTCCAAATAGGAATTGGCTTTCAGGACAAAAAGGGTTCAGAAAATGTTTGACTTGAAAAGCTTGCAAGTTAGGCCTTAACACAAATTCAAACTGTACCCCTTTTAGGACCACTCCCACCTTGATTTCCAAGTCTTTGACTTGCATAACTGATTATGCCATCTATGTGTTGGAGTGCTCCTGCGGACTCAAGTACATTGGCAGTACTAAACTGCCAGTCCACAAGAGAGTCCTCCAACACATGAGAGCTATCACCAACTTAGACCCGAGCTATCCAGTTGCTCATCACTTCAGTGCGACATTTGTATGGGGTGGCAAATCATCCCCAGGGGGATCTCTCTGCACTTGGCAGCACAAAAACAGACCTCTCGCTCACCCTGGGACCCTAGAACAGTCAGGTTTTTAGACTCTTCTTAAAGTGACCCAGTGATGTACATCCACGCATTGCTTCCGGTAACCTGTTCTAATGGAAGGGGGCCAGATATGAAAAGGCACGCCCTCCCATTCTGGACTTGTTTATTTTACAGGGGGCTAGGAGATTTTGATTACTGGATCTCAGCTGGTGCCCTTGAATGTACGCTCTCACCTTCTTTCTTACACATACCGGTCCCAGGCCTTGCTTTGCCTTGAACACCAAAGCAAGGAGTTTAAAGATAGCTCTTTTCCTCACAGGCAGCCAGTGCAGGGCTTGCAGCAGGGGATGGAACGGGGTGCGTCTGGGCTTGTCCCACCCGTCAAACTGTGCCCCACTACCCTTATTCACGCCACCCGAGGTCCGGCCCTTCCTCCAGAGCTCCCTAGTTCCATGCGGTATACCCCACACCAGGCTTACGGGCTCACCACCCTAGGCCTTCCGCTTTACACCTGATCTGTCTCCTTCCCCCCCACCTTCACCCCCTCTACCCTCCAACCCGCAGCCCCCGCTGCCCATAGTGTACCTTTCTCCATACGCCCTCCTTACATTTCCTTCTCATCCCACAGCACTGAAAACCGAGATAACCATGTCCTGAAGATGGTCCACATTGATTACGGACCGAAACGTTGTCAACTCCACAGCGCAACTATAAGCGCATCTTTCGTTGTGGCTCCATTGAAATTGTGAAGAAAAGTCACTATAACTTTGTCACATCTCGAGCCACTCACTGTATAAATACTTCACCTTGCTCTCTGTTCACTCTCTCACTTGCGTTGCCACATATCACTTGTACATATTGAGCACCAAGTCTTGTCGGTTGTCATATGAATTGTCTAACTTTGTGCTGTACAAAGCTGTTCTAATATGACTCCCCCCCCCCCCTTGAATATTACAATACAAAATTAATTTTTTCTTGAAAATCATCTGAATAAGTGTCTCCTTTTTCTCTGGTCTGTGTAATAATGCTTCGTGCATGCAACAAAAATTGTCTTTTAAATCCTACCTATTGGGATATTGTATTATCTTTACACATATGGGCTTGTTCAAAGCCATTCTTGCAGCGGTATTTTGCAATATCTGGAACCTAGAGAAAAGTTCTTCCCTGGCACCCACCAGAAGAGCGTTCCCGTAGTCCAACCTGCTCACAATCAGCGCCTGGATGAGAATCTTTCTTGCCTCCAAAGGGGTCCAAGGAAAGACTTTCCTTAACATTTTCAAGATCCCAAAACAGGAACCTGACAATGATTTTACATGGTCCTCAGAAGATAGCTTGCTGTCCGGCAGTACTCCCAAGTTCCTAGCCTGTTTTGTGGGTGGGGAGAGATCCCCAGTTCCGAGGGCCACCAATCTGGCGACCAGAGATCCTCCGCGTTCCCGACCAGGAGGATCTCCGTCATATGGGAGTTAGGCTGGAGAAAATTATCTATCATCCAGGCCGCTATGTTCAACATACAGCTCTTGAACTTGGTTCTCGTGACCGATGGATCAAGATTGAACAGGATTATCACCTGTGTGTCATCTGCGTATGAGATCGTCTCAGATTTTATAATGGCAGACAACGCAGCCACATATATTTTGAACAACGTGGAGCTTAGAATGGAGCCCTGGGGCTCACCCTTATCAAGTGGGGTGGTTACTGACGTGAATGGTTCTAGTTTGATCCGTTGGGATATGTTTGCCAGAAAGCTTTCCAACCATGCCAGTGCTTGGCCCACAACACCAATCTCCTGCATCTGCAAAGCAGGATAGAGTGAGAGATGGTGTCGAAGGCTGCCGACAGATTTAAACGCACCAGCATAGTTGGAGTCCCCTTATCTAGGGACATTCTAATACTGTCAGTCACTTCCATCTGGGCTGCCTCCGTGCTATGCCCTGCTCGGAAGCCCGACAATCAAATACAAGATCTAAAATATTTTGTTGTGGATTCCATACCACCTTTAAGACGGGGTGGCAATAGAGAGGCTAACCTGAGGAAATTAGAAACTCACTTCATCTTAGAGTTTGATAGTAAAAGTTCTAATGGCCTCAATACTACAGAGGACTTATATACGTGGCTCTAAAAGCTCAGGTTGGGGAACTCGGTCTGTAATTACACTTGGCATATTGTAAAACCAAAAGTGTACAAACACTTTTTTACAGTCTAAAATTGACAAGTAAATGCTAATTTATAACAACCTGCAGGATTAACCCTAATCAATTTTAGTTAGCTATCCTTTTGCTGAATCACGTGCAAAAAATAAGAAAAACTATTTTATAAAACAAAACACTACCTATATGTTCACTACAAATTGTGTTATTTTTATCTTAGTTAGCACTCAGGCACGTTACATTTAGTATCTTTTAGCACTGTTCATATGTTAATATTTTAGACGACTTGATTTGGATGTTCAAGTATAGCAGCAGGACATATGAGATACCTTAATACTTTTAGTAGTTCTGATGTAATGGTCTAAAACGAGTAAAATGTGGAGATTGCAGTAAAACAACAAAGGGAGATGCCTTAGCTGCATAATGTGTACAAGCTGTACATAATGTTTATATTTATATTTATATTTCTCAGTTATCTTTTACCAAAGACCAACTAGAGGCTTTTAACTTAATTGCATTTATAGGCCTGAAGTAATATTTTATCCTGTATATAAACAGATATTATTGTGGACATATTTTTTATTGTTAGAAAGTATACGTAAATAATTGTTACGCTATTTACAAATTAAATTAGTATGTATTATGCTGCTAAAAAGGTGAATGAGAAAACAGAACGCAAGTCTGTTTTCACTGTCGTCTATTGCACTGTCACTTTAAATAAGGGAAGAATGCACTGACATGTCATGTGATCAAGGGCTTCAAAGCCCGAAACGCATCATGGCGACATTTATGCACTGAAAATAAATCAGCACGAAGAAACTAGAGTCCGTTTCTCTGTTTCGCGAGTTCCTGAGGAAAAGGGCTGCAAAGCTGGAAAATTGACACATATATACACAAAATTACAGCCGTTAAATACACTTTAATTTTGGAAAAGGGACCCTGGGGTGCGAGTCTTTTCTGTGGATACAATCGGACACGGAATTTCCTATATTTACAACTGGGTTCCGGCACCCGGACATCGCACTGGCCCATCTGGTGAGGGATCAGCACTATATATATATATACGCTGCTGAAAGTTGTTGTTAATCTCCTGCCGTCACCAGAACAATAAAGGCGAACTCCAAGCTTTTGGTAACTGTTTTTGCAACATTAAGTGGCCTGCCTCGGTCACGGAGTCAACCCCCCGGCATCCGCTGGTCCGTGTGCTTTGTAATGGGGCACTGAAGACGGAACCTCGTACCTGCTCTGGCTGACATCACTGAGCGAGGGATTGATATGGCCCGATGTGAGCGACCCAACGGGATGTAATGTGGGAAGACAGAGAGACAGTAACTGTCACTATGACTTGTAAACGACGCTAAAGAACTAATAAGACCAGAATGCCTAGCGAGCATCTGCCAGTAGGCGGAACTTTGGAAAGAGGAAACAAAACTCCATAAATACCTGCATACTGACTCTCCCCACCCAAACTGCCAAGCCAGTGAACAAGGAAATATCCCTAACGCGTGTGGCATATTTGGCGCAAACTTATGCTGCTGAAAGCTGTTGTTAATCTCCTGCCGTCACCAGAACAATAAAGGCGAATAGAAACGAAGTGTGGGTGACTCCAAGCTTTTGGTAACTGTTTTTGCAACATTAAGTGGCCTGCCTCGGTCACGGAGTCAACCCCCCGGCATCCGCTGGTCCGTGTGCTTTGTAATGGGGCACTGAAGACGGAACCTCGTACCTGCTCTGGCTGACATCACTGAGCAAGGGATTGATATGGCCCGATGTGAGCGACCCAACGGGATGTAATGTGGGAAGACAGAGAGACAGTAACTGTCATTATGACTTACCAACGACGCTAAAGAACTAATAGGACCAGAATGCCTAGCGAGCATCTGCCAGTAGGCGGAACTTTGGAAAGAGGAAAAAAAACTCCATAAATACCTGCATACTGACTCTCCCCACCCAAACTGCCAAGCCAGTGAACAAGGAAATATCCCTAACGCGTGTGGCATATTTGGCGCAAACTTACGCTGCTGAAAGCTGTTGTTAATCTCCTGCCGTCACCAGAACAATAAAGGCGAATAGAAACGAAGTGTGGGTGACTCCAAGCTTTTGGTAACAGTTTTTGCAATATATATATATATATATGTGTGTGTATATATATATATATATATATATATATATATATATATATACAGCCAAAACCTTCTCCTCGGTAAGAAAAGCAATCCGGGCCACTTGGAGATGAAAAGCGTGTTTATTAAATGGCTTCCTCGACGCGTTTCGCAGATAAATCTGCTTTATCACGAGACAGAAACCAGAAAGCAAGTGCTCTTTAAATACAGTCACATGTTTGTTCAAATCACATCCATGGAAAACAGACTAGTGGGTCTATCTACGGGCTGAGTTAGTTACTCTAAGAGGTGAGCATATCATAGAAACAAATAAAGATAGTTGCAAAAAGCGTTATAGGGTCAAACACGCATAATGCAGTACATTAAATTAAATTCATTGGACTGAAAATAATGCAAGTGCAGTGTAGCATCAATCAGTAGAGCACTTTCAGGAATATTAGCATATTCAGATAATATATCATTGTTATGTATATGTTATATACCGCCCCAGTGGGCCAAATGCGCAAATCATAATTCCTTCCACCATACACAATGGCGCGGTAAAGCCCAAGTGGGCATATGTTGCTCATAGTAATAATTCACATTGTCCAATTCAATAGTCTTATGTACTCAGGTGCTCCCAGAGGTCCAACAGATTCCCAATTATGATCACCAACAGATTCTGTAGACCAAAATTAAAAAATACATAAATCAGTGACTGTTAAATCAGTGCTAAAAGGTGAAGAAAGAATGGTTAAAAAACAGCAGGTAAGTATATACATTGCAAGCTCACAGTTTAACCCAAGTGGACGTTTAATTCCTCATGCAAATTATGACCATGGGGTTGGGTCGTCCTATACTTGATAATTAATCTGGATTCAAGTCTCCTCATTTCCTTTATGCGATCTCCTCCTCTCTCTCTTATCGGAACTGTTTCCAGTACACAGAACGACAGCATATTCACATTGCTGTTGTGGTGTGTAGCAAAGTGCCTGGCGATGGGATACTGTCTGTCATTGTTAGTTATCGCCCGCATGTGTTCCAATACCCTTTTCTTGGCTTGATGTTTGGAGCTGCCAATATAGCATAATTGGCAGGGACATTGCAGAGCGTATATGACATGATCTGTAAGGCAAGTAACATGCTTGGTGATTTTGAACTTGCTGGTGTCTTTAGATAACTGTATCTCCTTTAAGCTTTTACTGTTGCGACAGGCTTTACACCTGTTGCAAGTATAAAAACCTTGCACCGGAATTCTAGGTTTCACTATCTTGGGTAAGAGAGTGGAGCAGAGAAGGTCATTAAGGGACTTGGGTCTCCTAAACGTGAGTTGGGGATAGTCAGAGATTTCAGGTGCCAGGTCTTTGTCTAGCTTCAATATGTTCCAATATTTACTGAGTGCTTTCCTCACTTCTTTGGAATCACAGTGATAGTCTGTGATAAATCTACTCATGTTTTTAGAGGGTGATTGGGTTTCTTCCTTTCTAGTTTTAAGTAGGCTAGTTCTCTCTCGTTTGTTGGCCTTAGCTAGGGCATTCGCAATGCATTTGCCTCCATATCCACGTTCCTTAAATCTGTCACTCATCAGAGTTATCTCCTTTTTGTAATCAGTTTCATTTGAGCAATTTCTTTTGGCCCTCAGAAATTCTCCTAAAGGGATAGAGTTGATCAGATTGGTGGGGTGGCAGCTGGAGGCATGTAAAAGACTGTTGCCTGCTGTACTCTTCCTAAATAAAGTCGTGGTCAGGTTATTGTCTTTCTTTTCGACTTTCACATCAAGGAACTCAATGATTGTGGGATCTATATGGCTGGTAAAGCTAAGATTATAGGTATTTGTGTTGAGGTCTTTAACAAATTCCAATGCGTCCTTCTGGTTACCGTTCCAGATGATAAAAATATCATCTATGTAACGGAGCCAGCACACAATGTTATTGTGGAATGCTTCGGATTTGTAGACCACTTGCTCTTCCCATAGTCCCAAGTACAGACAGGCAAAGCTGGGCGCCAGACAAGTCCCCATCGCGGTGCCCAGTAGCTGATGGTAAACTGTGTTGTTAAATAGGAAGTAATTCTTGGTAAGGCATAAATATGCCATTTCCAGAAGCATCTCAGTATGTAAGTGGTAGGAGATAGACCGTGTTTTAAAGAAATGCCTGCATGCCTCGATGCCTTGCTGTTGGGGGATGCAGGTATAGAGGCTGCTGACGTCCAGGGTCATAAACAACCAGTCGGGGTCACAGGACATGTCATTGATTTTTTGTAAAAAGTGACCGGAGTCCCTAAGGTACGAAGGTAAAGTTTGCACCAAGGGTTGTAGGAAAAAGTCTACGTATCTAGAGGTGTTTTCCCAACAACTCCCTCTAGATGATACGATGGGTCTACCCGGGGGGTCAGTCATGCTTTTGTGGACCTTAGGTAGTAAATAGAGCGCTGGTATTTTGGGGTGTTTGTTAAGGATAAAATTAAACTCATCCTTACTTATCAGCTGGCTTTCTCTCCATTTATTGAGTTGCTCTGTATACTCTGAAACGCACTCCAGGTAAATAGCCCTGCTGCTTTTTTCATATTTGGTACAGTCACTCAATTGTGACAGGCCCTCCTTGATATATAGCTCTCGGGGAAGCACCACAATATTTCCCCCCTTGTCCGATCTTTTAATCACAATATTTTTGTCATCGTTAAGGGATTTGATAGCTTTAAATTGTACATTAGTCAGGTTACATTTCACATAGTTATTGCGCTTAGACATACTTTCAAATTCTTTCATCATCGCCTTCTCAAAAATATCAATTGATTCATTTACAATTTGTGGCATAAATATAGATTTTGGCCTAAAGTTGCTGTTATACTTTAAACCAATATTAATCTCGTCATTAATCAGATTAAGCATAGCACTGTTAGGTATGTCCAAGTCCCCCTCCAGTTCATGGAGTAGATGCAGCGTTTCTACATCTGCGCCTGTGATACTGGTGGGCACTTGTACTGGTTCCTGAATGTTAGTGGTAAGTTTAGTAGCATGCCATTTCTTTAAGCGTAGTTTGCGAGTGAAATAGAAGAGATCAATACGACTCTGGGTATAATCAAAGGTAGAGGTAGGGCAAAAAGAAAGTCCCATGGACAGTACCTCTTTCTCTGCTGTGGTCAGCTCCCTGGTTGATAAGTTGATGACTGTGTTCGAATCCATCATTTCCCTCTCCTCTGGCCCCTTGTCCTTGATCCCACTGGGCTCGATATGTTGCTGGTGATTGTTATATTGCTTTTGCCTGCGCCTTTCCCGCCTTGACCGCGTCCTTTTGTTCCTCCTGGTGGTTTGTTTTGCACTGTTAGCCTTCCTTGGGCAACCATTGCATATTCCATTAAAATTTTGTCTTTTGGGCTCATCAGCTCCAAATTCTGTGTTCTCACTGTAGTTGGCCCCGCCGTAGCATTCGTTTGCTCCCTTGCGTCTTCTGGGCTCCTTATTGTTATTGGTGCATTGGCTCCCTCTTTTTGTGGAGGTTGCATAGTTTCTCGTGTGGTTACTGTTGTTCTGAGATGGTCATATTTTTTAGCAAAGGTCAATACTTGGCCTTGCTCATAATCATTTCGATCTCTGAGAAACTTGCTTTCTTTTTTGTCACGTAATTCTTTCTCTGATTTCTCCAACTTATTTTCCAATTTGGCCATCTCGCTGTCAAAGTCTTTCTCGTCGTCATAAAGGTCTTTTAATTGGTTTGTAATAGCCTCTATTTCTTCTGCCAATTTTTCGCATCGTTTGTTTGCGTCTTTGACAAGAATTTTGAGCATCCTTATGGAGCATTCATGGCTATTGTCCGCCCATGCTTCTACCATTTCTGGATCAGGGTCTGAGAATGTTGGGGTCGTGTATATTCGCAACCCTCTTGGTATTCTATTCACATCAATGTACTTTTGAAGCGTGGTGGCTTCCCACCATTTACTTTGCTCTGCCACTAGTAGCTTCCAAAGGGTATTCCAGAGATTTTGTTTGTTAGGGCCAATGTTCCTCTGATTAGCATTCTCAGAGGCGTTTCCAATTTCAGGAGTGTCCAGATCCGTAAACATGCGGCTTGCTGCTTCATACCGCCGTTGGTTTCTATTAGAAGCCATTAGCGGCAGGGTTCTTAAAGCGATTCGTCTGGTTGGAATATATATATATATATATATATATATAAATATATATATATATATATATATATATATATTGAAAGCTTCCAGCACTGCTGATCCCTCACCAGACGGGCCGGTGAAGCTGCCACTAAAGGTTCCAATGGGAAATTGCATGGGGAAAACACGTTTTGTGAACCCCTTTTTTCTCGGGCCCCGCTTGACGAATCACCGTGAAACTTTCAGGATAGGAGCGGACCGGAACTGGCCATAAGTTTTGATAATTTTGTGAAGATTCGTCAATTGGCGCCAAAGTTATTGGGAATAGAATGTTTCTGATTTCCTATGGAAAATAGGTCCTAAATATAACTACTTAAAAAAAATAAAAATAAAAAAATAACTACATAAAATAAATATATCCATACAAATATAATAAAGAGAGAGCCCAAACCTTTGAGGCGGGTAATCTCAGGAACCACAGCACCAATCACAACACCCAATACAGCGTTGGAAAGGGCAGTTGCAGCAGAAGGACATAAGCTATGCAGACGCCCACCATATACATTTAAAAGGTAAAAGAACCGTGCCAGCAAAGTAGTCCCTTGTGGGCGTGTCTGCATTGTGCTGTGGGCGTGTGCTGTGGGCGTGACAAACGCTGGGGGCGTGTGGTACGTTCCGCCTTCATGTCATGTCTTATCTCGTGTGCTGTGGGTGTGTGCTGGTGGCGTGGGCGTGTGCGGGGCATGGGATTATGGGAAAAACAAAGCGAGCGTTGTGCCCCATATTTCATTGTTTTTTCTTCCCAGGTTCTGTACATTCCAGCTCCAGGTGTCCACCCTGCTCCCTTTAAATACCCCTGTAACCCATAATCATAACCCACCCGTACTCCTTAAAATACCCCAACATCCTTAAACACTATTTAATTATGACAAAGGGCCAGTGGTAATGTTCCCCTACGAAGGGAGAAGCGTCCGCACATATAGTAATAGCTGTCCAGCTTATAAGTAATACGTGCCTTTATATATTTTCTATAGATATAAACCAAACAACAGTGGGTGCTTCAACAACCTGATACACACTCACCACCACAAGTGTAATTTAGCACACAAGGTGCTTATCATACTAAAGAATGAACAGGTTTGAACAGCACACCAACTTGTAATCAAAATGATGTCGACTCTAGGTAATCCTAGATCTCCATTAGAGAATAGTGTTATCCAGTACCATATAATAAAGGTTTTGGAGCCTGACAAGGGAAATGTCCAATTCTCGTATTTCTCTATAAATATAAGGATCCAGACCAAGGGATGTTCTTCACAGTCTTTATTAAAAGTTCATATATAGATAAAACTTCTCAGCTCACACCGCCGACACGTGTTTCGTCTCTTTCTGAGAATTTTTCAAGGCAAGTAGTATAGGACGGTCCTGTAATGTAAAACAGGTCAGCTCCTCTGTTCGGATCACTAGTTAATATTCTGTTGCTGAGCCCCACAAAAACCTGATGGTGGTCGTTTAGTAGTCCCACTAAATCCCTTCAGTTATTTCCCCCATCACATTGCATGGCCAAAATACGGCTGTCCTCTTCTATTTAATGAATAGTCAGGACGAGGAGTACTCAACGGGGAATCCTGATTGTAATATTTTTTAACACAAATAAATTTGTGGTATAATAATTGTGGCTTGCTGTCTCAGCAATACTCTATACAGGTGACTCAATTCTATCAGTGGTAGTAGAGATCGTTGTTCCGACGTCGTGTAATAACACGGTATCAAGACAGAATTGGGGCACCCTCCAACAGTATTTAGACCAAGTAACTCTTCTTAGGCTCAGATATTCGCCTCACATGGCCGTGTGGAAAACACGGTGCAATCAAATGGGACCACCCTATGTTCTGGTACTGTATTGGTGCCCAAGTAATATTGGAAAAAAGACCCTGATAAGTCTTAGTACATACACATCCTCCACGAACCGAATTTACAGCTGTCTAGCCTTAAACACTAACCCATCTTAACCCTATAAATATACCCTGTACCCCAAAATCCAAACCTATTGCTAAACCCTAAAAACACCCCTAAACCCCAAAACCCAAACCTAGCCCTGATCCCTATAAATACCCCTGTACCTCAAACCCCAAACCTACCCCTGAACCCTAAAAATACCCCTGTACCCCAAAACCCAAACCTAGCCCCTAACCCTAAAAATACTCTTGTACCCCAAAACCCAAACCTACCCCTGAGCATTAAAATACCCCTGTACCCCAAAACCCAAACCTACCACTGAACCCTAAAAATACCCCTATACCCCAAAACCCAAACCTAGCCCTGAAACCTAAAAATACCCTTGGACCCCAAAACCCATACCTATCCCTAAACCCTAAAACTACCCCTGCACCCCATAACCCAAAACTATATCTGAACCCTTAAAATACCCAAACGCTCTGATTCCTGACAATCAAACGCCACTGAAGAAGGGACAATTTAAATCCTGAAAACGCGTCTGGCTTAACTGATGGATGCCAGTGTTTTCCAAGGCTGCCTGTCTGCAAAGCTGTTAACTTAAAGAAATTAAAGAAAGTGAGCAAAACTGACTTCCTGTGGCATTCACTCTGTTTGGGGCTTTCCTGCTTGATGGATAGATTCGGCTGTGGCTCAGCCATGGAGTGACGCCCACCGCTGTCGGTGGGCCCGTGCTAGCTCCTTGGGGGGGCTGGCACATACGGGAGGAAGGCAAGCTTTGCGCCTTTGCAGGGTGGTGCAAGCTTGTGCTCACGTTGGCAGCTGTGAAGCAGGGGCGGGCCCCTGCCAGGACTGAGCACCGACCCTCTGAGATAAGAAATGTGATTAATTCAGGAAGAACGAGCAGACCCACTGGGGATTTATCTAATGCACTACCAAGACCAGAAGGCCGCAGTGGCGGCCACGCCCACTTGGGCGGACTAATACGATTAAAATTGCGCGATGTTTCTGTGCTCTGATTCCTGACAATCAAAGGCCACTGAAGTAGGGACGATTTAAATCCTGAAACGCGTCTGGCGTTACTGATGGATGCCAGTGTTTTGGAAGGCTGCCTGTGTGCCAAGCTGTTAACTTAAAGAAATTAAAGAAAGTGAGCGAAACTGACTTCCTGTGGCATTCACTCTGTTTGGGGCTTTCCTACTTGATGGATAGATTCGGCTGTGGCTCAGCCGTGGAGTGATGCCCACCGCGGGTCGGCGGGCCAGTGCTAGCTCCTTGGGGGGGCAGGCACATACGGGAGGAAGGCAAGCTTTGCTCCTTTGCAGGGTGATGCAAGCTTGTGCTCACGTTCGCAGCTGTGAAGCAGGGGCGGGCCCCTCCCAGGACTGAGCACCGACCCACTAGTGTAAGAAATGTGAATAATTCAGGAAGAACGAGCAGACCCACAGGGGATTTATCTAATGCACTACCAAGACCAGAAGGCCGCAGTGGCGGCCACGCCCACTGGGGCGGACTAATACGATTAACAGTGCCCGGTGTTTCTGTGCTTTGATTCCTGACAATCAAACGCCACTGAACAAGGGACGATTTAAATACTGAATTGCGTCTGGCGTAACTGATGGATGTCAGTGCTTTGGAAGGCTGCCTGTCTGCAAAGCTGTTAACTTAAAGAATTAAAGAAAGTGAGCGAAACTGACTTCCTGTGGCATTCACTCGGTTTGGGGCTTTCCTGCTTGATGGATAGATTTGGCTGTGGCTCAGCTGTGGAGTGACGCCCACCCTGGTTCAGCGGGCCGTGCTAGCTCCTTGGGGGTGCTGGCACATACTGGAGGAAGGCAAGCTTTGCGCCTTTTCAGGGTGGTGCATGCTTGTGTTCATGTGGCAGCTGTGAAGCAGGGGTGGGCACCTGCCAGCACTGAGCACCGACCCACTGGGGTAAGAAATGTGATTAATTCAGGAAGAACGAGCAGACCCACTGGGGATTTATCTAATGCACTACCAAGACAAGAAGGCCGCAGTGGCGGCCACGCCCACTGGGGCGGACTAATTCGATTAAAAGTGCGCAATGTTTCTGTGCTCTGATTCATGACAATCAAACGCCACTGAAGAAGGGATGATTTAAATCCTGAAAATCATCTGGTGTAACTGATGGATGCCAGTGTTTTGGAAGGCTGCCTGTCTGCAAATCTGTTAACTTAAAGAAAGTGAGCGAAACTGACTTCCTGTGGCATTCACTCTGTTTGGGTCTTTTCTGCTTGATGGATAGATTCGGCTGTGGCTCAGCTGTGAAGTGACGCCCACTGCAGGTCGGTGGGCCCGGGCTAGCTCCTTGGGGGTGCTGGCACATACGGGAGGAAGGCAAGCTTTGCGCCTTTGCAGGGTGGTGCAAGCTTGTGCTCACGTTGGCAGCTGTGAAGCAGGGGGGGACCCTGCCAGGACTGAGCACCGACCCACTGGGGTAAGAAATGTGATTAATTCAGGAAGAACGAGCAGACCCACTGGGGATTTATCTAATGCACTACCAAGACCAGAAGGCCGCAGTGGCGGCCACGCCCACTGTGGCGGACTAATACGATTAAAGGTGCGCAATGTTTCTGTGCTCTGATTCCTGACAATCAAACGCCACCGAATAAGGGACGATTTAAATCCTGAAACGCATCAGGCGTAACTGATGGATGCCAATTTTTTGGAAGGCTGCCTGTCTGCAAATCTGTTAACTTAAAGAAAGTGAGCAAAACTGACTTCCTGTGGCATTTCTCTGTTTGGGCCTTTCCTGCTTGATGGATAGATTTGGTTGTGGCTCAGCCGTGGAGTGACTCCCACCGCGGGTCGGTGGGCCCGTGCTAGCTCCTTGGGGGTGCTGGCACATATGGGAGAAAGGCAAGCTTTGCGCTTTTGCAGGGTGGTGCAAGCTTGTGCTCATGTTGGCAGCTGTGTAAGCAGGGGGGGCCCCTGCCAGGACTGAGCACCGACCCACTGGGGTAAGAAATGTGATTAAATCAGGAAAAACGAGCAGACCCACTGAGGATTTATCTAATGCACTACCAAGACAAGAAGGCCCCAGTGGCGGCCACGCCCACTGGGGTGGACTAATACAATTAAAAGTGCGCAATGTTTCTGTGCTCTGATTCCTGACAATCAAACCCCACTGAAAAAGGGCCGATTTAAATCCTGAAATGCGTCTGGCGTAACTAATGGATGCCAGTGTTTTGGAAGGCTGCCTGTCTGCAAAGCTCTTAACTTAAAGAAATTAAGGAAAGTGAGTGAAACTGACTTCCTGTGGCATTCACCCTGTTTGGGGCTTTCCTGCTTGATGGATATATATATATAAAATTCTGTGTCCGGTTGTATCCATAGAAAAGACTCGCTCACCAGGGTCACTTTTCCAAAATTACAGCCGTTGAATACACTTTAATTTTGGAAAAGGGACCCTGGTGTGCGAGTCTTTTCTGTGGATACAATCGGACACAGAATTTCCTATATCTACTACTGGGTTCTGGCACCCGGACATCGCACCGGCCCGTCTGGTGAGGGATGAGCAGTGCTAGAAGCTTTCAATATATATATATATATATATATATATATATATATATATATATATATATAACGATATATATATATATATATATGTATACATATATATATATATATTACCTACTGGCGGTCGCCAGTAGGTAGTTATAGTTAGGATTGATTTCCATAGGGAAATCGTAACATTCTAATTGGAATAACTTTGGCGCCAGTGGAGGAATCTGCCTGAAATTTTCCTCAACTTTGCCTCGCGGCGCTCCGCTCCTTCCCTGAAAGTGTGGGGGGCATTTGTCAAGCGGGGGCCGAGATAAAAGGGGGTCCCAAAACGTGTTTTCCCCATGTTAATTTCCATAGGGCGGTCGAACTCACTTTCAGCTCGAACGGTTGAATGGATTTCCACCAAACTTGGCAAAATTGTAGGGACTGGTAGCCGGATGTGCCTTTGCTATGTCTCAAGATATGTGCTCCAGAGGATTTTGAGTAATTTAGGTTTAAAAAAAATGATATATCTATAGCCGCGCCCCGGTACGCGCACCGGGGAGCGCTCCGGGTGCGCCACGCGACTTGCGCACGGAAAGCTGATTGGCTCTCGTGTGTCTGTACACATTCGAAACAGTCCGCAGTGGCCGCCATCTTCTGTCTCGGTAGGATCGAGACACAAGAGGTGGCAAAAACAAAGGGGGAAATGACCATAAGGGGGCAGGGTAGACCCCCCTGACCCTGTAGGTTTGATGTGGGGGCCATAAACAGATTGTGCTCTTGAGGCGGAAGCCGAGAGCGTTTTTACTTATTTAAAGAAATTGCTTTTTAAAAAACTGTCACTTTAATTTGTGTGCACTTGCCTCTCTGGCACCTCTGCTTATCCTGCGCAGCCGAGTTAGCGCTGCTGCAGCCCTCACAATCCACAAACTTTCCCCGCCGCCATCTCGGTGAGGACGGAGGCCACGCCCCTTTGCGAGGCCACGCCCACCGACGCCACCCGTTAAAAGCGCTGACTTCAAGCGCCAACAGCCCAGACAGATTGTGCTCTTGAGGCGGAAGCCGAGAGCGTTTTTACTCGTTTAAAGAAAGGCGCGCCAAAGGCAAGCCCGTCTGCGCCCGTCCGCGCCAGGTCGGGCCCTAGGGCAAGCCACGCCGACCATCATATCTCGTACTCCTCTCAATCCCTCAGAGACTTGCAACATCTCGCCACCTCCCCACCTCCAACGGCTATCCGCCGTATACGTACTGCCGGCATCATGCACCCTGACCGATACCACCTAAGCGGTAACATCCCATCAGCTATGTCGACCAGGAATGTCATGACCATCAGGGTGTTATATTTAACACTCGCTCTTTAGTTAAACACTCTGAGGACATTTTTATCTTGCTATCTAACACCAATCCGGACATGCTCCTGCTCACGGAAACCTGGCTAACTTTAGAGTCCCTCCCAGATATCTTGGCCGCCCTCCCCCCTGACTATTACATCCTTCATGCCGACCGCCACGGTGATCGACCCGGGGGTGGGGTGGCAGCCATCATATCAAAACGTCTGAACTCCGTCTCTTCTTATTCCCTCCCCCTCCCTAAGGTGGACAATCTACTTATCAGTGTGCAAACTGATACCGGCAACCTCACCCTCCTACTCTTATACCGGCCTCCCCATCCTATGCCATCTTTTTCCACCACCCTGAGTGAACAGCTGTCTAACCTTCTAACGTTGCACTCCAGTTTCGCCCTCTTCGGCGACCTAAACTATTGGTTTAACGACGCCAATGCCGGCCCCCATGCCACAGAGCTCTTTGAGACTCTCAATAGCCTGAATCTCACTCAACAGGTCACCCAACCCACCCATAATAAGGGCCATATCCTGGACCAGATCTGGACCTGCAATCTGGCCTTATCTCCACCAGACGCCTCCCCTTGCGTCTGGTCCGACCACAACCTAGTCGACACCACCATCACTGTCGCCGGTCAGATCCCTGCTCCTTTGATGGCTGGCGTTTTTTCACAGAAATGGAATACATACGACTCTCAGGGCTTTCTCACTGCCCTGGCCGACACCCGCCCAGCCTTCCTCCCCTCAAATGACATCGACGGCATAGAACATGATCTCGGTTCCTGGCTAGAATTGGCCAGCGACCTCTTTGCTCCCCTGGTCAAATTCCCTAGCACCAGGCACCGCAACTCCCATAGGTGGTTTTCTGGTGATCTCAAGCTTCTGAAATTAAAAACACGGCAGTCAGAACGCACCTGGAGACGCGACTACTCCGACCTAGCCCGACAGTCCTACCTGGCTGCGCGTAAATAATACAAAGCTGCCATCAGCCTAGCCAAAATGGAACACTTCTCTAACAGGATCTCGTCGGCAGCCGACAAATCGAAGGAGGTGTTCAGAGTCATGGATGAACTCACTACAGAATACAGAACCCTTCCAGCCCAGACCCCCACTCAAGAGGCTTGTGATACCCTCAACTCGTTCTTCTTAGACAAAATTACAAAAATTAAAAACTCTATCCCCCCTCTCCCCAGTCACCTCCACCGGTCTCTTGCTCTAACAATCCCTCGACTTTCTCTTCCTTCCCGCTCCTAGACCCCACTTCTCTAGCGGAACTGGCAATCCGGGTAAAATCTGGTTACCCGAACGATTGCTGCCCGCCATCTGTCCTGCGGAGTATATGTCTGCACCTACCAGACTGTATCCTACCTTTACTTAACGGGGCACTCAGCAGCGGCATCGTTCCGACTTCTTTCAAGGAGGCTATTTTAGTGCCCCTCCTCAAAAAACCCGGCGCCGACCCCGCGGAGCCTTCGAATTACCGTCCCATCTCCCTCCTCCCGTACTTCTCAAAATTAATGGAGGCCCACATCACCCGGTGCCTGTCAAATTTTATTGAATCATCCTATCATCTTGAGCCTAATCAAGCCGGCTTCAGACCTGCCCACTCTACTGAGCATGTCATCCTGGCAGTTCTGGACACACTCAGGAACAACGTGGATGCGGGGTCCCCCCAAGCCCTCGTCCTCCTGGATCTGTCAGCCGCGTTCGACGCGGTGGACCATAACATCCTTCTCCACCGTGTCGAGCAGGCTGGCATCCAGGGCACCGCTCTTGACTGGGTCAAGTCCTTCCTTACTGGAAGAGCACAGGCGGTCCCGCCTGGGGTCCTTCATTGCTACTAAAACCCCCAAGCACTGTGGAGTCCCCCAGGGCTCCTCTCTATCGCCGCTCTTATTTAACCTATACCTCCGGCCTCTGATCCAATCTCTTCAGAAATGGGACATTGTCGTCTACAATTACGCTGACGACTTACAGATTATCCTCCCGCTCAACTCACCCCATGCCATCAATACCTTCCATGCAGTCATGACCCACATCCAATGTTGGATGAACCAGAACCAATTGAAACTTAACCCCGGGAAAACTGAGCTCCTCCTCCCGGGACTCAGTCACGCAGTTCTGGCCCCCGGAGCTAGGCTCCCCCCCAATCCCGGTGAAAGCTGTAAAGAGTCTGGGAGTGATCATTGACGCTGAACTTTCTCTCAGAACACAGGTGGGAGCAGTAATATCCTCCTGCATGTACCAGCTCTGGAAGATCCGTAAAGTCCGCCACTTACTTCCCCCCGCTGCACTTACCCAAGTTGTGATTTCACTTGTGCTCTCCCGCCTGGATTTTTCTAACTCGACATATCACGGCCTCCCATCATCCCTGACACACCGCCTCCAAGTTGTCCAGAACCAAGCGGCCCGCCTAATTCATAATACCCCCAGATGGCAATCAGCCAAACCCCTACTCCACAGTCTTCATTGGCTCCCAATAGACCAAAGGGCAGCCTTCAAGGTGGCATGTCTCACTTTCAAAACCCTTCACTGCTCCGGCCCTGCGTTTGTAAAATCTCTTATCCGCCCCTACTGTTCACAGCGTGACCTCCGTTCTGCCCACCGTCACCTGCTAGCCACCCCCAAAATCAAACCTAAGAAACTCGGCGGCCGCCGCTTCTCCTATCTAGCCCCTGGACTCTGGAACCCCCTCCCTCTCTCCATCAAATCCTCATCCTCTCTGTTGAACTTCAGAAAATTACTTAAAACTCACCTCTTTCCTCCCCTCAGCTAGAATCCCGCTACTTTGTTTTCCCCTCACTCACTCTGTCTTTCAGCGCCAGGAAGCCTCGGCGTCAGTGCGCTTTATAAACTGCACCTAAGATAAGATAAGATAAAAGGGTCCCGCGGGTGAAAAAAAAAGTAATTTTTTTCGATTTTCGCGGGGGGAGCGCCCGGTACGCGCACCGGGGAGCGTACCAGGGAGCGTACTTTGGTGAAAAATAGTGAAAATAATAGTGTAAAATAATCATTTTGAGTGATTACAGGTAGGGTAGCTCTGAAAAGAGCTTTTGGGTTCTGTGGCTGTTTTAGGTACCTACAAGTACGTCCCACACACACCCACACACACACAACCCCACACCCCCACACTCCCCACACACATCTCATACACGCACACCTCCACCCATACCCAAACACCCCACACCCCCACACCGACACCTTACACATCCACACCCACACCCACATCCCACACACCCACACTCACACACACACCTCACCCCCCTCCCCAACACACACACACACACACACGCACACACAGATACCTCACAGACACACCCCACACATCCCACACACATACCCCCCCACACACACACACACACACACCTCACAGACATATCCACACATCCCACACATACACACACATTCAACACACATACCCCCCACAACCACACACACCCCACACACACCTCACACACACCTCACACACCCACACTCCCACCTACACCCAAACACCCCACACACCCACACACACACCTTACACACCCACATCACCACCCACACCCACATACCCCACACACACCTATACACCTCATCCCCCCCAGACACACACACACACACACACACACACACCTCAAAGACACACCCCACACATCCCCCACACACACCTCCCCCCCACACATGGGGAAAACTCAGTGAAACACTACAATAATAATTTAAAGTGCTTAGAGGTAGGGTAGCTCTGAATAGAGTTGTTGTGTTGTGTGGGTGATTTAAGTACCAACATGTAGGTACCAATGCAGAGTCTTAAATTCAATGTAGACTGTCTCATCTGTAGATAATTTGCATGTTGTTACAGAAGTTATTGTGGTATATGGAATCTATACTATAGTCTGTCAGGAAAGCAGAAACAACATGGAGGCAGGAGATGAAAAAGAGATGTCAAATACACATTGGAGATAATAAAGTGGGAGAAAGGAAGTAACTATGAGCAAAATTACTATGTAACACAAAAAAAATTGCACAGTATACTATAAGTCTCACATTATATTATATTCATTTTGGTACTATTTCATTGATTACATATAAAAAAGAATAATGTCTGGAACAATTTTTAATTATTAAATATAAATGTATTGCTCTGATTTTTCGAAATTTAATAAGACTTCCAACATTATGTCGTCGGGAATGTCCTCATTTGGATTACATGATTCCATTTCTTCCACATATTTCAGAAACTCTTCATCAAGAGACTGATCCAAAACATCTGAATCGTTATTCTCTTCCTCTGGGTTGTCCTGAAGATCAAGTTTGAATGAAATATTACATTTATTTTGATCTCCTTCCATTATGTTGCTGTAAATTGCATAAAAAATAAATATATAAGTAGAGATGGGGCACTGTTGGGTTTAAGTTCAGACACGTAGTTTTGATTTTTTAACAGTGAAGTTATCTTTGGGCAGTGTATGGTATCAGGCTGGAAGTAGAAATATAAAAAAGTGTATATCATAAAGACTAAGTAAATTGATAATTATACAAGACAAGCCTAACTCCATCCATATCTATAACAGAGAAGCCTATCTCAATCTATAACTATTACATAGGGATAGTATATAACTATCAGAAAATGTTTTCCAAATTAACTTAAAGTGCACAACATACTTCAGTTTTCAAAATAACATCTTACCTTTGAAAAAGAAGTTTAAGTTCTCAGTGAAAATCCTTTTGAAATGTACTTCAGGAAGTAGTAGTCAAAATGGCTGTGTTTCCCTCTCTTTCTTTATATATATTCATGTACATAACCAATCAAATGTCATGAAATAATAGTAGAAAATGAAAGTAACATTTTAATTGGTTGTAAATTCTAACATTTCAGATGTGTTTTTGTCAAGTAATTCACCTCAGGATATTTAGAGAGGGCTACAGGCCAAATGGCTCAATGGAATTTCACCAAATTTGGGAAAATGATAGGGACTGGTATGTAGGATGGCCTATTCTATATTTGGTGAAAGTGTCTCCGGTGGTTTTTATGTAAATTAACTTTTAAAAAATTTTGGGAGCGCTTCCCGGTGCGCGCCCCGGTACGCGTACCGGCAGCGCAACGGGAGTCCTCCATTTTGTGTTTCGGTAGATTTGAGACAGAAAATGGAGGACAAACAACGTTGGGAATGGGTATAAGGGGGCATCGTAGGCACTCCCTGACCCTCTAGGTTTTCTGAGGGGGTCTTAGGAGGCACATATAGGCGGAATTTTTTTATTATTTTTCACGGGGGAGCGCCCGGTACGCGCACCGGGGAGCATACCGCGGAGCGTACTTTGGTGAAAAATAGTGAAAAAAGTTAGAAAAAGATAATCTTTTGGAGTGATCAGAGATAGGGTAGCCCTGAAAAGGGCTTTTTGGTTCTGTGGCTGATTTAGGTACCTACAAGTAGGTACCAATGCACAGTCTTAAATTCAGGAGGAATATTCTATTCCCCTCATCTGAAAAGTGCACACCATCTCCTCTGTAGATATCTTGCATGTTGTAACGCAAGTTGTTGTTGTATATTGAACCCATTCCTTAGTCTCTCATGTAAGCAGAAACAGATGTATTCACATGTTTCAGTGCTTTCTCAAATTGTGGACAAAATTGGTTGGACCACTTCCATTTCTGTCTTTGGCATATATTGGAATATACCAAGGCAGTTTGTGGAAAAAGTGTATTAAATTGCCCAAAGGTGTCCTTTAAAACCATCTCCAGACCTACCCCAGTCAAAGTGCCTAGGCCATTTCCACCACAGTGCAAAATTATGAGGTCAGGGTGCGGCAGATGGTAAAAGGTTTTCACCAATGGTATCAATTGATGACATCTCAATCCTCTTTGGCCAATCCATTTTATGTGCACATTTGGTAAATCAAGGTTGTGAAAATTTCTGGTAGCTGCATACCTTTGAGCCCAGTGAATGTAGCTATGTCCAATAATCCAGACAGAGTACATGGTGAGAGGAGGTTCTGGTGCAGTCAGATGAAGTGTAGGAATGAAATGGCAGTTGGAACAGTAGGAGTTTGCAAAAAAAAAAAACTGTGGAGTTTCAGTGCTCTTGAATCACAAGCAATGATTGGTGGATTCAGATAGTTGAAAACTGAAAGTTAGGGTGCATGGTTCTGTTGTGTGTAAGAAGTAATTTGAATGGTTAAAAAAAAGTCATTTAAAGATAGATTGCAGTGGATAAGCTGGTGTATTGAGAGGTCAAACATCCTTGCTCATTTGATTTGCAACATTGTAGAATAAACTTTTAATCCTGGGAGGTCAGTGAGGAGGGAGTTGCTATGGTAACAGGTAGAAAGGGCTGAGGGGGGAAGGGTGTTGATTTGAAAATAGAGAGGGAAGAGTTTTGATTGGTTACCATGAGGAATATGTGTGTACAATTAGAGGTTTTCTGTGCCATTAATGGTTGCAGTGCCTGGAGAACATACCTTTTGCTCTGCTAAAGAAATATTGGTGTGTGTATCTGACACTGTTCTGAATCTCCCAAAGCATTTGTAAAGGTGAGTTATGATTCATTTAGATAGAGAGTTCAGATTAAGAAGCACATTGATTTTCTTTGCTCTTGGTTTGTGTGATGCTTTTTGAAAATGCATGGTTTCTATATTTGTAAAATAGAGGATTTGTATTTTGTGAAATAGTGATGTTTCAGTAGTGAAGTTGAATGGTTGTACATAGGACTTGCACTCTGTATCTAAAATGTTATTTTAAAAATCAATTTTAGGGTAAATGAATGGGTTTCAGTAGTGAAAATGAATGCTTGTACATAGGACCTGTGTTGTGTTCCTAAAATGGTAATTGAAAAACGATTTTAGTGCAAATCAATGGGTTTGAGTAGTGAAAATGAATGCTTGTATATAGGATCTGTGCAGTGTTTCTAAAATGTTAATTTAAAAACGATTTTAGTGCAAAACAATGGGTTTTAGTAGTGAAAATGAATGCTTATAAATAGGATCTGTCCTCTGTTCATAAAATATTAAATAAAAAATGATTTTAGGGCAAATTAATGGCTTTCAGTAGTGAAAATGAATGCTTGTACATAGGATCTGTGTTCTGTTCCTAAAATGTTAATTGAAAAACGATTTTAGTGCAAATCAATGGGTTTGAGAAGTGAAAATTAATGCTTGTATATAGGATCTGTGCAGTGTTTCTAAAATGTTAATTGAAAAACGATTATAGTGCAAAACAATGGGTTTTAGTAGTGAAAATGAATGCTTGTAAATAGGATCTGTCCTCTGCTCATAAAATATTAAATAAAGAACGATTTTAGGGCAAATTAATGGCTTTCAGTAGTGAAAATGAATGCTTGTACATAGGACCTGTGTTCTGTTCCTAAAATGGTAATTGAAAAACGATTTTAGTGCAAATCAATGGGTTTGAGTAGTGAAAATGAATGCTTGTATATAGGATCTGTGCAGTGTTTCTAAAATGTTAATTGAAAAACGATTTTAGTGCAAAACAATGGGTTTTAGTAGTGAAAATGAATGCTTGTAAATAGGATCTGTCCTCTGTTCATAAAATATTAAATAAAGAACGATTTTAGGGCAAATTAATGGCTTTCAGTAGTGAAAATGAATGCTTGTACATAGGACCTGTGTTCTGTTCCTAAAATGGTAATTGAAAAACGATTTTAGTGCAAATCCATGGCTTTAACATTTTTAAGAAGGAATAAATAGTGTGTGCATAATTATATAAAAATATTTGAATCTTTTACAAACATGTTACCTGTTTTACATCAGATTGGGAAGCAGACTGAGTTTCTTTGCTGTTGGTTTGTTTCATTTTTTGGGTAATGTTTGGTAGGAATGTTTGCAAGAGATAGGAAATGTATTTTGTAAAATAGTGAGTTTTCAGTACTGAAATGGAATGCTTGTACTCCAGCATTGCATCCTTTCACATGGGGAAAGCTGCATGTGAAAGCGTTTGCCTCAGTCTTATGTCTGCTGTGAGGCAGGCGCAAGATTTTGACGTAACAGTGTCTTAAAAGTGACGCAGTGAAATCTCATAGATTTCACTGCGTCACTATTACGAGGTTTTCTGCGGAGAAATGACCCCTCTGTGTACATTACACCTGACAGAGGTATAATGTGGCGCAGAGGTTTAAAAAGTGACGCATCTACCTACATGCGTCACTTTTTAAATATGGCGCAACAAGGCACATGTTTTATGCCGCCGATACGTCACAAAAAGTGACGCATCAGCAGTGCAAAACTGACGCAGGGCCTCATAAATTAGGTTCATCTTTTTTTGCACACTACTCCAGTTTAGTCTTGTCCACTGCACTCTTGGACACAGGCCTCACCTTTTGTGCTCCCCTGGACAGGCTTCATCTCATCTGCACTCCTACAAAAACCAAAGAGTGGACAGTGGATATGCGCACCGCGATATAGCACCAATCTCGTATCAACCAAACAATGATAGTTATTTCACAAATAAGTAAGTTCAGTGTGCCACTCGCAAAAACCGATGCCCTCTGTCCAGGGGCATCACACGTGAAACACGAGTCAAAAGATGATTATCATCAAGTTTTTGGGCACCACTCAAATCAATAAGGTCAAGTTAAGTCTCTCAGAGTCCTGTTCCAAGCAAGAAGTCTTGATATTTGCTCAATTTATTTTTATTTTCTCATATCAATTTTCAAAAGAATCGTCAGCCACTCCTGCTTAGGTGTCAGAATCCTTTCACATGGGGAAAGCCCCATGTGAATTTGTTTGCCTCAGTCTTATGCCTGCTGTGAGGCAGGTGCAAGATTTTGATGTAACAGTGTCCTAAAAGTGACGCAGTGAAATCTCATAGATTTCACTGTGTCACTATTACGAGGCTTTTTGCGGAGAAATGACCCCTCTGTGTACATTACACCTGACAGAGGTTTAATGTGGCGCAGAGGTTTAAAAAATGACGCATCTACCTACATGCGTCACTTTTTAAATATGGCGCAACAAGGCACATGTTTTATGCGCCAATGCGTCACAAAAAGTGACGCATCAGTAGCGCAAAACTGACGCAGGGCTTTATAAATGAGGCTCATCTTTTTTTTGCACACTACTCCAGTTTAGTCCTGTCCAATGCACTCTTGGACACAAGCCTCACCTTTTGTGCTCCCCTGGACAGGCTTCATCACATGAGCACTCCTGCTTAGGCCTTATAATCTTTTTTTAGAATAACATTTGAAAAACAGAGAAAAGGTCATATGTATAAGCATTTCATTGCACTACTGAAACATTTTTGGGGCAAAATATTGTCTTTTACATTTTTGAGAAAGAATAAATAGTGTGTGCATGAATACATAAATTTTTTTGACCTTTTCACAATCATGTCACCTGTGTTACCTCAGATTAGGAAGTAGATTGTACAGATGAGGTGAGGCATGTCCAGAGGGACAGAAGAGGCGAGGCCTGTGTTCAAGACTGTAGTGGGAGAGAGGCTTTTCTGGGAGAGCATAAGTGGTGAGACCTGTGTCTAAGAGTGCAGTGGACTAGGCTTCATGAAGCCTATCCCCCACTGCACTCTTAGACACAGGTCTCAAGTTCTTTGCACCCGTGGACAGATCTCTCTTCTACTACACTCTTCAATAGAGGCCATACTTCTTGTGCACCCCTAGACAATCCTTACCTCATCTGGAACCCTGAATAGACTTCAACTAATTGGCATGCTTAGACAGGCCTCAGCTTATTTACACCCTTGGACATGCGTTACCTCATATGCACCTACTTACTATCAATTATACTCAATACATTAAGGCCTGTTCAGAGGACAGAGATGAGGTAAGGCTTGTCCAAGGGTAAGAGGAGGTTAGTCCTCTCCTTTTTTTTTTTTTTTTATATTTTTATTGGGAAAATGACATAAGAACAAACTTCATAAGAAGAAAAAAAAACAATACAATAACAAATACCATCATACATTATATCTTTGTCATTCCCCACGTTTTTCAATGTTATCCGCCACCCCCCCACCCGACCCTCCCCCCAGGGGCTGCAGCCGGAGTATAATAAAACAGAAAAAAATGGAGTACCTGAAAAAAAAATCACATTACAAAACCTATAAACTATACAAGACAGGACAAGAAAAAAGAAATATTCATAATAAATTGCGCACTTTAACTCTCAGGATACAGCCAGTTTATAAGGGGCTCCCAGATCCGTTCCCCCTCCCTCCGAGCCCTCGGGCCTCTCCTTTTAAAGATCAGCAGTTCCCACTTCCCGACATTGATGAATTTACTAAACCATTCGTGGGGGGTCGGGGGGACAGGATCCAGCCAAACCGTGGCTATACACAGTCTAAGTGTGGCCATCGCAATAGTAATAATAGCTTCTTTTCGGGAACATTCATATAGATATCGGCAATTCCAAGCATTACTAGCTGCGGTGAGAGTTTGACCCTATACCCAAATAGCCGTTGCATCCGTTGCTCCACCGCATCCAGCAATGGGGTTACTCTGGGACATAAGGCAAACATGTGGACACTGTCTACCGCAAATTCACCACATCTAGGACAATCAACTCCTTCCACCCCACCCCATTGTTGTATACGATGTGGGGTAACAAAGATTTAGCCATGTTTTAAAACATTGAACCTGCAGGTTTGCTGACATTGTAGCCGATTGAGAAAGGGCTAAAGACTCTTCACATGTGTCTTGTCCTGCCTGTACGACATTCAACCAGCGACCAAAATGTTTATCCAGATCGTCGCTTCTAGTTTCATTTACCAATTTATACATTATGGAAATAGTTGATTGCCACCCTGAATCACCTCTATAAGTGAAATATGATCCCAAATAACCCTTTTCCGGCTCAGGAAGTCTCGTATCTGTAAAAATTTTAAGAAATGTCGGTTGCTGATACCAAATTTCTGTCTAATACATTCAAAAGACATGATCCCTGTTTCCATAACAATATCCCCTATTACCAGTACTCCTTGCCTATTCCATTCTCTGAAGTAGCCATCCCTGAAAATTTCCGGTAAGAGAGTATTGTCTATAACAGGAGTATATACATGCAATCTCCCTATTTTTAATAATTTTCTGACGGGTGTCCAGACCTTGAAGGCAGCCAGTAAAGTCTTAAACCTTACCCGTTTAAAATATGCAAAATCAATATGTCTAAACAGGAGCCTTTTAGCTTCCTTCCCAAAAATTAAACGATAAATAGAGATGTCAGCACCAACAGGTTCCAGACCATCCAATAATAAACCTATATGTCGCAGCGTGATTGCCCAATAATAGCATTGAAAGTTTGGTAGCGACCATCCTCCCCTCTCCCTTGGTAGCGTCATATATTTCATAGCTCGTCTAGGTCTTTTACCGGCCCAAACAAACCCTGAAATAATTCGCTCTATCTTCTTAAACCAAATCAAGTCCACCAGCAAAGGAATAGCTCTAAACACATACAAAATCTTAGGCAAAAAAATCATTTTGACCACATTACATCTCCCCATCAAAGTCAAATGTAAATTATTTATCCGACGCGCCTCAATTTCAATCTTACTTAATAAAGGGGAAAGATTGATCTCGACAATCTCGTCCAGCTTGGAGCTTAGCTCAATCCCTAAATACTTAGCCTTGTCAATCACACGTGGATCTATCAGATTAATTTTCTCATTACAAATTATTTGCGTTTTGGTGTCATTTAGGTGATATCCAGAAATCTTGCCAAATTTAGACGTCAAGCTCTGAATTACTGGCAAAGCATTCTGCGGGGAGTCCGTCAATATGGCAAGGTCGTCCGCATACCCTAAGATTTTGGTGTCTCCTCCTTTGGCTCTAACCGGTTGAATCAAAATATTAGAAAGAAATTTTTTAATTAAAGGATCAATATAAATGGCAAATAATAAGGGGGAACAAGGGCAGCCCTGCCGAGTACCTCTTAGAATAGAAATTGTGCCAGATTGATTTCCCATGACCGATATTTGAGCTGTAGGCTGTTGATACATACTTTGGATAGCACAGATATATCTATCACCCAGACCATAATGTCGCAATACCGCCCATAAAAAAGGCCAGGAGACCCTATCAAAAGCCTTCTCGGCATCCAATAAGATTGCGGCCATAGGGTCTCCTGAAACCTTAGTAAAATCAAAAAGAGCAATAGTACGACGTATGTGGTCGATAGTTTCTCCGCCAGGCACCTACTTACTATCAATTATACTCAATACATTAAGGCCTGTTCAGAGGACAGAGATGAGGTAAGGCTTGTCCAAGGGTAAGAGGAGGTTAGTCCTCTCCATTGTAGTCATGGACACTGATTGCCTGCACTGTGTGTCTAAAATGTTATTTAAAAAATTATTTTGGTGAAAAAAAATGACTTTTAGTTTTTTGAGAAGGAATAAATAGTGTCTGCATGATTAAATAGATATATTTCATCTTTTCACAATAATGTCACGTGTGTTACCTTAGATTAGGAAGTAGATTGTGTAGATGAGGTGAGGCATGTCCAGAGGGACAGAGGAGGTGAGGCCTATGTTCAAGACTGTAGTGGGAGAGAGGCCTTTCCTGGAGAACATAGGTGGTGAAGCCTGTGTGTAAGAGTGCAGTGGACTAGACTTCATGAAGCTTATCTCCTACTACACTCTTAGACAAAGGTCTCACTTTCTTTGTACCTGTGGACATACCTCTCTTCCACTACACTCTTCAATACAGGTCTCACCTCTTCTGCACCCTTGGAGAATCCTCACTTGATCTGTAACCCTGAATAGACCGTTTGCTTTTTGTCATTGCTTTGTTGTTTGATAATAGTGGTCTATAATGTGCTATTTTTTTTTAACACAGATTGAAATCAAGATTTCAAGAGTAAGGAAAGATGCCCTCAAGGCAAAGAAGAAGGAAGAATGAAATACGGTTCCAAACAAAAACAGCAACGGAATTACAGCACTCTTCAACAACAAATACTTCAAAAAACAGGAACAAAGCTCCTGGTAAGATCACCAAGTCTTTCTTACGGAACATATGTAGATCAAGTAAAAATGTTGGACAGCATGTAGAAAAAGAGAATGAGAGAGTAAATTTGAAAAGGAAGGAGAGAACCTCAAAGAATCCTACAACTGGAGCCGGAGAGAATAATATGTATAGGAATAGAAGGCAGAATCAGTTTAGAGACATTCGTAAACGAATGTTTCGCAATAGGGTGGTTTTAAATTTGTTAAAAAACATTAGGAAAGGTAAATAGAGAGCTGCTTTTTATAAGAAAAAGAAAAGTGTAGAGAAGATTGTTGATCAGGCTTTTGAAGTTAAGAAAAAATTATTTATTTTAATAATCAATAGAATTAGGACACTTAACTAGACAATTGATGTTTTCAAATCAAACAGTAGATGGAAAAGAGTAATTAATCGGACTAATTTTTGTAAAGTTTTTTCAGGAGAATGGATGCACAGTTCAAGTTGTGAGCCATTTTTTAATGAGGAGAGTTACTTCCAGGAGAATGATTTAGTGCATGCAGTTGACACCAGTGTTCGAGCGTATGAAGTGAAAGACGGTTGTCCGATTGAAAAAGAGAAACTTGTGCCTAGAGAACCAGAAGAGGTGTTAACTGATGAAGTTTTAGGGAGACGTACTAAGGGTCCAGTGTACACTTGGAAGTGTAGTCGTATTTGTAGTGTGCGACAGGTATCAATTGATTTGTTTTGTAATTTCTTACGTACATATAGTAAGAAAAGTCTAAAGCAGAAAGTGAAGTTGTTGCAAGACTTAGATCCTTTCAGAGTGAGAGAAAACACAGGTTTGCAAGGGCATTCACTGGCTTGTCTTTCTAGAAAAGTTTGTCAGAGTGTTTTTCATCATTTTAGGATGTTAGCAGTGCATCATACCAAAATGAGGAAATTAGTGAGAATGTTGTATTATGCAAAAAGTCCAGCACTTAAGCTTAAACAATTAAACAGTGCTCTTTTGCATGGAACTGAATTAGATGTGAAGAAGATTTGTGAAGAAATTGAGATTTGTTATTTTGGTGAAAAAGAGGACAGTGTAGAAATTGACACAGCAATTCAAGGTAATGTGGAAGAGAATGTACAGATTTCAAGTACAGAAAGGTTTGAGCAGGAAATTACCAGGTTTAAGGTGAAATCAAGTGAAAGGCCGAATTTTACTTGTGTGTGTTGTCGACGAAG
This sequence comes from Lissotriton helveticus, assembly GCF_964261635.1. Classification (NCBI taxonomy): domain Eukaryota; kingdom Metazoa; phylum Chordata; class Amphibia; order Caudata; family Salamandridae; genus Lissotriton; species Lissotriton helveticus. The sequence goes on along the minus strand of NC_136057.1, from coordinate 335,496,801 downwards.
TCATTATAAACATCAAACTAGATTAGTTGATTTATACGTAAAAAGTGAAAAGATGAATAATTATGAGTGGAAGGATTTTGCAACTTGTTTTTGGGTGGAGAATTCTTTTGATTTGAGTTGTGATCAGCGTATTTGTAAATATTGTTATGATAAATTAAATCAAAACAGAATGCCTGCCAGAGCTGCTCATAATAATCTGGAGTTGGTAGACATTCCCCATGAATTGATGGATTTAAATACATATGAGTCTATTTTGATTCAATGTGTCCAACCTTTTCAGGCAATTGTTCGCATGGAGCCTAAGATAGGGAAATTGCCTCCTACAGATTTGCAAAGAGGATTAAAGGGAAGAGTTGTTTATTTGCCTCTAGATTAAAAAAAATATTGATACAATTGGTATAGAAAAAGTAGAAGAGGAACCTTTAGTTATTCTAGTTAATGGTGTTCCGACAAAGAGTAAGAAAATCTGGCAAGATTTAGTGGTTGTTAGGAAAGTCAAAAATGCAACGTTGTATTTAGACAAAAACAATGAGTATTACAAAGATGTATGTGTTGCAGCAGAGGAAACAGGTGCAGATGAAGACAGTGATTGTTCAGGCGGCCAACTTGAAAAAGTTGATGTGTCTAGAAGTGAAGAAATATATGAACATTATACTGTTCATCCTTTGCATTCCAAAGAATTAATGGGGAATGCAATTGAATTGTTTCAAATGAAAGCAGCAAAAGGAAGTCCCATTAGTGTATGGGAAGAAAGTTTGGAAGCTCGTTGTTTTCCACAGCTATTTCCAACAGGTCGAGGTGGACGATATGACGATCGACCACTTCAAATTCCTCCATCTGAATATCGAACTGTAAGATTATATGCTGAAGATCCAAGGTTTCGTCAATGCATTCCCTATTTGTTTCATTTACTGTATGAAAGTGACTTGTCTGGGCTTTCTTATGCAGTAAACCATGTACTGAAAAGTAGAGCACATCTGCAAAATGTTTCGGCGAGGGACTTTATGGAGAAAGTGAATCTGCAAGATAATATTTTGGAATCTCATTTAATCAATCTCCTGGCATGTCAGCGTGGTACAAACGAGTATTGGTACCGTCGTCATGGGGAATTGAAATGTATGCTAAGAAACTTAGGAACTCCTACATGGTTTCTCACTCTTAGCTGTGCCGAGTATGCATCGGATGACTTACTTCAATTTATACGCGAGGCAAATGCAAATATACAAAATATAGAATTGAAAACACCTGGAGAACTGTGTTCTTTGGATCCAGTGAATGTATGCAGATATTTCAATCATAGATTTGAAGCTATGATGTCTTTTATTACCAACAAAAAAAATCCTCCCCTTGGAGAGGTTTTGGATTTCTTTTGGAGAAAGGAGTATCAAGCGAGAGGTGCTCCTCACATACATATGTTGTTGTGGATTAAAGATGCACCCAAATTTGGAACAGATTCGGGTGAGACAGTGATGAGCTTCATTGAAGAGTATTCAACATGTGCTGTTCCGAAAACTACCGAAGAAAACAGTTTAAGGCAACAAGTTTTACGCTTTCAATCCCATCGTTGTAGAAAGTACTGTCATCGAAAATTCAGAAACAAGGACAAGTTCTACACAAAATGTCGTTTCAGCTTTCCACGACCAGTGATTTCTAAAGGAAGAGTAAATAATTTGATGTCTTCTCTACGACATACTGTGACGAGGAAGTCACCAAAAAATACATACAATTTAAAAAGAAACGAAGAGTCCAAGTACATCAACGACTACAACCCAGTGATTTTGTCCATGTGGAATGCTAACATGGATATTTAATTCTTTGCTGACAACTCTATTGCTGTGGCTCGATATGTGACGTCTTACATCACAAAAAAAGAAAAGACAGAACTGAAGGAAATGTGGGAGGACATTTCACATGAAAAGAGTCTAAGCAAGAAATTATACAGTTACAGTCTGAAGATGTTGTCGCATCGAGAAATTGGAGCATATGAATGTTCTGATCGATTGTCATCAGCAAGTCTCTATGCCAAATCTAGAACCATCATTTGGGTGAGTCTAGGTCTTGCTGCAACACAAAATCGAGTTTTGAAATCTGTACAAGAGATAGAGTATTTGGCGGAGAAAGAACCAGAAAGTACAGATATTTTGAAGACGAACATGTTGGATACATACTATCCAAATAGAAGTCCTCACCTTGAGAACGCTTGTCTCTATGAAGTTCTTCAAAGCTATATTTATAAGAGGAACATCAGAGAAGATATCAATAATGGAATATATGCTGTCATTGGATGTGAAGAATGTCTAGTGAAACAGAAAAAAGGCCATTTGATTAATCATCGAAAATTGAGTTGTGAAAATCCAGACAAAAGGGAATTTTACTATTTAGCTCTTTTGCAACTCTTTAAGCCATGGTGTACAGAAGAGGAACTACTTGGAGATTTTCTCTGTTACGAAGATTCTTTTAATGCAACCAAGGATACCATAGAATGTTCTGTTTTTCCAAATTATCTGCAAATGTTGAACGAAGAAATAGAGCAAGAAGCCACAATTGCTGCAGAGATTGCTAGAGACAGTTCTCAAGACAGTCAGAGTTCTGCTTCATTGAGTCAGGATCCACTTGGAGGACCAATTATTCAAAATGAAGCTGCCACTGCCATGGATGAGGTTGAAAGAGCTATGGAACAAGCTCAAGATGATGTAGTTAACTTAGAAGATTTGGGGAAACAACTAAACCTTGAGCAGAAACAGATATATGACGAAGTCACAGATCAGATTGAACATGGATTCACTCATGAGAAAAAAGAGTGCTCATGTACATCATTTAAACCAGTCCAACTGTACGTAAGTGGAGAAGCGGGAACTGGAAAAAGTTTTCTGATTAAAGCAATTGCAACTTATCTGCAGAAAAGGACTGAATCACCGCTATCTTGTGTTGTTACTGCTCCAACTGGGCTGGCAGCACATAACATTAAAGGGATTACTTTACATCCTTTACTGATGCTGCCAGTGGAGCATGATAACAAATTGCAATATCACAAGCTATCTGGAGATGCGTGTTCCGAAGTTTCGAGAGTCCTGAAGAAAATGAAACTTCTTATCATTGATGAAGTAAGCATGGTGTCAAATATAATGCTTGCTTTTGTGCATTTGAGAATGCAAGAAATTCTTAGAACAGACTATGATGTCTTATTTGGAGGAAAACATATTATTCTTTTTGGAGATCTACTGCAGTTGACTCCAGTTAAAGGACAACCTGTGTTCAAAATGCTCACGCATGAAGATACCAGGAAGTGCCTAGGAAGCATTGGAAACGTTAATATATGGTTAAACTTCAAATATGCAGAACTGCTTCAAAATATGCAGCAGGCAAAGGATGAAGATTATAAAAATATTCTACAAGATGTAAGAATCGGAAAAGTAAGTCAGCAAGGGAAGGAAGCTTTACATGCACGATTAATTTCAAATTTGTACCCAAAAGAAAACATTCTTCCAGAGTATATTTTTAAGAAAATAAACGAGAAGAAATCTGGCATATGTTTGATGCCAACTCTGAAAGAATGTTCCATGTTCAACAACATAATGTTAAAGTTAGAAAATGAAGAGATAGTGAAACTGGAAGCTATAGATAAAATTGAACATATGGGAGCAACAATTATTTTGTCTGAAAATTTGAAATCAAAATTGGATTCATTAGAGAAGACTATATCTAAAACTGCTGGTTTTGAAAAGACTCTGAATGTGTGTTTAAATTGTCGTATCATTTTGAGAAGGAATTTAAATGTTGAAAGAGGTCTGATAAATGGAGCAATGGGTCATGTTGTTGGTTTTGTGAATTACAAAAATAGAGATGGAATTGAAATTTTAAAAATTAAGTTTGATGGCATTGAGGAAATAGAACAAATTTGTCGTTGTTCAGCTAGATTTTTGCTTGTGAAAGACTTATATGTTCGCCGAAAACAGTTTCCTATTTGTTTGGCATATGCGGTGACAATTCATAAATCTCAAGGTTTAAGTGTAGATAGCGCTTTGGTGAACATTGGCAGTTCTGTGTTTCAAGAGGGTATGGCATATGTGGCATTATCACGAGTCAGAACTTTATCAGGATTGTACTTGATTGAGTGTGATGAAACAAAGAATTGTGCTGATCTAGATTGTGTTAAAGAATACAAAAGGTTAAGAAGAGACTATGCTCCACATTTGCCTCAATATCCTCTGTTTGAAAAACGTGTGGTAGGCCGAAAAAGAAGAAATGAGAATAATTGCAGTGAGTTAGTAGCAAAAAGACAAAAAGTAGATGAAACTGTAATTGTAAGGAGAAAGAAAAAAGATTCTGTTGAAGATGTTGTTGGATTTCAGTTTGAAAACAGTTCTGGTCTCAACTGCTATGCTAATGTAGTGGTTAATGTTGTTTTTTTTCTTCAAAATATACAAGAACAGATTGTTGAAAATAGGGATCAAAGATTCTGTTGTTTGTTGAATTCCGTGTTTGAGAAATGTAACAGTAATAGAGCAAAAATAGAAAGTGTTTCAGAAATTCGAAATCTTCTAGACATATGTTCTGGTCAAAATCACAGAATATTCAGCAGGATTGTCAGGAATTTTTAATGTATATGTTTGATGTATTGGAAGATGAAGGTGTAGATATAAAAAATCTTTTTAGCCTTTCTTATCAATGGCAGCATGACTGCTACAACTGTACTTTATCAAGTACTACTAGAATAGACACTGAAAGATTTATATATTTGACTTTACCAGACTGCAAATCAGTGCCTTTTAATAATCTAGTTAAAGCAGCGGATCACAATATGGTGTGTACCCAATGTAAGTCTACAATGCTGTCCACATTATTTCTACAAAATTATGGTCAGTATGCCATTTTAATGTTCCAACGATGTAGACCTGATGGAACTAAATTGACAACTTCTATTAAAAATTTCGTTGGTCCTCAGTTATCAATATCAGGAAGAACCTTTGCAACTGTAGCTATTATTTTTCATGACAGTCCTTTTACAACATCAGGGCATTACACATGCTATTTAAAAAGTTGTAAAGGTTGGACCCACTGTAACAACATTCATTTGACTTTCAAACAACGTTTGCCTTTTGGCTTAAAAAATTCATACCTAGTGTTTTTACAACCAAAATTTAAGTAAAGGTAATTGGCCTTTGAAGACGGGAGCAGTTAATAAAGGTTATTTTGCTGTTTAAAAATATATTCTGAGTAAAAGTGATCCAGGTAATATAAAAAATTGACTTGTCATATAGGTACTGTAAGTGGATCTCATAGTAAGTGATATTAGTATTATAGAAAATGATGAACATGAGTGAGTCAGAGATGGTTTTACAAATACTTAAATATTGTGAAAATGTTGTATGAGCCTTTCTTTCAGAACGTCGGAAAAAAGGTAATTTCAGAGTTTCTTAGAGTTAATTTGAAAATATACTCATACATCTGACACTATTTGGCCAAAAGGAAAGGTACAGGAATGAGTAAAGAGTCATGACTGAAAAAAAGGAGTATATGAAAATAATGAAAATATTTCAGATGTTCTTGGAGCTTTTCTTCTAGAAAGTCGATGAAATGGATTTTTTAGTGAACAGTAGAGTACTTTGCAACGAGAAAAGGACCTCCATGATATACTATTTGGTCTCAAGGAAAAGTAAGTCAATCAAAGATTAGTGTACATTTGTCATTTGTCAGTATCTAAGGTTTTTTTAAAAACACAATCTTTTAGATTGTGTTTTTTGTTTCCCGCTGTCATATGATGAGTAATTTGAACTCACTGTTTTAAGTGAAATTCAATATATTCTGAGAACAGCAAAAATAAACTATGTAACATGTTGTACAAGTTATTCTATACTTTGGATTGTGTAAATTAAATTGTATTCCCATTCTCTGACACTCACTTTCCTTTTTCCTCTCTCTTTCAGCTCTTTATTCACTCACACTGCCTTTCTGTCACTCTGTTTCACACCCATTCGTTTACTCCACTTCTTTCACAACCCCTCATTCTCATTTCAACTGTCTGCATCCCCTCTGTCCCTTGCACCACTTTTCAGCTTTCAGTCTCTCTGCTTTACTTCCCTTTTCCGTCTTTTCCTCCTTTGCTCTTTTACTAATTCCTCTTTACTCACTGAGCAGTATTGTCGCACTCTATCACTATAACTCACTCACTCTCCCTCGCTTATCCTTGTTTGCTCCTTTCTTTTGACCTCTTTTCTCTATTTTTCGTTCACTACCTCTATGTCCTCAGTGCCTCACGCTCCTTGTGTTATGTTCACTTGTGTTTATCTACCTTCTATCATTTCTTTTACAACAACTTCACTGCTCCTCTCTCATCGTTCTTCATCCCATATCTTTTACTCTGGTTCCATTACTATCCCTCATTACCTTTCTTTCAATGTCTTTCTCTTTACTTTCATCACCAAATTATTTTCTCTCAGTACCACTCTTTTAGTCCTCTTCTCCTCTCTTTCCTTTTTTTGCTCCTTACTCATTTCCTTTTGCCACCTCACTCAGTTTTTCTCTTAGTGTGCTGTCTACTAACTCCCTGACGCCATTTCCCTCAATCGTTGTATATTATCCTCTCTCCCTTCATCCCTTCACTTTGACTGTCCTTCACTTACTCTGTTATCTTCTATTTCTCAATCTTCTAAATGCATCCTTAATTAGACTCTTTTCCGTCTCTGTTATTATCTTTTTACTTACTACTGTTTCCTGACTTAGTTTTGCTAACTCACATTGTTTTAGTATCTTTCTTACCTTCAGTTTATTTCTCTGTTCTTCTCTTCCTCTGTGTCAGTGAATCTATATGCCTTACTCTTAGTAATTTGCTCTCATTCTATTTCTTTTTTTCTCTTTTTATCCTTCTACCTTACTTTATTTCCCTTTCTGTGTCCTTCACTCTTACTTTATTTCTAAATACACTGTTATGATTTTTAACCTCTTCATTTGTATATTTTAATTTAAAATACACATTTTACTAATTATAACTCATTTTTTCTTCTCTCTTTCACAGATACAAAGTGTAGTAAATTTTTTTAATTAAAGTTACATTTATTATATGGTAAGTATGACTATAAAAATGTATTTTGTCATCACCCTTTGCTTTAAGCTCACTAATATTTTCTCAAACAACCTCACCCTGTGTCTTTATTCTGCTTCCCTCACTTATTCTTATTCTTCATGTTTACTCCAATTTCCCTATTTCCCCTCTCATATTCAACTTCTTTCAATCCCTATTCTTTACTTCACTTACCCTCTGTTCCCTTCCTTTGCTTCTTCACTCATTCTGTTTTTCTTAATTATTTACCTTACTCCTACACACACACCTCATCCCCCTCTCAATACATACACACACCTCTAACATACACCCCACACACACACCACACACACACCTCATACACACAAAAAATCCCCCCATACACACTCTTCACATTCACACACACATTCCATACACACACATACATTGCACACATATACACCCCACACCCATACACTCCTCACACATACTTCACACACCCTCACCTCCACCCACACCAAAACACCCCACACAGCCACACCCACAGACACACCTTACACACCCACACCCCGACCTACACCCACTGACTCCCTATAAGTCACACACACTGCATTACTTATCTTTCTTTGCTGTTTCACTCAAACCCATTCAGGTACTATTTTCTTTACTCTCTTTGTCCTTTCTCTTTGTCACTCCCCATGTCTTATCCTAATTCAATTTTTCACCCTCTTTCACCCCTATTTACTTACACTAACTGGTCTTTTCTTACCCTCACTCACCGTTCTTCATTTATTCCGGTTACGCCACTACCCTTCATTCTCAATTTTTTACTGTCCTTTCTTTTTCTTTCAACACCCACTCACATTCTCCCACTATCTCTACTTTAGTCTTCTTCCTCTCTCTTCCCTTCTTTCGCTCCTTTAGTCATTTTACTTTTCTCACTTTCACCCTATTACACCTTCTCTGTTTTTTACTATGTAATAAACAATCCCTCTGTGTTCATCCTGTAGCTCTCTTTCTCTTAACATTACTCTCTTTGTGTTCTTCCCTCATGCTAACTCCTTCATTAACTTTTTTTTTTCTATTTTTTGGGGGGGCGCGCCCTGGTACGCGTACCCTAAGAAAAAAAATTTGACAGAGATTCATTAAAAATATAGGTTTATTTTTATAAATGAAAGGTAGTTCTAAAAAGAACTGTTTTTTTCTTCTTTTTGTTGTTTTATATTTTTTAAATGTTTTTTTGAACATTTTGTACTTTTTTTGGCTTTTCAAAACAGTTTTATATTTTGTTGTATTTTTATGGGGAAAAACAAAAAACAGGGAATTGTAAATGGCTCAACAGGAGCAAAAAACGGAAAAAATTACTGTTTTTTGGGGCATTTGTGATTGTCACCAGCAAGGACGACGAGCTTCATGCTCTTTTCACCATAGGCGATGAGCTTGCCACATGCAATACATGTGATTCTAAAATCTGCAAATCGTGGTTGTATACAAGGCATCACCTCCGTTGTTTCTGGTCCCGATGGAGTGGGTTGTGTTGTTTTGGAGGTGGTTCTTGAAGACTGGGGGAGGTTACTGGCCAGTTCCCTGAGCTCTGCACGAGAATAATTGTTTGGATGCTTCCGGATCATATGTCGAATCATGGTATTATTACCAAAGGAATATTTTTTGTTTGGGTTGCCCCTTGAGAGTTGTTCACCACAGATTAGGCAAGTTACCTTGGCCGCATTCACTTTTTTCTTGCCCTCTGGGATTGAAAAAAACTCTCATACAATGTGTGACCTGGGCTTGTATGGGGTATTTTGTTAAGGCAGCCATGTTCTCCCCTCCTCCTCTTCCTCTTCCTCCTCCTCCTCTTTGACCACCAATGTACTGTTGTGGTGGTCCTCTTGGTGGTGGTGGTAGTGGTGGTGGTGCAGATGCTCCAGCTGTTGCAGCTACAGTAGCCATTTGAAAGTACAAAATAGTTCTCTCTCTATTGCTGAAACAGGTCTTCCTCAGTCAAAGGACAAAGTCAGAATAAGGAAAAAAGGTAGGGTCTTTCATCATTTGCAAAAAACAAAGTGTCCTGAACCAATGAGAAGTGTTATTTTCAGGTCATATGACCCGGGCTTTACTCATTTGGAAACCAAAACTGTTCTGCACCAATAGAAAGTGTTATTTTCAGGTCACATGACCCGACGCGCTTACGCTACGCGCTCCGGGGCGCGCCCGCGGGCGCGTAGTGTAAGCGCACCAAGACGTTGCGCGATCGTATGCGCACGCGTGCTTCCGGGTGCGCTTACGCTGTGCGTCATATGACGCATCACGTGTCTACGCCAAACGTCACGATGTTGTTTTCGTTTGCGAAAATAGCGCTAACGGGACGCTCCCTGGTACGCGCCCCGGGGCGCGCCGCAACATTGCGCTGACCGGGGCACTCCCAGGTACGCGCCCCGGGAGCGCCCTGGGCAAACCCCCCCCCAAAAAAACATTTACATAATTATACAATATAAAATTCATTATAAAAAAAGATTACTTTTCATACCTATAGAGATTTGCTATTAAAAAACCTATGAAATTCACTGAAAAAACCATAGGTTTCACACCAGTTATAGTTAGGAATTAGCATTTAAAAAACCTATTAAATTCACTGAAAAAACCATAGGTTTCACACCAGTTATAGTTAGCTGGAAATTTTACTGGTATAAAACCAATGAAATTCCCGGGGGCGTGGCCTGAAGCCGTCTATGGTGGACGTGTAGCTTGCTAGCTCCGTCCGATGCCCTAAATATTAGCTGTTTATCCTGTACTCCCCTGCCTGCAGCCCACCTGATCCCTGCTCAGATTGCCCCCGGGGGCCAGCGGCGTGGAGCGGTGCTTCGTGCCCCCACTGGAAACGCTCCTTGGACGAGTTATACCGACGGAGCCTGCTGCGGCCTGTGGGCTGAGACGGAGCCCCGGCCTAAAGTGATCGGCCTGGCCGGCCTACCACCCACCTCCTTCGCGGTCCAGTCGGGACCCGGGATTGGTCTTCCGACGCCCGACGCTCTGCCAGCCGGACTCAGGGATTGAGGTACGGAGCCCCTGCCCTCGCTGTGGCCCCACTGCCTGCCCCGCTAGGACACGTCGCCACGGCCAAGCTGCACCGCAACGCGGCCCCTACAGGACGAGAGGCCACCACAGTGCTGTCCCCACGCTAACCCACGAGGTTGCTGGAACTCTAGCGTCTCGCCGGCGGAGGTGAGGATCGGTGGAGCAGACGAGGTGTGTAGTTTGCTGTGGGCGCTGCGGGTCCAGCTTCCCTCTGCACAGGGTTCCGACGCCATAACACAGCGCAGCCAGACTCTGTCGTTGCCTAGGCGCCAGCTTGCCACCGCCTCGGAACCTGGTGGAGGACTCAGACCCTAGCAGTCTCACCTTTGCGGACCACGGGGCTGCCTGCGTGGGGACCAGGGTCGGACTCACAGCGTGCAGAGACACACACTGCAAGCGCTGAGACCGCATTGGAGTGGGGTGGTGCGCCACGCGCTTTGGCGCCTTTTCACGACGCTGTGGCCCGGACCTTTTCCACGCTCTTGCCAGCCTTGACGCACTGGCTTTGTGGAGGACTGGACACATTGCCTCTCCCCCCTCGCCACCGCTGCGGACCTGGGAATATACCTACAGCTGAGGACACTAGTGGTGCACCGACCCACCCTCACATTGATACCTCGCCAGGACAACACACGCCGCCCCTACCGGCCCTGGGGTCTCCGTTACCAAAGCTCCTACTCAGGGAACATTGGCCCGTCCACACCCACTGCAGACCACTCGGAGGGGCAGCGGCGGGCTGCTGCGATCACTGCGACGCCACCCTGCTAACACGAACCATGGGCAGGAACAAGGGCAAGCCACAAGATCAAGTTGCCCGAACGGATGTACAGTCCACGGGCTCTGAAGACCCACTGGCCTCCTCCAGCATGGACATCGTCCCGCCGACCGGTAAGAGATCGCAGGACGCCAAACTAGACCTCATCCTAAATGAAATACGCGCGACGCGCGAAGCGCTAGAATCGCGCATAGACAATATGGCGACTGGCCTGTCCCTACTCAAGGCTGATCACAACAAGTTGGCGGATCGAGTGGCGGAACAGAAAATAGCACTGGACGATCTCATACCGCAACAGACGGAACACTCCACGAAATTAGAAAACGTGGAGAAGCAACTGAAACTTCTGTGGGGTAGAGTGGACGACGCGGAAGGGCGTGCCCGCCGCAACAACGTCCGCATCCTAGGCATTCCGGAGAGAAGCGAGGGAAGGGATCCGACGCGGTTCGTGGAAGATTGGCTGAGGAAACTGGTGGGCCAGAGAGACCTCACCGCCCTCTACAGTGTGGAAAGAGCCCACAGGATGCCATCGCGGCCCCCGCAGCCCGGGGAGCCCCCTCGCCCCCTGATCGCTCGTCTCCTCCACTTCAGGGACCGGGACACCGTCCTGCGGGCGGCCAGGGAGGAAGCGCCAATACGCTTTGAGGACAAGAATATATCGGTATACCCCGACTTTACACCCACTGTGCAACGGGCCAGGTCCACCTTCATGGGGGTGAAACGCAATTTACGGGCCAGAAACATGAAATATGCACTTTTATTCCCTGCCCGGCTCAAAATCCTACATGGCAACAGATCCCATTTCTTCGACTCGCCCGAGGATGCGGCAGAGTGGATGGAGGTCACACTGACCCCGCAGGCGTCACAGGACCCGCTCGCAGACCACCGCAGTGACATCCGCAGAGGCTCGCAAGACAGACGGAGCGACACTCACAGCCCCGGACATCATTCATCACGCGGAGATCCGACTACGACACATCCACCCGGACGCCAAGCAGCGAACCGAACGTCATCATCCCCACACCACCGTCTAACTGAGGAGGCACTGGCTGCCCACGACGCGGAAGCAACCGAAGACAGACTCTCCGTCACTACCGACACCCACACTGAGGTATCTGGCTCGGACAACAGCTTGCAACTCTTCCCGAAGATCACAGCCCAGATGGCGGAGGAGTTCTGAACGGCGACGCAATTGAGCCTCTCCGGGTGGTAACGTATGGCTAATCCCCTCCTTCACATATGGTGGGTTGTATGTGCAGGGGCACATTGTATTAGGGGCTATCATGCCCACGCGGACAGTTCAGTGTCAACCGACGGAGGCCTACCACCCCCGGTATGCACAAGAACTTGACTGACTTGTGCCCACGTTGGGCACCATGGTTTGGCTCCTGGGTACGTTGGCTCAGGGACCTTTTTGTTCAGGGGTTAATTGTTTGCGGGACACTCTCACCTCTTAGCACAGCAGGGCATGTAGGGTCACCCAGTTGTATTACATTGTTGAGCCGCACAGTTGAAGATGGGACCTCTTAATAACTACCAATTGTGCACCTGGAATGTGCGTGGCATGGGATCTGTGCATAAACGACATATAATTCTGGCACAACTCAATAGAAGGGGGACACAGATTGCTTGCCTGCAAGAGACACATTTGAATGCTGCTGAAGCGGTGAAATTGCGCAAGAAATGGAGAGGGCAGTTTTTCTCGACCTCATATTCTGCATTCTCTAGGGGGGCGGCAGTTTGGCTCCGTGGCTCTGTACCCTTCCAGCTACAAGAGCAACGGATTGACCAGGAGGGACGCTATGTATTTCTACGGGGACTGTTGGATGGGGAGGCGGTAGTCATCGGCTGTGTGTACTCGCCTAACACAAATCAATCAGAATTTCTGTTTAATGTCAACAGGGTACTTGCGGATTGGGCTGATCATCGCTGGATCATAGGGGGTGATTTCAATGCTGTACTTGATGTTACGCTAGATAGATCGCATCCCCCATTACAGGCTACCGAGAGCAGTAAACAGGCTGCTGCGCTTGCAGGATGGGCTGCGGGCTGGGATTTAGCGGATGTGTGGCGCAGCGTACACCCTCTGGATAGGGAATACACCTTTTTCTCACCTCCCCACCAGCTTCACACCAGAATTGATCATGTTTTCTGCTCCCGTTCCCTCACAGCACAGATTGTCCAAGCCCAACACATGGGGAAAACACTATCGGACCACAGCCCTGTGGAGATAACGTGGCAGTGGGGTAGGAAGCTGGCTCCCATCCCGACTTGGCGACTGTCTCCTGAGCTCCTCGAGGACTCGGTCTTCCGGTCCTCCCTGTCCAACACTATAGATACCTACTTCTCCACCAATGCACACACGGCCAGCTCCCGGCAGATAGAATGGGACACTTTCAAGGTCTGTCTCAGGGGGGCTGCTATGGCTATTAGGGTAGGAAGGAAACGGGAAGTGATCAGCGAACTGAAAGAGGTGGAGAGCTCACTTGCACCCCTGGAAAACGAGGCGGCGGGCACAAATGTTCCCTTCACACCACTACAGGAGGCACATATTAGACACGCGGAGCTCCTGGAAGAACTGCGGCTTATAGACTACAGGGAGTACACAAACAGGCAGCATACACAGGCTGACCGCGCCGGACCCCTACTTGCCCGCCTCCTCAGGGACTCCCCGATCAGCCAACCCATTCTGAGGGTTTTCGACCAATCTGGCCGCTCAGCTACCACCCAAATAGGGATCAACACGGCGTTTAAGGACTACTACACCACGTTGTATAGTCCTCCGCAAACCCTATCAGAACCCGCACTTGTGGCCTTCATGGAGGGTCTGGCTCTCCCACAACTTACTGCCAGCCAGAACAAGGACTTGAAACGTGCTATTTCAGTGGCAGAAATCAGACAGGCGATCAGAGCTCTTCCGAAGGGCAAGGCACCTGGAACGGATGGCCTACCGACTGAGTTCTACGCCACGTATATAGACCTACTAGCCCCACGGTTACATACTGTTTATTTGGCTGCCTTACGCACGACCTCCCTGCCGCCATCGTCAATGCAAGCCCTGATCACGTCCCTCTTGAAACCGGCCAAAGACGGTCTGCACCTGGCCGACTACAGGCCCCTGTCCCTTCTCAATACTGATTCTAAAATACTGAGCAAGGTGCTGGCGTCGAGGCTCATGCAATACGTACCACAGCTGGTCCACCCAGATCAGTGCGGTTTTGTGACGGGCCGCAATACGGCCATGAACCTTAGGCGATTGGCTCAGCTCATGCTCGGAGACAATATTGACACAGGCTCCAAAGGATGCATTTCTCTAGACTTGAAACAAGCTTTTGATTCCTTGAGATGGGACTATATGTTCGCCACTCTGTTGAAATTCGGGATACCGCCCGAATTCCTCGCATGGGTCAGATTGCTATACACCACCCCCACGGCCAGAGTGCGCACCTCCAATCAAATCTCAGGTCCTATGGCTATTGCCAGAGGCACCAGACAAGGCTGCCCGCTCTCCCCTCTCCTCTTTGTCCTCGCCCTTGAACCACTACTCTGTAGACTCCGGTTGATGGCCCCCCTCTATGGCATACGGCGATGCGGTACAGACCACATTGTATCTGCCTATGCGGATGATATTATATTATATCTCCGCGACCTGAGAGGTGATCTGAGTCCGGTTTCTCGGGTCTTCGAGGATTTCAGAGAGATCTCCGGCCTCACCATTAGCGAGACTAAATCCTATGGGTTCACCTTTGCAGTAACAGATGGTTCAACCCCCCTGCCTTATGCCCCTCACGAATTCCAGATGGCTGACACCACCTTCCGGTACCTGGGGATCCAGATATACAGAGAGGCGAGCATGATGATAGACGGCAATCTGGGGAAGGCCATTAGGGCGCTGAAGGCACAGATTCAGTTTTGGCTTACATTACCGCTCTCGATACCCGGGAGGGTGGCGATCTCCAAGATGGTGATGCTCCCCCGGCTTATCTACTACTTCACCAACCTGCCATTCCAGATCCCAGCGGCGACATTTAAGACCCTCGACTCACTACTAACCGAGCTTGTGTGGGGGCACGGCCGCAGGCGCATAGGTCTAGCCAAGTTGCAACTCCCCTCCGACTCTGGAGGCATGGGCTTACCGGACCTCAGGGCCTATAATTATGCATGTTAACTGCAATGGCTAGCTTACTGGGTGGCGGGCCGTAATCTGCATGAGATTAATGTATCGGAGGACGACCACGCTAAGGGGAGAGTACACAACTTGCTTCTTCCCGGATCGGATCTGCCTAGAAACGCCCCGCCACTTCTCAAGCTGGCGTTCACATACTGGCGGAAAGCGCTGAGGTACACGTCCCCTGGGACGCCATATGCCCCCACAATTCCACTACTGGGCATACCGCTTGGTTCGGGCACGCTCACGACGACCCTGCTGGAGCCCTGGCACGACATGGGTGTGACACATGTGGGTGACCTGTTTGCTGAGGGACACCTACTATCTTTCAATGACTTAAGAACTTCGCGGGGCGTCCCCGGCGGCTCCTTTCTCCTGTATGCTGGACTCCGACACTATATCTCACGCAAATGGTCGCCTGATGGGCGGGAGCCTACTGCGAACCCTCTTGTTACAATGCTCTACCTTATGGGGACGGGTGGCCACCTGACCAGATGGCTCACATCTAGCATTAAAAAGGGAAGGGCACTCCCACTGTCACCACTACGGGCGACTTGGGAAGCAGAACTTGGAAGGCCGCTAAGAGACAAGGAGTGGGAGCGCATACTCCAGTTCCCCAGGAAGGTGGCCAGGAATCCCAAGTACAAGTTCATACAATTGATGTTACTGCACAGAGCCTACTTGACACCGCACCGATTGCATGTGATGTTCCCTGCGGCCAGGAACAACTGCCCACGATGCGATGAGGATGACGCATCACTACTACATATGTTGTGGCACTGCCCCAAGTTAGGGTATTTCTGGAACACCGTCCATGACTCACTCGCGACAGCTGGTGCACTGCCTCGAACACCTACACTGGAACGTACACTACTGGGGCTGGGGCCTTCGACCCGCACTAGAACCGTGGCGGCGCGCTTCTCTGACCTGGCCTTGTTGCTGGCGAAGCGTGCCATCACGATGCGATGGAAATCGTCTAGACCACCCAACCCAGACATGTGGCGGGCGGAAGTGGTGCGATGGGGGAAAGCGGAGGGTGAGGCACTACAAAGGGAGGAGAGCAGGGGCCTCCGGAAAACACCGATCTCGTTGGAGTGGTTTGCCACCTTGGGGGTTTTTGAGGCTGGCACTGACGAGGGTGAAGAGGAGGATAGTGATTAACCGCATAGGGTGTTACTGCGCCCCGACCCACCCTTCCCATGCGCGACCACCACTGCCTAAGGTGCACTGAGATGAGGTACGGGTACCCCCGGCCCATCGCTCACGCTACCCACATTACCTGTGTATAAGCCTTGCACATTGTATAAATACGTCAAGTGTGACCCATGTGTGGATATTACATTTATGTGCCTAATTAGAGAGTGACGGGTGGGATTCCGAAGGGGTGGAGGGTGGGATCAGAGGAGAATGGGGTTTGTTAGTTTGTTCTAGTTCATCGACAAAAAAAAAAAGAAAAATCGATATCACTATGTTTCTATATATGCTTGGAGCGGCCATGTACGTGTACCAACGGAATCTACACTGTGATTATATGTATGTAATTGTATACTGTCACTGCTCACAAAACTATGCTAATAAACAGATTTAAAAAAAAAAAAAAAAAACCCAATGAAATTCCCACGTTATAGTTAGTTGGACTCACTATAACTTGCGCGTGCAATGCACTGCTGATGACGTCACATATTACTTCACTCATGACATGGTCAGTGACATCACTCATGACATCACTGATGACACCATCCTTGTGACAGAGTGACAGACCTTCTTTCACTGTAATGTAACCCTTGAAACACATATTCAAAAATAGAAACTAAAATTTACAAAAAAATGGAGATACCCATACCAGTTACAACAACCAATTCAGTAATTCCACCATCTATATACACATCCACTCATTCACCAACAGTTCTATGTAGTCACTCATACATATACTCACTCATCATATGTAGTGATACACCTATACATCCTGTTACACACCAACAGTCATCCAAAAGATACTCTCACACATACTCACACATGCAAATAAACTATTGAACATCCATTTATTTGCATATACAGCTATACACACACTACCACCTTACTTCTAAGGAACCTTACACATACTTACTCTCTTAAACAATCACTTATAGAAACACATACTTATTTAAACAGGAACTCTTACAATCCCTTACTCTCACATATACTCACTTATATACATCAAAATTCACATATACTACATTAAAACATATGTAGTTACTGATAAAGACACTAGTGAGACAGTCATTCACTCACTAACATACACATATACACACTCATCCACCCATACAGTCCTGCACATGTGCTGTATTCAAAACACATACACACAGAGAGTCAGTCATTCATGCATCTATGTGTTAAGTAATACCCCCACCAAACCATACAAACACTTATACTGATACTAAGAAAAACATCTAATAACCCATATACCTACACATGTAGCTACTCACCAACCCATGCAGCCACTTATACACAAAGTGAAACATTAATACATATATTTAAATATTTAAACATTACTCACTATTATTTATTTTTCAGAAAGACACACATTCACTGGATGGTGTCATCAGTGATGTCATGAGTGATGTCACTGACCATGTCATGAGTGATGTAATATGTGACGTCATCAGCAGTGCATTGCACGCGCAAGTTATAGTGAGTCCAACTAACTATAACGTGGGAATTTCATTGGTTTTATGCCAGTAAAATTTCCAGCTAACTATAACTGGTGTGAAACCTATGGTTTTTTCAGTGAATTTAATAGGTTTTTTAAATGCTAATTCCTAACTATAACTGGTGTGAAACCTATGGTTTTTTCAGTGAATATATATAAATATATATAGAGTGAAAGCTTCCAGCACTGCTCATCCCTCACCAGACGGGCCGGTGCGATGTCCGGGTGCCGACTAAACTGCAATAAAAAGATTATGCACTGAACTATTACCTGTCTGGAGCACATTGTTTTGAGGTCTGTACCTGAATTCTTGGAGACGGAGGTTCCGAAGTTTCAGGATTTTTGCTCCATATATATATATATATATATATATATATAAAAGCTCCTCGTGCCCCTCAGCAACAAGAACGCACTCCGCACCAGCTGACAACCAGGTCTTTAATGGGTAAGGGCGAGAACAGGCAAAGCAATGTTCTTTGCAGTTTTCAGCAAGTCGATATAGCCTGACGCGTTTCAGCGCTAGATGCGCTTCCTCAGAGGCTCGACAAAGTTGAATATCCATATTGCCACGCACTTAAATTCCACTCGAAGGCCCGCCCTGTATAGGGCCGCATTGATTCTTGGGTTATGTAGTGCGTAGGCTGCTGCAAAGTTTAAAGATTTACAAACCCTGGATGGGCCTCGCAGAGTCTGTCCGCCCATGATCCCGCAAGCTGGTGTCCCATAATCACGGCTCTATGAATATCCAGTCGCATGGCCCCCAGTGATCGAGGGATGGTGCGCTCTTCACGGCAGGGACCGCCGTGTATAAATAAAAGCTCCTCGTGCCCCTCAGCAACAAGAACGCACTCCGCACCAGCTGACAACCAGGTCTTTAATGGGTAAGGGCGAGAACAGGCAAAGCAATGTTCTTTGCAGTTTTCAGCAAGTCGATATAGCCTGACGCGTTTCAGCGCTAGATGCGCTTCCTCAGAGGCTCGACAAAGTTGAATATCCATATTGCCACGCACTTAAATTCCACTCGAAGGCCCGCCCTGTATAGGGCCGCATTGATTCTTGGGTTATGTAGTGCGTAGGCTGCTGCAAAGTTTAAAGATTTACAAACCCTGGATGGGCCTCGCAGAGTCTGTCCGCCCATGATCCCGCAAGCTGGTGTCCCATAATCACGGCTCTATGAATATCCAGTCGCATGGCCCCCAGTGATCGAGGGATGGTGCGCTCTTCACGGCAGGGACCGCCGTGTATAAATAAAAGCTCCTCGTGCCCCTCAGCAACAAGAACGCACTCCGCACCAGCTGACAACCAGGTCTTTAATGGGTAAGGGCGAGAACAGGCAAAGCAATGTTCTTTGCAGTTTTCAGCAAGTCGATATAGCCTGACGCGTTTCAGCGCTAGATGCGCTTCCTCAGAGGCTCGACAAAGTTGAATATCCATATTGCCACGCACTTAAATTCCACTCGAAGGCCCGCCCTGTATAGGGACGCATTGATTCTTGGGTTATGTAGTGCGTAGGCTGCTGCAAAGTTTAAAGATTTACAAACCCTGGATGGGCCTCGCAGAGTCTGTCCGCCCATGATCCCGCAAGCTGGTGTCCCATAATCACGGCTCTATGAATATCCAGTCGCATGGCCCCCAGTGATCGAGGGATGGTGCGCTCTTCACGGCAGGGACCGCCGTGTATAAATAAAAGCTCCTCGTGCCCCTCAGCAACAAGAACGCACTCCGCACCAGCTGACAACCAGGTCTTTAATGGGTAAGGGCGAGAACAGGCAAAGCAATGTTCTTTGCAGTTTTCAGCAAGTCGATATAGCCTGACGCGTTTCAGCGCTAGATGCGCTTCCTCAGAGGCTCGACAAAGTTGAATATCCATATTGCCACGCACTTAAATTCCACTCGAAGGCCCGCCCTGTATAGGGCCGCATTGATTCTTGGGTTATGTAGTGCGTAGGCTGCTGCAAAGTTTA
Organism: Lissotriton helveticus; assembly: GCF_964261635.1. NCBI lineage: Eukaryota > Metazoa > Chordata > Amphibia > Caudata > Salamandridae > Lissotriton > Lissotriton helveticus. The sequence goes on along the minus strand of NC_136057.1, from coordinate 335,477,112 downwards.
AAGATTTACAAACCCTGGATGGGCCTCGCAGAGTCTGTCCGCCCATGATCCCGCAAGCTGGTGTCCCATAATCACGGCTCTATGAATATCCAGTCGCATGGCCCCCAGTGATCGAGGGATGGTGCGCTCTTCACGGCAGGGACCGCCGTGTATAAATAAAAGCTCCTCGTGCCCCTCAGCAACAAGAACGCACTCCGCACCAGCTGACAACCAGGTCTTTAATGGGTAAGGGCGAGAACAGGCAAAGCAATGTTCTTTGCAGTTTTCAGCAAGTCGATATAGCCTGACGCGTTTCAGCGCTAGATGCGCTTCCTCAGAGGCTCGACAAAGTTGAATATCCATATTGCCACGCACTTAAATTCCACTCGAAGGCCCGCCCTGTATAGGGCCGCATTGATTCTTGGGTTATGTAGTGCGTAGGCTGCAGCAAAGTTTAAAGATTTACAAACCCTGGATGGGCCTCGCAGAGTCTGTCCGCCCATGATCCCGCAAGCTGGTGTCCCATAATCACGGCTCTATGAATATCCAGTCGCATGGCCCCCAGTGATCGAGGGATGGTGCGCTCTTCACGGCAGGGACCGCCGTGTATAAATAAAAGCTCCTCGTGCCCCTCAGCAACAAGAACGCACTCCGCACCAGCTGACAACCAGGTCTTTAATGGGTAAGGGCGAGAACAGGCAAAGCAATGTTCTTTGCAGTTTTCAGCAAGTCGATATAGCCTGACGCGTTTCAGCGCTAGATGCGCTTCCTCAGAGGCTCGACAAAGTTGAATATCCATATTGCCACGCACTTAAATTCCACTCGAAGGCCCGCCCTGTATAGGGCCGCATTGATTCTTGGGTTATGTAGTGCGTAGGCTGCTGCAAAGTTTAAAGATTTACAAACCCTGGATGGGTTTCACCCGTAATCGGTGAGAGTTGGAGTGCATTTTCAAAGTTTGGGACAACCTTGGAGCGTTTATATATTGCGGCCGTCCTGCCGCAGAAAATGCACCGCCTCGCTAAAGTGGGGACCATGAGGCTCCAGATGTTACTGAGTCTCATATGGATAACTTTCACAAACAAAGGGATTGGGAGCGGTACAACATGCCACAACTAAACCACATGTCCCAGAATGCCATCTGGGCTCAACCGAGCCGTTCATTGGATGATTGGTATTGAAATGGTTGGGCATGTGGAGACCACGCCTCTGAAGAAGTGCGGAGGCACTGAAACGCGTCAGGCGTCACGAATTGAGCAGAAGGAAGATCGATATGCTGCTACTACCTGCGGTGTGCTGTCACTGCTTTCACCCGTAATCGGTGAGAGTTGGAGTGCATTTTCAAAGTTTGGGACAACCTTGGAGCGTTTATATATTGCGGCCGTCCTGCCGCAGAAAATGCACCGCCTCGCTAAAGTGGGGACCATGAGGCTCCAGATGTTACTGAGTCTCATATGGATAACTTTCACAAACAAAGGGATTGGGAGCGGTACAACATGCCACAACTAAACCACATGTCCCAGAATGCCATCTGGGCTCAACCGAGCCGTTCATTGGATGATTGGTATTGAAATGGTTGGGCATGTGGAGACCACGCCTCTGAAGAAGTGCGGAGGCACTGAAACGCGTCAGGCGTCACGAATTGAGCAGAAGGAAGATCGATATGCTGCTACTACCTGCGGTGTGCTGTCACTGCTTTCACCCGTAATCGGTGAGAGTTGGAGTGCATTTTCAAAGTTTGGGACAACCTTGGAGCGTTTATATATTGCGGCCGTCCTGCCGCAGAAAATGCACCGCCTCGCTAAAGTGGGGACCATGAGGCTCCAGATGTTACTGAGTCTCATATGGATAACTTTCACAAACAAAGGGATTGGGAGCGGTACAACATGCCACAACTAAACCACATGTCCCAGAATGCCATCTGGGCTCAACCGAGCCGTTCATTGGATGATTGGTATTGAAATGGTTGGGCATGTGGAGACCACGCCTCTGAAGAAGTGCGGAGGCACTGAAACGCGTCAGGCGTCACGAATTGAGCAGAAGGAAGATCGATATGCTGCTACTACCTGCGGTGTGCTGTCACTGCTTTCACCCGTAATCGGTGAGAGTTGGAGTGCATTTTCAAAGTTTGGGACAACCTTGGAGCGTTTATATATTGCGGCCGTCCTGCCGCAGAAAATGCACCGCCTCGCTAAAGTGGGGACCATGAGGCTCCAGATGTTACTGAGTCTCATATGGATAACTTTCACAAACAAAGGGATTGGGAGCGGTACAACATGCCACAACTAAACCACATGTCCCAGAATGCCATCTGGGCTCAACCGAGCCGTTCATTGGATGATTGGTATTGAAATGGTTGGGCATGTGGAGACCACGCCTCTGAAGAAGTGCGGAGGCACTGAAACGCGTCAGGCGTCACGAATTGAGCAGAAGGAAGATCGATATGCTGCTACTACCTGCGGTGTGCTGTCACTGCTTTCACCCGTAATCGGTGAGAGTTGGAGTGCATTTTCAAAGTTTGGGACAACCTTGGAGCGTTTATATATTGCGGCCGTCCTGCCGCAGAAAATGCACCGCCTCGCTAAAGTGGGGACCATGAGGCTCCAGATGTTACTGAGTCTCATATGGATAACTTTCACAAACAAAGGGATTGGGAGCGGTACAACATGCCACAACTAAACCACATGTCCCAGAATGCCATCTGGGCTCAACCGAGCCGTTCATTGGATGATTGGTATTGAAATGGTTGGGCATGTGGAGACCACGCCTCTGAAGAAGTGCGGAGGCACTGAAACGCGTCAGGCGTCACGAATTGAGCAGAAGGAAGATCGATATGCTGCTACTACCTGCGGTGTGCTGTCACTGCTTTCACCCGTAATCGGTGAGAGTTGGAGTGCATTTTCAAAGTTTGGGACAACCTTGGAGCGTTTATATATTGCGGCCGTCCTGCCGCAGAAAATGCACCGCCTCGCTAAAGTGGGGACCATGAGGCTCCAGATGTTACTGAGTCTCATATGGATAACTTTCACAAACAAAGGGATTGGGAGCGGTACAACATGCCACAACTAAACCACATGTCCCAGAATGCCATCTGGGCTCAACCGAGCCGTTCATTGGATGATTGGTATTGAAATGGTTGGGCATGTGGAGACCACGCCTCTGAAGAAGTGCGGAGGCACTGAAACGCGTCAGGCGTCACGAATTGAGCAGAAGGAAGATCGATATGCTGCTACTACCTGCGGTGTGCTGTCACTGCTTTCACCCGTAATCGGTGAGAGTTGGAGTGCATTTTCAAAGTTTGGGACAACCTTGGAGCGTTTATATATTGCGGCCGTCCTGCCGCAGAAAATGCACCGCCTCGCTAAAGTGGGGACCATGAGGCTCCAGATGTTACTGAGTCTCATATGGATAACTTTCACAAACAAAGGGATTGGGAGCGGTACAACATGCCACAACTAAACCACATGTCCCAGAATGCCATCTGGGCTCAACCGAGCCGTTCATTGGATGATTGGTATTGAAATGGTTGGGCATGTGGAGACCACGCCTCTGAAGAAGTGCGGAGGCACTGAAACGCGTCAGGCGTCACGAATTGAGCAGAAGGAAGATCGATATGCTGCTACTACCTGCGGTGTGCTGTCACTGCTTTCACCCGTAATCGGTGAGAGTTGGAGTGCATTTTCAAAGTTTGGGACAACCTTGGAGCGTTTATATATTGCGGCCGTCCTGCCGCAGAAAATGCACCGCCTCGCTAAAGTGGGGACCATGAGGCTCCAGATGTTACTGAGTCTCATATGGATAACTTTCACAAACAAAGGGATTGGGAGCGGTACAACATGCCACAACTAAACCACATGTCCCAGAATGCCATCTGGGCTCAACCGAGCCGTTCATTGGATGATTGGTATTGAAATGGTTGGGCATGTGGAGACCACGCCTCTGAAGAAGTGCGGAGGCACTGAAACGCGTCAGGCGTCACGAATTGAGCAGAAGGAAGATCGATATGCTGCTACTACCTGCGGTGTGCTGTCACTGCTTTCACCCGTAATCGGTGAGAGTTGGAGTGCATTTTCAAAGTTTGGGACAACCTTGGAGCGTTTATATATTGCGGCCGTCCTGCCGCAGAAAATACACCGCCTCGCTAAAGTGGGGACCATGAGGCTCCAGATGTTACTGAGTCTCATATGGATAACTTTCACAAACAAAGGGATTGGGAGCGGTACAACATGCCACAACTAAACCACATGTCCCAGAATGCCATCTGGGCTCAACCGAGCCGTTCATTGGATGATTGGTATTGAAATGGTTGGGCATGTGGAGACCACGCCTCTGAAGAAGTGCGGAGGCACTGAAACGCGTCAGGCGTCACGAATTGAGCAGAAGGAAGATCGATATGCTGCTACTACCTGCGGTGTGCTGTCACTGCTTTCACCCGTAATCGGTGAGAGTTGGAGTGCATTTTCAAAGTTTGGGACAACCTTGGAGCGTTTATATATATATATATATATATATATATATATTACCTACTGGCGGTCATGTGATCAAGGCTCCGCTGAGCCGAAACGTCGGTGACTCTTTCTGCCGAATAAAACTTTATACACCTCGAGGTCCGTGTCCGGAGTCTGCTTGCTGTGTTGCACGAGCGCGCGAGTTTGGAGACAAACGGTGTACAGGATATATATATATATATATATATTACCTACTGGCGGTCGCCAGTAGGTATATATAGTTAGGATTTTTTCTCTATGGGTTTTTTGAAAATTCTATGTCTAATAACTTTGGCGTTTGTGGACGGAATTGGCTGAAATTTTCAGGAAAATGGCACATTTTGTTTCTGAGCAGCCCTTGAAAATTTGGGGGGGGTTCGTCCAGTGGGGGCCGAGAAAAAAGGGGGGTCCCAAAACGTGTTTTTAACATTGAGTTTTCCATAGGGCGGTTGGCCTCACTTTTAGCCCGAACGGCTGAATGGATTTGCACGAAACTTGGCAAAATTGTAGGGACTGGTAGCCCGATGTGCCTTTTGTAGGTCTCAATATATGTGCTCCAGTGGATTTTGAGAAATTAACGTTTAAAAAAAGATATATATCTGTAACAGCGGACCGGGCAGCGGCGCAGGACTGGTACTTTTCGCGCAACGGAGCTTTGTGAAGCGAAGCTGATTGGTTCTCTGGCGTCTGTCAACATTCCAAACAGTCCGTAGCGGCCGCCATCTTGTCTCTCGGTAGGATCGAGAGACAAGAGGAGGCCAAAGCGAAGGGGCAAATGACCATAAGGGGGAATAGTAGATCCTCGCTGACCCCCTAGGTTTGATGTGGAGGTTTTAAAAGGGCCCCGCGGGGCAAAAAAAAAAAATAATAATAATAATCGAACGGCTGAATGGATTTGCACGAAACTTGGCAAAATTGTAGGGACTGGTAGCCCGATGTGCCTTTGCTAGGTCTCAATATATGTGCTCCAGTGGATTTTGAGAAATTAACGTTCAAAAAAAGATATATATCTGTAACAGCGCTCCGCTTCGCGTAACGGAGGTTTGCGAAGCTGATTGGTCATTCTGTCACTGGGCTATAGTTGGGCTACATCTGGCTGATATTTGGGCTACATTTGTTTTTTTGTGTGTCTGGCGGCCATCTTTGGGCTACATTGGGCTACATTGGGCTTCATTGGGCTACATTCGGCTAATTAGCAAATAGCTCATCGCAAACTAGGAATGGTAAAGAATCGCTATTTATTCCTTAAAGTTCGCTATTTAGGAAATGCAAAAAACTTTGATGATATATATGGCGGTTCATCTCTAACAAGATAAGAAGCATAGGGATACATTTATGATGACTGGCGCATCACCAGGGATGTGTTAGTCATTCTGTGCCGCTGTTCCGTCACCTATGGTGTGCTGCATTTACAATGCGGCGCATCATGGGGCAAAAACAGCACAGATGCGTGATGTATCTGTGCCGTAAAGGTGGCGCATTGCTGGAGTTGTATCGCAAGTGTGATGAAGCTCCAGCAAGGGTCGGGGGTGCCCCTGTCGCAGGGTTTCTGTTCTCACACAGAACTGTGGACAGAGGATTGGAACCTCGGCGAATGCATTGCTGGAGTTGTATCGCAAGTGTGATGAAGCTCCAGCAAGGGTCGGGGGTGCCCCTGTCGCAGGGTTTCTGTTCTCACACAGAACTGTGGACAGAGGATTGGAACCTCGGCGAATTAGGGTGTCCCAAAACTCACGTTAGTAATCAAAAACTCCTTAGCAAGCTAGGTACAGTGTCACATTGGATATAACAAACTCTCAATGTTTAGACAATCCAGAATATGAACTTATAGTACCTCAGGATACGTGGAACTCATGAACAGTCGGTCGTTATAGATTTCTTAGAAACCAGAAAATGGAGTTAAGAAGAACAGATGTGTATTTGAAATGTTTATTTACTAATGCCCTCTTCTCAGGCGTAGTACCTTAGATAATAAAAGTACACATATTATCAGTAGCAAAATTACCAGCATAGTTACTAGTACATAAAAAGTGAATGGTGATAGTATGTTAACATGCTGTAAATGAATAAGAGTTAGCAACACTTATAAGCAGCCGCGGGCCGTGGAGGGAGTTACGGTGAGGCAGGGAGGCGGGGAGGGGGAGAAGCAGGGTGGAGAATACAAGTACACATATTATCAGTAGCAAAATTACCAGCATAGTTACTAGTACATAAAAAGCGAATGGTGACAGTATGTTAACATGCTGTAAATGAATAAGAGTTAGCAACACTTATAAGCAGCCGCGGGCCGTGGAGGGAGTTACGGTGGGGCAGGGAGGCGGGGAGGGGGAGGGGCAAGGTAGAGAGGGCTCCACCCTGCTTCTCCCCCTCCCCGCCTCCCTGCCTCACCGTAACTCCCTCCACGGCCCGCGGCTGCTTATATCTCACCCTCCCTAATACACATATTATATTATTTGCTAAGAAGGTCTCTTTGTGTTGGTTTAGGGCGTGCCCATACTTTAGTGTCTTAGATTTGAAGGAATCACATCAGCATACACCAGCTCTCTCTTCATGTGAACCGCATCAACTGTTGTGTATGTGTGTTCGGCAAAGCAATATAAAACCCGCCTCATGCCCAGAATTGGCAGAAGTTGCACTTATGTTATGAGTATGAAGTCGTGGAGATCAGACCTCATAACAATTCTGTATCGTGTTGTTCTTGAAACTTTAGCACTCGCTGTACAGATATAGTTTAACAAGTAAAGCAGATAGTAGACCAATAACATATTATTCTCATGTAAACCACGATGAACTACTAGGTGGAAAGCTAAAGCAACAACTAAGTGTCGTGTGCAGAAGTTGCAAAAAAGGAAAAATTGCGTTTAAACCGGTAATGAGCCCATGCTAACTTAACACGGTGTAAAGATATCCAGGACCTAGATGACACCTCCTCATGATCCGGAAACGAACTGAATAAGATAATAGAAGTGCCATCTCATGAGAGCAGATTGCAAGTTTATATGTGGACGGTCCGCAAGGTAAAGCATTAAAAACTAGGAAAATTTAATGCTAAAGAAAAATAAAACAGCCAAGTACTTTATCGAGTCTTAAGCCAATAGGCAAGGTAAATAATAAAAACTTGACAAATAAGTTAATGAATTGTCAATGAAATGCTAGTACTCAGCATATCAAACATGAAAAAGGTCTATGACATAACTGTGTATGCAAAATAAGCTGCAACAGCCTCCAATAGGAAGTCACCGTCTTCATCCGAAAACAGTTCAGCCATCCAATTTAAAAGCGGAAAAGAACATACGTGCTCTCCCAGCACCGGATCCTCTATCACCATCAGAGGACAGCTCGGTGGGTTTTCAAGAAAGCTCTGTTCCAAGAAAGACTGTGCTGCCGCCAGTAAATTCCAGGGACCAAGTAGTCCATGCATCAATGCCACAGCCATAATCCTTTCGCCAGGACAAACCAACTCGTGAGTAATGATAGGAGTCATCAGCTGATTAAAGTCGACGTCAGGAGAAACCGGTCCGCAGAGACACAAATCAATGGCCCAATCGAAATCACAGGTCAGGCAGTGAAATACAGGCTGGATACAGGTGAAGTAGGAGAACCGAAAAGATAATCCATATGCCGTGCTTAATATCGCCAACGGCATTGTGCCATAATATTCTAGCATGCGATTGCGGAACAGTGTCAGCAGCTGCAGGGTCGGAGGTTGCATAGGAGGGACATCCATATTTAAAAATGTAAAAAAGCACAAGAGCGTCCGCTGGTAATGCAAGTAAAAATGCCAATCCACGAACCAGAGTGCAGAAAATACAATGAAAGGAAGCAGGGATGACTCCAAAGATTTTCTCAAATGAAGTCACGAGGCCACTGGTAACAACTTTAAAAAAGTGTGTCAGGGACTTTGTGGAGGATGCGTTAAAGATAGTCGGAAACATGTTGCTGAAATTGAAAGGCAAATCTTAATTGAAAAGGGTGTGCACCTCTGTACGGGTGTTCGCTATGTGAAGTACGAAAGTTTCACGGGCCGAACTCAAGGCCACCTCTCTCTGAGACAAAAGAGCTCTTATTCTTGCCATGCCGTTGAAACGTGTCCCAAGGTTGGTATTTGTGGCCAGATTGAAAACTCCCTATGTTCACGTGTGGGAGGAAATAGAACATTTCTGCAGCAAATAACCCGTTCACTTACTGTTACGATAAAAGGAATACTTTTAATTAACTCAGAACAATCTTCATTATTGAGCATCAAATAACTACCATTTTCCAACAACTTGAACGTGGGGATGATAGCAGGAACTGGCGTGCCTTGCAACACGCAAGCCATATTTGGTCGGTGTTTGTTGCATGAACCGTGTAACTGTATGTGCCTACACATTAGTGAATGATCTGGCGTCTCAGTGCATTCCTCTCCATTCAGATAAACTTCTTGATCATCTTTGAAACATCTGTATGTGTATGGAAGCGACCAGACCTCATGAAGAAAAGCACTACCTAAAGGTTCATAACGACCTATTGGTATATATTTAATACAATTTGAAAACTTATATAAAGCAAAAGGCAGCGTTATTAAACCGTGGATAAGGCATGTTGTCAAAAAACCCGCAATCCTCTGCTGATGATGTCACTGAGCATGTCATGAATGATGTAATATGTGACATCATCAGCAGTGGATTACGGGTAATAGTATCTCTAGTTTACTCCCCTATAGCTGTCTTTATTTTAACATAAGTGTGTGTTTCCCTCCCTTATACTTACTGTTTTTGGTTCGCTTCCAGTTCGCGTACCGGCGAGCGAACTAGGAAGCGAACTAAGAGAAATAGAGGTTGGCACAGTTCCAAATATTGTACCAATTTTTTAATAACGGGGAGGTAGTTCTGAAAAGAACTTTTTTTTTTATTTTTCTGAACATTTTTTTACTGTTTTTGAATTTTTCGGAACAGTTTTATATTTTTTGGGGTTTTTCTTGGAGGGGGCAATGAAAACGATTCATTGTAAAGGGCTCAACAGGAGCAACAAAACAAAAAAAAGAAGTATTTATTATTTTGGGCGTTTCGGACAAACTTGCATATGATAGTCAATAGCTCTGTTGATCAGAGTGATGCTTCTTTCTCCGTAGGAAATGAATCCATCGCAAAATACGCAGGTGTGTTTTACTTCACCAAATCTCATTTGTATATTTGGCACCATCTCCCTGCCCTCTGGTCCCGTTACTTCCGGTACAACAGATCTTCTGGCCATAATAGGGAGATTATCTAGGTCGTTCCGAAACTGTGCAGCACTGTAGTTGTTAGGATGCCACCTAGTCATATGGCGATGCATTGTGTAGTTTCCGAAACTGTATTTTTTGTCGGTCCCTCTAGACAGTCTATCTTGACATATAAGGCAAGTTACGTATCTTGCATTTACTTTTTTCTGACCTTTGGGAATTTTAAAAAATTGCCAAATGAAGTTTTCTTTCCGGTGAGACGTCCTGGGCTGCTCAGGCAAAAACTGCCTCTCTTCGTGCTCGTCCTCCTGTTCCTCTTCTTCTTCTTCTTGTTGAATTATAACTTGAGCAGGTGGTCCACTCTTCCTTGGATGTGGTGGAGGTGGTGGGGAAGCACCAGCTGAAGCTACTAAAGAAGCCATTGCTCAGTGATCACAAAGGGTCTTTCTCTCACAATGATGAAAGTCAGAGTGAGGAAAGAAGGAGGGATTTTCATCATTTGGGAAAAACAAGAGTTCTCAACCAATCAAAAGTGTTCATTTTAGATTATATGACCTAGTCTTACATCATTAGGAAACCAAAAGTGAAATGAACCAATGAAAAGTGTTATTACCAAGTCACATGACTTGCTGTGTTTACGTTAAGCGCTTTGCAGGGCCTCCCGGTTTGCTTCCAGAAACCTGCGCTTTGCGACACGCTTCGCGTACCAGTTCGCTAACGTAGTACGTCATATGACGTATCACGCGACAACGTGAAACGTCATGCGGACGGGAGGCGTCACGATGTTGTTTTGTAACGCGGCACTTGCGGTAAAGAAACGTTTACCGGCTCGCGGTCTATTTCGCGGCATCAAGGTCAGCTAACGGGAAGCTTCCCGATTTGCGAAGCGGGAACGAAGAAAAAAAAATATTTAAAAAAAAAATTATTCATAAACATATAAAATATATTTTTGGATTTAAAGAAGAATACATTTTACAGCTACAGATATTAGCTGTTAAAAAACCAATGAAATTCACAGAAAAAACCATAGGTTATGGACCATATATAGTTAGGAATTAGCATTTACAAAACCTTGAAAATTCACTGAAAAAACCATAGGTTATAGACCATATATAGTTAGGAATTAGCATTTACAAAACCTTGAAAATTCACTGAAAAAACCATAGGTTATAGACCATATATAGTTAGGAATTAGCATTTAAAAAACCTTATTTTACTCACACAAAACCATTGAAATTCCATATATAGTTAGTTGCACTAACTATATATCGTGCACCCGCAATCCACTGCTGATCATGTCACATATTACATCATTCATGACATGGTCAGTGACATCACTGATGACATCACTGATGACATCTCAAATGACATCACTGATGACATCACTGATGACATCTCATTTGACATCATTCTTGTGCTAATACGATAAACCTCTTCAGACTCTAATATAACCTTAGATACACTCAGTGTATACAGACACTCACACACTGCCACTCATCCATGGAGTTACTCACACACCCAGTCAGTCATGCAAAGAAACAATCTCACCTCCATTTCTTCAACTATACAGTTAAACACACCTTACTTATTGAAACATATACTAACACATATTTACTCTCTTATACAATCCCTGATACAAGTTCACAATGATCGATACAACCACTCACTCATTCAGTGGCTCTCATGCACAGTTATTTATATATGCCAACTCTCACATGTACTGTGTTTTACATATGTACTTACTATGACATGTAGCATTGAGATATCCATTCACTCATCAATACACTCATGCACACAGTCAACTGCCCATGTAGCTGTTTCCACATGCACTCTTGAACTCATACACCTAGTGAATAAACTGCTCACACATCTATGCATAGAGTCTCACACCTTCCAGCCACCCCCACACAAACTCAATCTCCCATAGAAATACTTGGGCAACCAATTAATAACACATATAGCCTCTCGTATAGCTAATGATCAACACATGCAGCAGTTTACAGAACAACAGACATAATGATGCACAAATTAAGACAGTTTAGTCACTAACCCATGCATTCAGTGAGACACATTTAATCACTCACTCATACAGTCAGTCATGCACCTACTAAATCCTTCATCCAGACACTTATACATCCACTCAAGACATATTTTAACTTTACAGAAAAATACAGTCACTGGATGTTGTCATCAGTGATGTCATTTGAGATGTCATCAGTGATGTCATCAGTGATGTCACTGACCATGTCATGAATGATGTAATATGTGACATGATCAGCAGTGGATTGCGGGTGCACGATATATAGTTAGTGCAACTAACTATATATGGAATTTCAATGGTTTTGTGTGAGTAAAATAAGGTTTTTTAAATGCTGATTCCTAACTATATATGGTCTATAACCTATGGTTTTTTCAGTGAATATATATATATATATATATCAAAACATAGAGTGACGAATAAATTATGCAAAAAAGAAGGAGAGAACTCTGGGTAGGTCTCAGTTTAGGTGGAAAGCAGCTCCTGTTAGAGCACTCTCAACACCAGCAACACTCTAGATCTGCTCACCTCAAATGTCTGTTTTTCTATCAGAGTTCTTAAGCATAGGATTAGCACAGTGCTATCCACGCCGAGATAGAAAATGACAAAGTCTTTTGCGATTTAAACAGCAAAGTCTTTAAGCATAGGACTAGTACAGTGCAGTCCTTGCCGAGCTGTAAAATAACAAAAGCCATTTATCACTCCAGGCACAATATTACAGCTTTGAATTGGTAAAATACCAACTCATGCCAACCAGAAATGAGTAAAAGCAACCCCTGACACAGTGTTTCGCTCTAATTAGAGGTCTTCAGAGAGGTATAGCTTTGTCCAGAAACAAGGGAGCACCCAGTACTAAGTCAAAACAAAACCCTTTCAGGCATAGAGTGACGCATAAATTATGCAAAAAAGAAGGAGAGAACTCTGGGTAGGTCTCAGTTTAGGTGGAAAGCAGCTCCTGTTAGAGCGCTCTCAACACCAGCAACACTCTAGATCTGCTCACATCAAATGTCTGTTTTTCTATCAGAGTTTTTAAGCATAGGATTAGCACAGTGCTATCCACGCCGAGATAGAAAATGACAAAGTCTTTTGCGATTTAAACAGCAAAGTCTTTAAGCATAGGACTAGTACAGTGCAGTCCTTGCCGAGCTGTAAAATAACAAAAGCCATTTATCACTCCAGGCACAATATTACAGCTTTGAATTGGTAAAATACCAACTCATGCCAACCTGAAATGAGTAAAAGCAACCCATATATATATATATATATATATATTGAAAGCTTCCAGCTGGAAGCATGGGTGTAATTCTGCCAAGTGGTTGCGCAGGGTGCAGGGTACTATGCGAAGTTAAAATCATTTTCCAGGTTGTATAGTTGTAAACAGAGCCTCCTCGGGTCCCCAACCGCTTCAGCCTCTCAGCTTGGGAATCCATACAGCGGGGGGCAGAAAGACAATGCAAGCCGCCCTGTATGAGGTGGAATACCTCACAACCGCCTGCTTCTCTCCCCAAACACCGAGGCGGGCCCAGACCATCCGATTCCTCGGTGAACAAAACACTGCCAAGACAGAGCCAGTGACGTCAGGGCGCTTGTGGAGTGGGGGCCTCTGTAACACGTCTCTGGCTGACGTGGAACAATATCCAAAGAAACTCCTTCTGAAAAAAGAGAGCAGAGGCCACAGCAGGGAAGAACCTTGGAAGCTATTTATTTACAATAGTGGCGAATGCATTTTGGCATGTGTAAGCCTTCTTCAGCACCCAAACAAACAGGATGCTTCCCTTCGTGTTGTGAATGTCCTGCACCTATTTGAGAGTTCAAATATATGCTCCGCCCCAAAGAATGTCAGCTCACCTATTGCCAGTCCTCAGGTGTCCCGTGTACTGCAAATCCCAGAATGCACTATACAGCTTACAGGTAGGTTGAGCATGGGGGTAATTCTGCCAAGTGGTTGCACAGGGTGCAGGGTACTGTGCGAAGTTAAAATCATTTTCCAGCTTGTATAGTTGTAAACAGAGCCTCCTTGGGTCCCCAACCGCTTCAGCCTCTCAGCTTGGGAATCCATACAGCGGGGGCAGAAAGACAATGCAAGCTGCCCTGTATGAGGTGGAATACCTCACAACCGCCTGCTTCTCTCCCCAAACACCGAGGCGGGCCCAGACCATCCGATATGTATATAAGATAAAATCTTAACTTCTGTGAATACCAAAAGTAGTAAGTTCATTCTGTGAATACCAAAATAGTAGTAAGTTTAGGATTGAGTCTTAAGTTCATTCTGTGAATCGGGCCCCTAATGGGCTACTTGGAACCTAGGGACACTCAGGATTCAAGGGAATTTAAACTCCCAAATTAAAACGGACGCAGGTCGCGTTTACACAGTGGTGAAGGGAGGGGATGGTGTAGGAAAGAGGTTCTATATATACTGGCCCAAAATAAGGTACATTGTGTATAGGGTCCCCAGAGGTTTGGCAGAGGTTAAGGTTAGATATAACCTTACTCTCTAAAGTGGTATCTGGGTCGAGCATTAAGGCAGTATCAGAGGAGAGTGTAAAGCATTTGTTGTACACACTCAGTCATCAAATGGTCTCACACACTTAAGAACTGAACTCTAGGCCAATTATTTTGTATCAAAAGATATAGTTGTTTTATTTTAGAACCAACAAGGTATCAAAATATACTTTCTCAGGATGAGTTACTTTAGTTAAATACTTTTCAAATAGGCAAAAGACTTTTTGAATGCAATAGTTACAGTTTGTTGCAAGAGGCAACACAATTTCTAACACAATGTAACATTGAGCTTACCGGGAATTTCTGGTTAAATGCATTTAGTTACTTTGTAGATTACTTTTCTAACCACATGACTGGATCCTAGATTCAGTCCCGGGACATGAGCTGTAAACAGTTAAGTAAAAGCGTTTTGGTTACAGTAGTGATTTGTAAGGAATACTATTGTATTTTAAAAGTTGACACTTAGAACGTTTTTCAGTTGGAATTACAATGTTATCCTATGGAAGGAAATTCAATTTGCAGGTGGAGTATGTTCACATTACTTTTGTAATCCAGAGCTGGACTCCTAGGTTCAAAATGGGGTGGTAATGGACGGAGCATGTGAACCAATCAAACACTCACACCCAGTCAAAAGATCTGGGTTTAATCCATCACCGTTCTTTAGCCCACTCTGCCACCCCAGTTCAGACATGGCTATATGCAAATCAGTCTGACCCTGTGCCTCATGGGAACAGTCCAGCCCGAACTGCCAAGCCATGCCTTCCCTGGACCGGAAACAAGCTTCCGAGGACCGGTTTCTGGCATTACAGCCGTCTTCAGCCCGGCTTGCTTGAATCCAGTGGAACGGTAATGGATTAAACCCAGATCTTTTGACTGGGTGTGAGTGTTTGATTGGTTCAGATGCTCCGTCCATTACCACCCCCCTTTTGTACCGGACTCCTAGGTTCAACACTGGGACCTTTATCTAAAACAGGCAAGTAATTACGTTTTTATGGTTGGCACGTGCTTTAATGAATATTTGTAAGTTTCAAAAATCGACACAAACTTTTTCAGCAAAAAGCAGGCAATGATATCCTATGGAAGGAAATTCAAGTTACTGGTAAGTACAATTACAATTACTTTTCAGGGTCAGTACTGGGCTCAAAGATGCAGCCCTGAGTTCTCTCCTGATAGCAGGTGAGTACATAGGAATTCATAGTTCGACTGATTTTAGATGAATATTTTAAATTTCCAAAACTCCAAACTTAGAAGAATTTTCAAGTGAAACCAGTCAATGTTAGCCTATGGAAAACAAGTGAGTTATCGGCTTTTAGGTAAGTACTCGACTGGCAGAGTTAAGGTTCTGGGCATAGACTCAGGGGTCTCCGAAGGTCAGGTAGGTAACGTTGGTGCACCCTCAGCGGCACAGGGGCAGCCGGGTGCAGCAGTAGTTAGGCCCAATGTTATCCAATGAGAGGCAGGGGGCCTTCGGTTGGTGGCTGCTGGCTAGCAGGCCACGTGGCTGTGGGAGCTGGGCTCCTGGTCACTTGCTCAGGGCAAATGGGGAAATAGGATAGGACAAAGGTTGCACTGCCAGGGGCACTTGGGCGGCTGGGTGCAGGGTCTTTTTTGAGCCGTTGGGCGCTCAATGTTATTCAACCAAGACCTTTAAAAGGAAACAACGGCTGCAGGCTCGGGGACGGGGGATCTTCTGGAGAGACCAACACTTTGAGGGGTAAGTTGGGATCTTGGAGGGTAGGTAGGCACCCTGGAGTTGGGCACAGGAGGCCAGGGGGTGCCGGGTGCAGGGGTGTCTTTGGACGTTGGGAAATCTTACCCTTTGCTGGTCGTGGTTGGAGGGGTCCCTGGTTCTGAGTCTGCAGGCATCGTCTGGGTCATCGAGGAGGGTCCTTGGGCACTGGATTCCAGGTCAGAATCGCCGGGGGGACATCCTCAGTATCTTTGTGCACTCGGGCACAGGACGGGCTCAGCGGGTGCAGAGTGGGCTGGATTTGCGGTTCCTGGCTGGCACCAGGGGTGTTGCTGTTTGAGCAGAGCCACTGCTCGTGGGAGTCCCAGTCGCTAACATGGTCAACGCAGGCAGGTCGTCTGGGGTTCTTGAAGTTGCTGTCCGCAGGAGATGCCGGTATTTAGCAAGAACAGGTTCAAGGATCAACAGGCCTGTATGGCTGTGGCCAAGTCAGTGGGTGTTGTCCTCTTGTTAGCAGCTGCACTACAGGCCTTCTTCTTCTTGGTCTTCTTTCTTGTTTTGAAATCAGGATCTGAGGAAGGAAGGTTCAGAATGCCCATAAATACTAAATTTAGGGGCGATACAGGTAGGGGAAGGGCAGGGACCAATAGGTCCCTGTCTTGGGGTGAGTACATCCCCTATCCTGCTCCGCTCCTGTGGGAGGGGGGCAGGAACGTATCTCTGATTGGGCAGGGCTCCCCATCCTCAAGATGTCTATGGACCGGAGTTGTGCTTCACCTCGCTTCTCCCACCTGAGGGATGGAGTTGACACAGGCTGGCACACCTCCTTTCCTCACGTAGGGTTTGCCGCCAGTCTTCCAGCCAGAGTAGGGGTCAGAACCAGTGGGGGCCAGTTGCTGAGTAAAGCAAGTGGTCTGGAGAAGCTCACAAAATCGGTATGCCTGTGAAGCTTCCCCCTGCCCATCCTGGGGGAGGAGACCTAGCACCTCGCCCAGGATGGGCATTGTTGCAGGCCTAGGAGAGCGGGGGAGCTCTCCACCCAGGGGTCCAGCAACATGTCTGCTGTGTGGCAGCCTAGGCGGCCTCTCAGACAAGACGTGGATTGTAGGTGAGGTTTCAGGGGGCATCTCAATCATGCCCTCTGTAGTGCATTTTACATTAAATCCCCCAGTGGCATCAGTGTGGGTTTAATGTGCTGAGAAGTTTGATATCAAACTTGTCAGTCTTCAGTGTAGCCATTATGGTGCTGTGGATTTCGTAATGACCACCTCCCAGCACCATATAATCTTAATGGCATCACTGCACTTACAGTGCCCAGGAATGGCCCTGGGTACTGCAGGGTCACAGGGCTCATGTACCTGTGCCCACAGCACTGGCATAGGGGTGACTGATGTATGCCAGCTGGGTTTGTGGTCATGGCACACCGGGATGTGTGCCATGTCGACTCTTCATTTAGTTCTGCACCAGGACACTCAGTCTGCAAAGGCAGTGTGTGGGTGTCAGGGTGCAGGGCCCCTACGGGTGGCACAATAAGTTCTGCAGCCCATAGGGGTCTTCTCTGGTCACAATGGCCTGGGTATCTAGGGTACCATTTACCAGGGGCTGACGTGGCCAGAGATGCCAATTGGGTTTCAGCTTCAATAGAGTTTTAGGGAAGGAACACAGGCCCTGGGCACCTGATTGGCAGGAGCCCAAGGCACACTTAGCCAAAGCACATCAGCAATTCAGCAGTGGGGAATACCATGCAAGAAAGATGGCACTTTCTCACAGATGGGGCCTGAGGTGACGTGTGCAAATACGCCCTGTGGGGGGTTTTAAGATGGAAAAATAATTCCCATTCAATCCTGAGGGACCCTGGGGGACAACTAGTCCACCAGGTGCTTCCAGCAAGCACCACTGCGCTGTTTCAGAGAGGTGGCCCAGGCGTGCCCCTTTTTACACCTCTCTGCAACACAGCTCTGTGGCGTGTACTGGAGGTACCTAGTGGGCTACTTGGACCCTAGGGACACTCAGAATTCAAGGGGACTTAATCTCCTAAATTAAAACGGACACAGTGCGCGTTTACACAATGGTGAAGGGAGGGGATGGGGCCTGAGATGACGTGTGCAAACACGCCCTGTGGCAGGTTTTAAGAAGGGGAAATAATTCCCCTTCAATCCTGAGGGACCCTGGGGCCAACTAGTCCAGCAGGTACTTCCAGTAAGCGCCACTGCGCTGCGTTGCACAGAGATGGTCCAGGCCGTGCCTTTTTACACCTCTCTGCAATGCAGCTCTGTGGCTCTTACTGGTGGCACTACTTGGACCCTAGGGACCCTCAGGATTCGAGGGGACTTAATCTCCCAAATTAATACGGCCACAGTGTGCATTTACACAATGTGAAGGGAGGGGCTGGGGCCTGAGGTGACGTGTGCAAACATGCCCTGTGGCACGTTTTAAGATGGGGAAATAATTTGCCTTCAATCCTGAGGGGCTCTGGGGGCCAACTAGTCCACCAGGTGCTTCCAGTAAGCGCCACTGTGCTGCGTTGCAGAGAGGTGGTCCAGGCTGTGCCACATTTTACACTAATCTGCAACGCAGCTCTGTGGCGCTAACTGGAGATACCTGGTGGGCTAGTTGGACCCAAGGGACACTCAGGATTCAAGGGGGCTTTATCCCCCATTTGAAGAGGTAGTTTTAATCCCCCTGCCCTATTATGTACTAGGGGCTTACAGAGGAGGTCATTCTAATCACAGGGGTACCCCAACGCATAGTGTTCCCTAGTGTATGTAGGTGTTTTAACTGTACTCTAAGTGTCTTTTAGCATAGCACTGGCTCTAGGTCTGTTTAGTCAAAGTCAGTTACCATCAGTACATATCTGAAAAAATTGTAAAAACTGCAACAAAACCCAAACACTTATAAATTCACCCAGGCACTCTCCTTGCAGTTCTCTAATCATTCAGTCACTACCCAAGTACTCATGCACTGAGCCAGGCCTTAGTACATGGACTGCATCAAATGACTATCCACTATGCATGCAGTCCTCTAACCATCTACACACTTGTCTTTCACACCTTCAATTCCCCAGTCAGTATCCATACACTCCAGCAAACACCCTGTCACTCCCCTTGCACTCCTCCAGTGACCCATTCAGGACCATGTACTAATCCATTCACTGCGCCAAAACCCAAACACTTATACATTCACCGAGGCACTCCCCTTGCAGTACTCTAATCATTCAGTCAGTACCCAAGTACTCATGCAGTGAACCAGGCCTTAGCACATGGACCGCTTCAAACGCCTATCCACTATGCATGCATTCCTCTAACCACCTACACACTTGTCTTTCAGACCTTCAATTCCCCAATCAGTATCCATACACTCCAGGAAACACCCTGTCACTCCTCTTGCACTCCTCTAGTGACCCATTCAGCACCATGTACTCATCCATTCACTGCACCAAAACCCAACCACTAATAAATTCACCCAGGCACTCTCCTTGCAGTACTCTAATCATTCAGTCAGTACCCAAGTACCCATGCACTGAGCCAGGCTTTAGCACATGGACTGCTTCAAACACCTATCCACTATGCATGTAGTCCCCTAACTAACAACACACTTATAGTTCTGCACTTATACATTCAACAACAAAAAACAATATTTCAGTTTTAATATTTAAAAAAACATTTTTATTTCCATTTATATTTAAAATATATAATGTAATTAAAAAAATAAAATATGTAAAAAGAAACAGTTAAAAAACTGTAGAAAATCAGTATAAAAATACATATAACTATTATTATATTTAAAAATTATAATTTAAAAAACCTTCAAAATTCACTGAAAAAAACATAGGTTTCAGACATGTTATAGTTAGGAATTAGCATTTAAATAACCTTAGAAATTCACCCAAAAAAACATAGGTTTCAGGGCTGTTATAGTTAGCTAGACATTTCACTCATACAAAACCATTAAAATTCCTCCGTTATAGTTAGTTCTGCTAACTATAACTTGCGCGCCCGCAATCCACTGATGATGATGTCACATATTACATAATTCATGACATGGTCAGTGACATCACTGATGACATTCCAAATGACATCATCCACGTGACAATCAGATACACGTCATCATATACTAGTATAACCTTTCATCACTCACTGAAAAATTCAGAGTACTATATTTGAATCCATTGACACACTAATACAAGTTTCTAAAACCCCACTCAGTGATTCCTAGATCTACACACACATCTAATCACTTACCTATAGATTCACTCATACATACTGTCAATGATCAATAGAACACTATCAAATATACTTATACACCTATATCGACATTACACACCAGCACACATCCTATTCACTTATGCAGTCATCCTACTCATTTATGCAAACAATGGATCATACTTACATTTACTCAGCTACACACATACAAACACCACTTCATTTATTCATATAGATAGTAACTCATACTTAGTGAGTTATAAAATCACTATTACAAGTATACAGTTATACATACAGTCCCTCATACAATCACTGAGTCTTATGTATACTTATTTATATACAACAGCTTTCACATACACTGCCTTTTATTTTTCTAGTGTGTTAGACATGTACCATTGAGAGATATATTTGCTCATCACCACACCCATAAAGATATTCACTCACCAATACAACTGTTATAACATATAGTCTTAACCTCATATACCTACAGAATCAACTATTCACACATCTTTGGGCAGTCACCCCCCCCGCCGAACCACACACACATTCACTCTCCCATACAACTAATCAATAACTAATATAGGCTTTCACATAGCTAGTAACCAACTGGTGCAGCAGTTTACACACCAACTGACAACATGATACAGATATTCACACAGTTTAGTCACTATCCAATATATTTAGTGAGACACTATACATTAGTCGAGTAAACAGTCAATCACACTGCTACTAAATCCTCCATCCAGATATTTATATATCCACTCATTCTTCAATGCCGAGTGCTATATATATAATACATATTTAAATAACGAACCGAACCAGATTCACTGGATGATGTCATCAGTGATGTCATCAGTGATGTCATCAGTGATGTCACTGACCATGTCATGAATGATGTAATATGTGACTTCATCAGCAGTGAATTGCGGGAACGCGAGTTCTAGTTAGCAGAACTAACTATAACGGAGGAATTTCAATGGTTTTGTATGAGTGAAATGTCCAGCTAACTATAACAGCCCTGAAACCTATGTTTGTTTCAGTGAATATATATATAAATATATCTGAAAACTCTTTGCTGACTCTTCCTACTGCCCAGCCAGTACAGAGAGAAGAGAGAGTAATGGACATTTAGCTCGAAATTTATGAAACGGCACGCCGCCATTTGAATCGGCACCCACTCGGCTGAGTGCGGTCTCCAGAAGGCGAGGTTGGAGCAACGAAAAACGAGAAAGGGAGAACGCACCGTCAGGAGAAGTCGGCATTACCCGGACCGGTCCTGAGGGTCACGGACTGCAGCAGCAGTTAATCCGTGTAACGAAGACGGACTGAGTAAGGTAGGAGATACCCGACTTACTCTTAAATCTATCTGGCACGATTGAAGCAGGCCGCGCAACCGATTGAAGTGAACTCATTAACGTAACTAATGTTCAGCGACACAGCGCGCCGGGAGGCGGCAAGTGGCATCTTTGGAGGACGACCGGGGCCTCAGGCACGGGACACCTCACAGGTAGCTGACACAGCCCAAACTGTACTAAAAGGCAAATACCATTTACTGGAGAGACTATACAAGCGAGAAACGCGTAAGTGGTGGGAGGCCACCTCGCTGCAACACTACGTGGAGGTTAAGCGGGTCCCACGCGGTCTCCGCATTTACACAATTCCAGCATATGAAAATCCGGATCCTGAACTGTTAAGCCAATGGGCTGAATATACAGCACACTCCTCTGAGGGTATGCTGATACTTCTTATCAAGTTTGCCTGGAAAGATAGGGAGAGGGCATTGCAGGATATCGAAACACTGGAAAAGGAGATCGTGGAATTGACGGATCAAGAACAATTAGATAAAGAAAAGGAATCTATGAAAAAAGACTTACTGGCTATGAGAAAAAAATACAATTAAGAAAACAACAGAAGTTCGAACGCGATGCTCGCGATTATGAACAAGGGAGGATACTAACTTTCGCACGTAAATATGACGCACCACGCCGGGACCTGAGGGCAAGGCGACAAAAACCACAAGTGTCTAGGGAAACATCTGAATCCGAAGCCACAAGCGCAGAACAGTCTGAAGAAGAGAGAACAGGCACAGATCAAGGAGTCGGACCAAGATACGAGCCACCTTCTTTTCGCGAGGAATGCGATCTAATCCGCCAGAACTGGCTGAGGGATGGAAAAAAAGCGTCCCCCGGATCAATCCTCAGTCGCAAGCGGAGACGCATCACGAGGCACGGTCGGAGGAGACAGAGGGCGAGGCACCAGAAAGTTGAGGAATCGGCAGGCCAAGACCAAGAGGAACTAAAGGAGGATTTGAATATAATCAACCTCACACAACGAGCCCTTACAGTGAATGAAGAAAGCGTCCTGAAGTTAGGGCTGACATTCTGTCCAACGGGCCGCTATGAATATGCGTAGACCCGCATAGATTTGTTCCTCTTTGTCCGAAAACTAAAACTCTGGAAGTATTTTAAACAAAAGGCTTTGAAAGATACTGTGACCTCACCGAGGATGGACGGCAGAACTCAACCTGATCCAACGGAGATGAGCATTAGCGATCTTGAGAGTATGGTCGTACTGGAGGACCTGCTAGAAGAAAGTGGTTCCCAGACTGTTTCACCAATCAACGTGGTTGAGAGAGGCACATCCATAGGCATAATCCAAGTAGGTGAACACAGTACTTTTAAGCCGACCTCTCGCTTCCTCCCCCAAACACCAACTGACGCAATGGACATTTTCTCTGAAGCAGTCAGTCATGATCTACAAAACTTATCTAAACTTGAGGAAGCCCAAAAGGGGAAAATTAAGTGGAACCTCTCATTCCAACAGAGAGAGGCCATATCTAACCTTGAACAAGATCAATAGTAATCAAGCCTTCGGATAAAGGCGGAAACGTGGTTGTCCAGAGTCGTGAGAACTATTGCAAGGAAGCATTACGTCAATTACAGGACCAGAACAATTATGTACCAGCAACTGAGAAAGAATACTTGGAAAGTATTCGTAGCTATCATTCCCTCGTTGAAAACTTGTATGGGAAGGGAATACTTGGAAGGGAGGAGTATCTTTTTTTACAAAACAAACAGCCCAGACTTCCAAGCTTCTATCACCTCCCGAAAATACACAAAGATGCCACACAACCACCAGGGAGACCGATTGTGTCATCCATTGGAGGATTGACCGGGAACTTGTCGAAATGTATTGACTTCTTCTTGGCCCCGTGGGTAGCTCAGCTGAGCTTGTACACTAAAGACACTAAGGATTTCCTTAGACAGATACAGGATGTGGAGTGGGAGGATGATTTTGTGATGATAACAATGGACATCTCGAGTCTCTATACGAGCATCAGTCATCATGATGGGATTGCAGCTACTAGGACTTTCCTGAACTTACGTCCGGCACGCCACCTGGAACATAGCAGAATGATTTTGGAATTTATGTCCTTTTGCTTAATGAATAACATCTTTGTCTTTCAGAATCAACGATATAGACAAGTCAGGGGGACTGCAATGGGTACCTGCTTTGCCCCCAGCTACGCAAATTTATTCGTGGGCTGGTGGGAGAAGCAGGTAGCTTGGGCAGATGATAAGACTGATTGGGTTGACAAGATAATATGCTGGAGAAGGTACATTGACGACCTTTTCCTCATTTGGAGAGGGTCAGAGTCTTCAGCTATAGAGTATATACAGATCCTCAATCAGAATGATCTAAATTTGCAATTCACATACCAAATGAGCAAAACTGAAGTGAGCTTTCTAGACCTAAAGGTCTTTGTTGATTCTGGTACAATTCAGACTGCCCTCTTCAGAAAAGAGACGGCAGGGAATTCTGTCCTCCATGGGCGAAGCAGCCATCCAGCCTCCCTGGTTAAGAGTATCCCCTACGGGGAACTGTTGAGGATAAAGCGCAACAGTTCTCTGGATAAAGACTTCACGGAGGCTGCATGCAGAAGCGTAACACGCTTTAAAGCACGCGGTTACTCCGGAACAACACTACAACAAGCTGAACAAAAGGTGAAAGCCATTGACAGGAAAACCCTGCTGACTGACAAGACAACAGCATCAACCAAAGGTGGGAGTGGCATTATCAGATTAATAACGAACTATTCGGTGGCAGCGAATAGAGTTCGAGCAATCATGTCCAAAAATTGGGGAATTCTGAAATCTGATCCCGTAATAGGAAAGGATCTACAAAAACACCCCATGATCACCTTTAGAAGAATAAGATCGCTGAAAGACAGGCTGGTTACAAGTCACCTTGCAAGAGAAAAACCTAAAGGGGATCTCCAGGCCATGCATGGGTCGTACCCATGTGGGAAATGCAAGGCATGTAACAACAGTCAGAGGGTGTTATCCTACCATGTGCCACACAAAGACTCTAAGATTATGATTGGCAAGTTTATTACTTGCTCAACCACATTCGTGGTTTACTGTCTAACATGCCCCTGCGGACTTCGGTACGTGGGGAGCACCACTAAGGTGGTAAAACTAAGGGTCCTAGAGCACCAAAGGGCCATCGCGAACAAAGATGAGAGCTATCCGATGGCCCGACATTTCGCCTTACATCACAACAGTGACAGAACCCTTCTTAGCTTCTTTAGCTTAGACTGTGTCCCACAAAACATAAGGGGTGGGGATCTGAAAATGAAGCTTAGGCGCCTGGAGTCAAGATACATTGTAGATCTCCAAACAAAGTCACCTGGAGGTCTCAATGCAGGGGAGGAACTTCTATCACACCTTTGATAAACAGTAACTGATAATATGTGGGCCGAAAGAAAATGTGTCATTACCTGAGAATATTTTGCTTTTTAAGAATTATTATGAATTTTTGTTGGTGGTCGGGCATTTGAATCTAGAATTAATCCAAGATATAAGGTTTACTTATGTTTTAGTGTATGGTATATAGAGGCATGTCATCTATAGTACACCGAATGGGCGATTTAGGCCGAAATTATAAAAATATTTTTGGTCATAGGTCTATACGAATGGAATTAGCCTATGCACGCCCCTCTCCCAACTAGTATATAGATATTTAGTGCAATGCGGGACTGGTTGACTTCCAGAGAATGGGTTGTTTATATCAGCAAACACGATGAATTAGCCCATCCAGGGCTCAATAATGTAAATACCGTGTATACAGCATGTAAATAATTGACCAACTATTCCAGTTGGTCTGCTTATTATTTGTCTTTTGTTGACCAGTGTAAACATTGCTTGATTGTTTTACTTTGATTAATTTGAGTAATTCACCATTCAAAGATGGCGCTCACACATTGAAGAAAATGGTCCATTGTTTGTTTCAATGGTTTTGCTTTATTACACTTCCGCCTTGCCGTCACCAGCTGACACTGACGAAGGCAAGTGCTGAAACGCGTCTGTTTGGAGAATATCTGCGCAATAAACTTGGAACTAAGTTTAACCTGCTGCGAGTGCTGTTTCCTTTGGTTTCTTTGGAACTACGGAGCTCGAAATATATATATATATATATATATATATATATATATATATATATATATATATATATATATATATATATATGTATGTATATATATATATTACCTACTGGCGGTCGCCAGTAGGTATATATAGTTAGGATTTTTTCTCTATGGGATTTTTGAAAATTCTATGTCTAATAACTTTGGCGTTTGTGGACGGAATTGGCTGAAATTTTCAGGAAAATGGAACATTTTGTTTCTGAGCAGCCCCTGAAAATTTGGGGGGGTTTCGTCAAGGGGGGGCCAAGAAAAAAGGGGGGTCCCAAAACGTGTTTTTAACATTGAGTTTTCCATAGGGCGGTTGGCCTCACTTTTAGCCCGAACGGCTGAATGGATTTGCACGAAACTTGGCAAAATTGTAGGGACTGGTAGCCCGATGTGCCTTTTGTAGGTCTCAATATATGTGCTCCAGTGGATTTTGAGAAATTAACGTTCAAAAAAAGATATATATCTGTAACAGCGGACCGGGCAGCGCTCCGGTTCGCGGACTTTTCGCGTTACGGAGCTTTGTGAAGCGAAGCTGATTGGTTCTCCGGCGTCTGTAAACATTCCAAACAGTCCGTAGCGGCCGCCATCTTGTCTCTCGGTAGGATCGAGAGACAAGAGGAGGCCAAAGCGAAGGGGCAAATGACCATAAGGGGGCATAGTAGATCCTCCCTGACCCCCTAGGTTTGATGTGGAGGCTTTAAAAGGGCCTCGCAGGGCAAAAAAAAAAATATCGTTTTTTTAGTTCTTTTGCGTGGGGAGCGCCCGGTTCGCGAACCGGGAAGCGTTCTGGGGAGCGTACTTTCTTGAAAATTAGTGAAAAAAGTTAGAGTAAAATAATAATTGTGAGTGATCAGATGTAGGGTAGCTCTGAGAAGAGCTTTTGGGTTTATGGTACATTTAGGTACTTATAAGTAGGTACCAATGCACAGTCTTAAATTCAGAATGAAAATTCTGTTGCCCTCATCTGAGAAGTGAACTCCATCTCCTCTGTAGATATCTTGCATGTAGTAACGCAAGTTATTGTTGTACAAGGAGCCCATTCCATGGTCTCTCATGTAAGCTGAAACAGATTTGTTTACATGCTTCCTCGACTTCTCAATTTGTGGACAAAATTGGTTCGACCACCTCCATTTCTGTCTTTGGCATATATTTGAATATACCAAGGCAGTCTGAGGAAAAAGTGCCATCAATTGCTCAAAGGTGTCTTTTAAAAGCATTTCCAGACCTACCCCAGTCAAAGTGCCCAAGTCATTACCTCCACAGTGCACAATTAACAGGTCAGGTTTTGGCAAATGCATAAAGGTTTTCACCAATGGTATCAATTGGTGACATTTTAATCCTCTGTGGCCAAACCACTTAATTTCCACATCTTGTAAATTGAGGTTAGGTAAATTCCTGTTTTCAGCGTACCTCTGAGCCCAATAGATTTAACTATGTCCAACAATCCAGACAGAAAACATGGCGAGAGAAGGTTCTGCTGCAGTCAGATGAAGTGTGGCAATGAAATGGCAGTTGAAAAAATAAGAGTTTAAAATGAAAAAAACTGTGGAGTTTCTGTGTTAATGAAGCAGTAACAGTGATTGGTGGATTTTGATTGCTGAAAACAGAAAGTTAGGGTGCATGGATGAGTTCGTTGAAAGATGTATTTTGAGTGGCGAAGAAAAAATCATTAAATGGAAGAATGCACTGGATATGCAGGTGCACTGAGAGTTCAGAGTTCAATTGCAACATTGTTGTGTGAACTTGCAAACACCAGAGGTCTTGCAAGAGGTGGCTGCTATGCAAAAAAGCAGAGAGGGCAGAGGGGGGAAGGGTTGAAAAAAAGTGAGGGAAGAGTTTTGATTGGGTGACATGAGAGATATGTGTGAAGAATTACAGCATTTCTGTGCTTTTGATAGCTGCAGACTCTGGAGTGCATACCTTTTGCTCTGCTGAAGACAAATTGGTGTGTTTCTGAGACTGTTTTGAAACTCAAAGTATTTGCTAAGGTGAGAAAAGATTTCTTTAATTTAGATAGAAAATAGTGTGCTTTAAGGAGAAAATTATGAAGAAAGTTGTGTTTTTCAAATGTTGCTTTGTCTCAAGTGTTTTACAAATAGATTTTGTTTCTTTGAGAAATTGTAATTGGAGAAAATGTGAAGTATTAGTACTGACAGGGTTTTTATGTGCATAGGAGCTGTGGAGTGTTTTCAAATTATGATTTGTAAATCGTTTTTGAGGAAAAGGAATGGTTTTAATACTTATGACAAGGACATAATGGTGTATGCTTCTTTATAAGGCAATTGAGTGTCTCTGATGTTATTTTTCCCATTTTAATGTAAGACGTTTCCCTGTGGAGCAAATTGCTTGTAAATATGCTCCCACCTGTGCATGGCAAATTTAGATTTTGAATGTTTGCGTTACATAGGCATGTTAAAGGTGACCGAAACATGCTGCAAAGGCAATCAAAAAACGCTTTCATGTGTCTTAAGGACATTTCCCCATGTGGAGTGTTTTTAAATTATGACTTGAAAATCGTTTTTGGGGAAAATGAATGCTTTTAAAAATTATGACAAGGACATAATGGTGTATGCTTCTTTATAAGGCATTTCAGTGTCTCTGATGTTATTTTTGCAATATTAAATTAAAAGACCTTTCTCCGTGGAGCAAATTCCTTGTAAATATGCTCCCACCTGTGCATGGTAAATTTAGATTTTGACTGTTTGAGTTACTTAACCATGTTAAAAGTGACCCAAAAAAGTTGCAAAGGCTTTAAAAAAACATTTTCATGTGTCTTGAGGACATTTTAAGTCATTTCCCCGTGGGCAGTGTTTTCAAATTATGAGTTGAAAATCGTTTTTGAGGTAAAGGAATGTTTTCAAAATTTATGTGCGCCATATGCCCCCAAATTTCTTTTTCAGGGGTGCAGCAGGGTGTTCTTGAGACACCCCTGCACCCTCGAAAAAATTCGTAATTTGCGATGAGCTAATTGCTAATCGCAAATTGCACGTTCATTCCTATGGGCCTCCTGCTCCATGGAAATGAATGGGTAATTTGTAATTAGCAAATAGCTCATCGCAAACTAGGAATGGTAAAGAATCGCTATTTATTCCTTAAAGTTCGCTATTTAGGAAATGTAAAAAACTTTGATGATACATATGGCGGTTCATCTCTAACAAGATAAGAAGCTTAGGGATAGATTTATGATGACTGGCGTATCATCAGGGATGTGCCAGTCATCCAATCGCGGGCCGTGGAGGGCGCACAGCATCCCATTTTGCGATGCAGTGCACGCTACGAAATTCGTTTGAATAATTAAATTGTGTACTTACCTGCAATTATCCATATGCCAGTTTTTAGGTCCCTCCACCCTGCCCCTCCCCCTTCCCGCCTCCCTGCCCCACCGTAACTTCCTCCACGGCCCGCGGCTGCAGTCATCCTGTGCCGCTGTTCCGCCACCCATGGTGTGCTGCATTTACAATGCGGCGCATCATGGGGTAAAAACAGCATAGATGCGTGACGCATCTGTGCCGTAAAGGTGGCGCATTGCTGGAGTTGTATCGCAAGTGTGATGAAGCTCCAGCAAGGCTCAGGGGTGCCCCTGTCGCAGGGTTTCTGTTCTCACACAGAACTGTGCACAGAGGATTGGAACCTCGGCGAATTAGGGTGCCCCAAAACTCACCTTAGTACCGAAAAACCCCTTAGCAAGCTAGCTACAGTGTCACATTGGATATAACAAACTCTCAATGTTTAGACAATCCAGAATATGAACTTACAGTACCTCAGGATACGTGGAACTCATGAACACTCGGTCGTTATATATTCATTACAAACCAGAACATGGAGTTAAGAAGAACACATGTGTATTTGAAATGTTTATTTACTAATGCCGTCTTCTCAGGCGTAGTATCTTAGATAATACAAGTACACATCTTCGTCGCCATTGTAATAATGTGAGAACGTACGTCTTTAAATGTTTTTTAGTTATCTTTATTCCGGAGCGCCGGGGCTAAGCTGTTGCTCAACGGTCGGCGCCAAGCAAACAATATGGCCGCCTTCCGCTTTCTGTTTCCCCAAATCCTGTTCCTGTGCAGGAACACTAGAACGCTACCACAATTATCAGTAGCAAAATTACCAGCATAGTTACTAGTACATAAAAAGCGAATGGTGACAGTATGTTAACATGCTGTAAATGAATAAGAGTTAGCAACACTTATATCTCACCCTGCCTAATACACATATTATATTATTTGCTAAGAAGGTCTCTTTGGGTTAGTTTAGGGCGTGCCTATACTTTAGTGTCCTAGATTTGAAGGAATCACATCAGCATACACCAGCTCTCTCTTCATGTGAACCGCATCAAGTGTTGTGTATGTGTGTGTTCGGTAGAGCAATATAAAACCCGCCTCATGCCCAGAATTGGCAGAAGCTGCACTTATGTTATGACTATGAAGTCGTGGAGATCAGACCTCATAACAATTCTGTATTGTGTTGTTCTTGAAACTTCAGCACTCGCTGTACAGATATAGTTTAAGAAGCAAAGCAGATAGTAGAGCAATAACATATTATTGTCATGTAAACCATGATGAACTACTAGGTTGAAAGCTAAAGCAACAACTAAGTGTCGTGTGCAGAAGTTGCAAAAAAGGAAAAATGGCGTTTAAACCGGTAATGAGCCCATGTTAACTTAACACGGTGTAAAGATATCCAGGATCTACATGACACCCCTCCATGATCCGGAAACGAACAAAATAAGGTAATAGAAGTGCCATCTCATGAGAGCAGATTGCAACTTTATATGTGCACGGTCCGCAAGGTAAAACATTAAAAACTAGCATAATTTAATGCTAAGAAAAAATAAAACAGTCAACTAGTTTATCGAGGCTTAAGCCAATAGGCAAGCTAAATAATAAAAACTTGACAAATAAGTCAATGAATTGTCAATGAAATGCTAGTACTCAGCATATCAAACATGAAAAAGGTCTATGACATAATTGTGTATGCAAAATAACCTGCAACAGCCTCCAATAGGAAGTCACCGTCTTCATCCGAAAAGAGTTCAGCCATCCAATTTAAAAGCGGAAAAGAACATACGTGCTCTCCCAGCACCGGATCCTCTATCACCATCAGAGGACAGCTCGGTGGGTTTTCAAGAAAGCTCTGTTCCAAGAAAGACTGTGTTGCCGCCAGTAAATTCCAGGGACCAATTAGTCCATGCATCAATGCCACAGCCATAATCCTTTCGCCAGGACAAACCAACTCGTGAGTAATGATAGGACTCATCAGCTGATTAAAGTCGACGTCAGGAGAAACCGGTCCGCAGAGACACAAATCAATGGCCCAATCGAAATCACAGGTCAGGCAGTGAAATACAGGCTGGACACAGGTGAAGTAGGAGAATCGAAAAGATAATCCATATGCCGTGCTTAATATCGCCAACGGCATTGTGCCATAATATTCAAGCATGCGATTGCGGAACAGCGTTAGCAGCTGCAGGGCGGGACCTTGCACAGGAGGGACATCCATATTTAAAAATGTAAAAAAGCACGAGAGCGTCCGGTGCTAATGCAAGTAAAACTGGGAATCCACCAAACAAAGTGGAAAAAATAGAATGAAAGAAAGCAGGGATGACTCCAAAGATTTTCTCAAATGAAGTCACGAGACCACTGCTAACAACTTTAAAAAAATGCGCCAGGGCCTTTGTGGAGGACGCGTTAAAGATAGTCCGAACCATCTCGCTGAAATGCAAAGGCGAATCAGTATTTAAAAGGGCCTGCACCTCTGTACGGGTGTTCGCTATGTGAAGCACGAAAGTTTCACGGGCCAAACTCAAGGCCACCTCTCTCTGAGACAAAAGAGCCCTTATTCTTGCCATGCCGTTGAAATCTGCTCCCAAGGTTGGTATTTGTGGCCAGATTGAAAACTCCCTATGTTCATGTGTGGGAGGAAATAGAACATTTCTGCAGCAAATAACCCGTTCACTTACTGTTACGATAAAAGGAATACTTTTAATTAACCCAGAACAATCTTCATTATTGAGCATCAAATAACTACCATTTTCCAACAACTTGAACGTGGGGATGATAGCAGGAACTGGCGTGCCTTGCAACACGCAAGCCATATTTGGTCGGTCTTTGTTGCATGAACCGTGTAACTGTATGTGCGTACACATTAGTGAATGATCTGGCGTCTCAGTGTATTCCTCTCCATTCAGATAAACTTCTTGATCATCTTTGAAACATGTGTATTTGTATGGAAGCGACCATGAAGAAAACCACTACCTAAAGGTTCATAACGACCTATTGGTATATATTTCATACAATTTGAAAACTTATATAAAGCAAAAGGCAGCGTTATTAAACCGTGGATAAGGCACGTTGCCAAAGCAGCCAACCTTTTGGATTTATACTGGAAATGTTAAAGGAAGAATTACGGAGTAGGGCCTGTAAATCACTAATGGACAACCGAGTAAAATGACTCCAACCATCATATTCCTCTAACTCCGGGATAGTAGGGGTGTTTAATTTTTTAGAAGTAGCCAATCCAAAGCATTTGGTCTGGGAAATTGTTTCATTCACAAACAACATATGATTTGGGATGAGACATGCACGGTGCAAAGCCTCAGTGCCTTGTACCTGCAAGGTTCGTGAACCCCAAACTGATGTAGATCCTGGATATCTTTACACCGTGTTAAGTTAGCATGGGCTCATTACCGGTTTAAACGCCATTTTTCCTTTTTTGCAACTTCTGCACACGACACTTAGTTGTTGCTTTAGCTTTCAGTCTACCTGCGTCAAGATCTATGCCTGCTTCAAGCAGGCGCAGGGTTTTGACGCAGCTTTGTCCTATCTGATTGTAAATGCGGCACACCATGGGTGGCAGAGCAGCGGTGCAGGTTAACTGGTGCATCCCTGGGGATGTGCTAGTTAACATAAATCTGCCCCTTTTATTATTAATTATGTGCAGGGGACACAGAGTCAGTGAGGTTTATCCAAGGTTAAGAAGAGATGAGTCCTGTTCACTGAAAAATTGGACATAGGCTTCACCTCCTCACAGCCGCGGGCCGTGGAGGGAGTTACGGTGGGGCAGGGAGGCGGGGAGGGGGAGGGGCAGGGTGGAGGCACCTAAAAACTGGCATATGGATAATTGCAGGTAAGTACACAATTTAATTATTCAAACGAAATTCGTAGCGCACACAGCATCGCATTTTGCGATGCTAGAAAACATCGAATTCAAGACACCCGGAGAACTGTGCTCTTTGGATCCAGTCAATGTATGTAGGTACTTCAATCATAGATTTGAAGGTATGATGTCTTTCATCATGAATAAGAAGAATCCACCTCTTGGAGAGGTGTTGGATTTCTTCTGGAGAAAGGAGTACCAAGCAAGAGGTGCTCCTCATATACATATGTTGCTGTGGATCAAGGATGCACCTAAATTTGGAACGGATCCAGAAGACTCAGTGATGAGTTTCATAGAACAGTATTCTACGTGTGCTGTTCCAAACGCAAAGGAGAAAAAAAGCCTAAGAGAAAAAGTTCTAAGTTTCCAAAGCCATCGATGTGGAAAGTACTGTCGTCGTAAATTCCAAAACAAAAGTTCTACACCAAATGTTGTTTCGGCTTTCCACGACCGGTGATTTCTAAAGGAAGAGTGAACAGTTTGATGTCTTCGCTGCGACATAATGTGATGAAGAAATCTCCTAAAAACACATACAATTTGAAGAGGAACGAAGAGTCTAAGTACATCAACGACTACAACCCGGTGATTTTGTCCATGTGGAATGCTAACATGGATATACAGTTTGTGGCTGATAACTGTATGGCTGTGGCTCGGTATGTGACATCTTACATCACCAAAAAAGAGAAGACAGAATTGAAGGATATGTGGGAGGACATTTCCCATGAAAAGAGCCTCAGCAAGAAGTTGTACAGTTTCAGTCTGAAGATGTTGTCGCATCGAGAAATCGGAGCTTACGAATGTTCTGACCGGTTGTCTTCAGCAAGTCTCTATGCCAAGTCCAGGAGTATCGTTTGGGCGAGTCTTGGTCTTGCTGCAACGCGTAATCGAGTTCTCAAACCTGTGCGGGAAATTGAGTATTTGGCGGAAAAGGAGCCAAACAGTACCGACATTTTGAAGAGCAACATGTTGGATACATATTATCCAAATCGAAGCAGTCACCTCGAGAATGTTTGTCTGTATGAGGTTCTGCAAAATTACATATTCAAGAGGAACATCAAAGAAGATACTGAGAAAGGAGTGTATGCTGTAATAGGAAGTGAGGGATGTCTGGTGAAGCAAAGAAAATGCCACTTGATAAACCATCGAAAATTGAGTGGCGAATCTCCTGAAAAAAAGGAGTTTTTCTATTTAGCACTTTTGCAACTTTTTAAGCCTTGGCGTGCAGAAGAGGAACTGCTTGGAGATTTCCTCTGTTATGAAGACTCTTTCAATGCTGCCAAGGAGACCATAGAATGTCCTGCTTTTCCCAAATATGTAGAAATGTTGAATGTGGAAATTGAGCAGGAATCAACGATTGCAGCGGAGATTGCCAGAGACAGTTCTCAGGACAGTCAGAGTTCTGCTTCATTGAGTCAGGATCCACTAGGAGGACCCGTTATCGAAAATGAAGCTGCCACTGCTATGAATGAAGTGGAAAGAGCAATGGCACATGCTCAGGAGGATGCGGTTAACTTAGAAGAGTTGGAAAGACAACTCAACGTTGAGCAGAGGAAAATATATGACGAAGTTACCATGCAAACTGATCATGGATTAAGTCATGACAAGAAAGAGTGCTCATGTACGTCGTTGAAGCCTGTTCGACTGTACGTGAGTGGAGAAGTGGGAACTGGAAAAAGTTTCCTTATTAAAGCAATTTCATGTTATTTGCAGGAAAGGACAGAGTCATCGATGTCTTGTGTTGTCACCGCTCCAACTGGACTGGCAGCACATAACATTAAAGGGATTACTTTACATCATTTACTGATGCTGCCAGTGGAGCATGACAACAAATTACAATATCACAAGCTATCGGGAGATGCTTGTTTTGAAGTTTCAAGAGTCTTGAGGAAAATGAAACTTCTTATCATTGACGAAGTAAGCATGGTTTCCAATGTCATGCTTGCCTTTGTGCATTTGAGAATGCAAGAAGTTCTCAAAACAGAGTATGATGTGTTATTTGGTGGCAAATACATAATTGTTTTCGGAGATCTTCTGCAGCTGACACCAGTGAAAGGGCAACCTGTGTTCAAAATGCTCACGCATGAAGATACCAGGAAGTGCCTAGGGAGCATTGGCAACGTCAATATATGGTTAAACTTCAATTATGCTGAACTGCATGAAAATATGCGTCAGGCGAAGGATGAAGTTTACAAGACTATTCTACAAGATGTTAGAATTGGAAAAGTGACCGAGCATGGGAAAGAAGCTTTACATGCACGATTACTGACAAATTTATATCCAGACCAAGATGTTGTGCCTGAGAATATTTTTCAGAAAATTACTGAGAAGAAATCTGGAATATGTTTGATGCCAACTCTTGCAGAATGTGCCAAATTCAACAACAAAATGTTGCATTTAGAAAAGCAAGAGATTGTGAAACTGGAAGCTATTGACAGAGTAGAGCATATGGGATCAACAATTATTTTGTCTGAGAATCTGAAAACAAAATTGGATTCATTAGAGAAGAGTATATCTAAAACTGCAGGTTTTGAAAAGACTCTGAATGTGTGCTTGAACTGCCGTATAATTTTAAGAAGGAATTTACATGTTGAAAGAGGTCTGGTAAATGGATCAATGGGTAATGTTGTTGATTTTGTGAAATACAGAAATAGAGATGGAATTGAATTTTTAAAAATTAAATTTGATGGCATTGAGGAAGTACAGCTAATTGGTCGTTGTTCTGCTAGATTTTTGCTTGTAAAAGACTTATATGTTCGTCGTAAGCAGTTTCCTGTTTGCTTGGCATATGCGGTGACAATCCATAAATCGCAAGGTTTAAGTGTAGACAGTGCATTGGTGAATATTGGCAGTTCTGTGTTCAAGGAGGGTCACGAGTTAGAACTTTATCGGGATTGTACTTGATTGAGTGTGATGTCACAAACATTTGTGCCGATCTAGATTGTGTTAAGGAATACAATAGGTTAAGAAGAGAGTATGCGCCACATTTGCCTCAGTATCCTTTGTTTGAGAAACGTGTGGTAGGCCGGAAACGAAGAAATGTGACCAATATTGGGGAGGTTGTAGCAAAAAGACGAAAAGTCGATGAACCTGAAATTATAAGCAGAAACAAAAAGGATTCTGTTGAAGATGTTGTTGGTTTTCAATTTGAAAACAGTTCTGGTGTCAACTGCTATGCTAATGTAGTGGTTA
Source organism: Lissotriton helveticus (assembly GCF_964261635.1). Lineage (NCBI taxonomy): Eukaryota > Metazoa > Chordata > Amphibia > Caudata > Salamandridae > Lissotriton > Lissotriton helveticus. Next base: position 335,441,188 of record NC_136057.1, on the reverse strand, counting down.
ATGTTTTGTTTTCTCTAGAAAATGTAAAAGAAGAGATTGTGGTCAATTCTGATCAAAGATTTTGCAGTTTGTTAAATTCTGTGTTAGAGAAATGTAGCACTGATAGAACAAACATAGAAAGTGTGTCTGAAATTCGAAATCTGTTAGACAGATGTTCAGGCCAAACACAATTCTCTCAAAATAGTCAGCAAGATTGTCAGGAGTTTTTAATGTATATGCTTGATATATTGCATGATGAAGGTGTAGATGTAGATCACCTGTTTGGGCTTTCTTATCAATGGCAGCATGACTGCGAGAACTGTAGGGTATCAAGTACTACTAGTGTAGACTCAGAAAGATTTATATATTTAACTTTGCCAGGCAGTAAATCAGTCTCTTTTAATAAGCTAGTAAAAGGAGCTGATCACAACATGGAGTGTAGCCAATGTAAATCTGAAATGATGTCCACATTATTTATACGAACATATGGCCAGTATGTCATTTTAATGTTCCAACGATGTAGGCCTGATGGAACAAAATTGACAACTTTAATTAAAAATTTTGTGGCTTCACAGTTGTCAATATCAGGAAGGACTTTTGTAACTGTAGCAATTATATATCATGACGGTCCTTCAATAACATCAGGACATTACACAGCTTATTTAAAGTCTAGAAATGGCTGGTCATTCTGCAATGATTCTGTTTTAATTTTCAAAAAAAAATTGCCGTATGACCTTAAAAACTCTTACCTGGTGTTTTTAAAACCAAAATTTTAGGGAAAGAATCTCGGGATGTGGTCTGAGGAATTTCAAGAAGTTCTAATGGCTCCTACACGATTTGGCCTTGAGGATAAGTGTAGTACAGAGACATAACTTCTTACCATAACACTGGACGTCATGGAGAAATACGTGCACTTTGAATGAGTTCAGAAAAACTGTTTCTTTTTATAAGCTAATTGAAGCAGCCAATCAAAACATGGAGTAGAGGGAATGTAAGTCTGCAATGCTGTCTACTGTTTTACATTGCTTTGTGATTAAAAGTGATGTAGAGAATTAAATAATTGTAGTAGTCATAAAGGTAGAGTAAGTCTGCTTCATAGTAAGCAGTATCAGTGTCTTAGGAAATGTAGAACATGAGTGAGCAAGAAGGGGAAGATATTACTAGTCCAGGATTGTGAAAATGATCTTGAACATTTTAATTGTGAAAGTTGCGGAAATACAACATGACGGGATTGGCTTACAAGAATTCTAAGAGTTATAAATGGCTCAGACACGATTTGGCCTTGTGGAAACGTGTGGTAGAGAGCGAGAAGTCATTTATTGTATGTAACATGTTTTTAAAAACAATGGAGGTTTTCTTTCAGAAAGTGGCGGGTTGAAAGTAATAACAGCACAACAGAGTGTAAGCTGTTCATAGGACATCCTTCGCCGTCATGGAAAGTAAGTTAACTTTAAGGAGTTCTGAATTCTGATTTGTTATGTTGTATGGGTTTTTTAAACACAATCATTTTGATTGGTTTTTTTTCCCCGCTGTTATATGATGAATACCTTCAAGTCACTGTTTTTAGTGAAATTTGATACATTCTGAGAACAGCTAAAATAAACCATTTAATATGTATAATTAATTCTGTTCTGTTTGCATTTATGATGTACATGTAGAACTGTGTAGGAGGCATGGAGAAGGTGAGGCTTCTGTAAGTGTCAAAGTTGTTGCATACAGTGCTCATATTCTACGTAGTCTTTCATATGATAGACTACATTTCCACAATGAGATACCTAAGCAAAGGAAACACAGGTGATATGATTGTGGAATGAGGAAAAAAAATTGCACGTTTTTCAATTATATTACCTGTGTTTCTTAACATTACACATCACATTGTGTAGATGAGGTTTAGGCCTGTTCCTGGGGACAGAGGAGGTCTAACATTTGTCCAAGAGTGCAGTCGACATGACACACTTGGTTGGTAGGCCTGCACATGTATTTTCTTCTCTGTATTCTTCAATAAGTGTAAATTTGATCTGCAACCCTGAGTAGGCCTCACCTTAAACAAACCTCTGGATAGGCCACACCTTATTGTCATCCTGAATCAATTATTTAACATGTTAGGGACAGATTTATGATAGGTGTATGCCTCTTTTGCGCCACTGTGCGTCACTTTTGTGACGCAGTCGCGGTTGAAAAGATTTGGTATGAGGCGACAAAATTATAAAATGATGAATCTAGGCAGATGTGTCATGCTGTAAAAAAACAATGCCACATGAAAACGATGCAGCAGTCATGCAAAAGATGCACAATGTTGCAAGATAGGACTCACTTCATCTGCATCAAGATACTATTAGTTTAAAATGTATATTTTTAGGACTGTGTAGGGGCATGGAGAAGCAGAGGCTTCTGTAAGTGTCAAAGTTCTTGAAAAACTATTTGTCCTTCAATCTTTTCCCTTGTTTTTTCTAATTTATTAAAAACATGTTTTAATATTTTTCAAATGTTTGTTCTCTCTTTCACAGATTTTTTAGTATAAAAAGAACAAATGAGTAACTTAACGACAATTATAAGGTAAATGTTTTGTACTCTTTTTGTTATATTTCTATCACATTTAACTTCTATTAGTTCCACTGCTTTATTTCTTTAAGAATCACTTTCCTACCTTTGCTACTTCGCTCATTCCTTTGTCTATTACTTAATTACTCTACTCCTTCACTATTTTTCTTAGTCCCTCTCTTCTCATACTTCTTCACTCTTGGTCACTCACTCTGTCTCTATTACTTTCACTGTTTCTGACTGATCTAAAATTTTTTTTTAAAAAAGAACAGTAAGTATAAGGGAAGGAAAGAGACAGTTATGTTAAAAGAAAGACAGCTATAGGGAGTAAACTAGGGATACTGTTACCCGCAATCCTCTGCCGATGATGTCACTGACCATGTCATGAATGATGTAATATGTGACATAGTCAGCAGTGGATTACGGGTAATAGTATCTCTAGTTTACTCCCCTATAGCTGTCTTTCTTTTAACATAACTGTCTGTTTCCTTCCCTTATACTTACTGTTCTTTTTTTAAAAAACATTTTTTGGGTTCGCTCCCGGTTCGCGTACCGGCGAGCGAACTGGGAAGCGAACTAAGAGAAATAGAGGTTGGCAGAGTTCCAAATATTCTACCAATTTTTTAATAACGGGGAGGTAGTTCTGAAAAGAACTTTTTTTTAATTGTTTTTGTTGTTTTATATTTTTTTTATTTTTTTCTGAACATTTTTTTACTTTTTTTGAATTTTTCTGAACGGTTTTATATTTTTTTTGGTTTTTTTGGGGGGGGGAAACGAAAACGATTCATTGTAAAGGGCTCAACAGGAGCAACAAAAAAAAAAGAATTTATTGTTTGCGGCGTTTCGGACAAATTGGAAGATGATAGTCAATAGCTCTGTTGATCAGAGTGATGCTACTTTCTCTGTAGCAAATGAATCCATTGCAAAGTACGCAGACTTGTTTTACTTCCCCAAATCTCAGTTGTATATTTGGCACAATCTCCCTGCCCTCTGGTCCCGTCACTTCGGGTACAACAGATCTTCTGGCCATAATAGGGGGATTATCTAGTTCGTTACGAAACTGTGCAGCACTGTAGTTGTTAGGATGCCACCTAGTCATATGGCGATGCATTGTGTAGTTTCCGTAACTGTATTTCTTCTCGGTCCCTCTGGACAGTCTATCTTGACATATAAGGCAAGTTACGTATCTTGCATTTACTTTTTTCTCGCCTTTGGGAAATTTAAAAAATTGCCAAATGAAGTTTTCTTTCCGGTGAGACCTCCTGGGCTCCTCAGGCAAAAACTGCCTCTCTTCCTGCTCTTCCTCCTCTTCCTCTTCTTCCTCCTCTTGCTGAATGATAACTTCAGCAGGTGGTCCTCTCTTCCTTGGAGGTGGTGGAGGTGGTGGAGGTGGTGGGGAAGCACCAGCTGAAGCTACTAAAGAAGCCATTGCTCACTGGTAACAAAGGGTCTTTCTCTCACAAAGATGAAAGTCAGAGTGAGGAAAGAAGGAGGGGTTTTCATCATTTGGGAAAAACAATAGTTCTCAACCAATGAAAAGTGTTAATTTTATATTATATGACCTAGTGTTACATCATTAGGAAACCAAAAGTGAAATGAACCAATGAAAAGTGTTATTACCAAGTCACATGACCTGCTGTGTTTACGTTACGCGCTTTGCGCCGCCTCCCGGTTTGCTTCTGGGAACCTGCGCTTCGCGCCTCGCTTCGCGTACCAGTTCGCTAACGTAGCACGTCATATGACGTATCACGCGACAACGTGAAACGTCATGCGGACGCGAGGCGTCACGATGTTTTCTAACGCGGCAGTTGCGTTAAAGGAACGTTTACCGGTTTGCGGACTATTTCGCGGCATCAAGGTCAGCTAACGGGAAGCTTCCCGATTCGCGAAGCGGGAGGGAAGAAAAAAAAATATTTAAATTTTTTTTTATTAATAAACATATAAAATATATTTTTGGATTTAAAGAAGAATACATTTTACAGCTACAGATATTAGCTTTTAAAAAACCAATGAAATTCACTGAAAAACCCATAGGTTATAGACCATATATAGTTAGGAATTAGCATTTACAAAACCTTGAAAATTCACTGAAAAAACCATAGGTTATAGACCATATATAGTTAGGAATTAGCATTTAAAAAACCTTATTTTACTCACACAAAACCATTGAAATTCCATATATAGTTAGTTGCACTAACTATATATCGCGCACCCGCAATCCACTGCTGATGATGTCACATATTACATCATTCATGACATGGTCAGTGACATCACTGATGACATCACTGATGACATCTCAAATGACATCACTGATGACATCACTGATGACATCTCATTTGACATCATTCTTGTGCTAATACGATAAACCTCTTCAGACTCTAATAAAACCTTAGATACACTCAGTGTATACAGACACTCACACACTGTTACTCATCCATGGAGTTACTCACACACCTAGTCAGTCATGCAAAGAATCAATCACACCTCTATTTCCTCAACTATACAGTTATACACACCTTACTTATTCAAACATATACTAACACATATTTACTTTCTTATACAATCCCTGATACAAGTTCACAATGATCTATACAGCCACTCACACATTCAGTGGCTCTCATGCACAGTTATTTATATATGCCAACTCTCACATGTACTGTGTTTTACATATGTACTTACTATGACATGTAGCATTGACATATCCATTCACTCATCAATACACTCATGCACACAGTCAACCGCCCATGTAGCTGTTTCCACATGCACTCTTGAACTCATACACCTAGTGAATCAACTGCTCACACATCTATGCACAGAGTCACACACCTCCCAGCCACCCCCACACAAACTCAATCTCCCATACAAATACTTGGGCAACCAATCAATAACATATGTAGCCTCTCGTATAGCTAATGATCCACACATGCAGCAGTTTACATCACAACAGACATACTGAAGCAAACATTCAGACAGTTTAGTCACTAACCCATGCATTTAGTACGACACATTTATTCACTCACTCATACAGTCAGTCACGCACCTACTAAATCCTTCATCGAGACACTTATACATCCACTCATTCTTCAATATATCTAACATATTTAAACTTTACAGAAACACACAGTCACTGGATGATGTCATCAGTGATGTCATCAGTGATGTCATCAGTGATGTCACTGACCATGTCATGAATGATGTAATATGTGACATCATCAGCAGTGGATTGCGGGTGCGCGATATATAGTTAGTGCAACTAACTATATATGGAATTTCAATGGTTTTGTGTGAGTAAAATAAGGTTTTTTAAATGCTAATTCCTAACTATATATGGTCTATAACCTATGTTTTTTTCAGTGAATATATATATATTTGAAATGCCAGTCCAATCCATCCAAAACAGGTTCAGCATACTCGCGTACACTCGAAGTATTTCTTTTCTTTTTTTCTTTTTTTAAAATTAATGTCACAGTATTAAAAGTCACATACATTATTCGGTCAACATTTCGGCAGATTATACAGTATATTAAAATCATTAGGAACAGTAAACCAAGAGCAGTCACGGTACTTCCAAAAGCCGCTCTCCGGTGCGTTGCACTTCGATTTCCACCGATGGGGAAACACACAGGTCACCTCACTATACATTCCATTTGCCCCATTTTCTGTCCCATTTCTTTGGACACCCTTGCGATTTGAATACCTCCTTCTCCGCTATCATACATTTATCAAACTCCCGTACCCACACTCGATGGGAAGGCCTATCCGCCACACCACACTGTCTCGCAATCTCTCGCTTTAGTAAAGTGTAGCCTAATGTGGTTAGCTGCTGTTTCACTTCTTTGAGATCTGTCTGCCCCCACATGTTGAGGAGTCCCAATCGTGATGTAAGAGTGAGTCCCTTCCTCAGTGCTTCTCGGATATATCTCGTAGCCCCCTCCGATATGGGTCATACGACAGGACAGTCCCAAATCATATGATAAAAAGTTGAATTTTGCTGGCAGCCACGTAGGCAGAGGGCATCAGACCTTGAGCATATCTTTGCCAGTGTGACCCCGTGTGATAAGATCAATGCAGGATTTTGAGTTGGATTAGTTGGAAACGAAGGATAATGGCTGCCTCCCTCGAGGACATTAGCGCTACTTGCCAGTCTTCGTCGTCGATGGGCCTTAGATCCAGCTGCCATTTCTCGCGGAGTTTGTGAAACATGTCAGGTAGGTTATTACACAGTTTTCTATAAGTTAGTGATATGGCTTTTGTTAGAAATGGGAGACTTGGCTGGCCAGGGCTTGCGCCAAGGTCAGTCAGAGACCACCACTTCCACGTCAGGGCAAGGGAGTTACACGCCAAGATAACCCCTGCTCACCCCCTTGGTAACGTAGCACGAGCAGTAAGGCTAAACTCGGATGCGATGTAAGTTAAGTGTTTGTGCACGCACCCCCAGCAACAACACCCAAGGCCCACCACAAAGGAACCTCCACACAAGGTTATGTATAAAAATAGCCTTTGTATTACACCAAAACACATTAGATAAAAACACACACTTTACAATGTGCCAACAGGCACGGGCAGAATTTACAGGGGATATGTACAAGACAGGGCCACATGGACCACTGTCAGGGATCAGCACTTTTAGAACTTAGCACTTAGAACATGACTTAGAACCTATAACATAGAATGTAAATCACTGTAGCACACAACCAGTAACTACTGGTAAATGTTAAGTACCACCTACGCAACCCTAACCACCTTAGGAAAATATTGCGCAGGGAACCAGGACCTCCCTAGCACCACCTGTACTAGGAGAAAAACAACCACCTAAGTATCACAATACCTGTAGGGGTATAAGCATAGGAACATTACTAAGCATGGGTGCTCGTGGATTTTGCGAATTTTCGGTAAATTCGCGATCCGCGAACTCCCGCGAATTTACCGCGAATTCGCCAATTCCGCGAGCGGCGGATTCCGGGGGCAAAAGTTCAAGCCTTGCTGGCCTGTTGTAACTATTTTACGATGGCGCCGGCAAGCTGCCAGTGCCATCCTAAAATAGTTACTAAGTTAGCTTCAACAGGAAGCTCTAATAGATAAAATAAAGCAGGTGCTCGAGCACCTGCTTTATTTTATCTATTAGAGCTTCCTGTTGAAGCTAATTTAGTAACTATTTTAGGATGGCGCTGGCAGCTTGCCGGCGCCATCGTAAAATATTTATAACACACACATGGTCGCTGAAACTAGTTGAAGCTCAAATGCAGTGACTCATTCATCTGCCCAAAAAAATCGTGAGCGTCGTCGAGGCAGGTGTGCCTTCTTCCCAAATCTACCGTCGAAAATCAGCTGTGATGCTGGATAGAGGCCTTTGCATTTGCATCCTTGACTTTCACGAGCGCAATCCCCGTGCTGTTCCTGTGACCAGGAGCTTCTGTCTCTTCATCTGCTGTTCTGATCGATCTCTGACCTTTTATACACACAAGAGGCATGTTGTGCACTCGCATGGAAGCCCCGCCCACACACTCGCGGTGTGCACCGTCTTCCCACCATTGACCCACTATGATGGACAGCTCACTTAAGGGACCCCTGCGCCCTTCGGCGCGATTGCATAGTAACACACACATGGTCGCTGAAACTAGTTGAAGCTCAAATGCAGTGACTCATTCATCAGCCCAAAAAAAAATCGTGAGCGTCGTCGAGGCAGGTGTGCCTTCTTCCCAAATCTACCGCCGAAAATCAGCTGTGGCCAGGAAGCTGAAGGGACCCCTGCACCCCTCGGGGGATTGCATAGTAACACACACATGGTCGCTGAAACTAGTTGAAGCTCAAATGCAGTGACTCATTCATCTGCCCAAAAAACAATCGGACCTTTTACCCACACAAGAGGCATGTGCACTCGCATGGAAGCCCCACCCCAAATCCGCGGATCCGCAAATCCGCAAAATCCGCGGATTTTGCGGATCCACGATCCGTAAATACGCAAATACGCGAATCGTGGATCTGCAAAATCCACCCATGCTTAAACATTACACATGATGCATCACAACACATTCAGAGGTGTAGGGAAGGAAAGCACATGATGCATAACATACATTCAGCGGTGTAAGAACATGGCACATGACGCATTAAAACACATTCAGAGGTGCAGGAAAACACAATAGCGCAAAACTCACATTAGTCACTACCTGTGACTGTCCCTAGGCCAACTGGCCTCTCTAGGGCTAGGACGCCCTGTGTCCCAGTGTCAGGGGCCTAAACGTGGCAGCTGCCCACGAAGTGCTGGCCAGCTGTGTAGATACTGATGGGGCCAACTTTGGAGCCTCGTGGGCTCAGGATCAATGATGATGGCAAAACACAGCGTGGGAGCCACGGGGTTCTAACCAACTACACTTGTGTCCCCCAAGAGCCTCTCAGGGCTCGCAAAACAAATATGGTACCTCGAGCCTCTCTCAGGGCTCTAAAACAAATATGGGCGGGAGCCTCTCTGGGCTCTGGAACAAAGAACTGGCACTCAAGTCTCTCTGGGCTCGTAAGACAACTGTGGACGGGGAGCCTCTCTAGGCTCTAAACAAAGAAAATGTCCCGGTCGTTGGAGTCCCTCTCGGGGGACTCGAGTTTGCCAAGATGCCCCCTCGAGCCTCTCAGGCTCGTAAATACGAATGTGCGCGCTGAGCCTCTCTGGCCCTAAATACACAAGATGCGGGCGTGGAGCCTCGTGGGCTCGTCACAGATGTGCCCCGAACGTCAGAGTTCCCCCCTCTGGAGACTCGGATATGCACAAAGGGGAAAACTGCCCAGGAGCCTCTCAGGGCTCAATTACAAATGTGCCCCTGAAGTTGGAGCGTCGGGGACCTAAAGAAATGCGGCCATCGGTGGAGTCCCCCCTCTGGGGACTCAAAGCACATGATGCCCCCGAGTCTCTCAGGGATCGTCCCTCGGTAGGCTACTGATACTGCCCGACAGAGACGCGACCCGGGGCACGCCTGCACTCACCAGATACTTCGGGAGGCGGCGTCTCCTCGCGGCGTCGGCTCTTCCCTGCTGGGCTTCTCCGGCTGAAACGAGGTGGCGGGGAGCAGCGCGTCTCTTCCCTCATGGTGGCGCGGGGCTCTCCTACAACACCGGAGCCCCGCCTGCCTTCCGCCACCCTGCTTTTCTTCTGCTGTGGGGCGGGACTTCCGGTCCTTCTCCCTGGGCTGCGCAGCGATTGGCCGGCCTGCCAATCACTTCCGGGTCGTCGCAGGCAGCGCGGCGGCCCGGTGGGGGGGGGGGACAACGAAGCATATGCTGGGTGGGCACCGGCTCGTTGGAAATAATAAATCGAGGTGGGCACTCGATCGGGCCACGAAAATAGCGGCACGGTCTCTGGCGGGGTGGGCACCTGCCAGGTGACTTTAAAATCGACAAAACGGGTCCAATGCCGGGTGGCACCGGCTTTGACAAATAAAGCGCTCCCCAGCGCTACGACAGCAACCAGAGCGCTTCCAGGCACTAGAAGCAGAGTACAGCGCTCCCAAGCGCTATAAGCAAAGTACAGCTCCAGCAAAGTCCTGGAGGCAGGCGGGGGGGGGGGGCAAGGCTGGGCCCAGAGCCAGCTCACTGGGCCTCCAGTCAGGGAGGTAATCCAAGTGGCAGTCCTCCTGGCCCCAGCACCAGCATCAGCCCCCTCAGATAGGATCCTGGAAGAGAACATTTTCATGGGGTCACAGCCCCTCTTTTATACACCTTTTCCCTTTGTCTGAGGTGCAGCGTGAGGGGAGAAACCAGTCGCAGCTGGTCTGGGAGCACCCTTGATGTGCTCAGCCCCTCACTCTATTCACTGGCAGGGCTAGGATCATTAGACGCACCACAGGGGGTGGAGCCAGCATTGTGTGGGGAAAGCCCAGCCCTATTCAGGACCCAGGTGCACTCCTCCCCAGCCATCAGCATGCTAATCTCCATACTCACCACCAGGCAGACCCATCATAACTCATAGAGCGTGGCATCCCAGCCAGCCCCAGCCAATCACACGCCAGCACCTTTACAGCACACGCACAGCCATGTCTGGAAGTGGTACTTCCACACTAAACACATACACGCCGCATACATCATTGCGCAGCATTCAATCTCACGAGTTCGCACATACCAGACTCGAGCCTGTACGCCCCATGCATCAGGAACTACCAGGGACACATACATTCCCCATACATTCCTATGGAAGGGCAGGCCTAGCTCAGCACATGCACTCAGAGTGCGCACGCACTTTCCACTGGGACACAGTGAAAGTGCGCAGAAACCAAAAATCACTACCACCAATTCACCATTAAAAGTAAAAAGTTTAGGGGTGAACCTGCCAGAAGGGCCAAGTCCAGCACAACCCCATTCCAGCCAAAACGCAGGGGAGACCAATCACCACCGTGATGGACTTCCCTGCTTGGGGTGATAGAACACGGACGCGGGCCCGCAACTGCAGGGACACCCTCCTGTTCTACGCTGCGGTGAACCCATCGGGTTCCATCTAAAACCTCTATCTGGACCAACTGGGCTACCCCACTGGTACTCCACAGCTGCCCGCAGCCAGGACCAGGCCCTAGGCCACCCAGGTGCCACTGGTCCTTGCCTATTCGCAGAGCGGGGGGTAGTAACCCCTGGCACATAGTAGCCATTCTCCACTCTTCCTGTCTGCAGGACAGGACTAGACTGCCACTGGTTCTCCAGCCTAGGGTCTACACCCTCAGGCGGATCAGGAGTCTGAGGGAAGGCTCTCCTCCCCTTACCTCTTCTCCTAGGGTTCCTCCTCCTCTGGCCAGGAGTACACCTAGAACGCCATTCCAACCCAGAGTTTAACCCCTCAGGTTGCACCGGGGTCAGAGGTCTGCTCTTCCACCCTCTGCACCCCCTTCCAGAGGTCTGCCCTCTCCCAACTGGAGAGGTTCCTCTGGAAGAAGAACCGGTCAGGATGCTGCTTACAGACGTCCTACCCTTCAGGTCAGGCGGATCCTGAACCTGGCCTTCCACCCTCGGGTCTAGAACCTTTGGTGGAATAATTGCCTGGCACTCCAGGACTTCTGGGGATTCACACGCCATCCCCGTGAGGCTGACACATGACCCATGTGTCGTGTGTCTGTCTGGCGCAGATCTCCCATCCCCTGTCCACCTGACAGTGCGTGAAGATCCCCCAGAACAGAAGTGGCATCACCCGGGACCCCCCAAGAAGATCTAGCCCAACTGGCTAGTCCCTGGTCCACTGGTGCATCCACTGGGGAACTCATCCCCAATCACTCCTCACTTCGGACTTCTGTGCCCTCCCAACTGGAGTGACACTGCCGGACACTGGAACCCCTGGAGCTCTAGTTACAGATGCTCCAGGTTCCCTAGACACTAGGAGATCCTCCTCAAGTATACGAACAGGACAGCCTAGGTCCCCAACCTGGTGTTCCCTCAAGAAACCACCCAGGTTCTGATATAGGGCTTCGGGCATCTGGGGACTCTCAGCCACCCACTGACTCCTGCTCCACTGAGTCAGGTAGTAAGCCTCTCCACCCCTCTCACTATATTGAGACCTAGCTGGGCTACTCTGAGCCTCTTCCACCACACTGGGTTGGAAGATACCTGTACCACTACTGTTGGACTCACTCTCCAATGACTCTACAGAACCTCTGGCCCTTTCCCAGCGGTCTGCTTCCTCTGCAAGGTCCCAAGGACAAAAGGAGTCACACCTCAACAGGTGCTGGCACAATTCTGGACAACAAATACTGAGGAACTGCTCTCTGAGAACCATAAACAGGGCTCCCCCCTCTTTCCGGTCCGGCCTAGTCACCAGCCACTCACACTGTGCATCGGAACAGTCATCCACAAACCCCTCCCAATCTTGGTGAGGCAGTCTCCTAAGGTTCCTGAACTTCAACCGATACTCCTCTTCTCGGGAAACAGGTACCATACTTGGGGAACTGGGAGTGGGACTGGGATTTCCTACACTGAAATCTATATAGCTGCCACCACTGGACTCAACCCTCCCTGGGGAGTCCAGAAAATTAAAACTGCGCTCAGGGGACAATCTACCCTCTAGGGCTATCTTCTCCCTGGCCAAGGCCCTCTCAGCCTCTGCAATCCTCTCCTGCACACCCAGCTGCGCTATCTCTCTGGCATGCTCTAGCCTGAGCTTTTCCATAGCCAGCTGGTGCTCCCTCTCTTCCCTCCTATCCAACCACTCATCTGGGGACAGGGAAAGGGATGGGGTGCTGCATCGGACACTGGACCCAGCAAGGGACTCCCTATCTATGGGGTCCTCGCTCTCTGCTGGCGCCCATTCACTGTCATCCTCATCCTCCTCTTCAGACTCTTCAGGGCTCCCCACAGACGCACCACCCACATGGTGTGAGGCCCGGGCCCTCTCTTTCTCACTATGCTCACGTTCCCAGTCATCCTTCTGCCATAGGATTAGGTGATCCCTAAGCTTGGACTGGGTGTCTGACTCCTTCACTGTGATGTCTCTCTCCTCACAAAACGGTACCAACTCCTCCATACTGTACCTAAACAGACCACAGAGGTTATAAGAAGATTCCATCTTGGCAGGATGCTCACAGACACGTGCAACACAGGGGACTTAACAGTCTGAGCTGAAGCAAGAGTACACAATTTACAAACAATTCAGTAAGCTCACTATCCCAGAGAACTCAAACTCACCTGCCTAGTGCCACACATCATTCATCCACACACAATCCCCCCCCCCCTCAGACTAGTAAGGCAGTTTCTACCACCCCTGATTTCTCAACCTGACCACACGTGACACAGGTACCAGACTCTGGGCGCAGGGCGGGGAACAAATGTGCTGGACACTATTACGCTGCTACCACTGGATCCCACCCTCTGGTGAATCCAGAAAATTGAAACTGCACTTAGGGGATAGAAAACCACCCAGAGCTAGTGACACCTAACTCACAGTGCACAAGAAACACATTTTCAAAGAAATGACATTAAGAACAATTTAGAAACAATAATCCTCCAAATGTGATTTATCCAAAATGCAGAGTTTTGTAGTGCGGCCAGTTGCTACTGTGGTACAACGCAAACACAAATCCTTATCCTTTCCGCTGCCGCCAATGTTAGAAATGGGATCCCTGGCTAGCCAGGGCTTACACCAAGGTCAGTCAGAGACCACCACTTCCACGTCAGGACAAGGGAGTTACACGCCAAGATAACCCCTGCTCACCCCCTTGGTAACGTAGCACGAGCAGTAAGGCTAAACTCGGAGGCGATGTAAGTTAAGTGTTTGCGCATGCACCCCCAGCAACAACACCCAAGACCCACCACAAAGGAAACTCCACACAAGGTTATGTATAAAAATAGCCTTTGTATTACACCAAAACACATTAGATAAAAACACACACTTTACAATGTGACAACAGGCACGGGCAGAATTTACAGGGGATATGTACAAGACAGGGCCACATGGACCAGTGTCAGGGATCAGCACTTTTAGAACTTAGCACTTAGAATATCCCTTAGGGCCCGATTCACAGAACTAACTTAAGACAAAATCATAAACTTACTACCATTTTGGTATTCACAGAAGGCACTTACTCATTTCGGTATTCACAGAAGACACTTACTCATTTCGGTATTCACAGAAGTTAGGAGTCCTAACTTTAGGACTCCTAAATGCCTTCTGTGAATACCGAAAGTCTTAAAGTTAAGATTTTTCTCAATTTAGTAGTAGTAAAGTTAGGACTCCTAACTTTAGGACTCCTAAATGCCTTCTGTGAATACCGAAAGTCTTAAAATGAGGGTTTTTCTCAATTTAGTAGTAGTAAAGTTAGGAGTCCTAACTTTACAGACCCTCCAGGATATCGCGATTTCGCGATTTGCAAACAAATCGCGAAATCGGCCGAACGCCGCAAATCCCGCGATATTTGCCCAAACGCCCGCGAAATCCGCCGTTTTGCCAGCCATTAGTACTTCAGAGATGAGATCTAAATATATGAAAGTCCCCGAACGCTTTGAGACGGCGCTTCGGAAAGGCTGTAATGTGCCCGTCCTTTCCGAGTTTGCTCTATATAAATCTACGAAAAAATAAATAAAATAGGAGGGGACGAGTGCTGTGGTAGGTCGACAAGACTGCTCAGTGTTGCTCCGAAGGCAGGTAGGCTATACTGCCTGGTATTGCCCTTACCCATAATGCAACCCGGCTTTGCTTCTAGCAGAAACACCAGCTGCACCTCTCCCCCTGGTTCAGGTCTGACGCCATTGGTAAAGTTTTAATGTTACGCCTCGGCCTGTAAATCACTACATGAGGTGCATGTGGGTGGGAACAGCCAACCAAACATAAGTGACGCTGTCAGTGAAGGGGCTATCTCTCCAGCAGAGGGCTGGGCTGCAGTATTTTCCTGAGGCAGAGACTGACTGACAGCAGCGTGGACAACCTCTTTTCAGCTGGAGCATATATTGGGCCAGCACAGTAAACTCTGCTACTCCCTTTTAGCGGGGACATGCTGGCTTCAGTGCGACGCTCGCTTGTGAATGGCTGCATCAAACAAGTCGTTCGCTCTCCCAGCATCGAAGGGGTTAAGAGAGGGTCATCTTGCGGGATACATTCTGCCATCCCACGTGATACAACATAGCTCACCGCCGTTGATCAGTTACGTAGGAGACTCGTATTCCATGCGGCTGACTCAGCCTTTCATCCTTCTTGAGCCAGTACCATAGATAAGGTTAATAATAGCGGCTGCTATAGACAAGCGTTGCAATGCTCCTTCTGGGACGCCCCGAAGATTTTACATTTAAGTGCTTGAGGAGAACTACTGAGACAGAGAGCGCTATCGCCAAGGTGTGGAAAAGGAAAGAGGGTTTAACTGAGATTAGGATGACGAACGGCGGCTATGAGGCCGGCTGGATAGCTGCACACCTATCAGAGAGAAGGGGAGAGGGAGAGGGAGGGAGAGAGAGAGGGAGGGAGAGGGACATAGAGAGGGAGGGACATAGAGAAGGAGGGACATCGAGAGAGAGGGAGGGACACCGAGAGAGAGGGAGGGACACCGAGAGAGAGGGACACAGAGGGCGAGACAGAGGGAGGGAGACGGAGGGGGAGGGAGAGTGAGGGAGAGGGATACAGAGGGAGGGAGAGGGGGACAGAGGGGGACAGAGAGAGGGACAGACACGGAGGGACGGAGAGAGGGACAGACGGACGGAGAGAGGGACAGAGACTGAGGGACGGAGAGAGGGACAGAGAGCGAGAGGGACGGTGTGAGAGACGGTGAGAGAGAGGGACGGCGTGAGAGATGGTGAGAGAGAGAGGGATGGCATCAGAGACGGTGAGAGAGAGGGACAGCGTGAGAGACGGTGAGAGAGGGACGGCGAGAGAGAGAGGGACGGCGTGATTTTTTTGCTCTCCTTGTGTTTTCTGTGTGGATGTTCACAATGTGCTTACTTTTTTGAGTACATCTGTATGTTTCAATGACTAGAACGTAAGCTACATGGAATATCTGAAATCCGAGGGTTCCCTAGGAAGGATATAAAATGGGCTAATACATGACCCCATGAAGTCTTGTTGCATAAAAGAGTTTGAAGGCGCTGCCAGCCTCCGGGGACAGGAGATGTACATGCGTATGGTAAGCACATCTCCTGTCCGTACGCGTGCACATCTCCTGTACGCTCGTGCCTTTACGCTCGTGCCTTCTCTTGTCTCCCTTTGGGACAGAAAGCAGCAGCAATAGAGTCTCATAGCTTCATGTTGCTAAATAACTCAAAAACAAAGATATCTGTGTTTGTTGTAGGAAAAATGGCCCAAAAAAATGCCGCAAATTTGCCGCTAAATTTCCATATTTGTGCCGCTAAATTTCCGTTTTTGTGCCGCTAAATTTGCTAATCCATGCCGCTATATCCTGGGGGGTCTGACTTTACTACTACTAAACTGAGAAAAATGCCAATTTTAAGACTTTGGGTATTCACAGAAGGCATTTAGTAGTCCTAAAATTTGGAGTCTTAACTTTACTACTACTAAACTGAGAAAAATCCTAATTTTAAGACTTTCGGTATTCACAGAAGGCATTTAGGAGTCCTAAAGTTAGGACTCCTAACTTCTGTGAATACCGAAATGAGTAAGTGTCTTCTGTGTATACCAAAATAAGTAAGTGCCTTCTGTGAATACCAAAATGGTAGTAAGTTTAGGATTTTGTCTTAAGTTAGTTCTGTGAATCGGGCCCTTAGAACCCAGAACATAGAATGTAAATCACTGTAGCACACAACCAGTAACTACTGGTAAATGTTAAGTACCACCTACGCAACCCTAACCACCTTAGGAAAATATTGCGCAGGGAACCAGGACCTCCCTAGTACCACCTGTACTAGGAGAAAAACAACCACCTAAGTATCATAATACCTGTAGGGTTTTAAGCATAGGAACATTACACATGATGCATCACAACACATTCAGAGGTGTAGGGAAGGAAAACACATGATGCATAACATACATTCAGCGGTGTAAGAACATGGCACATGACGCATTAAAACACATTCAGAGGTGCAGGAAAGCACAATAGCGCAAAACTCACATTAGTCACTACCTGTGACTGTTGCTAGGCCAACTGGCATCTCTAGGGCTAGGACCTCCTGTGTCCCAGTGTCAGGGGCCTAAACGTGGCAGCTGCCCACGAAGTGCTGGGCAGCTGTGTAGATACTGATGGGGCCAACGTTGGAGCCTCGTGGGCTCAGGAACAATGATGATGGCAAAACACAGCGTGGGAGCCACGGGGCTCTAACCAACTACACTCGTGTCCCCCAAGAGCCTCTCAGGGCTTGAAAAACAAATATGGCACCTCAAGCCTCTCTCAGGGCTCTAAAACAAAAGGTGGGAGCCTCTCTGGGCTCTAGAACAAAGAACTGGCACTCGAGCCTCTATGGGCTCGTAAAACAACTGTGGACGGGGAGCCTCTCTAGGCTCTAAACAAAGAAAATGTGCCAGTCGTTGGAGTCCCTCTCGGGCGACTCGAGTTTGCCAAGATGCCCCCTCGAGCCTCTCAGGCTCGTAAATACGAATGTGCGCACTGAGCCTCTCTGGCCATAAATACACAAGATGCGGGAGTGGAGCCTCGTGGGCTCGTCACAGATGTGCCCTGAACGTCGGAGTCCCCCCCCTCTGGGGACTCAGATATGCACAAAGGGGAAAACTGCCCAGGAGCCTCTCAGGGCTCAATTACAAATGTGCCCCTGAAGTTGGAGCGTCGGGGCCCTAAAGAAATGCGGCCATCGGTGGAGTCCCCCCTCTGGGGACTCAAAGCACAAGATGTCCCCGAGCCTCTCAGGGATCGTCTCTCGGTAGGCTACTGATATTAGCTGACAGAGACGCGACCCAGGGCACGCCCGCACTCACCAGATACTTCGGGAGGCGGCGTCTCCTTTCGGTGTCGGCTCTTCCCTGCTGGGCTTCTCCGGCTGGAACAAGGTGGCGGGAAGCAGCGCGTCTCTTCCCTCATGGCGGCGCGGCGGCCCGGCGGGGGGGGGCAAAGAAGCATATGCGGGGTGGGCACCGGCTCGTTGGAATAATAAATCGAGGTGGCTACTCGATCGGGCCACGAAAATAGCGGCAAGGTCCCTGGCGGGGTGGGCACCTGCCAGGTGACTTTAAAATCGACAAAACGGGTCCAATGCCGGGTGGCACCGGCTTTGACAAATAAAGCGCTCCCCAGCGCTACGACAGCAACCAGAGCGCTTCCAGGCACTAGAAGCAGAGTACAGCGCTCCCAAGCGCTATAAGCAAAGTACAGCTCCAGCAAAGTCCTGGAGGCAGGCGGGGGGGGGGGGCAAGGCTGGGCCCAGAGCCAGCTCACTGGGCCTCCAGTCAGGGAGGCAATCCAAGTGGCAGTCCTCCTGGCCCCAGCAACAGCATCAGCCCCCTCAGATAGGATCCTGGAAGAGAACATTTTCATGGGGTCACAGCCCCTCTTTTATACACCTTTTCCCTTTGTCTGAGGTGCAGCGTGAGGGGAGAAACCAGTCGCAGCTGGTCTGGGAGCACCCTTGATGTGCTCAGCCCCTCACTCTATTCACTGGCAGGGCTAGGATCATTAGAAGCACCACAGGGGGCGGAGCCAGCATTGTGTGGGGAAAGCCCAGCCCTATTCAGGACCCAGGTGCACTCCTCCCCAGCCATCAGCATGCTAATCTCCACACTCACCACCGGGCAGACCCATCATGACTCATGGAGCCTGGCATCCCAGCCAGCCCCAGCCAATCACACGCCCGCACCTTTACAGCACACTCACAGCCATGTCTGGAAGTGGCACTCCCACACTAGACACATACACGCCACATACATCATTGCGCAGCATTGAACCTCACGAGTTCGCACATACCAGACTCGAGCCTGTACGCCCCACGCATCAGGAACTACCAGGGACACATACATTCCCCATGCATTCCTATGGGAGGGCAGGCCTATCTTACCACATGCACTCAGAGTGCGCACGCACTTTCCACTTGGATACAGTGAAAGTGCGCAGAAACCAAAAATCACTACCACCAATTCACCATTAAAAGCAAAAAGTTTAGGGGTGAACCTGCCAGAAGGGCCAAGTCCAACAGCTTTATTAAGCAACGGCCCGTCTAGTAGCTGATCCTCCAAGGGGGAACGACTCTGGTATATCGCTCATGTCAGGAAGAGTTGTGGCAAGGGCATGTCAAATCTGCAGGTATCTAAATACCTCCCCTTGGGCCATATCATATTTCTCTCTCAATTCTCCAAACTCAAGGATTGTGCCCTTCTTCACCAGGTCCCCTATAGGGGAGATTCCGATGTTGTCCCACTTATCAAACCCCGGTTGATGACATGGTAGTCTCAGTCGTTGGGTAAGCCACAGTGGCGTGGCCTTAGTCAATACCTTTGACCAACCTAAACGGGAGTTTGCCTGGTGCCAAAATGCATCTGTGTGGCAGTGGGCTGAGATACTTTCCTCTCGGGCCTTTGAGTGCAATGCCCCCATGTACGCCTCACTACCCATTTGATATATGTCCAACAGATAGGCCGGATCAATAGGGGAGCGATACACCCACTGGTTTACCACCATTAGCATATGACCCCTTGGTTAGCTTACTCATCACTATGCGTGGGGAGCCACCGTCCCATATTAGCTTCCTGACCTCACCTTCCACCCCTGAGAAAATGCGTCTGGGACCCTATGGGGACAGTTCTGAAGGATATAAAGGAAACGTGGGAGGGCCTGCATCGTAAAGAGAACAGCTCGGACCACTAGAGAGATAGGCAATGACCTCAAATGCTTGACATCATTCAGCCTGGCTAAAGGAGCGGCTAGATTGCGATTGTAGAAGAGTTGGGGGACCGGAATTACTAGAGGTATTTTTTTATTGTGGCAGAGTTAGGTAACACGTTTCGGCCATGGAAGCAGTCTTTCTCACAACATAGAATAGTCACAATTGTGATTCTTTTATACATCATGTTTGTTCAAACATTTCTTAAAGTGATATGTGCAATGAAATAAATTAGTATATTAGAGATTGACTTTCTTTGCAAATTCTGCAAAGACCAAAAATATATATGTATTTGTTTCACAATTCATTCTTAATTGAGCAAAACTTTGCAACAAAATGATAAAGGAGGAACAATTATAGAACAACAATTATTTCATGGCATGAATGCCTTAAAGTGCAATGGTGTGCTTGTTGGTCCTAGACGTGTGCAAAATACTGTGAGAATCAAAGTGTGGAGTAGTATGCGCTAATCATGGCTATGTGCAAAACACCTCTGTGCAAATAGGCCATGTAAACATTGAAAATGAATAAATCAGGTGATATGTATATGATGATAGATAGATAGATAGATAGATAGATAGATAGATAGATAGATAGATAGATAGATAGATAGATAGATAGATAGATAGATAGATATGGGCAAAGACCCATATATTAGACTTGATGGCAGCGGCAACAAGAGGACGAGGCTGAAATGAGCCACACAACTGGAGAAGAAAATGGAGAGCGTGGGAAACATCACAAACAGAAGTGAAAGAACATCCTCTGACACAAGAAAACAAGGGCTGAAGCAGTTGTAAACAGACCCAGAAGGTTATATCGAGAAAGAAGACTGTAGGTTGAAGAACCTCGCTAGAGAGAAATCAAGACCTGCATCTGTATTCATGAATGCGAAGACCTGGACAACTGGAATAGGAATGCCTCTGGAACCTCCGATAGTAAGTAAGTTAGACAAAAGAAGCTGGGGCATTGGATAAAATATAGAGAGTACATCATCAAACAGGGACAAAGTACTTATGATACGGAAGTCCAAATAAAATACTAAGCATGGAAAGCTGAACCCAAGAAGGGTTGCAGAACATACAAAAATATGAAGTATGGATTTCAGAAGAGAAAGTCTCCACAGAAGGCCAGGAACAAAAAAAGTACAGGAAGCATAAATCTATTGGAATGAAAAAGCCCTGTAGAATACCACATAAAGAGATTGAAACACCATACATGAAGACAAAAACTACTCCACCAGTTCCTAATAGAAGTGAAGACACAAGAGTAATGAACTCTCCAGAAGAGAATAGACCAGAAATAAAGTCAAACTGGTACAACTAACCCTGAATGGACTAGACACATACGTATGTTCCATGTAGGAAAAAAGAGAGAAATCCACAAGTAGGAAGGAGCAGCTGAATGAGGAACCAAGTTCCTTTTGTACCACTCTGAGAGAGAAGGGAACAACGGGTCAAAGACCCTTGATCAAAGAGTTAAACAACAACCACCACACAGAACAAAGAATAAATGGGGAGGCATGTAGATGCCATGGGTGATACGTCGAAGAGTGTTGTGGTAAAAAAAGGGATGAGGAAAGTCCCCAAAGTGAAAAGACAGACGCTGCTCTGCAAGGATGAAGCAATCAAAAGAGACCAAGGGCAGAGGTATGCGAGAGCAAGCCCTAGAAATGATGGATTCACAGAAGGAGTTGGAGCAACAGCCACAACCCAAAAAAACATATGCAAAAAGAACAATTGATGGACAGAATGTTGAACAATGTCAAACATTCACCCCAGAACAGAGATCTGGGCCTAAATCAATAGTTTTTTTGCTCCCCATGTCTCTCCTGTTTGAACCCAGCCATATGCACATCAGTCTTAACCATTTTCCTCATGGGAACAGTTCAGCCCAAACTGCTAGGCATGGTCCTCCCTGAAACAAGCATCATGGGACCGGTTTTGAGGTAGCACCCCTCATCAGCCAGGTTAGCTTGACTTCAGTGGCATGGGGAGCAGAGGACCCATGTCTGGGCATACCCATCCCATTCGGGATGGCATAGGCAAAGAGAACAATTAATGGACAGAATGTTGAACAAAGTCAAACATTCAGCCCAGTACAGAGATCTGGACTAAACCCATTGTTTTTTTTCTCCCAGTGCCTTTCCAGTTTGAACCCAGTCATAT
The DNA here is from genome assembly GCF_964261635.1 of Lissotriton helveticus. NCBI lineage: Eukaryota > Metazoa > Chordata > Amphibia > Caudata > Salamandridae > Lissotriton > Lissotriton helveticus. Next base: position 335,419,277 of record NC_136057.1, on the reverse strand, counting down.
GCAAAACCAGCAGAAAAAAGGGAAGAAGGAAAACGCCATCCCAATTTCACGAACAAAAATATACCTTCTGTCCTCCAAAGGGTTTCTTCAGATTCTTCTGAGAAGGGTCCCTCTTTAAAACTGCAACTTCTCCGTAGACTTCCATTGGGCACAGCTGTGTGTCCACTTTGCGCACAGCCTCCGCGGGGTTCCTTGGAACTTACCTTGGGTGTTTCCTGGTTCTCCCAGCTCTTCTTGAGTGGTTTGGCCTCCCTCTGGAAACCAGTGTATATTTGTGCTACTTACTTGATATCTTTGAGTATTTTCATGCGTATTGTTGATATCTCCGGGTAGGAGATGTACCAATATGATAGTGATTGTGTTGTGCAATAATAGACTTATTTTTAGAAACACTGGGGGGTTATTTTTCATCCAATCTACACAACTGATTAAATGTGGGAAAACACCCTGCAATACACTCCTTCAAGATAGGCACAAAGGCTGTTCTCCACAGCTACCACTTTAAAAGCCTAAGGTTATCAAAGACCACTGAAATCACCACAAGGGTTGCCTGGATTAGTGCAAAGTGCATCACTCCTTTAAGTGAGCATCATATCATCATATACTAAGCCAGCCTCCTACAGTGTCTGTGAGAAATAGATCAATTCACAGGGGCCCCTATAGTGGGCAGTGAGCCAGCTATCCTCCATAGGAGGTTGAGCTGTGTCAAAGATGGAGTGGAGAAATCCCAACATCTCTCCATCACCTCCAAAACCCATGTTTATCAGAAGGAGGAAAAACAGGAAGGGGCTCGATAGTAAAACCTCTGACCCTCGGTCTAGAACTACTCTCTCCTCGCAGCTCCACTGTGCCTTCTCTTGCCTCCAGACCTCGACCTCCTCCTTAGGAGGTTCGAGGCTGCTGCCCGCTCCAACTGGGACCAGACCACCTGCAACCACCGTGATCTTTCTCAGCCGTTTTTTTTCTTAATTTCTTTCCCTGTTGTGCCTTTATTATTGCGCCCAGCTGTGTCTTGCTCTAATTCCACCACTGTTTTTATTTTCTCATGCCTGCCTTTTCCTTTGGCTTTCGCCGCTGCTTTCCCTGCTGCCCGCCCACCGTAGAATTCCTCCCTGGAATTCCCCTGCTCCCGCCTCTCAGACTCTCCTCTCTCCCAGATCCTCTACTTAATGGCGGCCGCTGTGCGGTCGCGCAGGAGAACCGCTGTTGGAATTCCAAATGCGCATCCAAAGCAAGCCAGTTTGTGCCTGTTCATTACCCAACCGAGGCAAGCGCCAAGAACCCTGCACCTCCCACCACCCATCGCTATGACACCACTGCCCTCCTCGAACTCAACCCTGGAAGACTTAGAGAATGCCAACATGCCTCGCCAAACACGACCCAGGGCAAGTTCTCTTGCTTCAACTGCCACCGGAGCCTCACCGCCATCCCGGCTTCCAATACCACCGACGCCAGCACCGGCAACACACTAAAATGCATCCTCCTCAACGTACGCTCCATACACAAACACACCTTGTAAATCTGGAACCTACTCGATTCTCTCTTGTCCGACATCGCCTTCTTCACAGAGACCTGGACCAATGCATCCTCTGCCCCCAACATCAGCACCGCCATCCCAGATGGCTACAAGATCCAGAGGAAAGACCTCTCCAACCACCCAGGAGGGGGCCTCGCCATCGCCCACAAGAGCACCCTCTACCTCACCACCTCTAGCGAAACCTTCCCCTCTGCCGAACACCTGCACTTCCAGATCCAGACCATCCCCAAAGCCACACTCCAAGGAACCCTAATCTACAGACCCCCAAGCCCCTGAACACCCTTCGCCACCACCATCACCGATTTCATCGCACCGCACGTCATCGCCTCAACAAACTACATACTCATTGGAGACCTGAACTTCCACCTCGACAACCCCAGTGACCACAACTCCACTTTCCTTCATGACAACCTCACCAGCATCAGACTTAAACAACTCATCTTCGTGGCAGGAAACAGCGTCCAATTCAGCGTCCAATTCAATTCAGTCACACAATGCAGCCGCCATGGACCAACCACCACTGCGTACACTTTGCCATCAACAAACCCAAGGCAACCAAACCAGCCCCTTGCCCACCAATAAGGAACTAGAGCAAGGTTACCGGTGAACAACTTAACTTCACCCTCACCGAGACAACCACACCTGGGCATCCGACGCAAACTACGCAAACGATGCAGCCAAAGAACTCAACACCTGGATCTCCAACTGCGCAGAGGAGCTTGTCCCGCTATGCAAACCCAACAGACAACGCCCCAGGAAAGCAGCCTGGTTCACCACCTCTCTCCAAGAATCCAGACACACCTGCAGATGCCTGGAGAAGAACTGGAGAAACACCAAGACAACAAAAAACCACACCCCCTACAAGGACGCCATGATAAACTACCACAACAAGATCAAAGCCACCAAGAGGAACTTCATCCACAACATAATTCTGGCCAACCACACCAACTCCAAACTACTTTTCAGTGTCATTCAAGAATTCACCAACTCACGCAGCAAAGCCACAGACATCACCCCATCCCAAGACCTCTGCGACAAGCTTGGAACCTATTTCTATCTCAAGATCAAAAACCTCTACGACAACTTCATCGACCATCCATCAGCCAGCCCACAATCTTCAACTGGACACCAATCACGGTCGAAGACACCGCCTTTACCATGAAAAGCATCCACTCGGGCCCCCACCGACCCCTGCCCCCTCACATCTACCACAAAGCCGCGGCCGCCATCGCATCTGAACTACAACGCCCCATCATCACCACCTTCAAAACAGGCACCTTCCCAGATGACTGGAGGCACACAGAAGTCAGACCCCTGCTCAAGAAGCCCACACTAGTCGCCAGACTACACAATGCAGGCATACAAGGAACAGTGCTGGACTGGATCTGATCATTCCTCACCAGAAGAAGCCAAAGGATCAGACTCCCACCCTTCCTCTCCGACCCCACGAGAATCACCTGCGGAGTCCCACAGGGCTCATCACTGAGCCCCACCCTCTTCAACATCTACATGGCCCCCCTCGCAGCCATCGTCCGACAACACGGCCTCAACATTGTATCCTACGCCGACGGCACCCAGCTCGTCCTCTTCCTCACCAAAGACCCCACCACTGCTAAACTCTACTTCCAGAAAGGAATGCAAGACGTCGCAGTCTGGATGACCAACAGCTGCCTGGAGCTCAATGCAGAGAAGACAGAAGTCCTCATCCTCGGTACCACCCCTTTCTGCATGGGACAGCACCTAGTGGCCGACCGCCCTTGGAAGCCCACCTACCCCCTCAGACCACGGCAAGAACCTCGGCATTGTACTCGACTCATCACTCACCATGAACCTCCAGGACAACGCCGTCACCTCCAGCTGCCTCAACTCCTCCGCATCCTCCGCATGACATTCATGTGGGTCCCCCCTGAGTCAAGGAAGACAGTCACCCACGGACTCATCACCAGCAGACTGGACTATGGAAATGCACTCTACGCCAGCAGGTCCCTACTCCGCAAACTGCAGATAATACAGGCACCCCCCAACACAAACACATCAGCCAACAACTACGAAGTCTTCACTGGCTCCCCGTGGAGAAAAGAGTCGCTTTCAAATCCTCGACCCCTCTCAGTCCGGTTTCAGAGCCAACCAAAGCACCGAGACCGCCCTCATCGCAGCCACCGACGACATCCGAGCCCTGCTCGACAAAGGGGAAACAGCGGCACTCATCCTCCTGGACCTCTCCGCAGCATTCGACACTGTCTGCCACCGCACCCTAGTCCAACGCCTCGGCAACACCGGCATCCAAGAGAAGGCACTGAAGTGGATCATCTCATTCCTCGCCGGAAGAACACAGAGAGTCCGCCTCCCCCCGTTTCGATCCAAGGCCACCGAAGTCATCTGTGGCGTCCCGCAAGGATCATCGCTCAGCCCCACCCTCTTCAACGTCTACATGAGACCTCTTGCTGCCATCGCACGCCAACACAACCTCAACATCATCTCCTACGCCGACGACACTCTCCCTCACCAGAGACCCCGACACCGCCAGAACCAGCCTACACGAAGGGATGAAAGACGTCGCCGAGTGGATGAAGAACAGCCCCCTGAAACTGAACTCAGACAAGACGGAAGTCCTCATCCTGGGACCATCACCCTCTGCCTGGGACGACTCCTGGTGGCCCCCTGCCCTGGGCACCGCCCCCAAGCCAACAGACCACACACGCAACCTGGGCTTCATCCTGGACTCCTCCCTCTCGATGACCAGACAAGTCAACGCCATATCCTCATCATGCTTTCACACCCTTCGCATGCTTCGCAAGATCTTCCGATGGATCCCGACCGAAACCAGGAAGACGGTCACCCAGGCCCTCGTCACCAGCCGACTGGACTACGGAAACACCCTCTACGCCGGAACCACAGCCAAGCTACAGAACGCCTCCGCCCGACTCATTCTGGACATCCCCCAACGCAGTCACATCTCCGGCCACCTGAGGGACCTGCACTGGCTCCCCGTCGACAAGAGGATCACGTTCAGGCTCCTCACCCACGCACACAAGTCTCTCCACGACCTGGGCCCCAAATACCTCAACGACTGCCTGACCTTCTACAAGCCCACCCGCCAGCTACGGTCTACCAGCCTCGCCCTCGCCACCGTACCATGCATCCGAAGAGCCACTGCCGGAGGCAGATCGTTCTCCTACCTGGCGGCCAAGACTTGGAACTTCCTCCCCATCCACCTTCGGCTGACCCAGGACCACCTCGCCTTCAGGAGACAACTCAAGACCTGGCTGTTCGAGCAGTAGTGGACCCCTTCCCCCCAAGCGCCTTGAGACCCTTCCGGGTGAGTAGCGCGCTATACAAATGCTGTGATTGATTGATTGATTGATTGACTCAAGCATATAAATGCCTACACAACATCGGACCCAAATACCTCAACGACAGAATCAACGTCCACGTACCCAAAAGAAACCTCCGATCTTCCAACCTCTCACTGGCTGAAACCCCACACATCCACAGAGCCAGAGCAGGCGGAAGATCCTTCTCTCACATTGCAGCCTAGACCTTGAACGAGCTACTGGCAGACATCAGACATCTCCCCTCCCTGAACACCTTCAGGAAGACCCTCAAGACATGGCTCTTCAGATAAACAGATCTGCTGGACCCCCCTTAGTGCCTTGAGACCCTCACGGGTGAGTAGCGCTGATTGATTGATTAATTGATTGATTGATAGAAAGCTCTTAGACAGATGCCACCACCGGCTCCACATTAGCCGTCATTCGATGCTGAAATGGTGAGTCCTGAGCGCCTCATTGGACCCAGGTACTGAAGGTGGAAGACACAAAGGGGTGTGCAATGGCGTCAAAATGGATTTAAAGTCAGAAGGCTGAAAAGAAGCAGAGGGCGAACCTGCCGGAGTAGACAAAGTAACGGCTCCTTGCACCTCCTTGGGGCCCAAATGCACTCCAGAAGAAGGTGCAGACCCAAAGATAGTATAAAGAGAATTGCAGTATTCTAGCATCTAGGTCAGAGTCATCCCAACTTTGGGAACGGTATGGTAGGCAGGATATACTCATGCACCGACTCTTCAACTGAAGGAGGCTTTATTCGGTGAGGACGGGGGTGTCGCAACTTCAACCACCTGCGTCTTGACTTATCTCGGGATGCCGATGGATATCCATGGGAATGGCTCCGGGAGCGGTTCCGCAATCAGTCTGTGGAGCTTGAAGGGGAATGCTGCCATGACTTTCATATGACTTTCCCACAGCACCATTGGGTGAAGTTGGTGACAGGCGTCGCACTCCTCGGAGTCCTGACTTTCCTCCAAGCACCACATGGAAATGGAGTGAAGGTCAGTGGCTGACATTCACCATCCACAGGACCCACACGTCTTGAACCCCGAGGACATGAGAAGTTTGAAAGCACACTGTTCTGTTAGATGAAAACATCGAAGAAGGGGAAAAAGCAGCCTGAGGAACTGCTACCAGATTCACATTGAAAGCGTGGAAAGGAAGAAACTGGCATCAGCGTTTTGGAAAGGGGCCTTTATGGACTCCGTTGATGTCCCATCCGCTGGTCAAGGTCACTATGGAGTTGAACGACGAGCAGAGGTACTGTTGAAAAATGTTCCGGGTCCAGTCTGACGCTTAGGAAGAATTCAAAGGTAAGGAATCTACGGTTAATTGTCTATATCATATGTTAGCTTTAGAGCCAAGGGGCCTGCTTATCAAAAGACCATTAAAAGTGGCATTATTATTTAATTTGCAACTAAAGGTGAAAGCCTCAGCATATCTTATACTTGCAGGCTCACAGGAGATCTCAAGTTGTTCACGATAGACAACCACTATGCCGCCACCTCGTTTGTCAACATGGTCCAAATGAAAAATGTATAGCCTTCAGGAATTGCAGCAATTACAACAGGAGTTGATGCTTCATCTGCCTACGTTTTGGGGAAGAACAATAAATCTGGGGTGTAAGAATCTATATGAATGTACAATTCATAGTTGTGCATAATAACTGACTGTGTATTACAGTGAAGTTCAGTAATAATTTATTTCGGTCAGTTTGACCTTAAAAGTACATCTAAAATTGCATAGAATTCACTTGCTTTAAAATCGATAAGGATAAAAAGAGATAGAACAAGATTGGATACATACAATAATAACAGTTAAAATAAAACATGCAGAGGTATGGCCTGGCCCGAATATAAAGGATGGTGCAAACTATTCAGGCAGCTCAACAAGTGAGGGAATCAGATCATATGAGCCAATAAATTGATCAAAGATGGAAACAGTACTGGTAATTCAAAGTGCACGTGCGAGCTATATAAGCAGGTGACCGGTCCAAATATGAAAGGTCAAAATTTGATCTTAGCCACTAGATGCACAGTTTCGGGAGCAACAAACCAATATAACAGTAAATTTAAAATGTAAGTAAACTGCATCAATACAAATGATATCAATTGAACACTGAAGGTGGAAGACCCATTAAAATTCCTCATTTCATTTATACGAAACTGTTGACCTTATTTGTTAAGTTGATTTTAAAATTGCTCTGCGAGTGCAACACATGGAGTATAGAAAACCTGCCATGAGTATACTATTGCAAGATTAGAATCGTGTTTCAATATCCTAAAAGCCTCGCAACAGCGCCTGGTACCTAGATTTCTACAGATCTGGACCAGCCATTGTTTTCTCGCCTTGTGGTAACCGGGGCAGCTAAAAACACATGAAGGTCTGATTCTATGGGGCAGTCACATGCAGGGCACCCCAGAATTTGCAAACCCGCCCACTTGTTTGTAAAAGAGCGGAGTGACAGGACCCCATGTCTGAACTGCAAATAAAGCTTTCTTGCGGTGGCCGACTTGATGTCGTTCAATGCTGGCTCTAGGCTATACCTGTCCTTGGTTTCAAGGAAGACTGCAGTCAGCTTACCTGCTAAAGGGTTGCTTTGGAGTTGGGCCAGTTTAAACTCCCCGCAGCAGTCCTTTAGCATTTTCCTAGAAGTTGAGGCACAAGCAGCCTCTGGGTCACCCCAAAGGTTGCCCCATCCCAGACTCACTAATGTGTGTTGAATATAAGAAAGCCAGGATAATGTGTCCGCCCCTGGTAGACTCATCACCTCTCCTTATTCGTGCCTGTATTCTGTAAGTTCTGGGGTAACCCACAAACACCGCCAGAATAGATGGGGTCTGAGGTTAGATTCTTTGGGATGGCCCTTACTCCCAGGTCCAGTCGGAGCGGCGTGAGAGGGGTACTCCGTGGGAGGCTGAACAGTTGCCTGAGAAAGGTGTTTTCTGTCAGGTGCCAGACTCTCAGAACTGCAGTGACCCCATAATTCTGCTCCATATAGCGCCCCTCCCCAGGCTTGGACCTTGTATATTTCCATGGTAGGACTCAGGTTTATGGCTAGATTTTCTGAAAACCTTCATTAAGCCCCCTGAGGATTGTGCCAATTTCAGGGTTGATTTTTTAATTTGGGCCCCCCAATCCATAGATTCTGTGATGGTGATGCCGAGGTAATGAAAAGAGTATACTCTCTTTGTGGGTTTGCCATTTAAGGATGGATTTGGTCGAGTGCTTTTGGCAGAGTTGAACGTCATGAATTTAGTTTTTTTAAGGTTAATTTCAAGTCCTCTTTCCCTGCAAAATACATTGAATCTATTTAGTACCCTCTGTATCCCCATGGGCGATTTAGATACTAGTAGAGTGTCGTTGGCAAACATCATAGCTGGGATTTTGTGTAATGCCAACTTAGGGACATCCAGGTCTTTTTCGCTGAGCAAAAAGTCAACTAACCCATTTATATAAAGGCTATAAAGGGTCGGGCGAGTACACATCCCTGACGAACACCTCTATTTACGGGAATGGGAGCCATAAGTTTTCCTTCCTTGTCATATCTAATTTGGGCATAGTTTCCCTTGTGCAACCGCTTCATGACTTGGCACAGGTAAGGCGGAACACCCATCTCATGGAGAACTGCCCACAGCTTCTCCCTTGGGACCAGGTCGAACGCGGACCTCAGGTCTACAAATATTAGGTAGAGGCTGCCATCCTCCAAACACACGATCTTCAAGTATAACATTTGTAGCCTGCGGATTTGGTCCAGTGTCGACATTTCTTCTCTGAACCCTGCCTGTAGAGGAGTAAGTATCTTGTGTTCCTCCTTCCAGCTCTGGAGCCGGAGCAGCAACACGCATGCGAAGATTTTTTGTGTAATATCTATAAGGCTTATCGCCTATAATTTGGTGAGCCCTTTTTTATTTGGGGATTATTTCGGCTCCGGCCCAGCTAACAGGGATCTTCATACCTTGGAGTATGGCATTGAATGGGACCCAGAGATATGGTGTCCAAACGGTGGGTTCGCTGTGGAATAGGTCCCCTGGGATCTTATCTAATCTGGGAGCTTTACCAGGGGCTATTTTGGAGAGGGCGCCAGTTATCTCATTAAAGGTTAATATTGGGATGTCATCCACAGTTTTGTTGGTGAACATAGGCGCAATCGGATGATCTCCACCCTTGAATAGAGGGACTCAAAATGGTCCCTCCATACATCTGCCTCTAGGTTTGGCTCTATCGGTAATTTAGCCTCAGAACTGCCTGTGTTGACCACTTTCCAAAAGGTCCTCATGTCACGGGCACCCATGGAGCTTCTCTAGATATCGCACTTGTCGCTTTCCCACCCTTTTTTGGCTTGTTGACACTGGCCTTGAAGGCCGCTCTAAATATTTTAATTAAGGCATGGTCATTGGCCTTTATAGATGTGATCAGGGGAACCACGTTTGAGTTGACCTGCAGTGAGTGCTACTCCCTTCGCCTTCGCATCTTCCTGTTTGTCAACCTACGCCTCGCGGCCCCCGCTCCGCGGGTGCCGCTCGCAGGCCAAGTACTTTGACAGCCTTTTTGTTCCTGGACCCCCCCGAGTGCATAGGAGCACCAACGCGACCTCTGTGAGCCTGCATCTGCACCCCAAGGCGTGAGGCGGGACTGCGAGGACCAGCGTGCAGCGTGGCGCTGATCGGCCGCAGCTGGTCCTCTTCCCGCCCCTCCACCTGTCAAAACCATCGCGGTGTGTGAGCAGCTTGGGAACCACGTTTGAGTTGACCTGCAGTGAGTGCTACTCCCTTCGCCTTCGCATCTTCCTGTTTGTCAACCTACGCTTCGCGGCCCCCGCTCCGCGGGTGCCGCTCGCAGGCCAAGTACCTTGACAGCCTTTTTGTTCCTGGACCCCCCCGAGTGCATAGGAGCACCAACGCGACCTCTGTGAGCCTGCATCTGCACCCCAAGGCGTGAGGCGGGACTGCGAGGACCAGCGTGCAGCGCGGCGCTGATCGGCCGCAGCTGGTCCTCTTCCCGCCCATCCACCTGACCTTCCCATATAATCTACGGCAGCAACGCGCACGCGGGACGCGCGCGGGGCTAAGGCCGGGGCGAAGACCGGGCAAAGAGCGGGCCGTTTAAGGCCGTTCAAGGACGGCAGAGGACGGCAGAGGACGGCCCGGCCCTGGCCCTGTCTTATTGCCCTCAAACAAATTGATAAAGTAGGCGGAACTGTGTTTTCTACTCCACACCCAAACACCGGTGGTCGCCTCCCAGCATTATTACCATCTTCTACTGTCCTTGCACTACAGATGTCAGCCATGCGCAACAGAACTAGAAGTTGCACAAAAAAAGCTACGGCGGTAGCACAGGTGACTGGACCCATAGATCTTTTCATTTCACGGGTGAATGAGACCATTGATAAAAGTATTGTGTTATTGGAAAAAAGAGTCTCCTTGGATCTCGCGAACGCTAAGCGTTCGTCTTTGGGTTCTCTTGTAAATGCTAAATCACCCTCCCAGCAGCTATTGAATAACTGTTCTTTACCCTTACCTCTGCCTACTACTGGCGTATTTACTGTACCGAATGCTGTTGATTTATCGGTGGCCCAATCTGACTCGGATCCGTCTTTTGTCGATCTGGAGGCTACTCCAGACCTAGAAGCCTGTCAGTCACCTGGCAAAGCGGAGCCGAGTCTAGATGGGCTAGTTGATGGGGATACAGCTCCTGTACTTATAGATTTTGGGGGAAGGGATATTATCCTTCCAAAGGTTACGTCCAAGAGCAAGAACAAGGAAAAACCTAAAATTACAGCTAGGAATCATAACCTGATATCACCTACCCCGCAAGTGGCACCAGGGATTCCCTGCTGGGTTCAAAATATGGTAATTGATCTTAAATTGGACCTTGAGGCCACAATAGCAGCACAAATTAAGCCTTTAATTTCCAAACTTGACAGACTCACTTCTCTAATGCACTCGAAATGGCCTAATAAGACGAACGGGCCAGGGCCTGTTCAGCCACAAGGGATCAAAGAAGCAGCCCCCAAATGCTCATCCTGTGTCCAGCCTTCTAAAGATGTTTCAAATAATGCACAAGTAACCATAGTTTCCGGGAATCCAGCTACACTACATCTGTCCCAAACAGGGAATAACTCTGTTCAATCCCCAGCTTTACTCACTCCGAAGGTGATGGGTTCTACTTTGGCTTATCAACACTCTGTTGATGGTAATAAAACCACCACTTCTCAAGTAAAAGATGTTGTAGGAAAGTCTATCAACCCTTCAGTTCCTCTCCCTACAAATAAGACTGAAGGTTTTAAGCCAAAGCAGGCTCGCTTTAAGTCAATCAGCCTGCCACCAGAAGTTTCCCCTTTTGTGGTCGTGTTGACAGCAGTTCCTCCATTGAAGGAGGGAGTAAAAGAAACTTTTGTTGAGCTAAGAAATAAATGCGCCCAGTGGCTCCACTTACATAAACCTCTACCTAGTAATATGAATGGTGAAATTCTTACTGTGCGTAGAGGGGATTGGGTGGGCAGAAGTAAGAAAACAATAGTAGGGGACGTAATTACAGTTAACTTTAGGGATATAGGGGCAGCTAGTTACATATGTAATGCTCCCAATAGTGGTCCTGCTACCCAAATCAATCCACTCCCTTTGTCCTATTTTTTCCCCATGCCATCAAGACTAAATCCTCCTCGTCCTGCTTTTTTAAGTAATAGAGGATCTGTGTACCCCCCGCTACATATCACTAAATCTTGGCAGCAACCACCACACCTTCCACCTTTTCTTCCACATCATGTTAGTTTTCAGCAGCAACCACCACATCCCTCATCTTTTCCTCCACACCATGTCAGTCCTCATTGGCAACAACCTTCCCATTATCCACCACCTTTATATCAGTTTGCTCATCAGTGGCAGCAACCTTTTCAGCCCCTACAATCTGCTAAACCCCAGTGGCAACAAACATGGCAGGACATGCCTCCTTCCCTTGATTCCTCGTACTCACAATTCGCTCATCCTAACAGATATGGTGTGTTAGATGAGGTAGATTGACTCAGTTCTACTAAAGCTTCAGATTTAAACATCTCTATGTCCAATAAAGATATGGAGAGTGTTTTTTCAGCCATACCTTTTTCTACACCTTCTGAAGTCCCAATAGTGGCATCGTTAACACCACTCTCGCATATATCAAATAGGGATAGCCCTGATGCATGTACATCTACCGTTACCCTGAGACTAGACCTAGATTCCAATTTCCAGGAAGATAGTCCTACTCCACCATGTGTACTCCAGCCAGAGTCGACTACTTTTTGCGACACTGGTAAGCCTGCGGGACTCTCTTTTATTTCCTGGAATATCGCTGGCCTTGCCAGTAAAATAGGTTCTCCCTTCTGGACCAGATTTATTGGGGAGGGATTAGATCTAATCCTTCTGCAGGAAACGTGGTGTCTGGACCTTATTAATATTGAAGGGTACACATCTTATTGCCTTAAAGCTACTAAATCCAGCTCGGGCAGGGCCAAGGGGGGCCTTTTGATGCTTTTGTCCAATAAGCTGTGTAATTGTACAGTCAAAAGTAGTACGACAGTTGGGACCCACAGTCAAGTTATAAGGGTGGAGTGCAGTAATAGTATTGACCTAGTTGTAGTAAATTTCTACAACAATATTTTTGATGCCACCAGAGGAGATATTTTACCACCTCTGGAAAAGGAAATTGCCAAGGCCTTGGGCATTTCGAAAAGAAAGGCGGAGGTTGTTTGGGCAGGGGATTTTAATTTACAGCCCTGCCAATTGTCCAATGGGAATATTTGTGGCTTCGGAGCGGCTATGAGTAGTCACTGGGGGGGCCCGGGAGTGAGGGAGGAGTTTCCTCACTTCCAACACTGCAGTTATGGTTCTACATTAAATAACATGCTAGTCTCACTTGACTTGACCCTGTTAAACTGTAACATAAATAATCAGGCAATAACATGCCCCACATTTACAGGTAGAGACGCAGGATCATTTATAGATCATATTCTTTTGTCTAGCAGTGGAGACTTTACTGACTTGTATGTAAATGAAGAAAGTCTCAGCGACCATAACAGCATTCGCGTTACCCTTTTAGGGCATGGTACCCCGACAGTTTCAGGCGAAAAATGCTCTACTGACCTAGTACCCATTAGACCGAAGGGTCTAAGGATTAGATGGACTGGAATTAATTCTAAGGCCAAGCAGAAGGAGGTTCTTACCAGTTGTAAGAACCAAATTAGTTCCTGTCTAGATAACGAATGTGACCCTGGTTGCTTATTATTCCACTTTGTCTCCATCAATAGTATTATTGATGGTATTTTTACTAAGCCCCCGACATCTAATAGTGGTCCGAAGCAGGGGTGGTTTGACAAGCCTTGTACAGTCGCCCTTCGAGAACTTAAGAACGCTTTAGGAACCAAACCACGTGATAAGGAGGGTATAAAATACCTCAGGTCTAGATATAAAATAGCAATTAATAATAGGAAAAGGGTATTGCAGACTGAGGCGTGGGATAAGTTGAAAGAAGCAGCCGAGACCAAAAACTGCAAACTTTATTGGGAAACAATTAATAGTCCTTTTCTCAATAAAGAAGTCGCTCCAGAACTAACATCATATGTGGCATGCAGCGATTGGGTCAGTCACTTTTCCAAAATTTTTAATCCAGATGGGTTAACCCTTGAGTCACTGCCTCCTGAGTCTACCCCTTGGCTACTCCTGCCGTTGGGAATAACATTAGAAGAAAGCCATGAAGGAATTTCTAACAGCAAAGGAGGCAAGGCCCCTGGCCCTGATGGGGTCCCGCTGGATTTATACAAAGATGAACCAGATCTGTGGGCTCCCATCCTGGTGAGGATATTCAATTGTGCGGCAGAAACTAATTTCCCTTCTACCTGGGGTCAATCAGTTATTATCCCCCTACATAAGAAAGGTAACAAATCAGAGGCTTCCAACTATCGGCCAATTTCTTTGTTGGACGCCTCTGTAAAGGTAATGAGTAGGATTTTGCTTAAAAGGCTAGAAAATTGGGCAACTGACTCAAATATTTTAACTAGAGTCCAATACGGCTTCCGGAAAGGTTTGGGCACATTGGATCAATGTGTAAATTTGGACCTTTTAATTAACAAATATACTGTGGCTAAAAATGGCAACCTCTTTTTATGTTTTGCGGATTTGAGTAGCGCTTTTGATTTGGTTAACCACGCTATTCTGTGGGAGGTCTTGCTTGAAGCAAGGGCACCGAGGGAAATTGTCTATTTCTTAGCCAGACTTTATGAAAAACTCTCCTGTAAGGTCCGTTATGGCACCTTAGGCGAATGCACCCCTTTTTTTAAAGTTTCAAGGGGCATACGCCAGGGATGTGTTCTGGCCCCTCTTTTATTTTCACTCTTTATCAATGGTGTTGACCGTTCTCTGGTTGACGTCCCAGCAGACGCCCCCCTGATTGGAGGAAAACCTGTCCCGCTGTTACTTTATGCGGATGACGCTGTTCTTTTATCTCGAACACAGATTGGCCTCCAGCGCTTAATTGATAGTTTTATGCAGTTCATTCAAATTAGGAGGCTTCGAGTGAACAAAACTAAGACGTATGTTATGTCATGCGGTCAGGCAGCAAAACAGCCAAAGCATACCTTTTTCCTGGATAAAGAAAAATTGACTCATGTTAAATCCTTTTGTTATTTGGGAATTACATACAACAATAGTGGGACTTGGTCCTCTGAATTTGACTCGATTAGACTAAAAATGCTGCGGTCCACCAGCAGTATTTTTCGATTTGCCTCTAAACTTGGCTCACGAAGCATTCCAGACATGATGAATATATATAATGTTTGTAGTGTCTCTTCTGCACTGTATGGGGCAGGTGTATGGGGCCACAGCGAGGGCACACCCCTACAGAAGGAGGAAAACAAGTTTCTAAGGAGGTTGTTGTGTGTTCCCCCTTCTGCCTCTGTTCAATTGATACACGAAGAGGTCGGGGTCGAGTTTATTTCTGACTTAGCAGCAGTTCGGCCACTTTTATTGTGGCGTTCTATTTGGGCTAAGCCAGAGACTCGATTCACTCAAGATATTATTCTTGACTGTATAGGTTTGGACCACTCTTCACGCATACAGTGGTTGAGATACATTCATCGTTGGTATCTTCTTCTTTTTAATATCGATGTGTTTCTTGAGCCAGAAGAGGTTGTTTCCATTCCAAAAAAAGAAATTAAGACAACGTTTCTAAATTTTCAAAAGGCAGAGCGAGACAAAATTTGTGGTAATTTAACCACTGTGAAATTTTACAAGGATTTGAATTTAATCCCGGGGTTCCAACCGTACCTTGTGTGCGTGACCCGTCCCTCTCATCAGTATGTATTAACACGAGTCAGACTGGGTATTGTTCACCATTTGGTTGCATTCCCAAACACGAAAGCCAGATCAGGAGACACCCTGCCCGTGCGATAGTACTTCCCGCCAGAGTAGTTGCCATTTTTTACTTTTTTGTAAATTTTTTCATTTTCTTAGGATAAAATACCTTAAACCGATTTTTATCAAGTATAATATTCGTACTACAAAAACTGCATTGATACTTTTATCCTCACTGGAGAATGAGGATATCTGTTTCTTTTTGGCTACTTTTATTTTGAAGTGTACAGCTGCTAGGAAAAGTATTGTACTGTAATATTATGTATACTTACCTGTCTGTACCCATGTTATACAGCTGCCAGGAATTGTATCATGCTGCTATCACCTTTTACATCCCTGTCTGTATATGTATGTCACTAAGTTTTATATTAATCCTTGCAACTAAGGTATAGTTTTTACTTGTTGATGTCCACAGTATGCTATGTTTATTTAAAATGAAATGTACAGCTGCCAGGAAATATCTATCATGTAAACACTATCGACTTCCTGTCTGTTCATCTACGAATGTTTTGTATTTTTGTAACAGTTTGTGGATTTTAAAAGGAAATTTTAATTATTGCACACTAGCCTTTGCACATCTTCCTACTCCTTTTCTTATTTGTGTTCATATGGCCATTTTTAATATCGTAACTATGTATTTTATTATGCTTGTATGATTTGTATGTACAAATCGAATAAAAGCTTTTTGAAGTGAAGATGTGATCAGGGGTGTTTTGGCCTTACGGCATTGATCGTTATACCAAGGGTGGGGGGGTTTCCTATTTGACCCGATGTTTTTAATAGGAAAAAAGAAATCTACCATGATTGCCATTAGCCTAGTATGGTTCTGGGTGACTTCCTGAGGATCAATTCTGGCGCCGTTAGTAGGTACAGAATTAATTGTAGTCGGGAGCACCGGGATGATAGCTTCATACAGGGAGCCTAGTCTATCTTGGGACTGGTTAATATCTGTGGAACACACTCTCCTCCTACAATTTGAGAGGGACAACCTGTCATCAGTAGGGGAGTCTACCCCTATGGCACTCCCGGGATTAAACTCGTTTAGTTCTAATACAAGGGCATTATGGTCACTATTGTGTCGTACCATGACTTTAAAGTCAGTTATCCTATGCCAGGATTTGGAGTCGATTAGAATATATTCCAGTAAGGAACCTTGTCCATTTTTAGTGAAGGTGTAGTTGCTAGATGTATCGGATTGTGGTCTTCCATTGCATGCCCTTACGGAGTATTTTAAAACAAGGCAATTCATCTGGATCACAAGAGGGGACCATATTTTAACTGGTGGACACGTAGTCTCCGGGATGGCCCAGTACTTATCTTCTTCACAGAGACTGTCCTTAAGCATGCCATTTAATGGCTCAAACTGGCAATTGAAATCCCCTCCTATGTTCACCATATGATTATCTTATACTTGCAGGCTCCCAGGAGATCTCAAGGTGTTCACGATAGACAACCACTATGCCCCCACCTTGTTTGCCAACATGGTCCAAATAAAAAATGTGTAGCCTTCAGGAATTGCAGCAATTACATCAGGAGTTGATGCCTACGTTTTGGTGAGGAACACTAACTCTGGGGTGTAAGAATCAAGATGATTGCACAATTCATATTTGTGCGTAATAACTGACTGTGTATTACACATTGCACAATTTAAGATAAATTTATCATTGACTTGCAGGGGGGCTGGGTAATTGTCTACTACCAGCGGTTATTGGCTGGAGTGCCGTTTGATACTTGAAGTGGCAGTGTATGCAAAGGAAGTTTCCTGAACCCATGTTGGGATCTAATTTGTTAATCTGTAGAATACCCCACAACAGTAAATTGAGCAGGGGTTCTGGTAAAAGGAGCAATCCAGGCATGGACGGGCTTGCCGTTGGTGCATCTTCAGAGTGCCCACTGCACATGTTTGCACTTCCTACTGATTTATATACTCAGTTGGGCGCATGGCAGTATTAGCGCCACAACGCTGACCTGCTCTTCCCTGTGTCCCAATCAAAATGACCTTCGGGCCAGAAAACTCCCCTACTTCTCTGCGAGGTGAAGAGCAGATTGTAGAGGTTGTGAGCTCTAACAGGCTCAGAATTGTTAGAGACGGGCCCCTTATACCAAAGGGACAGTGCTCAGTACTAAACTGTGTGCGTCTTTCCAACTTTTGTGTATTATGGTGAAACAATTTAATAATTGTTTTTATATTACCTATGAATTGTTTTTTATACAAATAAAAAATAAGATTACATTGGATGTATTTTGATCCTTTGCACCAATATATTTATATTAAATATTTGATACAGTCAACTATTTTGTGACACTACATTTGATTGTGGGGGTTGTCCGTATGAGGTGTGACTGAGCCTGAGATTGTATGTTACTTGAAACTTTAGTGAATGTGATCTGTGGTGGGGTTGGACGGCAAATGGAACACTTTTTGATTTTAAAGCTCTAATAGGCTAAGCAATGAAGCACAAGCACAAGAAGAGAAGTGTGCGTCGGATACTGTAGGGCTCCTTACAGTGTAAAGCGGACTCTCGGTCAGCTCGAAGAAGGATCACTGGTCTGTTAAAGGTCTGATAAAGATGAAGGTAATAACGTTAATGAAATAAACACAAAGCAGGGTGTACGTCCACACTGAGTTACTTTGACTTTACAGAAAGAAAAAATAATCACAGTAAATGAAAAATTAGGATTATTCGTAGGAAAATAACAGTACAGACTAAAAAGCGTTGTGCAGGGGTTCCACCCACGGTCAAAGAAATCATGTTGACCAAAGTATTATTATTTAATAATAACATAATTTATTAAGTTATTATGCATGAAAAAAATAATTTCACTATGCATTTTATTAAAAAATAATTACATTAATTTTATTTGTATACATCTCTTCTGATATTTATTACTGCACATTAAACAATTTTTGTGGGAGTTTTTTTAATTTAAACTTCAGAACAATATTTGTAATTTAATTTAATATATTCCCGTCCATTAAAGTTTTAATTATGAATTTTTTAGTATTGCTTTAGCATTTTCTTTTTTTATTCTACATTTAAAGTAAAGATATCAATGAATTTACATTAATATTTAATATAAAAATATTTGTAATATTTATTTTCAAGTTTTTACATTTTCTCTACACTTTACCATAAGGAGACTCCGCAGTGGGGTGGAATTCTCTGAATAGTACAGTATAGGGAACATTTTAAAAAGATTATTTAACTTGTAAATTAATACTGAACATATGTTTGAGTTAAAGAACAAGTTACTTACCTTAGATAACACCTTGTCTAGTAGAGACTCTATCTAGCCACAGATTCCTTACCTTTTGAATTATCTCCAGGAGTCCAGATTGAATCTGGAAATGTTTTCGAGCAGTACCCTCGCACGCCGATCAGTGGCGTTTGGCTTCACGTGCCATCAGTGGCAGTGTCTCCACCATAAGTGATGTGCGCCGTGTCTATCTAAGCCCCACCCTGTGACTTTCCACGACAGGAGCACAGAGCCACAAAGAACACTGACCACTAGTGTGGAAAACTAGGGCCCTTAAAGGGGATCAGTTCTGTCCCTAGAAATCCGTTCACAGAGCGGGAAGGATGGAGTGTTGGTAAGGAATCTGCGGCTATTTGGAGTCCCTACCAGATAAAGTGTTACTGAAGGTAAGTAATTTGCTCATCTGATAGAGACTTCTTGCTGCAGATTCCTTACCTTTTGAATAGATACTCAGGCAGTACCTCCTCTGAGGTGGGTCTGTCGACCAATTTCATACAAAGTGCCAGTGCCTTCTGACCTGACTGTCCAGGCACTAGTGTTTTGTAAACATGTTCAAGGAAGCCCATGTTGCTGCCTGACAGATATCCAGGACCGGACCTCCATGTGCTAATGCAGTGGTAACAACTTTTGCTCTAGTGGAATGAGCATGCAAACCCTCAGGGTGTTGCAGTTTGGTGAATGCGCAGCAGTTCTTTATACAGAGCATGATCCATCTGGAGATGGTCCGCTTCTGCACAGCCCGTCCTTTCTTTGCTCCTGCATTCCTCAAGAAGAGCTGGTCATCTACCCAGAACTCTCTCATGCGGGTTTGGCAGAACGACAATGCTCTTTTTGGGTTCAGAAGGTGAAGTTGCTCCTCTTCCTTGGAGGGATGTGGCGGAGCATAAAGAGTAGGCAAACAGATTGATTGGACTACTTGAAAAGGGGTGACCACTTTGGGAATAAAGAAAGCTCTTGTATGAAGCACCAGCTTGTCTAAGTAGAAGTATGGAGCATTGGATGCCAAAGCCTGAAGCTCGCTCACTGTCTGGGCAGATGCTATAGTCATGAGAAAGGTTGTCTTGACGGTAATGAGCCCTAGAGGACATTTGTGCAAAGGCTTAAAAGGAGCACACATAAGGAAAATGAGGACAAGATTGTGGTCCCACTGAGGCATAATGAAAGGAGATGTTATAGAAACAAATGTTGCAAACCTTTCAAAAATCTGTTTACAATACGGTACTTCAAGAGAGATGGCTGGTAGGGCAACCGCAGAATAACTGAAATAGCAGAAAGATAGCCTTGGAGAGTGCCCAAGCAGAGACCTGCTGGGCAAGAGAAAAAATTAAGAAAAGAACCTGAGAGAGAGGGGCAGAAAGTGGATCGATCTGTCTTTCTGTACACCATGCCACAAGTTTTCCCCAAAGACAGGCGTATACTGTCTTGGTGGGGGGACGCCTGGCTGCCAAGATAACGCTGCAGACTTCGGGAGGAAGTTTGAGAGCTGTCAACTGCCGTCACTCAATCCCCAAGTAAGAAAGTAGATCATTGACAGGTTCGGGTGGAGGACAATCCCCTGCTGCTGAGACAGAAGATCCTCCCGAAAGAGCAACCTGATATGAGACCAGATGGCCATGTCCAACAGCTCAGAATACCATACTCTCCGTGCCCAGTTCAGAGCACTAGACAACTTGGGCCTGGTCATTCCTTATCGTCTTGAGAACTCTGGGCAGGAGTGTTATGGGTGGAAAGGAGTTCAGGAGACCTAAGCTCCACTTGAGATGAAAAGAGTAATGAGAGCTGCCTTGGAAACTCGAGCGTGCAAAACTGCTGACATTTCTCATTCTAGTTGGCGATGAACAGATCTACACAAGGTTATCCCCACTGCTGGAAGAGAACTTGTACCACTTTCAGATGGAGATGGCATTCCTTATGGGCTAGGCATCTTCGGCTGAGTATGTCTGCCCTGGCGTTTAGAGAGGCTGCCAGTTGTTGAACCCTCATTTAAATATCCTGAAGTTCCAGCCATGTTCCAGAGATGCAGGGCCTCTTGACAGAGGATCCAGCCCCCCCCCCCCCTGTCCTGTTTGTTGCAGTACCACATGTCAGTGGTGTTGTCGGTGTACACCTACAGAACAAGTTCCCTACCTTCGGTAACAATATATCTGTAAGAGACATGATTAGTCATAGATTTCTTACCTCAGAATTAACCCCAGGCATCAGACTGGATCTGGAGAATTTTTCGTCAGCAGTATTCCTGCGCATCGAAAGGTGGCGTCAGTCGGCTCCGCGTTTGTTGTTGGCGTTGTTGTCCCCAGGATGATGTGGTGGTAATTACTTATCGCTGCCCTCACATGTTGACGTCAGTTCTTTTACACAACATTCGATGTCAGAAGCGCAGAGCCATGCAAGACACTGACACCTGGTGCACAAAACTAGGGCCATGAAAAGGATTTCCTGACCCTAGAAATTCGCAGAACGGGGAGGATGAGTGGGGCAGAAAGGAATCTATAACTAATCTATGTCTCTTACAAATATATCGTTACCAAAGGTAAGTAACGTGGTCATCTGAAAAAGATAATTAGTTATAGACTCCTTACCTTACAATAGATACCATAGAAATACCAACTCCGGATGTGGGTCTGCGAACCAAATTCACCCCAGAAAGTCTTGGAGAACAGAATGGCCAAAGAAGCTGTCTCTCCGGACTTGGCTGTGTAGGCAGTAGTGTTTTGTGAATGTGTGCAGAGATGCTCACGTAGCTGCCTGCCCAATGTCATTACGGGGGACTCCACATCCCAAAGCAGTGGTAGCTGCAGTCACACTGGTGGAATAGGCGAGCAGTCCCACTGAAGGCTCCTTCTTTGCCAAACAGTAGCAAGCTTTATTGCACAAAAACCACCCACCAATAGATGGTCCGTTTGTGCACGGCCTGACCTTTTTTGGCGCCCATGTAGCCAACAAAGAGCTGGTCATCCACCCGGAATTGCTTGGTGCGATCCAAATAAAAGGAAAGCACACTTTTTGGATCCAAACGGTGGAGCCTATCTTCCTCCTTAGAAGGATGCAGACGTGGAAAGGAGGTGG
This sequence comes from Lissotriton helveticus, assembly GCF_964261635.1. Taxonomy (NCBI): domain Eukaryota; kingdom Metazoa; phylum Chordata; class Amphibia; order Caudata; family Salamandridae; genus Lissotriton; species Lissotriton helveticus. The sequence continues at coordinate 335,397,705 of NC_136057.1, read as the reverse complement.
TGAAAGTGATGGTTTGAGAAATGTGGAAAGAAGTAACGACCTTGGAAAGAAAGGAAGGTCTGGTTCTGAGGACAACCTAGTCCCAATGAACAGCCGGAAAAGAGGCTTAGAAGAAAGAGCTTGGAGCTCACTCACCCTGCGAGCAGAGGTAATGGCAACCAGAAAGGCAGTCTTTAAAGTAAGAAGTCTGAGAAGACAGCTATGAAGTGGCTCAAAGGGAGCGCAGGTAAGGTAGGTAAGAAAGAAAGAAGTTCAAGTCCCACTGAGGCATTACGAAGGGAACAGGAGGAAAAAGATGAGTAATGCCCTTAAGAAAGCGATTTACAACAGGGGACTTGAAATGAGAAGGCTGATCAGGAAGCCTAAGAAAGGCTAAAATGGCTGAGGGATAGCCCTTAAAAGTGCCCAGAGGTGAGCCCTGCTGGGCCAAAGAAAAGAGGAACAAGAGAACCTCAGAAAGAGGTGCAGAAAGGGGAGAAGTGGTTTCGGTGAAGCATCTGTGTATGCTATTGAATACCAGATCAGTGCGTAGTCACGCTCAGGAGCTCTTCGATCTCCTTACTCTGGAAAAACCGACTTGTCTGATGCTCACAGAGACCTGGCTGGGAGTTTCCTCCAACCCGGATATCGCCTCGGCTATCCCGTCAGATTATAGCATCTATAGGCAGGACAGGCAGGTAGGAAGGGGGGGTGGTGTAGCCATCGTGGTGAATAACTCTGTTGCGTGTTCTATAATTCCCACTGAGGCCATCAAAGGGTCTGAGTCCCTTGCCTTTTCTTTAGCTTTGGCGCCGCATCAGTCAGTGAAAGGTTTGTTAGTCTATAGACCTCCGGGTCCAGCAGGCTCGTTCTTTGATGAATTACAGTCTGCTATGTCATCGCTAGCCATGAGAGCTGACCATTGCATTCTGGCCGGTGACTTTAACTTTCACATGGATGATGCCCTGGACTCAGACGTGAATAAACTAGCTGATATCACGACCCCTTTGGGCTTAGCCCCTTTTCTCTTTGAACCTACGCACGACAAAGGCCATATCTTGGACCAGGTCTTTTCCTCCTCCCCCATAGAGGTGACAGCACTTCTGCCGGTGCTTTGGACCGACCATCGCTTGGTACAGTTTTATATACCGGCCAATGAGAGACCCTGGAGCAATGCCCCTAGGCAGCTTGGTTCAGAGACAAGGGCGTTGCACCAGGTGACTCCTGAATTGCTGTCTAAAGCACTACATGAACATCCGTGCCCGCTGACGGGAGATCTCGATAGTGACCTGGAATCCTTGCAGGCCTGGCTTGAGGAGAGGCTAAATGACCTGGCCCCGGTTAGACCTCCTCGACCATTACCTAAGCGGGTTTCTGCCCCGTGGTTTACGGGTGCGCTGCTTGCTTCTCGCAGGCAGTGCAAGGTGGCTGAAAGGACCTGGCGAGCCCAGTATAATCTAGATGCCAAGCTCGAATATAGGACTATGGTCAAAGCCTACCATCGAGCGATTCTGGTTGAGAAGAAAAGCTATTTTGCCAGGAGGATTGAGGATGCCTCGAACTCCTGTAAAGAGATCTTCTCGATCGTGAGGGAATACATCACCCCGCGGTCGAACATGGCCCAGTCCGCTCCCACTCAGAAGTGGGCCTCGGATCTGGCTTGCTTCTTTACCGCGAAGATCAAGACGATACAGGAGTCGTTTCCATCCCGGCAGGCGGCTGCCCTGCCTGGCCCTGATGTTGGCCCTGTTCGATCGATTCCCTCGGGACTTGTCCTGTCAGACTTTCCGCCTTTACCTATGGCCTCTTCCTTGGCTCTGTTGGCCAATCTTAAATCTGGGTCACCGCTTGATCCATGCCCGGCCAAATTCTTGGCGAGGATGGCGGAGGTAGTTAACCCGCTGGTCAACCCTCTCCTGAATCGTTCTCTTAGCCTAGGTGAGGTCCCTTCGGCGTGGAAGCAGGCCATGGTCATCCCTTTGATTAAGAAGCCTGGTCTGGCTCCTGAGGTCTTGGCCAATTATAGGCCAATTTCTCTTCTTCCGGCTTTAGCCAAGACCCTGGAGAAGCATGTCCATAGCGTGCTTTCTAATTTTCTGGAATCCAACGACCTGCTTCACTCCACTCAGTCGGGCTTCCGCCCTAATCTAAGCACGGAGACGGCGTTGCTGGAGGTTTCTGAGGCCATCAAGGAGATGCTAGATCTGGGTGGGAGAGCGATGTTGATCATGCTCGATCTGTCGGCGGCCTTTGACACCGTCCCCCATGAGGGTTTGCTCATCAGACTTTATGAGATCGGTCTGAGGGGGACGGTGCTCAGCTGGTTTACATCTTTCTTAGCTGGTCGCCGACAGTCGGTCTGGGTTTCCTCGGCTTCCGCCGAGATGCCGCCACTGGGAGTCGGAGTCCCGCAGGGCTCTGTATTGAGCCCGACTCTATTTAACATCTTTATGACCCCTTTGGCGGCTCTGGCGGAGGCCTATGGAGCCCAGATCGTATCCTATGCGGATGACACCCAGCTGCTCTTCACCTGCCGGAAAGGGGAGGATTTTGACGGAGAGAGTATCCGTGAGTGCCTTGGGGCTCCAACTGAACAGCCTCAAGTGCAACTCCGATAAGTCGGAGGTACTCTTCTTCGGCTGTCAATCCGACCCGGACTGGCAGATGTGGTGGCCGGCGGACATGTCTCCCCCGAGCCAGTCTTCGCAGGTAGCGAAGAATCTGGGGGTCAAAATTGACAACGGCCTGACCCTCAGATATCAGATCCTCACCCTCACAGGCACATGTTTTGGACTTCTCCGCATGTTGCGGAAGTTCTTTCCGCTGCTTTCAGAGGATCACAGGAGGATAACGGTGCAGGCCTTGATTGGTTCACGATTGGACTATGCTAACATCTTATATCTTGGCCTGCCCGAATACCTCCTGCAACGGATGCAGGTGGTCCAAAATGCGGGGGCTCGCGCCATTTTTGGTCTGCACAGGCGAGTGCATGTCTCTGGCCTATTACAGGCACTTCATTGGCTGCCTATCCGACAGCGGATAGTTTTTAAAACCTTGACCCTTGCCCATAAGGCCTTCTATTCCACCGGGGCTAAATACCTGCAGAGGAGGTTTAAGCAATACTGTCCGTCGCGATCTCTGAGATCAGAATCGCTGCTTCTTGCCATTGTTCCCCGGGTGAGGAGGGCCCGATTGGGAGGTCGCTCTTTTATGCTCCGGGCTCCCCAGCTTTGGAACTCTTTGACCTTCCCGTTACGAAGCAATTCCAACATGCTAGCCTTTAGAAAGGGCCTAAAAACCTGGCTGTTTGCCTCCTAGATTTTAAATTCCCTTTTGTCCCCTTCCTTATTTTCTTTGTGTTATGTTTGCTTTTCAGGATGTTAATAAAGCGCCGGGACACTCTTTGAGTAGCCGTGCGCAATAAAAGCCACAAAATAACATAACATAACATAACATAACAAGTGGAGAAGCGTTGCCTCGCGAGTGCTGCCTTGGAAATTCCAATGTGTAGAATTGCTGACATTGTGTGTTCTCTTCGGTGGCGAATAGATCTAACCAAGGCTCTCCCCACTGCTGAAAGAGACCTTGTGCCACCTCTGAGTGAAGCGATACCAAAGGGGATGATGGACGGAGTGTTAGAGAAAATCAAACACTCACCCCCAGTCAACTGATCTGGGTTTAATCCATCATCATTCTTTAGCTCACTCCACCACCCCAGTTCAGACATGGCCATATGCAAATCAGTCTGACCCTGTGCCTCATGGGAACAGTCCAGCCCGAACTGCCAAGCCATGTCTTCCCTGGACCGGCAACAAGCATCCTGGGACTGGTTTCGGGTTCATAACCCTCATCAGACCGGCTATCTTGAATCCAGTGGCAAAGTGAGGAAGGGACCCACGTCTGGGCATACCCTGCCAACTTAGGGCGAACAAAGCGATACCAAAGGGGATGATGGACGGAGCGTTGGAGCAAATCAAACACTCACCCCAGTCAACTGATCTGGGTTTTCTCCATCATCATTCTTTAGGTCACTCCACCACCCCAGTTCAGACATAGCCATATGCACATCAGTCTGACCCTGTCCACCATCCCCTTTGGCATGGTCCACCAGCAGGATGCAGGATGCATTAGGCCCAGTAGCCAGAGGGTCATCCTAATCGAAACCCAAGATAGTGATTGAAATTTTTGAATCCTAGCCTGAATATCCCAGACTCGCTGTTCGGGGGGAAAGACCCGAAACTGCATAGTGTCCAGACCTGCTCCGATGAAGAGGAGCTTCCAAGAGGAAGTCAGGTGCGACTTTGGCATGTTGATGGAGAATACCAGCAAATGCGGCCATAGAATGTAGGTGGAAACGACAGCTTGGGGTGAGCCCGCCTTCAACAGACAGTCGTCGAGATAGAGGAAGACTGGAACCCCTAATCTGCGCAGATGAGCTGCGACCACCGCCATCACTTTTGTGGACACCGAGGGGCGCTGATAAGGCCAAAGGGGAGTATGGAAAACGGAAAACTGAAAATGCTGGTGGCCTACTGTGAACCGTAGGTAATGCCTGTGGGACGGCAGGACAGAGATTTGAAAATAGGCGTCCTGCATTTCCAATGCTACCCTCCAGTCTCTAGGGTCGAGGACAGATAGGACCTGAGCTAGCGTCAACATTTTGAACTTCTCCTTCCGGAGGAAGCGGTTGATGTTCCTGAGATCCAAGATAGGACAAAGGCCTTTGTCCTTCTTGGGCACCAGAAAGTAGTGGGAGTAGCAACCACGACCTACTTCTGGGGCAGGAACTCGTTCGATGGCTCTCTTGGCCAAGAGAGCCATAACTTCCTGTTGGAGAAGGGCCAGATGAACAGCCGACAAGCGATGATGCTGAGGTGGCATGGATGCAGGGGTAGTCTCGAAGGGGAGGGAGTAGCCCCTTTGGACTATTTGCAAAATCCACCTGTCTGACGTGATGGTGCGCCAGTGGGGGAGGTGATGGCGAATCATGCCAACCACTGGCGATTGGTGGCCCTGAAAGGTCAGACTAGGAGGGTTTGGAGGCTGCTGCAGAGGGGGCTGTGGTGGACTGGCCTGCCCGCTGGACCCCAGAACCTTGGCTGTGGTTCCCACATCACCGGCCATGCAGGGGCTGAACAGCTTGTGCCGGCTTGTGGCTCTGGACAGGACGTGGCGGGGCACCCTTTCCGTAGCCAAGAAAGAGGCAAAAAGCAGACTGCGCAGGTGGGTGGTGGAAAGGCCCAAGGACTTGGCCATAGCCCGAGAATCCTTAAAGCACTCTAGCGCGTTGTCTTCCTCGTCGCCGAACAGGCGACAGCCATCAAAAGGCATGTTCATAAGAGTGGATTGGACATCCCCTGAAAAACCAGTCAGCCTCAGCCAGGCATAGCATTGAAGGGCTACCGACGTGGAAATCATCCTGCCTAGCGAGTCAGCAGTATCCAATCTACAGTATCCAGTCTAATGTAAGGAATCTATAACTAATTGTCTCTTTCAGTTTTAGCCTTCCCCTGGAGAAAGGTAGGAAGGCTTTCAAATCAGGCCAGATTGCCCAGACCTAAAACAGTTTGATGTGAAGTCCAGATTCCGCCAGAGGCTTCTGATCTCCACTTCTCCCAGATGACTGCCCTATCCCATCTGGCACCACTGTCAGATCTGGTTGGAGAGAGGGGTCTGCCACTGACCTAATCGCGGTTTGTTAGCCACTACTGCAGGTCCTTTACAGTTCCCTCAGAGCTCATGTCAAAGAGATTCTCCTGATGATGCACCCACTGAAACATCAGGTCCCACTGCAGAGCCCGCATATGCAAAGGGCCATGAGTCACCTTCAGGATGCAAGTAATGCCATAAGTCCCAGCAGCCTCAGAGTCAGTCTCATCAAAATCCAAGATAGAGGCAGAAATATCAGTATTCTAGCCTCAATATCCTGGACTCGCCGTTCGGGAGGATAGGCCAGAAACTGCACAATGTCCTGAACAGCTTCAATGAAATGGAGCTTCTAAGAGGGCATCAGGAGTCACTTCGCAAGTGGATAGTGTACCATAAAAAGTGCAGGAGGTTCGCTGTAGTCTGGAGGTGGGAGACGACCGCCTGGGCAAGCCCGCCTTCAACAGCCAGTCGTCGAGATAGGGGAAGACTGGTACCCCCTGATCTCCGCAGACGAGCTACAACCACCGCCATCACCTTTGTGAACACCTGAGGGGCGCTGATAAGGTCAAAGGGGAACACTGTAAATTCAAAGTGCTCAGGACCTACCATGAACTGCAGGCAATGTCTGTAGGCAGACAGGCAGGACTGGTGATGTAAAAGTATACGTCCTGCAAGCCCAACGCATCCATCCAGTCTCCAGGGTCCGGTGCAGACAGAACTTGAGAGAGCGTTAAGCATTTCGAATTTCCCATTCTTGAGGAAGAAATATGCGAGGGCATTGGTCTAGAAAAGGATGAAGTCACCCAGTCATTCTCAGGCTCCAGGAAGCAGCAGAAATAGCAACAACAACCTACTTCTGGTATTGGCACCCCCTCTATGGCTACCTTGGCCATGAGAGCCATCACTTCCTGACGGAAAAAGGATAGGTGGTCCTCTGTCAGCCTGTTGTAAGTTGGTGGCATGAAAGAGATGGCATAGAGTGAAGAGTAGCCATGAAGGGGAGGGAGTAGCCCTTTCAGACGATATTCAAAACCCACTGGTCTGATGATATAGAGCACCAGTGAGGTAGTTGATGACGGATTCTGCCCCCCACTGGGTGCCCATGATGGTAAGAGGACAGACTATAAGTGTTTCAAGGATGCCAGGGATTGGACTGCCCTAATGGGGGCTGGCCATCCCTTGGGATCTGTGGGTACCATGACCTCAGCCATTCAGAGGCTGGGGAGCTTACATGCCACAGTAGCTTTAAGGGTAAAGACGCTGCTATAAACCCCTTCTGTGGCCACAAAAGAAGCAAAAGGTGGATTGGGGTGGTAAGGGGCAAAGGGCCCAAGGACCTAGCTGTAGCCCTGCTGTCTTTAAAGCACTCCAGCACTGAATCTGTTTTGTCTCAGAAGAGACAGGAGCCATAGAAGGGCATGTTCACAAGGGATGCTTGGACATTGTTATGTTATGTTATTTGGGTATTTATTGAAGCGCACGTACACCAGCATGTTTCTTGACACTGAGGTTCTGAAAAGGAGATATTTGCCAGTAAAAGAAGCCACTAGTTATAGGCCAAAGTAAACAGCCATGTTTTGAGCTGCTTCCTGAAACACATGTAATCCACCTCAAGCCTCAATGTGATGGGCAAAGAGTTCCAGATCCTTGGTCCCACGAAGGAGAAACGGGTCCCGCCAGTGCGTGTGCGTTTGAATCTGGAAACCACCAGAAGATTCAAGTGCATAGATCTCAAAGTGCACGGTGGAAAGTGCCTGCTAATTTGTGTAGATATGAAATTGAGCCCTGTTCCTTGAATAGCTCGAAAGAGAATGCAAACTGTTTTAAACATGGCTCTCTGTTCCACTGGGAGCCAGTGAAGACCTTTAAACAGTGGGCTAATATGACATTGTCTGTCCTGAAGATGGATGATTCTTGCGGCTTGATTTTGAATCATGTGAAGACGAAGTTTCTGCTTTTGTGGAAGGTCGAGATAAAGTGCATTCTTGTAATCAATGTTTGATAAGATAAGAGCAATCACTACTTGAGTAGAAGCCTCTTTGCTGAGAAAGCGTCTAATCTTGCGCAGCTTGCGGAGTTGGACAAGCAGGAGGAGGTAACGGACCCAATCTGGGCAGTCATTGAGAGATCTGAATCAATGTGAAATCCTAAACTCTTTATAACAGGTTTAGGAAGAGGAACTGCCCCTAGTTCCAGAGGCCATTGAAAAGGTGTCCAATACCTGACCTTATTTCTGGGTACGATTATCTCAGTCTTGTCAGAATTAAGTTTTAGTTGGTTATTGTCCATCTAGTTTTTTATGTACTGCATAGAACTCTTAACAAAATCTTTTGATTCATCTGAATTCTCCAGAGGGAAAATTAGCTGCATATCATCAGCATAGTTAAAGATCTTTACCCCCATCTGCCGGAGGATAGTGATCAAGGGCCGTAAATATATATATATATATATATATATATATATATATATATATATATATATATATATATAAATATTAAAAAGAATTGGTGAGAGAGTGGAGCCCTGTGGGACACCACAACTCACTTCTAACGTGTTAGGCATTCCCTGAAAAGCCAGTTGTCCTCAGCCAGGCATGGCACCTCAAGGCCACTTTTGACAAAAGCCCTTTTCCCTGTAAATTGGTGGTGGCCAGTCCACATCAAATCGTAAACTTAGCTGCATCCCTCCCATCTGCCACAGCCTGGAAGAGTATGGACCGAGCCTCCTTCGGAACCATGGGCAACACCTGCACAGCCAAGTCTCATGGAGCATGGGAGTAATGGCCCAAAAGGCATGTGGTTTTCATGGACCACAGTGCCAGGCTGGTAGAAGAAAACATCTTCTTCTCGAAGGTGTCCAGCCTCTTGGATTCCTTATCTCGGGGAGCAGTAGGGAATGTGCCACAATTTACATGGGAAGTGGAGGCTTGGACCACTAAGCTCTCAGGGTAGGGTTCTGGGTGAGGACATTGGGGTCTCCTAGGGCTGTGCGATGGTGACAGACAATTTTTCTTTTCACAGTAGCCCCTGTGTTGGGCTTGGACAAAGTTCCAAGAATGACATCTATAAGTGCTTCATTAAAGGGGAGAAGCGGTTAAGAAGAGATCACTCCCGGTTGCAGCACCTCTGTCTAGTCGTTAGTCTAGACTGCCACTAAGGGTAGGCAAGGTCCAGGACCTCAACCATCCTTCTCACCACCACTGCGAAAGACGCTCCCTCCGCCATAGCCGTGGTAGGGGGAGAAAGCATGCTAGAGTCTGGAGAAGTGTCCAGCCTACTGGCCTCTGTCACATCCTCACACTTGTCCATGTTAGCGTCAAGGAGCTGGTATTCTTCAGGGTCCGGGGACCCCTTCTATTCCTCCCCAGGTACTAGCCAACAAGAATAGGGCTCAGGCTCAGAATGGGAATGGGTCCGCCGGAGGGCACTGGTTTGGATTTATCTGTTGACCCAAGGAGCCGACAAATGCCTGTTCTGAAGCGCTTGCTAGGATCCAGTGGGGGCCCCTCCTGTACTCACGTGCCCAAAGGAGCATCGGCAGGGAATGGCAGTTCAAATATGAGGCACACGGCCTAATCAAATTCTCTTGAGTTGAGTGGGGGTCACTTTGACCCCTGAAAGCTTGGGGCAGAGTAGAGACGTCCTAGGTGCTGGTTCATCCACAGAGCCAGGCCTTGAGTTATGATGCTCCCTTGTCTTGTCATGAGAGATCAACGGATGGGGCAAAGTGGAAGACCTCTTCGACTTCTCACTTTTTCTTGTGGGACTTACTCGAGTGACCCCACAACTTCAAGTGCGGCAAAGATCTCAGGTTCCGCGAATGCTCCCTTCTTCTTGACCAGGAATGAGACTGTTGCAGCATCGCACATTGAGCCACCAGGAACTTGATGGATTGCTCCCTCAGAGCCTTTAGATGCATGCCACGGCAGTCGGTGCAGGCCTTTGGGTTGTGGTCACGCTTGAGGCACCAAAGGCCTACAATATATGATTCTGTAATCGACATTTGACAGTTACAGGCACCGCAGGGCTTGAAGACAGCATTCCTAAAGGACAAAGCTGCCACACCAGGAGATAGATCTCAGAAAAATAGTCAACAAAAAGTCAAAAAAGATTCTGATGTAGTTAGGAAAGCATTCCCACCTAGGGCCCGATTACGATGCGGTTAAGAAGGCCTCCTAACGGCATTTTCTCCTTCTGAATCTGATCGGGAACGTGTCTTCCCAACCGAGGGCCAGATTACGATGCAGTTAGGAACATAAGCTCTCTTAGAAGTCAATGGGAGTTCAACCAAATCGTGTCTGGAAGCATCCGTATGCATTATACTCGGTCGGTTGGAAACCATTTCCAAACAGATTTGATCAGGAAGATTTCCTAACCGCATCAGAATCGGGTCCTAAGTGGTACATCTCGCTAGATCTGCTATTTGGCATGGAAAGAACAAAAGATTATGTCAGCGCGCTGTGATGGTGCTTATATAGGAAGATGCCGCCGCCACGGGAAATCAAACAACACAACCTACAGGCGCACAAGAGTTCTACTCGAAAACATTTCTGGGTCCAGTCTGACACCTGCTGATAATTCAAAAGATAAGGAATCGGCAGCTAGAAGTCTCTATCAGATTATTAATGTATATTCCTAATATATATTTACTTTAAATGTAGAACAAACTAAAAAAAGCTACAGAACTATTACATTAATTTTGATTTAAAGCTTTATCTTTAATGAATGGAAATATATTAAACTGAATTAAATTGAATTAAAATTATTTTTCTGAATATAAATTAAAAAAATTAATTCCCACCTAAAGATAAAATAATTACCATTAATAAATATTAAATGTGAAGTACCGAAAAATTAAAGTAAATTACAATTTTTTTAATAAAAATGTATTGTCACATTTTTTACATTCAAAATAGTTTATGAAAAATATTCAAGAATGAATAGGCATTGTTTTTAGATATCTTAATATATATATATATATATATATGCTAGCTTCCCGCCCCGACGTTGTCCGGGGATGAAATAGAATCTCTGCAATGGTTGTAATAAGCAAGGCAAATTTATTTCAAAACTTGCCTGTGCGTCCGCTCAGAAGCCCTTGTTCGGTACCGCTGAAGGTGAGCGTGTGCTCTTCTGTTTGTTGTCCTTGCCGCAATATGCAAACGTGTGTGTCCGCTCCAGGCGATGCGGCAGCCGCGAACAAGTTTGTCCGCTGAAGCGCCACTTAGACGCACCACATGACGTCAACGGCCAACAATGCCAAATGCAACTCTCGCGTCTAATGGCAAATGCAACTTCCGCTTCTCGCAAGCGGTGGAATCCATGTTTGTTTGTTTTGAGGAATGCTGCGCCCATCGCTGTATGCACACGCCCCCCATCGCTCTATGCACACGCCCCCAGCACAACGCTTCTTGCAAGCGGTATCATTCAGCAGGGTTGGGTTTTGACGAATGGCGCGCCCATTGCAAACGGTATAATTCAGCAGGGTTGGCTTTTGGCAGGGTTGGGTTTTGACGAATGGCGCGCCCATCGCAAGCGGTATAATTCAGCAGGGTTGGGTTTTGACGAATGCCGCGCCCATCGCTCTATGCACACGCCCCCAGCACAACGCACACGCCCACAACGGACTACTTTTTCCCAAACATTCTTTTTCCCTTCTAATGTATATGTTGGGCTGGTGTGCAGCCTATGTCCATCTGCTGATACTCTCCTTTCCAACGCTGTATTGGGTGTTCCGGTTGCCACTGTGGTTCCGGAGCTTACCCACCTCAAAGGTTTGGGCTCTCTCTTTATAATATTAGTATGTGCAGGCCAAAACGTTATGCTGACCAAGGTGCGAATAAAATAAGAAACTCACCTGATTTTTGGGTCTCGTGTTCTGTGCTGCAGCGGCGTCCAGGAGTTTGTGGAAGTGCCCTCCAGTGTTGAGCGTTTGGAACACATATATATATATATATATATATATATATATATATATTTTTTAGTACTTTGAACAATTACATTTATGTGGGAGGGTTTTGCGGTACATACAGGCCATGTTTGGTGCTGGACTTACAATTTTTATTTATTGACTTAATTTTAGTAGTAACTCACATTCGAGTTTGTGAATAATAAATAGTAAACTTGCTCTAAAGTGTAAACTTACTCAAAACTGTAAGTTATCTTTGCGAATCAGGCCTTTTGTATTGCCCCTATAGCGATCAAATCACATACGAACATTACAAAGTTGGATAGGTGCATTCAAGCTGCATATCTGAACGCACGGCCAGTGTACAGAGGGCAACATACAAGTTTGTGTGTTGCATCATTCGTGGCCACATGGATGTTATTTACCAGAAAGACGTCTGTGTAAATCAAATAAACGTTTTTAGCAACATGCACTAAGGCTAACAGTTGTTTGAGACATTGATAAAACTTGTGTATGAGTGACTTCACAAGTGCACTTCTGTCTGCAGAGGTCAACAGTATGCCATTGGAAATCTAGACCTTTATCCAAGACGTCACCACAAAACATCTGGAACATAGTGGGACTGAAATGTTTTCAGAGTATCTGAATAAACCACAGTAGCCAAGAAACCTTCTTGAACAAAACTGTTTAATTCCTAAGAAATCACCCTATATAACAGATAAAGTATCTTGGCATCCTTGTAACAAACTGTGGCATTGGTCATGTATTTTTCCAGTTTGACCTAATAGTACATATTGGAAAAGTCATATAAAATGATTCCGCGTAAAAATATTTTATCCCACTTTAGTTTATCAACTACTTTATATAATGGAGGAACACAGTACTGCTTGAACACTGTCGGGTGTGCAACTGTGAAGTTTGGGATCGAGAGGTTGTAGAGTCGGTGTAATGGTGTCGGTAAATATTGTTTTGGCTGTCTATTTTCCATTTGACAGTAGGCAGAGTAAGTTATCTACACGCCTGCTCAGGACCGGATAGGACATGGTGTCTCCAACAGCATATTTGCACACATTGCAGTTCTCAAATACATGTGTGTGACTGCTGCATTGCTTGCAGAAAGATACTGAAATACACTGCATCAATTTGCTATATATGCTACGCTGTTGACGTGAGTTTATGGCGCACGACGTCCCTGAATGATTTGTTTGAAGGAAAAAGGTGTGAACAAATAACCAGTCCCAAGGTAGAACTTGTTCTGAAACTCCACCCTGTAAAAGTACAAATCAGAAAAAAACAGGTGAGAATCAAGCATAAACATTAGAGCATTAATAAATCATAAGTAATCAAGAATGGCAAAGATTCACAAAAAGAGAATATTTGTCCTCAACAACTCTAGAAGAAAAGGCTATCTAGTGTTCAGGACATTTGTACTGATGAATACTGTGCCCTCACACCCAGCAGGAGGACACCAAACACCTTTTTCATGATGCTGCAGCGTTGGGTAGAGCTACTAATTTCACTGGGTATTGAAATGGCACTGTACAAAGTTAAGTAGCATTAAAGACACTGGGAAATGTCCACCCCTGTAGGTGTGAGAAAATAATAAAACTATACGAGGAGATGGTGGACAAAAAGTAATCTGGAGAAGGAACAGAATATGTATCACAAACAATGCTACTAAAGCAGCATAACTCTCTGTTCTAATGTATACTATTCCCTCTACTTTAATTTTGAAAGATTTGCATAAACCAGAAATCATGCTTGCACCCTGTTCTTCCAAGCAAGGCTTCAGCCTTGAACTCTGAATTAAAGCAATAATATTTGGCCAATATGTAGAAAAGACTAATGGCCAGATATAGGTAAATTCAATTTAGCGATTCCTTAATAGCGATATTTAACGAATCGCTATTAAGGACTCGCTAAATTGACTGTAGGTAGGAATCGCTAAAATATTAGCGATTCCTTAATATTCCTTAATAACGAATCGCTAATTGACATTCGCTAATAAGCCATTCATTCGTATGGGCTAGTAGGCCCATAGGAATGAATGGGAAGATATTCACTATTTGCTATTCGGTATTAAAGAATCGCAAATAGCGGGAGCTATTTCAAGGTTGCCAGGGTGTCAAAGGGACACCCTGTTTCACTAAGGGCATTGATGTGTGCCACATGGCACTTTTAAAAAAGCAAAAAAGTGCTTTTTTAAAGGAAATCTTTAATTACAACCAACTTGAAGTTGGTGGTAATTAGCGAATCCTTAAGGCTGAAGTGCACTTTTTTTGTGCTACTTACATTGCATTTAAGGAATCAAAATTTACGATTCCTTAAATGCAAGAGCAAAATAAGGAATCGCAATTTTGTGATTCCTTATTTTGCAAGTAGGTTTAAACTCACCTACATTGCTCGCAGCCAAATATCGGTCGGTAACGCTACTGCTCGGTATTTGGCCACCTACATCTGGCCCTTAGATATTTACGGTATGACCATTGTCCACTTTAGCCGCAGTCTTAAGTACTGGTTGAGCTGACTGGGCTCTATCCTCCCTATTTAGTTGTGGAAATAACAGACTGGGAAATCGCCTGGTCTGTGTTTTTTTCTGCTGGCTACCAGTACTCCGTCAGTTTCAGAGACAAAAGCGGTGTGGTGACAACAGACAAGGCTATGCGTATACTGATAAAAACTGCCCTGCCCCTCACCTCTTTCTTTAAAATAATGGAGCATGTCAAAGCCCCTAAAGAAGGAGGAAATAAAGTTGCCCTAATAAATTCTGCCCCTCTGCAATTGGAAAATCGATTCGCATTACTAGCAAATGAAGAAAGTGGGGATGGTCAGTGTGACAACCTGTGTGAGACTCAGGAGGCACTCAGCAACGCCAACTCCCTTCATATTACAGCCACATCCCCCATTGTGTCAACAATGGCGTCAACATTAGGTGTAAGCCAACCACAAGATAGTGGCAGTACCTTGGAGGGGGGAAATATGGAAAAACACAAGGAGTGGGGGGGAGAGTCTGGTTAAATTGATGTTTCTGAGCTTAAGAAAAGACATTTTCTCAAAATGTGAGATTTCGGAGATTAATCAGAAAGGGATACATGACAAGTGTGACGTCCTAGAAGAAAAACTGGATGATATTGACTTACGAACTGGGGCGTTGGAGAGCGAGGTGAAAATTCTGTCAGAAGTAATGTCAGAAAATACTAAACATTCAGAAAAAATTTAAAGCGCAGAATAGAACCTTGCAGGAGGATATGGAGAGGCTTGAGATGCAGGCAAGATGAAACAATCTAAGAGTCCTTAAAGTCCCGGAGGGTGCAGAAGGCGGAGACATTAGGGCTTTTATATGCAAAATGCTGAAAGAAGGAATCGTGAAGAATAGACCAGATACAGAGCTGGAGAAAGAGATCCAAAGAGTCCATAGAGACCCCTTCAAGCTAAATCCCGCTAGAAAGGCTTAGAGGAAAATACTGATTAACTTCCCTACGTATGCGGTAAAGGAACTGGTACTGGGGAAAGCATTGAAAGAAACATCCTTAAAATATGAGTCATTCAGTTACCAAATTAGATCAGATCTAGGGAAAAGGACGGCTCAGAGGCAGTAGGAGTTTGGGACTAGAATGGGTGTATTGAGAAGCAGGGGTGCCCAGGTCCAAATGAAATATCCGGCCATGCTTAAAATAATGTGGCAAAATAAAATGCATGCCCAGAGGAGATGGACATTTTTTTGGCGCAGATGTCGATATGAGTTTGATATAGATAAATGAGATTAGAAACAGGATTTTGTTGGTGGAGATAGATATTGTGTGGACTGGATAGGGAAAAATAGGGGGTCTATTCAATTTTTCTTATGTGTTGATGCTTCCTGCTGCAATGGGAGGGTCTCGAATGGCGGTTTGAACCGCCAAAGGAGTAAAAGGAGGGTTTCCTTGGGGGAGGGCAGAAGGGGGAGTAGGATGCACAGGGTGTGGGGAGCAAGGGGAAAAAAAGAAAAAATGTAGTCCTCATGGATTTGGGTTCACGATGGAAGAAATTAGGAGGCTATAAAGACAATAGTTCTAATAAAATTAAACTATTAACATGGAATGTGAATGGGCTGAGGGATAGGAGAACGTTTTTTTGGGTAACAGAATTTTTAAGGAACACTGAGGCGCACATTATTTTCTTACAAGAGGACCCATTTGGAAGCACAAGAGTGCAAACAGAGTTATAGCAAAGTAAGATGGGTCCAGCAGGTGCTCTGCTCTGAGCAAAGAGGAAGCACAAGGGGAGTGGCGTTAGTTATAAGAAGCAATGCAGGAATAAAAGTAGTTAAGTATGAGACAGACCAGTCAGGGAGATGGTTGGTGGCTACTATAATGATTCAGGACTGACCCTTGGCAGTATACTATGGACTAAATGAAGATAATCCAGGAGCACTTTCAAAAATTGAAGTTTGTTTGTTAGCATAACAGCACCGATCATTATGGGGGCAACTTTAACCTAGTTCTAAATAAGGAAATAGACCACACCTCGAAAGTAAAATATAATAGTCTCCCTAAAACTTATGCAAGTTTAAAAAATATGATGAGAGTTTAACTTGTTGGATATTTGGCGCAGCAAGATGGGGGAAACTAGAGATTTTACTTGTTACAGCTAGAAATACAGGCACCATTCACAAATTGACTTATTGATCAGGAGTTGTTTACAGAAGTTGAGACGGTAAATCACATCCCCGCAATATTATCAGATCACTCAGCAGTCGCCATGACTTTGAGATTACAGCAAAAAGAGGTGCAGAGAAGGTGGACCATAGATAGGGCGATATTACTAAATAAAGAAGTGATCTGTGATCTAGGGGAAAAGACGGATGAGTACTTCCAATTTAATATCGGCACAGCTACGGATGCTTTTAAAGGGTATTTAAGGGGGATAATCAGGTCTATAACGGCGGGGAGGAGAAAAGCCATGAAACAAGATTAAGCGAGAAAAATAAACAAAATTAAGGGAAAAGAAGGAGAATTACAGAAGGCATCAATGGAACGTTTAAGCCCAGTATCAGCATTAGCGAAAGAGCTGGAGGGCCTGCAGGCCAAGTTTCAGGCACAACTAGATAAGAAGTTTCTAGATAGATGGAAAACAAGTGAGCTTCAGCATTTTGTATATGGGGAGAAGTGTTGTTTCTTATTGGCGTGGAAAGCTAAGGCAGATAGGGCAAGGAATACGATAAGGAATCTAATAAAAAGAGGGTCAGGAGAAACCATACAGGGGGACAAAGATATTCATGAAGAAGCCCGAAGTTTTACGAGTGAATTGTATAGAGAGGATATAATGCCAGGTCAAGAGAACATTCAGAAGTGGTTAAAGTCGATAACACTGCACCAACTGACAGAGGAAAAAAAGGCATTTCTAGAAGGAGGCATTACTGAAGAAGAAGTAAGGGTACAGTGCAAACAAATTGCAAGTGGAAAAGCCGCAGGCCCAAATGGTCTGCCAGTAGAGCTGTATTTATGCATTTTGGATAAGGTGGTGCCAATTTTAAAAATCTTGTTTAATAAAATATATATAGAAGGGGAAAGTCCACCTAGTTCATGGGCAGAAGCTACAGTCACGCTAATCTTAAAACCGAATAAAGATTCCCAGATGATTGATTCCTATAGACCTATATCCTTACTAAATACAGATTACAAGGTATTCTCAGGCAGAGTGGCATCACGGGTTGCAAAGGTAATAAAGGGGGTGGTTCACTCAGATCAGAGGGGCTTTATACCAGGCAGACAGTTGAACAAACTAACTTTCCAGATAATGGGGGCCATGGATATGGCAGAAGTAAGAAAGGTTCCACTAACTGTAGTGGCAATAGATGCTGCAAAAGCATTCGACCAAGTGAACTGGGCATGCTTGTGGGGGACCCTAAAAAGTTTTGGCTTCCTGAACAATCTAGTTAAAATGGTGAAAAGTCTATACCCTAGTCCCGAGGCCAAGTTGCTGGTGAATGGGGACCTAACAGATTGGTTTGGTATTATAAGAGGCACAAGCCAGGGGTGTCCCATGTCCCTGCTCTTGTTTGATTTGTACATTGAGCCTTTTGCCACCTGGCTCAGGGCAGATACCTCAATTTCTCCTTTTAGCTTTGGTGAGTTAGAAATTAAACTTGCTATATATGCAGATGACCTACTTTTGTACACGACAAACCCTCAAGTAGCAATTCACAGTTTAATGGAGAAGGCGGAGAGATTCAACGAGGTTTGGGGGTACAAGATCAATAGGGAAAAAACTGAAATTATGGAATGGAATCAGGGAGTGAGAAGCCAGAGGGTCAACAACCAAATAAGATATTTAGGTGTACAGCTAACTCAGAAACTGGAGGATATTCGTGTAGTTAACTGGAAGAGAGTTAGTAAGGAGGCAATGAGTTCTCTTCTACCTCTCTTTAAATATCTAAGGGAGGGTTAACCTAGTAAAAATTATTATCTTACCCAAAATTATTTTCCTCTATAATTCTATCCTACTGTCCTTCAGGAAAGAAGATCTAACCAAGCTACAAGGAAAAATAGGTAGCTTTATTTGGTCGATGAAAGGCCCGAGAATAGCTTTGAAAAAGCTTAGAAGAGGGCTCGTCGCTGGTGGGCCCGAGCTACCGGATTTACTAACCTATTGTTATGACTTCCACTTTAAAAAAAATCGAATTTTGGCTAGTAAGACTGATAGTTCATCAATAGGATTATTATTTGAGGCTATGTTAAAAGAAGTGGTGCAAGGTCAGCAACATTTTCTTTATAAATATGGAGATCCGAAGTTTTACAAGAAAGTAAGGCTGAAGATTTTAAGGGCGGCTTTAAAGACCTGGGTCTATATAAGAAAGAGAATGAAGATTCCATACTATGCAGCAGGGGCTTCAATCTGGGACTCCTCAGGCACCCTCGAAAGCTTGAGAGAGCAACTCAGTCAGCCATTGAGAATGGGAGGTCTTTAAATTACTGGGGAGATCTAAAAAAAGAATTCAATTTAGTAAGTTGGGAAGTTCTCAATAACCTAACAAGAGGGACATTGACAAGGTTTAAATATTATCAGATGTCCTCTTGGTGGGCAACTCAAAGCTGGCCTCAGTAGGGGGAAACTCCAAAACTGGATCAAGTAACCAGAACAGATACATGGAAGAAAGAAATATCGTTTTTGTATTGCGTCCTTTTGGACACAGAGGACAATGTAGAAACTGAAATTATAAATCTTTGGGGTAGAAAATACAGAGATGAAGACATCAATAAACTCTGGTTTGATTTGTTTGCCATGTTACAGGCTGTAGTAAGACCAGTATTGTTCAAGAGGAATCACTTGTACACAGCCTACAGAGTCTACTGGTCTCCCCAAAAGTTATCTAAAGTTACAGGTAATACCTATAACTGCCTATGGTGTAAGTATCCCGTAGCAGATGACATACATATGTTCATACAGGGCCCGATTCACAGAATGAATTTAAGACTCAATCCTAAACTTACTACTATTTTGGTATTCACAGAATGCACTTACTACATTTGGCATTCACAGAAGGAACTTACTACTTTTGGTATTCACAGAAGTTAGGATTTTGTCTTAAGTTTGTCTTAAGACAGACTTAAGACAAACTTAAGACAAAATCCTAACTTCTGTGAATACCAAAAGTAGTAAGTTCATTCTGTGAATGTCAAAGGTAGTAAGTGCATTCTGTGAATACCAAAATAGTAGTAAGTTTAGGACTGAGTCTTAAGTTCATTCTGTGAATCGGGCCCGGAGTGTCCAAAATTAAACCCTGTTGGATGGGGGTATGCAATTTTTTGGAAGAAGTGTTGGGGATACCATTGGAAGTAAGTACCAGTTTGATATTTTTTGGACTTACGAATGACTATCAGTTGAATGCAACTAGTTCAAAGTGTACGTGTTATGTGATAATTTTAGCGAGACGAGAGGTATGTAGGCTGTGGAAATCAGAAACTCCCCCAACTTTTGCTGAATGCTTAAAGAACATCATTTACACCAGTGAATTAGACATGGCATGGGACCGAAGAAGTAGAGTTAGGATCTGGTCTGCATTGACGGATTGGAGGGAGAAGGCAAGTGAGTCCTCCGATTAAGCCAACCATGCTGTTGGTCCTGGCTTCCTTAGTAACATTCCGGGGCCCTCAAAGTGAACAGGGGATGGAAATAGAAACAGTATTATCTTTGCGAAGAAGCTCTGTTCTCTCTATTTCCCCAGACGGTTAGCACAGGTTGGCATAGAGGGATAGGAGGAATCCTCACATGAGTGTTGGCAGAATAAGGACTTAAAAAAAAATAAGTAGTCTGTCAGTTTCATTCCAGGGGGTTTGCGGTGAGCATATTTAGATGTTCCCATTGTGCTGGCAGTGTCCGGGTTGTTAAGTCCTGACGGAGCGAGAACATGGTGTGTGGAGACAGATAAGTGCTACTTATCATTATCTCACTACACAACTGAGTTGGTAAACAGTCAATATGTATATGTAGGTAATGTGTAATGCCCTTTGTTTACACTTTGCATTGCACACCAACAACATGCACACACTGATGAATGTACACTCACAGGTACCACTAGCATAACACCCAAAGGTACCACCACCAGAGAAATATTTTTTAAGTGTTAATACAGATGTGTATATTTTACCACGATAAATGGTAATATGTACACCTATGCATGACACATAAAAAAATGGCATGTAAGAGCAATGTAAAAATGCATGAGGCTATTGCAAATATGAACACTCGATTCATGGTGGGACAAATGTAATAATACTTACCTCTGCTCCCGGCGACAACAAAGTGGATTGGCTCCATGGCCAATTTGCAGCAGCAGAGGGAGGACATAAACAATGGGGTCCTAAATGGAAACAGAAATAGGAAACAGCAAAAGTGGTACGTTTTTACCTAATTTCCTTTGATTACGCCAACTCAAAGTATGAGGTTTCCCTATAATATTTTCCCTGATGGTAAGGGAAATCGTGATTTGGTCAGTGGTAATCCTGGCTAGACTGTCTCTGATAGCCGCTTCTGCCTCTGAAGCCGTCGAGGCGGGCAGGATATGCTGGTGGAATCGGCAGGACTCTGTCGGCCTTTCGTTCACGGACCTGCCCACCTCTGCATTTGGCAGGTGGACCTCCAAGTAGGTGGGCGGTGATACAGTCGGAAAAGCAACGGCAGGACCAGGCCCGCCAACATCTAAATCAGGCCTTAAGTAGCCATCCATCAGTTAACACTATCCAATGTGAAATTTCTGGATTACTTCCCGGTAATCTTCATTACGCCAATGCTTTCTTTATTCATACCAATACTTACTGTCTGAGTAAATGTGCTCATTTTCACCTTTAGTCACCCCCTTAACAAGCTTTACTTTTACTAATGATCCAGGAAGTTCCTGGTAAGTTTGTGGTATAAACCACATCTCACCCTGACTTGCTTCCTGCTATTAACAAGCCCTTCAATGAAAGAAGTAGGTTGGGGAGGACGGGTCTTAAAATCTGGGAAAAGTAAGGAAAAATCAGAGTAATGAACATTACCAGTAAGTAAGACAGGCATGATCTACTCTTCATCTTCCTTGTTCCATTCCTTTAGCTCTAAGGATTACGAAAGTGTGCTAAGCCTTCATCAGATAGCAGAAAAAATAAGCATTTGCAATGCATCGGTCTCGCCTTTGGGACCTTATATTCATTTAGCAATGCAGCATATAAGCCTAGGGGCTGAAACATCTACAATTCTTTGATATGGAGGGAAAGTAAGCACCAAACTGCGTGACATGCCAGGTATGGGAACATATGTAGAAAAATATTGCCTTTGAGCGGGGAATGGTATAGTCCGAAGCTCTGTTAGGAGAGCGAATGTTCGGCAAAAAATACACCCACCGTGCCTGATCCCCTCAATTGTTTGTCTGAAATCACATATACAGAACCTGCATGCCCTTCACAAGGATGGCATACGGGCTGGCATCTGATTGGAGCATAGATCAGCCAGGTGTGTTATGCTGACGGCTGACCCATCCAGCCCTTGGTGCCTAGGATCAAAGGCTGTGCTTCCAATTGAAATCTTGTTAACTTTAGAGACAGGAGATTGCAGTGACTCCATCAGAAGCAAGCGACAGAAGACCAGTTAAGATGCAGGCAGCTGCTGGGATATTGCATAGAGGAAAGGTGCATAGTAAGGAAATAGAGCAGTGCTTTTACTCCTCACCCGGGGTACCAATATGCTCAGGAGAACTGACAGTACTCGCGCATTAAAAGTATTGTTTCGCCCTACTGAGAAGCGCAGGTACTCTTCCATTCCAGCTGAACAATTGCAAGTACCCCTATCAATGCACACAGATCCAAAGGATGAGATACCCAGCTAGGGATTAGAGACTGCAGAGAGAAGTGACAGAGACAGGCGATGACAAAGACAAGAATAGGAGAAGCCAGGCACAAAGACAGGGACCCGAGAAAGACAGGTGCGCGTGGAGCTATGGAGCCCAGAGACTGGGGGTGCAAAAGCACGGATCGGAAACACGCGAGGCTTCAGAGATGTGGATCAGAGAATGAGATAGCAGACAGAGAAATACTTAAAAGACAGGCGAGACGTAGATCTGAGACAGTAAAAAAAGAGACTTTGGTAAGAAAAAGACAACAGCACAGACAAGGATTCAAGATAGCAGAGAGGGACCGAAACTGAGGCGCCAAGACAAAAGAAGGCAGAAGGGGTGTGACAGCAGAGATGTGGACCAGATGCCGCTACCACAGAGGCCTCTGGGACAGTGACATGGACCAGAGACTGCTGGGACAGTGACACAGACCAGAGACCACTGGGACAGTGACAGGGACCGGAGATGGCTCGGACAGTGACAGGGACTGGACATGGCTGGGACAGTGACATGGACCGGAGATGGCTGGGACAGTGGCAGGGGACAGAGACCGCTGGGACAGTATCACAGGCCAGAGAGCACTGAGACAGTTTCACGGACCAGGGACCGCTAGGACAGTGACACAGACCAGAGAGAACGATGCCACTGACATGAACCAGACATCCCACAGACAGCCGACAGCAGAGACACGGATCAAGGGTGCACAGACTGTGGTAAGACAGGTGACTGCACAGACATGGGCTAGAGACAGTAGATACTTGAAGGCTTGATAAGGTGGAGGCCACTGCAGAGACGCTAATTTAAGGCAGAGGGGAATGCTGAGACATGGATCAGACGATGCGTAGACTGAATTTGAGCAAACCAATTAATCTCCCTGTGCTGCAGGACAGCGGGTCTCACAGGTAGCCACAATATATACAAGCAATCGGCCCCCTCTGGGGCTGTGTACTGTGGTTGCAGCTTCAGCCCCACTTAACGGGGCTGTCCATAGGCAAGGCCACAAAGCTTCAGGCTCTTCCTGCAATCGGGACTCCACCGTCTGGACACCGGTGTCTCGTCAGCTGCATGGACGCCGCTCTCCCTGCCACACGCGGGACTCTCTGCTTTGGGGCTTTAGGCGACGCCCTCAACCAGGCACGTCTGCCTGGCTTCCTCTTGGGCCGTCGTCTTCCTGCAAGGCCCCCCCTATGTCCAGGCAGTCCATTTAACTTCTGACTTGGGTCGCGACGTCGGTAGCATCTTCCACAAAAAGAATGCGGGGTAGGGTCCTGCTTCCAGTAGCATCAATACGGGATGGGCTGATGTCCTGCCTTCTTGCGACAGTGTGCCCTACCTATAACCAGGCGCAGCCACACCTGGCTTCTGTTTGCTGTCCTGTTTCCCGATTTATCCCCGCCTACAACCAGGCAACTGCTACCTGACTTTTGGCGCATATGCGTACTATGGGCCCGATTCACAGAATGAACTTAAGACTCAATCCTAAACTTACTACTATTTTGGTATTCACAGAATGCGCTTACTACTTTTGGCATTCACAGAATGCACTTACTACTTTTGGTATTCAAAGAATGAACTTACTACTTTTGGTATTCACAGAATGCGCTTACTACTTTTGGCATTCACAGAATGCACTTACTACTTTTGGTATTCAAAGAATGAACTTACTACTTTTGGTATTCACAGAAGTTAGGATTTTGTCTTAAGTTGGTCTTAAGACAAACTTAAGACAGACTTAAGACAGACTTAAGTTAGGATTTTGTCTGAAGTGTGTCTTAAGTCTGTCTTAAGACAAAATCCTAACTTCTGTGAATACCAAAAGTAGTAAGTTCATTCTGTGAATGACAAAAGTAGTAAGTGCATTCTGTGAATACCAAAATAGTAGTAAGTTTAGGATTGAATCTTAAGTTCATTCTGTGATTCGGGCCCAATGTAAGGAATCCCTGCTTACTACTTTAAAAACAAGCACTTGTGAAAAACCTTTTGGACTTCAGAAGGGCTGTCAAAACACACCTCTTTCCCCGAAATTAAGCCTGTCTGATTGTACACTCTGTTTCCTTCCTTGAAGTCAGTCGCTCTTCTGCCATGAAGCGCCGGGACGCCCCTTTGCTGGGGCAGCTGAGCGCTAAATAAACTAGTGTAACATAACATAACATAATGCAATAGAACTCAGATTTACACGAGTCCTATTGCATTTTAAAAGGGAGTACCGGCAGGCAAAAAGGCACAAACTGGAATGAGCGGTGGGTGGTTATGTCCCAAGAAGTCATGGACTGCGGGAGGGGATGGAGGGAGTAAAAGGACCAATAGCCATGGAAGGACACAATTGACAACATGGCCGTTAGGAGGAGGGACTAACAATACTAAAACCAATGGAAGGCTGCACTTAGGACCTAAGCCTACACAAAAGATGAGCAGAGAGTGGGAGGGAGCTTAAACAAAGCTTCCACGCTATAGTATATACTGCATGTCTCAACGAGACAGCGCAAGCGCTGCCTAGGCGAGCCCTAAATAGTCAACAACACTCACGCGCTTCTACTGCAAAAAATGAAAAAAAAAACAATATTTGTGTGAATTCTCTTTTTTTCTGCCAACAAGTGTGAAAGTCATTCAAGTAAAACATGTTGTTAAATAACAGAAATGTAATATGTGACCTTTTAAACTGTCATCAAATTTTTAATGAGGTCTGCGTTAATAGTGCCTGGGAGCTCCTTACCTCAATCCTTATGACCAAAAGAGATTACAGATATAATCCTTCTCCCTAAGGTGGAAGCAGATAGCTGCTTCTCTCCTCCTTGGCAGGGTCAAAATTAGTTGCCTGATCTTCCTAGATCTTAACAGCTCTCACAATATCCAAAAGATGGATCAAGGCATCTGAGTCAGAGGAATATGCCTGTAAGGAAAGAATAACCTCCTGATCCCTGTGAAGGCTGAATATATCTTAGGGCCTGATTCATATGTTTGGGGGTAAGCATGCTCCATTGAAATGGTAAAGGAGTATCCTTACCTCCAATATATAATGGTCCACCTGCCGAATATAGACGCAGGCAGACCATAGTTTGGCAAAGGCGTAGACTATTCCATCTCTCCTGAGGCCAAACATCCCCAGAGTAAGGGTGTTGGAGATATTGCTATATGTCTTTATATATGAAACATTTAGCTGTTTCTTTACTGCCCATCACTGCCAGGGAAACCATGGCAGCAAGGTTCAGTAAGAAACAAAATATTCCCCTCTGCCATGGGAGATGACTCCCATGGCTAAAGAGGCATCATTTTTTTAATATTTTCAAAAGGAAAGTCCCACTGCAAGATTTTCTTTTTGAAAATATAAAAACTAAGGGGTCGATTAGGATGGCCTGGAGTAGGCGGAAAAAGTCTTTTTCCAGTCCGCCAGCCGCGGGCAGTCCGTCCGCCATATTAGGATGGGAAGCACTGTCAAATGTCCGTACGCCGTGGTAGAGCACGCACCGCCGCGGAACTACACCCGACCCCGCGGCGGACGTAACCAATCCAGAGACACCGCCGTACGGAATGACGTCTCCGACCGTCCTCTAAATCACGATGGTAGAAAAAACACATCAAATCGCTGCGGAAAAACAACCTGCCTGAACATGGCAGATCCATCACAGCGGAGATAGAACTCATTGCAGAAATATCCCCCACCACAAGCAGATCGCCGTCATGGACCCAGCGCTACACACACTTCCGATACTCTTCGTGCTCCACCACCAGCAAGTCATGGCCCGTCGCCAATGACGACGCAGGTACGCCAACACACCAATTGCTGTCGGAAGGGGAGTACCTTCAGGGGCCGTGACGTGGGGAGGGGGAGGGTCATGTTATGTAAACAGCATTTACGATAGCACCAATATATTAACAATTCAAGTACACAACCAGCAATGACAACGACAAACCACAACACATGATTCACTTGCTTCATTAAACAGAATAGTGGTATAATCCTAGAGTAGCCAAGAGCATGGGCACTGGGTAGAACAGAGCAGGTACATCTGAAGCAGCACATGAGAGGGGCCAAGTGCATCAACAGTCCATGGCAAGGCACAGAGCAGGTACATCAGAAGCAGCACATGAGAGGGGCTAAGTGCATCAACAGTCCATAGCAAGGCACAGGTACATCAGAGGCAGCACATGAGAGGGCACAATGCAGTATCAGAACAGCAACAGGGCAGTGTTCATAACAGAGCAGTAACATCTGAGGCAGCACATGAGAGGGGCCAAGTGCATCAACAGTCCATGGGAGAGGACAGAGCAGGTACATCTGAGGCAGCACATGAGAGGGGCTAAGTGCATCAACAGTCCATGGCAAGGCACAGGTACATCTGAGGCAGTACATGAGAGGGGCTAAGTGCATCAACAGTCCATGGCAAGGCACAGGTACATCAGAGGCAGCACATGAGAGGGCACAATGCAGTTTCATAACACCAACAGGGCAGTGTACATAACAGAGCAGGTACATCTGAGGCAGCACATGAGAGGGCACAATGCAGTATCAGAACAGCAACAGGGCAGTGTTCAAAACAGAGCAGGTACATCTGAGGCAGAACATGAGAGGGCACAATGCAGTATCACATCAGCAACAGGGCAGTGTTCAAAACAGAGCACATACATCAGAGGCAACACAAGTACGTGGTTTAAGCGCCCCGTCCCAAGGACGTTAATAATGCAAGGGTGGTTACAATGGACAATCTAGACACCAAGTCAAATGACATGTGAGTGATGGGAGCTACACCTCACAGCACAGAATCTGGTGGACTGCTTGACCTAGTCACCTCGGACACACTGCCAGCACCTGAAACAGGAGTGTGAGACACAGCCACAGCTCGAGTGACAGACACATGAGCCATAGACCCAGACACATTGCCAGCACCAGAAACAGGAGTGTGAGACACAGCCACAGCTCGAGTGACAGACACATGAGTCATAGACCCAGACACACTGCCAGCACCAGAAACAGGAGTGTGAGACACAGCCACAGATGTAGTGACTGACACATGAGCCCTAGACCCAGACACACTGGCAGGACATGTCCCTGTACAGTGACCAACAAATACCATGGCAGCATCTGAGACATGAGAGTGGCGGACACACACAGTGCCAGTACTTGAAACTGTAGAGTGTACAACTGACACAGTGCTACTACATGATGCATGACAGAGAACAGACACAGTGCCACTATCTGACACATGAGAGTGAACTGCAGCTGACCCACTAGGACCACTGAAATGATGAGCCACAGGGCTGTATGGGCCAGGAGGCAGGGTGGCTCTGGGAGCTGGGGACAGCTGTACTGGAGCGAAATTGGGTTTGTCAGGTGTCACTGGTGTGTGTCTCCGTTTCTTTTGGATATGTGGTGGCACCCTGGGCATGACTGGACTGGTAAGTTATGTGGCCTCACCAGACACATCACCCATCAAAGGTGGATCATGTGCTGGTGGTGGTCTGCTCTCTGGGGACATGCTGGACCCTGCTTGACGTTTGCTGTGGCCCTGCCTTCTGCCCTCTGCATCATGTGTAATGGGGTATGCAACAACAGTGTACTCCTTCCTCTGCCTCTGCGGGGTGTGGATGGGAGTAGAGGTATGGCGGGACTGCACCGCTGACACATGTGTTTTACGTTCCTTCAACAACATCAGCCTCAGGGCAGCCAGGGGTGATGTATGCCTGTCCTTGATGGAGCTCGTGTCCATGGGAGAACCCTTGGCCCTGGGATGTTCCGTGGCCGTAGGAGGTGTCCTGTCTCTGGAATGTCCCTGATCCCTGGGCGTTGCCCTGTCCCTGGGAGCAGGCTTGTCCTTTGTAGCGTCCCTGCCCTTGGGAGGTGCCCTTTCCTTCGTAGTGTCCTTGTCCTTGGTAGTGTCCCTCGCCTTGGGAGGTGCCCTTTCCTTTGTAGTGTCCTTGTGCTTGGTAGTGTCCCTGGCCTTGGGAGGTGCCCTTTCCTTTGTAGTGTCCTTCTCCTTGGTAGTGTCCCTGGCCTTGGGAGGTGCCCTTTCCTTTATAGTGTCCTTGTCCTTGGGAGTGTCCCTGCCCTTGGGTGCTGCCCTTCCCTTTGTAGTGTCCTTGTCCTTGGGAGTGTCCCTGTCCTTGGGAGGTGCCCTTTCCTTTGTAGTGTCCTTGTCCTTGGGAGTGTCCCTGCCCTTGGGTGCTGCCCTTCCCTTTATAGTGTCCTTGGGAGTGCCCCAGTCCTTGGGAGGTGCCCTTTCCTTTGTAGTGTCCTTGTCCCTGGGAGTTTCCCTGCCTTTGGGAGTACCTTTTGAGGGGGATGCCTGTGTTACATGTGAATCCCTTTCCCCCAACACCCCTTGAGGATCCTGTGTGTCAAATCCAGGGTAGCTGATGTCATGTTCGGTGAAAGATTTCCTAGTCCTAGTCCTAGGGGATGGTGTCTGTGCCCTCCGTGCCCTGCCTTGCTGCCTGTGGCTGCTTTGAGTGCAATACCCCGACAATGAGGCCTGATCTGAAATGTCACTCTCCCCTGAGACATCAAGTGGTGTGGATGGGGAAACTGCAGTAGCACCCTGTCCATGTGACTGTAGAATGGCTGCAGACACAG
Source organism: Lissotriton helveticus (assembly GCF_964261635.1). Classification (NCBI taxonomy): domain Eukaryota; kingdom Metazoa; phylum Chordata; class Amphibia; order Caudata; family Salamandridae; genus Lissotriton; species Lissotriton helveticus. The sequence continues at coordinate 335,369,254 of NC_136057.1, read as the reverse complement.
TGTTTGCTAATGACTGAACTGTTCTGTGGAGACCAGCAACATCGCCATGCATCCCCTCCATGAATGCTACCACCTGCCCCAACTTCCTATCATGATCTTGGAATGCATTGATCATGTTGGTCTGCCCTACACACAGCTGTCGCAGCAGATCAACAGCCTCAGAACAAAGTGCACTTTGTGTCACAGGGGCAGGGGCAGCAGTGTCTGCTCCCCCTACTCTGGCGAGCATGCGCAGTACTTCTTGCAGTTGGGGGCAGTGTGGGCCCTATGTGCTGTGTACCGACTGATGGTGTTGATTGCCCACTCCCTGCGTCTGCCAACAGTCCTGACTCACCAAAATTGTCTGAAGATGAGGACGATGGTGTCTCCACATGTGAGTCATTAGGGACGATTCTGTCCCCCTCTCTGGGGCTGCCCTCTTCAGTGTCAGTCTGCGTGTGTGTGACCTCGGATCCGGATGCATTGCCACCACTCATGTCAGTCGCCTGTGGGTCAGTACCCTCGGCAATATCTGAAAGAGAGAGAGAAGATGTTTACCTAAGTGCCACACTCACGTACTGAAGGTTACAAAATCACAACTTTCCTTACAGTCCATTAACATGGAGCAACCATCGTGCACACAACCCACCCCTACCAGACATCCTCATGTCAAAGAACCGGGGGTGCGTGTGAAACATGTAGATCAAACACACAAGGTAAGTGCATGCAGATCACAACACATGTCATGCCACGGCACCACAGACCTCAACGGCATGTCCCGGAAACCTCCACTACAAAGCAACTGGTATGTCCACCTGGCGGACATGGATGCTAACGCTCATTCCGCTAATGGCACCAACATGCAATTGCATCAAAATATACGCACCACGGATGTCACTAGTGTCGGACTACCAATACATGCATGCACTCACAAGTCACAGACACTGCTTACCGCTAGTTTGCTGTTGATCCCCTCTCAGCCGGGCGGAGAGGTCCGGATGCGTCACAGCTATGATACGGTGCATTAGAGGGGTCATGGTGCGTCGTGCAAGCCGGTTTGTTCTCGGAATCAGCCCCAGTGTCATCTCCGCCACATTCTTGCTGAGCCTGGAGATGTCGTCCCAGTGCTTGTGGCAGTGTGTGTCGTCTATTGCACACCCCCACTGCCCGTACATCACGTGGTATGGTCCTCCACACGGCCTTGCGAAGGTGCAGCTTGACCTACCATGATGGGAGACAAGAGTGGAACGTCACTGGACAGTTGGACATTCACAAACAGAGTAGCAACAGGTATCTGTCAGCAGCCATGCACAGTACAATACATGCAGGGCAAGAGTCGGGGTACCACGCGTGTGGACGGCGTCCCCCCACTTAGTTAACCATGACCTCGATAACTGGAGTAAATGGAGCCACACATTCACTCTTTGGCCTCTTGGGGCAAGATCGGAGCTCATCCTGAACGCTGCTCATGTGCTGGGTTCTCTCATGCAATCACATCTAAGGGGTGAACGAGAGGACCAATGAGTTTGATTTTGCAAGACACCTATTTTGACGTCTCTTCCTGTGGTGACGTCTGCGTCACCCCACTTCTTTTGTTAGGACTTGTGCCCTGAATACATGTGAAGGTCCAACAGCACACCGCCAAGCGTGCGGAAGCCAGGAGTCATTGACCACCTCATGCACATCAACAAGTCCCTCACTGCACTTATCACCTGTCCGGGGGCACCATACAGCCGTTCATAGTGGCGGAGCACACCGACCACAAGGACATCCAGCTCCGCTGCGGTGAAGGGACGAGACCGGATCTCTTGCACTCCCGACATGGCAAGGTCCAGGACTATGGCACTACAGCAGCAGTTGTTGGATAGCTCAGCAGCAGGAGGTCGAGGTGATGGGTGCAAGCAGCAGTTGTCGGATAGCTCAGCAGCAGGAGGTCGAGGTGATGGGTGGAGGCAGCAGTGGTTGGATAGCTCAGCAGCAGGAGGTCGAGGCGATGGGTGCAGGCAGCAGTGGCTGGATAGCTCAGCAGCAGGAGGTCAAGGTGATATGTGCAGGCAGCAGTGGCTGGAAGCAGTGAATGTGTGCTGCTGAAATGCACTCATTCATAGGGCCCTGAGCTTACATCAGTGGCACACGTCTGCAGCAATTGGTTTTTCCGGGATGCCACATTCAAAATTATCCAATGACTGGCCCTGGTGTGGCGGTGCTCGACTTCCGCTATTTTTGAATGCACTTACGCGCACCGCGTTACCTGTTTCCATTGGCTACATGTACACGGACTGTCACGGTCACACACCGGCAACCGCATGTGCGCGCTACCGCGATGGTGCATCATTTGAATTTACTCACTCACTGCCGTCGCTATGGCGGGGTACGCATTCCGCGGGGGTGGGGCAGGTCTAACACATACTTTTGAATATGCCAGTGGAAATGGCAGTTGCTAACCCCCCTGACAGTCACATTGCAGCACCCACCGCACACCGCCGTGCCTGGCCGGTTACCCACCAGCGGCCCTGGCCGGTCACCCACCGCCGGGTACTGGTGATAGGTGACCGGCCAGGGCCAGCGGTGTGTAACAGGGCCGGTGGTGGGTGACCTACCGATGCATTGATGTCAACCTGGCATGGATGGCGTGGCCGGTCACCCACTGCCAGTACCCGGCGGTGGGTGACCGGCCAGGGCCGGCGGTGTGTAACCGGGCCGGCGGTGGGTGACCGACCGGTGCATTGATGTCACCCTGACATGGATGGCGTGGCCGGTCACCCACCGCCAGTACCCGGCGGTGGGTGACCGGCCAAGGCCGGCGGTGTGTAACTTGTCCCGGCGGTGTGTGACTGGCCAGGGCCGGTGGTGGGTGACCGGCCAGGCACGGCAGTGGGTGACCGGCCAAGGCTGGCGATGTTTGACCGGCCAGGGCCGGCGGTGTGTGACCGGCCATGGCCAGCGGTGTGTAACCAGGCTGGCGGTGGGTGACCGGCCAGGGCCGGCCGTGTGTGACAGGCCAGGGCCGGCGGTCTGCAGTGGTTGCTGCATTGTGACTGTCTGTGGGTTACCAACTGCCATTTCCACTTGCATATTCCAATGTATGTGTTAGTCTGCCCAGCCCCCGCGGAATGCGTGCTCCGCCATAGCGACGCCAGTGAGTGAGTACTTTCAAATGATGCACCATGGCGATAGCGCGCACATGCGGTTGCCGGTGTGTGACCGTGATGGTCCTTGACCATGCAGCATATGTTATGCACAATTGCAGTATCAAGGATCAATGTCTGTGTTGGGGGATGACATCCCTGGATAACGTGTGTACACACACTGCATGTCTCTGCACACATGTAATGTTCATGTTTGAACTTGTATGTCAGGACATGTCCAGAATGCATCAAGAATCATTATGTCAAGTCAATGGCCCGTGTCCACGTGTGTCATTCATGTACATTTGCTGCATGTGTGGTCAAACTATTGACCTTGCCAATGGGTAACAAAGGCCAGTGATGTGCACACAAGTTCCATCAGATGTGCATGTCGATGTGTTGCGTCTTGGTTTTGCGGACACACATTTCTATTAGTACACATCTACACAGTACATCAAGGTTGTATACACACAGTCAAAAGCTGTTGTGAGTGTGTTGTTTGTGTGTGCAAGTAGCAATGATGGGGGTATACATGCATTCTGTGTATGCGTATGTGTGTCGCCTGCTGTGTGCCCATGCATGTCATGTGAGGGTGCACAGCATTGTAGGTGGGGTCATGGGTGCATGAAGACAAGGAGGTTGTGTTCCATGTACGTGTTGTGTGTGCACGTCCATGTGTGTCTGTGGGGACGCTTGTAGACACTTGGGCCGTCAGTCATGTGAGGTTAGTTGTTCTTTCAACATGTGTGCACGTTACATTGGACATGTGTGCACACAGGATGTTATTTGTAGGTGAACATTGTGTGTGTAGTTAGCTCTACTGCCTCATATTTCGGTCACATCACACATACAAGCAGTGTCTGCAAGATGTCTCATTTGTATTGTGTTGGTCAAGATGTGATAGTGTGGCACAGCTATGCGGTGTTGGTCCATTGACATGTGCTCCCATTGTGATGTATTCCTATAGGTTCTGAATCGATCCCCCTATTCCTGACCCTATTCTGGTTAACAAACTAACAAGTTAACTAAGTAGTCAGCCCATGAGGCAGAAAACCCCCATGATGCAGATACCGTTATCTGACGCAGTCACACTACGGCACAGGAACGTGTTATCTGATTAAGTCATAACGCTTGCGATCTAATTAGACAAGCGATATTCCTCCAGCCCCTGATAAGGCATACGGAGTTCTCATAACAAATCAAACCTATGACAACCTGGGCAAAACCCTGCGGCCATTGTTTTGATTTCACCGAGAACTTCAGTAAAAGAATGTGCTAACGAGCAAGTCGTATGACATCCTTATTGACGTATCTATGTCCATCCTTACGTCAATCTCGGCACCTTAAAGGTATAAATATTACCGATATTGCCCTATGCAAACACACGCGTGGTGACGAGACGGAGCAGCCATACTTGCCGAAGCGAAGAGCAGAGCAGACCCCGCTGGCGCAGCCCCGCCTTTCTGACGCGCTGAGAGAAGCTGCTTTCTCCTGCCGAGAAATCCAGCACCGGCGTTTCCGGGTAGCCCTCGCAGGCAGCCTGGAATATCGAGACCAGAGACGAGAGATACCATCCCTCATTCAACCTAGATTCCAGGTACAGAACTGAATAACCCCTCACAGAGAATTCTTTAGTTATTCACTTGGCAAAAACAAACTTAACTTAAACTGTAACTTTCTATTCCCGCCCACGTATTAGACTTAGGTCAGGTACACGGGGTAGGCGTATTTAGAAACACCAGTTGAGTACGTTTAGTCAAATGTATATGTGTATGTAATATATTTTATTCATTTTTAAACATCTTATGGCTTAGAAACCATATCAATGTTTTTACAGTATTATTTTATACTATTGCTTTTAATGTATGCACTTTACTTAACTATAAGTATTGCAATAATATCGATCCATTTCTCTTGTATGAGAAAAGAGACTGATCAATAAATAACACCTTTTTATTGAACACGCCCGTCTCTTCCTTTTCTCTACATTCTGATGAGACTAAGAATGCACGTACTGACTGAGTAAAATAAATTGCCTTTTGTTCACACGACTCTCGAGATATACTCTTGATTAAGGGAGAGCAAAGTTGTCATGTTCTATGGTTGTCAGAAACTAAATCCCTTCTTGTCTAATCAGGGAAGTTAAGTCCTCCTTGAACATTCGAGAAAGTTTCTAGTGAACTCTGAGCTAAGCTGGCAAACCCAAAACTTTAAGTCTAGTATCGACAGTAGTAGACCTAGTTAACGTCTGGTCTAGGCCTTTACTGCTGTAGGTATTATTCCAATGCGCAGAGCCTATTGGGATGATAGGAACTACACTACATGGCGCCCAACGCGTTTGGAAAGGGCGATAAAACTAACGTAAGACATTTAGAGTAACTCAGTCGTGCTTTCTCATTCAGACCCCTTTTCCCAAATACTCCAAAGACGTCTGGAGTGGGTGAAAGGTTATATCCGCCAGACCTCGCAGGAGGGAACTCCTATGTATGGTTCTTGGTACAAGTCAACGTTGAAGGATACACTGTTCCAAAATATTGTGCATCTAATCTTTGTTTCCATAAGAAACCTGATCTACAAACAAACAAAATAACCATCCTGTCGGTAAAATGTCAGACAATGAGGATGAAAGAGAGGCAGTTAGATTAGCAACTGAACTCGCAGCAGCTGATGCTACCATGCAAGACGCAGACCCGGATATAATACTCATCCCGGTCATTAAAAGAAAATCTATAACTTTAAAACTTATAGAAAATGGACTGACACCTAGAGGTGGTACAGTCATATTCGTAATTGAGGCACACGAATATCGGCAGACAGAGGTATACTATTCATGGATAAATTTTCCAGCAGCAAATCCTGTAACAAAGTACTTCCACTATTACAAAATAGAGGAACCTCCTGAAACATACACTCCTTTCGAGGAGGTGGAAGTACCACTCAAATTTCAAGAGCATTTGCTCTTATTTGATGGCGCCCTAAAACATAATAATCACATCACCAGGCTCGGTCCTTTAGGTAGACCAGGAGCAACGTGGCCGGTCCTAGCCGGATACACACCACATCCAGACATCGATGGGATGTCTGCACCAAACCTTTTAACACAGCTAAAACAACTAATAAAAATACACAGACAATTAGTCCAATATGTGATGCGGACTTCAACAATTCAGCCAGCGATTAAACTCCCACAGCTGACCCCTCACCAGGGGAACACAAATAAAATTACACCACAGAACATCCAGTTCTGCCTAGGTAAAGTACCGGCTAAACGGGAACAAATACCATTCTGGCTAGCGCAGAAAATCACCCAAATAGAGGCGGTGATTCCAGACACCACCCCGCTAGAAAAGCACAGGATTCTGACTATCTGTCTTCCAATGGGAATCGCACCACACATTGAGGACTGTGACACTTGGGGTACAGTCTTTGCTTCCATCTACACAAAAACGCACGGTGTTCTATCCATTTCGGTAATACCAGATGTGCTAAAACAAATTCAAGATGAATATGGTCCTGAACCCGCTTTAACTCTTGGTATGAAATTACTAAAAGACTTCAAGCAGGTCTCGGCTATATTATTAGCCAACATAAAGGGAGAAGCAGCAAATGTGGCGATCCGCCAGAGGTTAAAAGAGACAGATATAGCAGACCAACCAGCTGAAATTGCCAGAATCATAGAAAAATCCTATGAGGAACTAGGTAGAGATAGTTTAGGTGGAATACCAGTAAAACCGCAACTAATTGAAAGTCCTGAAAAAATATTTTTTAATAATAATTCTACATCACCAAAAAAGAACTGGGATGGAAACAAACAAGCCAATCCTAAAGAAAAGAAATTCCAGTCCCGAGGAAGGTCTCCTAGGCGAAGAGAAAAATCTCCGAACCAAAGACACAGGTCACCTCAGAGTGACCCCTCTGGGAAAAGATATAACCTTAGAAATAGGGATAATATTAAAAAGCCTGATAGATATCAAGACATTGATATACGTCCCTCTCAATCTTTTCAGACTTCCTCGCAGAAATCGGAAAGAAGAGGACGATCAGAACAAAGAGAAGAGCACACCAAGTCCAAAGACAAGGAACCTGCTCAGCTAAAAAAGAAATTACAATTTCCAAAAAAGAAGGTAGCCAGTATCAAGGTAGTTAACAATGCCGAGAATACTGAGGACACAACTGAAAAACGGAGAATGGGCTCAGACAATGCTAGACAGCGCAGCAGAAGTGAGCATAGCTCGCAAAGTCCTTATGAATCATCTGGAGACAGTGGACACGAATGAATATCTTCAAGTGGAAACTGCGGACACCAGAGTTAGCAAACCTCACAAAATACACGAAATAACATTGTGTATAGAGGGAGATAAGACTAGGAAAATAAGGGGACTATTTTGGGATAATCTCTCCAAGGGCTATGATATCCTTCTAGCTGAAAAAGACTGGCCACCAGAGTTTGTCAGGGAGTGCCCTCATGGCGAAGAAGTAATTATGCCTGCCTTCTCAAATCAAATTCCTATTCATAAAAAATACACACTTGCTAGAAAGTGGGCAGTGGCTCTAGCTCCTGCTTTATATAAAAATCACGTGGGATGGGATGAGGACTCTCCTCCTCACAAAATCCAGTTAAAATCACAACCTACTGCACAAAGGCAGTACCCAATTAAGCAAGAAGCTAAAAAACAGGTAAATGAAATACTAGATCAGCTAGAATACCAGGGGGTGATTGAAACTTGCACCTCACAAATGAACAACCCTTTGTTTCCGGTCTCCAAACCAGACAATTCATATCGTCTAGTTTTGGATTACCGACACCTTAACACATGTTGCAAAACTTTTGCAGTGCAAAACTCACATAGTGCTGCACTAATGAATAACATAGTGCGCAAAAAATACAAAACAACATTATACATCTCTAATGGATTCTTTTGTCAAAACATAGCACCAGAGAGCAGATATTTAACTGCATTCTCAATAAACGGCACTCAAAAACAATTCTGTCGGTTAGCCCAGGGGTACAAGAACAGCCCGGGGGTATTCTCAGCGAGAATAACAGAATTACTACAACTATATGATGATGAAGCATTATCTTATGTCGATGACATTTACTTAACAGATGATGACTTGGAGACTCACTTGAAAAGAGTGAACACCATAATACTTGGGTTCGCTGCAGAGGGTTACAAATTCAACTTTAAAAAATCCAGAATTGCCCATCTGACAGTCCTGTTCGTAGGCTATGAATTATCAAGTGTAGCCTGGATTACAATCTTCTAGAACTAGAAGAATTAAAAAATCTAGAATATGAAAAAACATACCCTCTGCCAACCGATATTCTGCCTTTACGACATTACGCCTGTGTAATTTATACAGACGGACAGGCTCAACCCCCCGTTTGGGGCAAACAGGCATACAACCCCACATGTGGGATTACAAAAGAAGTGTGGCGCGGAGGTAAACTAAAACCTCTATTAACAAAAACACACTCAGTAGAAACTAATTCAGAACAACAAACTGAAATATTAGCTTTGAAAATGGCGCTAGATAATGCGGATCGCGAATTCCCGACACTTATAGTGTCAGATTCATATTACTGCGTCAAATCATATAACAAGGATTTGCAGACATGGATTCGAAACGGTTACAAAGATGACACAGATGCACCAATAAAGCAGAAACTGCTCTGGGAACAAATAGCTCTTTTACAAAAAGAACTACCAAAGACTCACATGACACACTCACTGAGTCATCAGCGTGATGGCGTTCACGTTGCAGGGAATTCATTGGCTGATGAGGCCGCGAAGGCAGCTGTGCAAACGGCTTCCGTAGCTGCCATCACCCGGTCAAAAACAAAAATAGACAGCGAAATATTACAAGCTGTCAGCGCTTCAGAAAAGGATCCGATAGAAACACTCCCGAAAGGCTTTCCAGTAAAATACTCATACATAACTGATGCAAACAATGTTCCTTTTGCTCGAATCCCTGGAGTGGGGGATAGGGCAATTCCAAACATGGAACATAGGTTAGGACTAATAATAGCGGCACACGAAGGGCTTGCTTCTATCCATGCTGGCGTCTCAGCCACAGTATCATTATTAAAACAGAGATACTGGTGGCTACAAATGAGAAGACAAACAAGGAACTATGTTCTAGAATGTGAAATATGTCAAAAAATGAAAGTATCAACGGTGAGACGTCCAGCGCAGACGCCCCTTCTAATCTCGGATAAACCATTAGCCTGTGTTTATCTAGATCACTGCGGTCCCTTACAAAGGGACGGTAACTATAAATATATCTTGGTCGCAGTGGATTCATGCACGAGATTCATATGGATGTGGCCCCAGCGAACGGCTGACGCCAGAACTGTTATAAAAGATTTGCGAGTCTTTATCGGCACATACGCAATACGCAATTGGCATGCTGCATTCGGACCACGGTCCTGCTTTTAGCTCTAGAGCTTATAAGGAGGCCATGGTCAGCATGGGCGTGGCATTGCGGTACTCTTGTCCATTTCACCCTGAGGGGAACGGAATTGTTGAAAGAAAAAACCGTGACATAAAGCAATCTATAACGGCAAAGGTATTAGGTTCGGGAGCTGGGTGGGTCAAACATCTAATAAGTGTCCAACGTAGTCTAAATAACTTGCCAAGAAATTCTCTGAAGGGATTCAGTGCGTACGAATTATTATTTGGAACTAGGATGTTGATCTCTGACATTGATAGTCAGACTTCAGTGGTAGAAGGAAAAAGCTTTGATATCAAAGACCGTTTGGCTATTTTGCAGGACTTAAACAAAACAAGAAAAGACCTGAGCAACATAAAATTGAAACAACAGCCAACAACCACTGAAGAACCACCACCTGTCCCAGCAAGACCTGTCTGGATTCCAAAAGTCGGGGATCTAGTCAGGGAAAAGATCGCGGTAAAGAAGGAATTTGGGCCTTCTTACAGAAAAGCAGTTCCTGTCTTGTCTGTCAACGGGACAAGATCAGTTGTACTACCGCCACTTGCTGGAAAAAAGGAGAACCGAGTTGTATCCATCGACCTGGTAAAACCACAACATGTGGCCGATAACAAACAGTAGGCCAAGTGGACTCCCAATAAGTAGCAGAACACCAAGGTTTGCTACCAGTACAGAGGTCCTAACGAAGAGGCTCATCACATTCGAAACGCCTACAGAAGAACAACAAGGACTATGCAGCAATGCAATAGAACTCAGACCTCTGAAAACCCAAATAAAAACATTTAGCAGAGACACACCAATCTATAATGAAGTACCAAGTGAAAATGCAAGAAACAGAAATCCTGAACCAATTGGAACAATTGACAGAACTGCATCCGGCTACTTCATAAACTTCGATGATTCCTCTGAAGGCTTCAGTGAATCAAAGACACAGCCATCATTAAAAACCTTTAAAGATAAAGCTAAAGAACTTTTGAAACAACTGAAAGAAACATATCTGATTTCCCCATGGATTGAATTTTGGGTGGGTTTTGGTGCATTTATCCTCATACTTTGGCTCATCATGGTACTTACTTTGGGACGCTTCATTGAGGGAAAATATGCAAAAATGGACACAGCAAGTCAGAAAATCAACTTGATCCTCAAACCACACACATCTTCACACATCGAGAAAAGAGAACTTTCTTCAGTCAACTTCACAGCCAATCCGATACCGGGTGGGGTAGCCTGGGACAACACTGACTATGAAATTTATGGTCCGGTCGAAATCCTGAAATATCCACACCAAATTAAGATCTCCTTGAGTGACTTTGTAAAACCAAGCTCATTTGCTGATGATTGGGACTTCGAAAGCATTAATAATATGATGTCTGACTTAGTAATGTCTGCTAAATTTACCAAACATGATTATTTGCAGGGTTCTACAAATTATGATAGTATGTACTGTTATAACCACTATGGTAACCAATTTTTACATAGATCTGAACCTAGAAATGTTTTAAATTATAATCAATGGGAACATTGTGCAACCCCTCCAAAAGGAAGCTCAAGGACCTTCTATGACAAATATTCATACTTTTCAGGTTTTAACACAAGTAATGCTGAAGCATTCTATTTTAAATTGTCAAACACGACAGGGACAAAGACCATGATAACCAACACAAAATTGATATATTCAGACTCATTTTTTGAACAAATGAATACTTTTGGTTTTGATTATTGGGACAAAAATGTTGAATTGAAAAGTGTTTGGGGTACAAAAGAATGGCAAGTGCAGGGCATAGAATCTATGTTTAGAGCCTGCATGATCCCAGAACAAATGATATTTTTAAATGACACTGTTCAACAAACCACCTGTCTTGGCCTAGCCAAAATCAAAGACTTAAATAAACCGTCTATTCCAAAGCCAACAATGTTCAGCAATAGCTCTACAGATGAAGAGATAGACGTAAATTATGTATTAAACCAAAACAGAACACATCCTGATTGGAAACAGTGGTTGATCTGGCCCACAGATACAAATAACTGTCAAGACAGATTCCTGAATAAAACACAGGGGTTGAAAATGACCAGGCCAGACCCTAGATAGCCCCAAAGACATCACCCAGGGATAATAACCACTTACAGTGTGGGCAAATTATGCCTTCAATGGCTACAAACTTCCACACTGGCAGAAATTAAACAACACCTAACTTTACTTACTGATGGTGCTGACTTGCGTGATTTCATTATGGGACCGCGCAAACAGCGTCACTCAAATTGAAACAGCAGAGAGAATACGGGAAATTGACCGTATTAATTTGGAAAAATCACTTTCTGTAGTGGACAATGGGTTAATGACTCTGTCCTCAAGAATTTTTTCTTTGGACAGCATTGTGTCTTCAGCAATCGACATATTGTCGCAAGACTTACTGTTATTACAACACGGTCAGTCACAATTGCGCTCTATTGTACAGCTTGGCTGGACGTTACAAAATCTGCGTTCAGGCTATGTGCCTTGGCGTTTAATCAACACAACGTCACTATTCCAAATCTTTAACCTTACTGATAGACAAATCAGTATGGCACAAAAGGGTGCTGATTATACAATCTTGAGCATTGAAAAACTCGAAAGATTACCAGTGACAATGTCAGAACGACCTGTCAGTGAATGGATAATACATGGGATAATAAATATTCCAATCTCAACCTTCAGGTTTCAATACTGCCAAAAATATATACAGGCTGGCATGTACGAGAAATTGGGAAAGGGGTACATTAAAACATCATGGAACCTGCCCTATTCACATGCATGTGTCAGTAATAAAGGACAGAAAGTGTTTCTTAGTGGCAATAATTGTGCGATGTCACTAAGTGGCACACTTCTGGGTAACGGAATTAGTTTGCATGGAGCCTGTGAAGGGAATTCATACAACCTTTCATGTCACCAGCAAGGCGCACCTGCAACAGAAATAGAACCATTCTTTCAAAGACTCTATAATGGGAGTTACATTCTAATTGTAGACCGCAGATGCTGTAGTCTTATGCCCGGGACTCCTTATCTAGTAACTACGACTGCGAAGGTCAAGTGCTGTGGACGCTCATTGTTCCCCAGCTCCTTTCCAGACAGGGAGGCAAGGGCATGGCCCAATTTGAAAATTACTTCTATTCGAATAGATACTTTAAGCAGAATGAAAACAGTGCTTCTTCAGACGCCTACTAGGCTCACGTCATCAAAAGAAACGTATGATCTACAAGTCGCAAGGACGACTGCAGAGATACATTCATTGTTATCAACTAATTCCCCCATACATTTCGCGGAAATTCTAAACGAAATCTTAAATATTTCTGATACCAATGGGGTCTCAAAGGTATTTAAGACAGTATTTTCGATGGCATTAACACCATTCAAAGCCATACTGGGTATTTTTCCAGATTTCGTCCATTCGATTTTTGGCGGACTTCCCCTGATCTTGGGACTATTTGCAGGAATCCTATTCTTAGTCCTTATTTTTCGTTATGGCAACCCATGTCACAGAAAAAACTCTTGCGACAAGGGAAGAAACAATCCTAGCCATTGGATACCGGGACCGGATATCAAAAATCCTGGGACTCTCCCGGCTTAGAGACCTGAACATGACTTGGTTTCTATCATTTCGACCAATGTGGCAAAGATGTGTTTTACCTGTATTAAGGTGTCTGCTATGCGGAGAAGAATGCGTGTTAGACACCTGTCTGACGCTACAATCGGATGCGCCAATGGATGCAGAAACATTGTTGAGCCCGATCAAGGTTCATGCTTTGTGCTGCCCTCAAAGGCTACCAATCCTGATGACGGCATTCGTGGAAGCTTCACCACTACGATTGATGGGTAGTGAAGTTCAAGATGAAAGCAGCATCGATCAGGTACGACCTTCTGTCAGCAATGCGAATCAGAATGTCAATGGAGACAATCATGCGCACGAATGCATGATTACACCTATATCCGAGTTAGTGGAACTTTCCCAAGAAGCTGTTGACAGTTTTTTCGAAAGCCTAAATGATATGATGTTCTCACCAGAGCAGAAATAGAGACTTTTGAACAAGCTCGCACACGGCGTTCCCTGAATTCGGCCTTCAACTTTAAAACTAAAGTCACATGAACAATTTTCCCTCCAGTTCACGGACAGCAATTTTTCAGCAGCCCCAAAATATTTTTTCATATTTTTCGGGACACTATCTTCTGCTTAAAGTAAGAACTATTCTTAAAGAACTAAGGTTTCTAAATTTTAGATAGCTTATAGATATAGCTTATAGACATTAGCTGCCCGCTGGTATGTTCATAAATATTTTAAATATTTTATTCTGTGATGGAATGGTCTCGAACTTTTTTTCTGTATTAAGAGCCATTTCATGTGTAATTCTCATATACAAAATAGCAATAATGTATACAAATACGATTACTTTGGTATTATTCTACAGCTTGAGTGCATACAATACATATGACTGCAATTTTTCCGTATATTTGAAAATTTCGAAATGCATTTATGTATTTTGGGGTGGTAAGGTATACACTATACTCTGTAGTATGTTGTACTATGTTATACTATGCATAGATTAGTAAATATGACCATAGTTAGCGTGGAGTGGGTGTGATGTATTCCTATAGGTTCTGAATCGATCCCCCTATTCCTGACCCTATTCTGGTTAACAAACTAACAAGTTAACTAAGTAGTCAGCCCATGAGGCAGAAAACCCCCATGATGCAGATACCGTTATCTGACGCAGTCACACTACGGCACAGGAACGTGTTATCTGATTAAGTCATAACGCTTGCGATCTAATTAGACAAGCGATATTCCTCCAGCCCCTGATAAGGCATACGGAGTTCTCATAACAAATCAAACCTATGACAACCTGGGCAAAACCCTGCGGCCATTGTTTTGATTTCACCGAGAACTTCAGTAAAAGAATGTGCTAACGAGCAAGTCGTATGACATCCTTATTGACGTATCTATGTCCATCCTTACGTCAATCTTGGCACCTTAAAGGTATAAATATTACCGATATTGCCCTATGCAAACACACGCGTGGTGACGAGACGGAGCAGCCATACTTGCCGAAGCGAAGAGCAGAGCAGACCCCGCTGGCGCAGCCCCGCCTTTCTGACGCGCTGAGAGAAGCTGCTTGCTCCTGCCGAGAAATCCAGCACCGGCGTTTCCGGGTAGCCCTCGCAGGCAGCCTGGAATATCGAGACCAGAGACGAGAGATACCATCCCTCATTCAACCTAGATTCCAGGTACAGAACTGAATAACCCCTCACAGAGAATTCTTTAGTTATTCACTTGGCAAAAACAAACTTAACTTAAACTGTAACTTTCTATTCCCGCCCACGTATTAGACTTAGGTCAGGTACACGGGGTAGGCGTATTTAGAAACACCAGTTGAGTACGTTTAGTCAAATGTATATGTGTATGTAATATATTTTATTCATTTTTAAACATCTTATGATAACCATATCAATGTTTTTACAGTATTATTTTATACTATTGCTTTTAATGTATGCACTTTACTTAACTATAAGTATTGCAATAATATCGATCCATTTCTCTTGTATGAGAAAAGAGACTGATCAATAAATAACACCTTTTTATTGAACACGCCCGTCTCTTCCTTTTCTCTACATTCTGATGAGACTAAGAATGCACGTACTGACTGAGTAAAATAAATTGCCTTTTGTTCACACGACTCTCGAGATATACTCTTGATTAAGGGAGAGCAAAGTTGTCATGTTCTATGGTTGTCAGAAACTAAATCCCTTCTTGTCTAATCAGGGAAGTTAAGTCCTCCTTGAACATTCGAGAAAGTTTCTAGTGAACTCTGAGCTAAGCTGGCAAACCCAAAACTTTAAGTGTAGTATCGACAGTAGTAGACCTAGTTAACGTCTGGTCTAGGCCTTTACTGCTGTAGGTATTATTCCAATGCGCAGAGCCTATTTGGATGATAGGAACTACACTACACCATCTACTCCCACACAGGAGGGCTCCAAATGTGCATCGACCCTACACTGTGCTGGAAGACATGGTTAACGAGGAGGTGATCCGCAAATTCAGGCTTGACCGACGAAGATTGCAGGAGCTTGTAGCCCAATTGTCACCTCATCTGCAGCCACGCAGGACATATCCGGGAGCTATTACACCCACAGCAAAGGTGATGGCGGCACTTCACTTTTTTGCAACTGGCACTTTCCAGTACACAGTTGGTCATGCCGGGGGGATGTCTCAATCCATGTTCAGCATGGTACTGCAGGATGTGCTGGATGCCATGATGCAGTACAAGGATGATTACATCCATTTTCCACGTCCGGCAGAGCTTGCTGCAGTGAAAGGAGACTTCTGTGCCCTGGGCCAGATCCCACACGTAGTGGGTCGATTGCTGGCACTCATATTGGTCTCATTCCACCCCAGGCACGTGAAGCAGTCTATCGCAATCGGAAGCACTATCATTCGATCAAAGTGCAAGTGGTGTGCCTGGCTGACCACATCATCTCACATGTGTGTGCAAGATTTCCAGGGTCGGCACATGACTCCCACATTCTGCGGAGCAGCATGGTCCCCCAACTGATGGCAAATGTGTGTCAAGAATGTGCGTGGCTTGTAGGTGAGTGTGCTGTGACAACTACTGTGTTGTATGTGTGTCATGCTGTTCCAAACAATCCTGGTAATGCTGTATGTGTCTGTTATCCTCCCACCTAGGTGACTCTGCGTACCCAAACCGCCCGTGGCTGCTGAGCCCCATACGGAATCCGACTACCCCCGGTGAATTGCGTTATAATGAGGCCCATGGGAGGACACGTCGGGTCATTGAACGTACTTTTGGACTGCTGAAGTCTAGGTTTTGCTGCCTGGATAAAACCGGAGGTGCCCTGCCATACTCACCAGGCAAAGTTTGCAAAATTGTGATCACCTGCTGCATGCTCCACAACCTGGCCTTGCGCAATAATATTGAACTGATCCTGGACCCTGAAGACCAACAGGTTGCTTCGCCTCCCATCCCACCCATGTCCACTGATGAGGATAGTGGGGAGGAAGAAGGTGTGGACCAGAGGCGTCAGCTCATTGCTCGCTACTTTCATTGAATGTGAGTAACTACCTCTTGTGCTGCTGGTGAATGCATGATGTGTGTTTGCTGGTGATGTGTGGATGTGGTGTGTGAATGCTGCCTGTTCTGGTATGTTCTGTTCGCTAATGGGTGTGTGATATGGTGTACATGCAATGCTAGATAGAAACAATACACTCCTGTACACTAGTTTCCATCAAGGATCGCTGAAACAGCACCTACCAACATCCCAAATGTTGCGAGTGAAAAGAATTATCTCAAACCAATCACAGGTTGAAATAGGTTTGAACGAAATGGGCAGAAGGTTTCACGAAAGAGGTTACCCTGAGGACACAATACAGAAGGCAAAAACAAGAGTTCGAGCAGCTACCAGAGAAGAAGTTCTCACAAGAACTCCTAGAAAACATGAAGACAGAATTGTCCTCGTATCTAAATTTTCAACTCTAAGTGCAGCATACAAAAGAATTATTTTGAGACACTGGCCAATTTTAAGAGCTGAACAAGACTTCGGAACTACCTTCACAAAATCTCCCATTTTTGCATACACGCGCAACGCAAACATCAAAGAAATATTGAATAGAACTCAACCTACCAGCAGGAAGCACAAAGGCACCCAACCTTGCATGAACTGTGGGAACTGTAATTGCATCATCAAGGGCACTTCCATAAACCATCCTATGAAGGGACACGAAATCAAACTGAGAGTTACCGCGACGTGTGACACACAGAACGTCATATACCTGATCAAATGCCCTTGCGGCATGATATACATTGGAAAAACGGAAAGGAAAATAAAAACTCGCATCAACGAGCACAAGTCCAACATTAGAACACAGAATCCGAAATCCAACGTGGCTGTACATTTCACAGAATCCCGACACAACGTCTCACAACTCAAATTTTTGATACTCGAGACAGTAGAAAAAGTTGAAGGAAGAGACAATAATAAAGAACTCTTAAGAAGAGAAATGGCATGGATTTTTAGATTGCAGTCCATGAAGCCAATGGGACTGAACGACCGTTTGGAATTTGCATGTTACCTGTAAAGGCGCCAACCTATGGTGCCGTATGTCGCCTACAGACCTTCCCACAGTGCAACTGTTTATTTTTCTAATTTACGTGTGCACGTGTTACCATTGCTGTTATCATTTTTACTGTATCATTTCACTGTGTTACTGTTAGCACATTGTATTTTCTTCATCTAGATCATCCCCGCAACCTCACATCACCCGGTCAGCACACCTTTTTTTAGCCCTCCGGCATAACACACTCACTCAAGATGGCCGCCACCCTAGACTTTCTCTATTTTTATTACCCGGAATCGCGTAACCACCCATTCACTTCCTGGTCCCCGGGAGGAGAAACACCGACACAGACGCCGCTTGAAACGCCGAACACCCTAACCTCGAGTAAGTGTTGTTTTAGTAACCCGAAAACAGAGTCGTATAGGCGCGCTCTGCGCAAGCAGCAAATAGACTCGGTTTACTGTTTTTTAACATTCCGTCACACTAATTTCTTATAGATGCCCAGCGACACAGGATATACGTGAGTTCCATACATGAACATTCTCTACCACTTTTAGGCACGTAACTGCACTTCCGAGCACATAGCTTAATAAAGTTATGAATTCACCATGGCCATCACTTTTACGTTCACACAACGAGCACCACGGAATCTACGCGGCTGAACCCAAGGCACATTCTTGTCATGAGTCGATCACTTTACCTCACTAGCCCTCCCTGCATGTTACGCTATTTTAGCATAGCACGTACACACCCCCTGAGCTACATCTTCTTTCATGTTGTTCACAGGAGCTCCCCGATGAAGGGTTCGCTACCCGAAATGCATTGGAGCTATTAAAAGAAATGCATAACCTACTGAATAAGCTCAACTAACTCACATTGAAAATAATCATGAAGCCAATGATGTAAATGTGAATAAATCTTGGAAACGTCCATCTTTGTGGCAGCTTGTTTCTTCAAGCACTGAAGGTGTGCACAAAACACAGGGATGCCACCAAACTGCATGGTGACACATCTACGATGTACATGCAATGCTCCCTGATGTGTGTCCTGTGATGCACTTAAGTACTGATGAGTGTGGTTTGTGGGATGTGGAAGTACGGTGTGGTTTGATGGGTCTGATTCAGTTTCCTGACAAGTGCTTGTTGTTCTCTCAATATCCCTAGGTCACTCCCAAAGAGGCACGATTCTCAAGAACATTGATCCCTGTACCTGATAATGACAACTAATTAGACATACATGTGATTAAAACATGGAGGTCACAAAGAATTGAGTGTTTACTTGGTGTTTATTTACAGGATGTGGATTTAAGTTAGTGCATATTTACAAATAGGTGTTGGGGGGAAGTGTGAGTTGAAGGTCATGGCAGATGAAAACACCGTGGTGACACCACATTGTGTGATGTACACCTAGTCCAACAGACGTGTGCCAATGCTTGGCATTGTGGGGCAGGATAGTTCGTAGAGTGAATGGCAGGCTCAAGGAAGGGTGAAGTCAGTGGCGGCCTCTCTTAGAGCGGGTGGATGGTGCATTGCCACTGTTCTCAGCTTGATCCAGCCTCGGATGGCCCCTCCGTCTTGGAGCCGGAGCGGAGACAGCTGGGGGGGCAGGTTGGTCAGGGGCCACCTCCCTGTCAGTGTCCTCGGGGGATGGTGGCGGTGGTGTTGGTGACCTGTCCCGCTGGCACTTGGGGGAGGTGGAGGTGGTGTGGCGCGGGATAACCGTTCCCTCCAAAGAGCAGTTTGCTGCCCCATGAGGTCAACAATTTGGCCCATGCGGGTGTCTATGGACCGCAACTCCTGGCTGTTCTGTAGTACATCTTGGTGAGCCTGATCCCCCTGTGCCTGCGACCGCTCATAGGATGCATGGACTCTAGCGATGGCCTCCAGGTTCTCGGTCCCAGGATGTGGTGAGTCTCGTTCCCCAGCTCGCCTAGCAGCTGCACTCCTGTTTCTGAGCTGTGGCCTCACCTGTGTCCTCCCCCGTCTACTCTCCTTGCTACCCTGAGATGTCGATGGCCCATTATCGGACGATGGGTCAGGCAGGGTGGCACAGGCAGGAGTGGTGGTGGTGGTGGTGGTGGTGGTAGCTGCACAGCTCACAATGGCAGGTGTTGGTGTAGTACCACTGGCCAAGGTGGTGGAGGCCGGGATGTCCTGGGAGGCTGGTGGCCCTGGGAGTCTGCTTGGGCCTGCATCGTCCTCTGCACCCGAGGTGTCCTGGGAATCCTCTCCGGAGAGACCTGGGTGTGAGGGTGGCGACTGGTGCTGGCGGTTGCTGGTTTCGCCTGTGAAGTTGTGATCACCTGAGGGACAAGAATTTCAGAATTAATGCTGTGGACATGACAGTTTTGATGTTGTTACATTACATATGACTATGGATTCAGGACATGGTTGCTGGTGTAATTGTGTTGGTGTGGTAGACAGTACAGGGCATTATGGTGGTGTAGAGGTGGGGAGACAATACTTGGATATGTGTGGTCGGGTCATGCTATTGGATGGTGCCCCTGTGAAGATGGCTCACTACCTGTGGGTTTTAAGGCAGAGATGCACTGGTAAGCATATGGTGTGCAAACTGCATCTTGCTCTGGGATGAGACATGGGGCCTGTTGGGAGATGTAGTGCATGACACCCCCACCCTCCCTTTAGCCATGTGGGCCTGTTGGGAGTTGTAGTGCATGACACCCCCACACACACCCACCCTCCCTGGAGACATGTGGGCCTGTTGGGAGTTGTAGTGCAGGACACCCCCACACACCCCCACCCTCCCTAGAGACATGTGGGCCTGTTGGGAGTTGTAGTGCATGACACCCCCACCCTTCCTGTAGACATGAGGGCCTGTTGGGAGTTGTAGTGCAGGACACCCCCATACACCCCCACCCTCCCTGTAGACATGAGGGCCTGTTGGGAGTTGTAGTGCAGGACACCCCCACACACCCCCACCCTCCCCGGAGACATATGGGCCTGTTGGGAGTTGTAGTGCAGGACAACCCCACACATCCCCACCCTCACTGGAGACATGGGGGAATGTTGGGAGTTGTAGTGCAGGACAACCCCACACACCCCCACCCTCCCTGGAGACATGGGGGCCTGTTGGGATTTGTAGTACAGGACAACCCCACCCTCCCTGGAGACATGGGCGCCTGTTGGGAGTTGTGGTGTTGGGTGCTTTGACAACATGCAAGCCTGGGAAGGTAGGAGGCAACATTTGTGGTTGTTCATGGTGGTTGCATTTGAGGGCAGGACTTCACATTTGGGTTACTGTGTGGTCGACATGCATGGATTGGGGCCTGGGAGATGTGTGTTGGCAGTTGTGCAAGGCAGACCATGACAGTGTGATAGTGGTCATTGGTTTGTACTTACCAGCCTAGAGTCCCTCTTCTATTCCTTCAAGGCTCTCTGGGTGCAGTATGCCCAGCACCTTCTCCTCCCATTCGGCATATGGGATAGGCTCCGGGGGAGTGCCACCGCCAGTGTGGTGTGCCCGCAGGTGGTTCTTGGCCCTGATGCCCTTCACCCTTGTCTTGAGGTCGTGCCACCGCCTCTGGATGTCGTGTTTGGTGCGTGGCACGGTCCCTGACGCATTCACTCTGTTCAGTATCCTGTTCCACATGTTGGTTTTGGTTGCCAAGGTGGTCTGCTGGACTAGGTTGCGAAGAGATGTGGTTCGACACGGATGATCTCATCCACCATGACCTTCAACTCACTGTCTGTGAACTTAGGGGTTTTCTTGGGTGCCATGGTGTGTGATGTGCAAGGTGGTGGTGTGGGGTGTGCAGGTGTGTGGTATGTAGGGATGGTGCTGTGAGGGTTGGTGTGATGGTTGTGTTGGTGTGCAGGTTGTATGTGTGTTTGTGTGTCTCTGTGGTTTCTGATGTTGTGCCTCTTTGTTCCAGCTGTGCTGTGATGCAAAGGATTGTGGTGATGGGAGGGATTCCTTTTATACTCTGTGTGGTGGTTGTGTCCCAATGGTTTATGGCGGTCAGGTATTTTGTGGGTGTGTTGACTTGGGTGCTCTTGTTTGTGCTGGGGGGGTGTCATTGGAGCGTGTAGTTGTTGGAAGTGGGTGTTCCAGGTGGGTGTGTCTTCTGTTAAGTTTTTTTATGCTATTTACTTCCGTCCGCCATTTTTGCTTCGGTTTGTCTGCAGGGCTGATGTTCGTTTGGTCCTTCCGCAGCCAAGCTCCGTTTGTCGATACTTGTTTTTGCGGCGGTCGTGGAAGTTGGTGAGTTCCGTTGTGATGGCTGGGTTATCCTAATCGTGCTTATGGAGACTCTGATGGTATGGCGGCGGTTGAGCCTGTTTCCGCGGCCTTTGCGTCCGCGGCGGACGGTGTTTCTGTGTTTCCATCTGCTTGCGGCGGTCTTTGGTGTGATCCGTCTGCCGCGGTTGGTGCGTGTTGACAAGTTTATCCTAATCGCACCGCCGGTTAATCCACGGAGCGGTCGGGAGTAATTTTGCCGCGGCCATGGCGGACGGAACACGTTTACGTCCCCCATCCTAATCGGTCTTTAAGTTTGATTAACAACTCCGCCATGTTGATGGAACTGTTAGTCAAATTT
Organism: Lissotriton helveticus; assembly: GCF_964261635.1. Classification (NCBI taxonomy): domain Eukaryota; kingdom Metazoa; phylum Chordata; class Amphibia; order Caudata; family Salamandridae; genus Lissotriton; species Lissotriton helveticus. The sequence goes on along the minus strand of NC_136057.1, from coordinate 335,347,034 downwards.
ATCAAAGTACTTACAGGAACTGCCGTCACTGCTGTTCCTGCCAATGCTTTAGGAATGACTCATTTCTAAATCTTGCAGGCAGGGACTCCATTAGGGCAACAGAGAAAATATCCTGCTGCCCTAATGGACTAACTGCCCTCCGCCAAATTATAAATAGGCCTCATAGGAAGGAACCTAGGCCCTAAAGAACAGGACAAGATAATCTTCAAATAGTTGACAGATAAGGGTGACAACACACAAGTGCACCCTTTTCTACCAGCAGTAGTCATAGCAACCAGAAAAAAAATCTTTCTGGTCATGAGCTTTGTAGAGAGGCTCTTTAGAGACTCAAAAGGAGCTTTGAGGCCACGCCCATCACTAGCCTGCTACTTAAGTGACGCTGAAGACGAGCGACACTTAGGATATTTGTGTCTCCTGAGGCCGAAGCCGGGAGCTTGTCTGCCGCATTTTAACATTTGAGTGTCACTATTATTTGTGTATAATTTTAAAAAGAAAAGACTTCTCCTACCCACATTTTCCCACCTCTCATCACCCGCGCAGCGGATCTTAACGCTGCCGCGGGAACGAAAATAACAACCCTCATTCCCGCCATTACCGGCGCGAACCAAGGCCACGCCCCCTCCTGAGGCCACGCCCATCACTAGCCTGCTACTTAAGTGACGCTGAAGACGAGCGACACTTAGGATATTTGTGTCTCCTGAGGCGGAAGCCGGGAGCTTGTCTGCCGCATTTTAACATTTGAGTGTCACTATTATTTGTGTATAATTTTAAAAAGAAAAGACTTCTCCTACCCACATTTGCGCGCCTCTCATCACCCGCGCAGCGGATGTTAACGCTGCAGCGGGAACGAAAATAACAACCCTCATTCTCGCCATTACCGGCGCGATCCAAGGCCACGCCCCCTTCTGAGGCCACGCCCTTTTTAAGCGTTATCCTACCCCCATAAATATGTGCCTTTTCCGGACGCGCAGCGGGCGCGCCGTTTGCGCGCCGAAGGCGCGCCTAAGGCAAGCCCGTCTGTGCCCGTCCGTGCCGCGGCCGGGACTAGGGCTAGCCATGCTGTCTAAACTCTGCCCACCATAGCGAAATTATTGACTCTCACTAGGGAAGAGATTCTCTCCTTAAATTACCAGAATAACCATTGCCACAAATTTATAAATGTTGATAGCTGGCTAGGACCAATCTGCTGCTGCAAGTGTAGAACTTATCTTACCCCAGAACCATGGCCACCTAACAAGGGAAAACACATCCTCCTTCAAGGAGGACTGATTAATGCCAGATCTATGTGTAAAAATGGGACGCATATTCATGATTTAATCACGGAGTCTGATATTGACATACTCTTCGTGACAGAAACATGGCTTAAAGCCTGGTGTAACCCGGTAATCGCCCTAACAGTTCCTCAAGGCTATCTTGTTCAGAGGGTGGACAGACAGGAACAGAGAGGGGGTGGTCTCGCCATCATTTACCGGGACTCTATTAAATGCACCATGTTCGAACTCTCGGACATTAAGGGAGCAGAAAGCATGGGCTTCTGCATCCAGATAAATGAGGAGACTACCTTCTCAGGAGCTCTAATTTATCGTCCACCAGGATCACAGAATGATTTCCTGGAAAGTCTTGGAGAAGCACTTAGCAATCTCACTCTCAAATCTGCTAATTTTACATTACTAGGCGACTTAAATCTCCACCTTGATGAGGCTGAGGACCCTAATGCAGCATGGTTGAGAGATTTAACTAGTGTCCTGGGACTCACAATACTAACTAAAGAACCCACTCACAAAGCGGGGCACATCTTAGATTGCAATTGCACCAATATTAAACCTATGAAAGTTGACTCCCCCCGTATCCAGACCTGGACTGACCATTTGCTGGTCCCCTTTAAATTGACTGTAGAAAGGAAAGGGATCAAAACGGACCATATGAAAATCGAAGTCCACACAAAGAAAGACTGGAGAAAGATTAGAGATACTCCCAATCTGTACCTAATCGCTGAGGATAGTAAACCCCCTTTGACTGGAAACATAGAGACAGACTATAATAGTTTTTGTAAATGGGTCACAGGATTTCGTGGGTCAGCGGATTCCAGTAAAGTGAGCAAAAAGCGGAATAAAAGGTCCGCTCCCTGGTTTTCCCTCCCCCTAAAGGAAAAACAAATAGAGGTCAGAATCGGGGAAAGGAAATGGCGTCATGCATATGGAAAGGAAGAACTCATCATCTATAAAACATCTAGAAGGCAATACCATACAATGATTAAAAATGCAAAAAAAACAACTATTTTTTAGAAGCCATTAACTCCTCCAACAACAAACAAAAAGAAATCTTTAAAATAGTTGATGACTTTATGAATCCTAAGATCCTTAGACAAGAGATCCCCCCTTCACTTCCATTATGCAACTTAATCGCTAACTACTTTGAACAGAAAATATCCGATCTTACCAAAGACTTCCCACACCCACCAACACTCCCCCATGAAGAGGACATAAGACTTGGCATTGAGAAGATCCAGCTCAACAAATTTACTCAGGTTAGTCTGGAAGAAACCCGTCAGGCTATTCTATCCTGCAAATCCGGTTCCCCATTTGACCCCTGCCGTCCCTTGTTGCTACATGCTCTAGTGGACACAGTAAACCCGAGCATAAATGCCATTATTAATTCATCCCTGGCCACTGCTGCCCTTCCACTCGATTGGAAATTAGCCGCTGTCAAACCCCTGCAAAAGAAACCCCTAGCAGACCCCACAATGCTTTCAAACCTCCGTCCTATTTCACTGCTCCCAATTCTTTTTAAACTTACGGAAGCAGCAGTGAATAAGCAACTGACTAAGTATTTGGAAGAAAATGACATCTTGCATCCCAACCAAGCGGGTTTCAGGGCCAAACACTCCACGGAGTTGGCACTACTTCATACTATGGAGACCCTGAAGATTGCCATGGACCAAGGAAAAAAGGCTGTTCTGGTTCTGCTTGATTTATCGGCGGCCTTTGATACGGTCTCACACTCCGTATTAATTGGCCGCCTAGCAGAATCAGGAATTGCAGGAGTTGCTCTTGAATGGCTAAAAAACTTTCTCAGCCACAGGAAGCAAGTCACGGTACTTGGGAAATACCGCTCAGAGGAGAAAGCATTAAAAACAGGGGTACCACAGGGCTCTAGTCTGAGCCCAGTACTATTTAATCTGTACATGACCCCCCTGATAGAGCTTAAAACATCCTTTCACATCAGCACCATATCTTATGCTGATGACACTCAGCTCATCCTTGTACTAGGAAGCAATACAACAAAGGCAGAGGAAAATCTGAGAGATTGTCTTACCGCCACATTCGACTGGATGAGAAAACACCACCTCAAATGTAATTCGGGTAAGACCGAAATCTTACCATTTGGACAACAAAACCTTTTCTCCCCCAACTCATAGTGGCCACAAGATGCTGAAGTTCCCCCAAATACCATCACTACGGCCCGCAACCTCGGGATTAGGTTTGACGAGGCCTTGTCATTTAGGCAACAAGGAGGTGCTGTGGCAGGGTCCTGCTTTAGCATAATCAAAGGCCTCAGAAGATTCTTCGACCTTCTCCCGTTGACAGCCAGAAAGACGGTGGCGGTGGCTCTTATTACATCTCGTCTGGACTACTGCAATAGTCTATATGCAGGCTCCAGCAAAGCAGTACTGCACAGACTGCAGATGGTCCAGAATGCCACCGCCCGCCTCGTGCTGAGATGACCCAGGAAGTCATCTGCATCAACAGTGCTTAAGATCCTACACTGGCTGCCCATCCACAAAAGGGTGCTATTTAAAATCCTAGTAATCACCTTTAGGTCTTACCATCAGCTGGGTCCTACTTACCTGTCAAAAAGGTTTGGAAGATACGTGCCTTCCCGCCCTCTCAGATCCTCCAACCTGAACCTGCTGGTGACTCCCAAATTTAGACTGGCTACGAAAGGAGGAAAATCCCTTGGACTACTGGGTGCTAGGGCCTGGAATAAACTACCACTCCAACTGCGCCAGATCCCGTCAGAGACCCTTTTCCGAAAGGCTCTAAAGACATGAATTTTTAAACTCACAGACACAGCTTGTTTAGCCTTGGTCTAATACTAATCCCTAGAGGACACCGGATAGTGTCCTACCGGTGCCTTACTAGTTCCCTGGCCAATCACCTCTTAGACACGAGTGGACAGCGCCAAGATGCTCCGTGGAGTGTAAGTTGCGCTTTACAAAAATAAAATTACATTACATTACATTTCTGCAAATATGCTTAGATTAGAGGTAAATCACTGAAAGAGAAAATATTTCTAACCCTTAATCATAGAACCCAAGAAGGGTTTTAAAACTAGAGGATCTATAGAGAAATTGTGTCCGGGTGATCTGCAATCTTTTCTAGCAGATCATTCTAATTTAAGTCTAGACAAGGATAGATTCTTGTCAAAACTGTCTTGCAGAAACTGAAAATGTCTACTGCTCATGAATGAACCACAGACAAAGCTGTCTCTACACCAATGATTGAGGAAATCTCAGTGGTGATTGTAAGCCCTACTAGTTAATTTCTTTCTGGAGGCATGCAAAATAGGTATTAGTATGTACATATCTACCAGCTCTTTCTGAAATATTCAGGACTTTCAGAGTAAGAGGAATGGAAGGGAGCATGTAGAGAAGTCCTCTTGGCCAAAGGCTGGCCAAAACGTCCCCTCCCAAGGCATTCAGATCCTGAAAACTCACAGTGAATTTGGTAAGTTGAGAGTTCTGAAGGGATGCAGAAATTTCTACCTAAGGGACTCCACACTTTTGTGAGATCCCTGGGAAAATCAAGCGGCTAAGAAGAAAAGTCCTGTGAGTAGGTTAAGACTCTGCTTAGGCAACCTACCTGAGAATTGAAAACTCCCCTTGCTTTGTTAGATGATTGAGGGCTGTGGAACCTGGGCTGAACTGATGATTTAGATAGAGCACAGTCACCATCTTTTTCCTATAGATGACAAGAGCCCTGCCCTTATACTGATCTGAAAGAAACTGTATTGCCCTCCTCCCTACCATACGTTTCCTCCAGTTGGAAGACCTGTCCCTCTTTGGCCTCTCCCAAAGTCCCTGTGTTGTTTGGCTGTCTAGGACTATCCATTCTGCTGGCATTGGTGGTGAGGACTACAGGATTTGGATTAGAAAACAGCATCCCTTGATCCAAGGTTGAGGGCATCATCTGCCAATCCAAGTTATTTCAAAGTGATTGAGCTGCTGGAATGATATCCTCTCATCTCTAGTGAAGAGGAACTAACTGATTCAGGATGTGACCACCTGTCCTAGATTGAAACAGGCCTATGGCACAATAAAAAAGCTGCAGCTGGTACAGGAGAGAGAACAAATTCATAGAGTTGAGAAGAAAAAAACATTCAGGAGACTTCTAGTCCTTGTAAGGAAATATCAGTTGTCATCAAAATGTACCATGTCTCCCAGGATTCTAAGTTATTCTCTCGCTGAAGCTTCTGATTTCTCCAGTAACACCACCAGGTTATTTTTTTGTTGTATTTTCTTGACATCTGGAACAAATAACATCCCAGCAGTTGTGTCTAACAATGCTCTAATGTATTCCAGTCTTTGGGATGGGAATAGGTGAGACTTTGACCAGTTGAGTAGGAACCCCAGTTTTTGGAATGTCTGAACAACCAATGTACTGTTCAGTGCAGTCTGTTCCAGAGAGGGTGAATGAATAAGAAGATCATCCAAGTACGGACAGATCATCACGGCCATAGCTGTGAAGCAGACCCAGCACAGGAGCCAAGCCTTTAGTGAAGACCCTGAGGACAGTCTTTAGTCTGAAAGGGAGAACACTAGATTGAAAATGTTGGCTCCCTATCGCAAATCTGAAAAAACTTTGATGGAAGAGTGCAATTGTTAAGTGCAGATAAGCATCCTGTAAATCGATTTTGCTGAGGAAACCTCCCTTTGAAATGAGCAGTATGACATGCTGAAGGGCATTCATTTTTAAAACATGGCAGATGAAAACCTTGAGCAGTTGTCCATAATGTATTACCATGAAGAATGATTGAAAGAACCAAGTTGTCTGAAATCCATGTTGCCCACTGTTGCTGAGAAAGAGACAAATGTCTCCTGACTGGATCTGACAGATCCGTGGAATGGTCAGAAATTCTGTTTTGTGTTTTACTTTCCACCCACGGATTGAGGAGAGGAATAGTTTGATTGGACCCTATATTTTGAAAATGGGATTCTCGTAGTGGTCTGAAGAGCAGATTACTTACCTTTGATAACAGTTTTTCTGGTGGATACAGTATCTGCCTTGGAATTCCTCACCTTATGAATTACCCCATGCGCTGCATTCCACTGAAACTTTTCTCCATATCTCGCCCACGTCAGCGAGGACGTTACAATGGAACAGTTCCACACGCAACTCCGCGTGACATCATCGGAGCCATAAGAACACTCTGTCGGCATGCTGACGTCTGTTCCACCTATGTTTTCCGTGCCTTTGAGGCAAACGGGTGAACCGACAATATTTCCACAAGTTTACATAGTATACAAAAACCAATAAATAAACATTAAATTCTAAAATATAGACATTTCCTTGTAACAAGTATCACAATATTTCAAATACACCATAATAAAATACTTGAATGACATGTCAACTGTTTTTCAGTATAAACAGGCAGGTAATGGAGAGGCGGGTGGGTCAGTGAGGAATGTACAAGAAGATACTGTATTCACCAGAAAAAGCGTTACTGAAGGTAAGTAACTTGTTCTTCTGATGCATACATCTGTCTGTGAATTCCTCACCTTATGAATTGAAGTAGTTCCGTTCTTGGAGGAGGGTGCCTGCCTACCTATACCAAAAAATCTTGCAGCACAGAACGTGCAAAGTGTCTGTCCCTCCTCACCTCCAAGTTTAAACAATAGTGCTTTGCGAAAGTGTGGAGGGAGGCCCAAGTTGCACCCTTGCAGATGTCTCCAATAGGGACACCTCTAGCTAAAGCCGAAGAAGACTTAGCTCTGGTGGAATGAGCTTGAATACCTTCAGGAGGCTCCTTCTTGGCCAAGGAGTAGCAGATCTTGTGTGTTAGGGGCGTGACATGGGTGTTGTTGTGGGTGTTCCCAAGCAACACCCATGTGCACTGATGCATTTCCAAATTTACGAGAAATCGCAAATCTGGAAATGCGTCAGAATGCTACGCCACCCTAGATGTTGCGTAGTGAGGTGCAACAAGGAGAAATGTTGTAATTTCTCCTCATCTTTTCCTCTTTCAATGTGTGCTGCATTCTACCATCAATCCACCCCCTTTTGTACCGCTGCATTCTACAGCACACATTGGAACAGGAAATCACCTCAATTGATTGATTTTGTGCAGCAAGATGCCCCTTCCTGCACAAAAACAATCTCCCCACGACGCAGGCATCATTGCACCATGGTGCAAGGGTGCCTGCGCCGGCGCATGGCATCAGTTTGTGCGCCAGAGCTGGGGGAACCACAGAGATGCAACATATTGTTGTAAATATGTTGCATCCCTGTGCTTCAAAACTAACAATGCGCGGCGCAGCAAACTGACATGCGGCACTACGCTGCTTTAGTTTCTTGTAGATCTGCCCCTAAGAATCTCAAGTGGCAACTATGCATGGGTTCAATGGGAGACCCCCATCAAAAAAGTAAGAACTAGATTCAAATCACACTGAGGCATGATAAAAGGGAGTGGGAGGAAACATATTCGTGAATACGATCCTGAGCTAAAAATCAACTATATAAGGCCCAGAAAGGAGTACATGAATGCCATCTCTGCTGCAAAAGCGGCTTATTTCTCCTCTCGAATTCTAGAGTTCTCTAACAGATCTAAGGATATATTTTCTATCCTTAATGAACTGACGAACTTGGACAATGTCCGCCCCAAGATAACTCCCACCCAGACTCTCTGCGACTCACTTAACATCTATTTCAGTGATAAAATAGCAGACATTAAAGCTAGTATTCCTCTACCTGTGATCCCAATTACGACCGGTATGGAGATTAAGATGAGCCATGGCACCTTTAGCAGTTTTCCGGCCATAACCCAGGACCAGTTCCTGGAATTGTTGACAAGAGTCAAATCTGGTGCCCCCTCGGACTGCTGCCCCCCCCCACATCCTGAAAGAGTGTTTTGCTAACCACCCGGCCCCGGCCTTAACACTCTTGAACGACTCACTGACCTCCGGAATAGTCCCCTCAGCATTTAAAGAAGCTACGGTTTTACCGCTCCTGAAAAAACCAGGGGCGGACCCAGCTTGCAAGGCCAACTACCAGCCCATTTCTTTATTGCCTTATTTGGCAAAAGTCATGGAGGCCCACGTGGCTAAATGTCTCTCTAATTTCCTTGAAGAGTCCTCCTGCTTTGACCCCCATCAGGCTGGGTTCCGGCCGGAACACTCAACAGAGGCAGTAGTAACCACAGTTTTGGATACGCTGCGGGACTGCGCCGACAGACGCTCTCCCCAGGCGTTGGTGCTTCTGGAACTGTCGGCTGCACAACATCTTGGTCGATCGTGTCGAACAGGCCGGCAGACGAGACTCGGCAGCCCGCTGGCTGAGGTCTTTTTTGGAGAACCGCACTCAGGTAGTGCACCTTGGAAACCTAGTCGGTGCCAAACAGTCCATCTCATGTGGAGTGCCACAGGGTTCCTCCCTGTCACCCCATCTATTCAATCTGTATATACTCCCTCTAATCTAAACTCTCAGAGACAAACAGGTAAGGGTTTTCAACTATGCTGATGATTTACAGCTACTTTTCACTATCGATAATACCGAAAATTCTATCCTTCATTTCCAGTCCACCATGAGGTTTATTAAATCCTGGATGGACCAAAATCAGCTGAAATTGAATCCAGTAAAAACACGAGCTGATTCTCACTGGGGACAGTGCCAAGTGCTGGGGCCCCATTACTGGCCATCGGACCTGGGTCAAATTCCCTCACCTTCACCATCGGCCAAAACACTTGGGATCACCGTGGATTGTGATTTATCATTAAAAGTACAGGTGGGCCAGGTGGTTTCCAAATGCTTCTTCCAGTTAAGAAAAATCCGGAAGGTTCGGCGTCTCCTCACGCCGGAGGCAATCACCCAGGTTGTGATCGCCACGGTTCTGTCCCATCTGGATTACGCGAATTCCATTTATTTAGGTCTTCCCAACTACCTATCTAAATGCCTCCAGATGGTACAGAACCATGCAGCGAGGTTGATTTTTAATCAACGACGGTGGCAGGCAGCCACTCCCCTGCTTAGGGAATTGCACTGGCTCCCTATCAGCCAACGCTGTGCCTTTAAAACAGGATGCATGATCTTTAAATCTTTGCACTGTAAAAGCCCCAAATTTATCGATCAACTGATCAGCAGGTATGTACCATCTCGCAATCTCCGCTCTCTCCACCAGGGCCTCCTCCAGATACCGGTGTTCAAACTCAAGCGTTCTGGAGGCCGCAGGTTTGCAACACTCGCCCCCGGCCTGTGGAATACCTTCCCTCTTGAGATCTGGAACTCCTCAGACCTCCTATCTTTCCGGAAGGCTTTGAAGACCTGGCTCTTCAAAAAAGCATTTTACTAAACTTGCCACCGTTCCTCCACGTTATGTTACTGTCGATTGCAGCGCCAAGAAACTAATCAGTGTAAGTGCGCTTTACAAATGCTTTAATAACATAACATATTCGTGAGACCCTTAATGAATCTTATGACTATGGGAGATTTAAAGAAAGAGGGTTAGTCTGGCGAACAGAGAAAAGCCAACAAAGCAGACAAGTAGCCTTTAACCGTAGCTACTGCACAACCCTGCTGTGCCAGGGAAAGAGAGAAATTCAGAATATCAGACAACCGGGCACGCAATGGATCAATTGATCTCCCTCCACACCACTTTACAAACTTGTCCCACCTACCAAAATAGAAAGATTTGGTGGAGTGTTTTCTAGCCGATAAAATAACATCCACCATATCCGACGGAGGAGAGAAAGAGTTCAGGTGTCCCCGTTCAGTCTCCAGGCATGAAGGTGCAAGCTCTGGAGGTGGGGGTGTAGAACCTGACCCTGTGACTGGAAGAGGAGGTCTGCCCTCAGAGGGAGACAGAGCTGAGGGTGCAATGAGAGGTAAAGGAGGTCTGTGTACCACAAGCTACTTGGCCAATCCAGGGTGATCAATATGACTTGGGCCCAATCTTGACGATTCTTCCTCAGAACTCCAGGAATCAAGGGTACGGGGGAAATGCTTTAAGAAGCTCTGAGTCCCAATCTAACTGAAACGCGTCCCCCAATGGTCCTCGCATTGGATACTGGAGACTGTGGATCGAAGGGCAGTGCGTGTTCTCGTGAGTGGCAAATAGGTCCAATCGAGGAAACCACCACATCCTGAAAATGCAATGGACCACCTCCAGACGGAGACGGCACTCGTGATCGGCCGAGTACTGCTGACTGAGACTGTCCGCATGCACATTCAGCACTCTGGCCAGATGATTAGAAACCACGCACGTCTGAAGGTCCTCAGCCAAGGACCAGAGTTGCATATCCTCACTGCAGAGACAATATTACCCTATTCCTCCCTGTTTTCTGATGTACCACATCGCGATAGTGCTGTCTGCCAGGACCTAAACCGACTGACCGTGAAGGGAAGGAAGGAAAGCCTTGAGAGCCAAAAGTATTGCCCGCAATTCCAGAAAATTGATGTAAAACAATCTTTCCTTTGGATACCAAAGGCCTTTGACCTCCAGATCCCACAGATGTGTTCCCCACCCTAGAGTGAAGGCATCCGTTATCACTGTGGCCACCGGAGAAGGAGGTTGAAACGGATTCCCTTGAGACAGGTTGTCAGAGACACTCCACCATACCAGCTCCGCTGCAGTGTCTCTGGTGATTCTGTCCATATCCTTGAGTTCTCCGTAGTGTTGAAACACCTGCCTGTGGAGGCACTACTGGATGGCCCTCATGTGCCAGCATGCATGGTTGACCAACAGCATTTTTTAAGCTAACAGACTGAGCAGCCGCAAGTATTTCATGACTGGAACAGCTACTCCAGCCTGGAAGTTTTGAATCCTCTGTAGATACTGGAAGGTACGACTCACAGTAGTGTTCAGTACTGCCCCTGAGAACAGGTTGTGCTGAGAGGGCACCAGGTGAGATTTGGGTAAGTTTATTGAAAAACCCAAGTCGAACAACAAGCACGTTGTTACTTGCAAATGATGCAGCACCGCAACCAGAGACTTTGCTTTGAGCAGCCAGATATATATAGCGAAACACAGGAATTCCCGATCTCCTGAGATGTGCTGCTACCACGTCCATTACCTTCATCTTTTCCTCTTTCAATGTGTGCTGCATTCTACCATCAATCCACCCCCTTTTGTACCGCTGCATTCTACAGCACACATTGGAACAGGAAATCACCTCAATTGATTGATTTTGTGCAGGAAGATGCCCCTTCCTGCACAAAAACAATCTCCCCATGATGCAGGCATCATTGCACCATGGTGCAAGGGTGCCTGCGCCGGCGCATGGCATCAGTTTGTGCGCCAGAGCTGGGGGAACCACAGAGATGCAACATATTGTTGTAAATATGTTGCATCCCTGTGCTTCAAAACTAACAATGCGCGACGCAGCAAACTGACATGCGGCACTGCGCTGCTTTAGTTTCTTGTAGATCTGCCACTAAGAATCTCAAGTGGCAACTATGCATGGGTTCAATGGGAGACCCCCATCAAAAAAGTAAGAACTAGATTCAAATCACACTGAGGCATGATAAAAGGGAGTGGGAGGAAACATATTCGTGAATACGATCCTGAGCTAAAAATCAACTATATAAGGGCCAGAAAGGAGTACATGAATGCCATCTCTGCTGCAAAAGCGGCTTATTTCTCCTCTCGAATTCTAGAGTTCTCTAACAGATCTAAGGATATCTTTTCTATCCTTAATGAACTGACGAACTTGGACAATGTCCGCCCCAAGATAACTCCCACCCAGACTCTCTGCGACTCACTTAACATCTATTTCAGTGATAAAATAGCAGACATTACAGCTAGTATTCCTCTACCTGTGATCCCAATTACGACCGGTATGGAGATTAAGACGAGCCATGGCACCCTTAGCAGTTTTCCGGCCATAACCCAGGACCAGTTCCTGGAATTGTTGACAAGAGTCAAATCTGGTGCCCCCTCGGACTGCTACCCCCCCCCACATCCTGAAAGAGTGTTTTGCTAACCACCCGGCCCCGGCCTTAACACTCTTGAACGACTCACTGACCTCCGGAATAGTCCCCTCAGCATTTAAAGAAGCTACGGTTTTACCGCTCCTGAAAAAACCAGGGGCGGACCCAGCTTGCAAGGCCAACTACCGGCCCATTTCTTTATTGCCTTATTTGTCAAAAGTCATGGAGGCCCACTTGGCTAAATGTCTCTCTAATTTCCTTGAAGAGTCCTCCTGCTTTGACCCCCATCAGGCTGGGTTCCGGCCGGCACACTCAACAGAGGCAGTAGTAACCACAGTTTTGGATACGCTGCGGGACTGCGCCGACAGACGCTCTCCCCAGGCGTTGATGCTTCTGGACCTGTCGGCTGCACAACATCTTGGTCGATCGTGTCGAACAGGCCGGCAGACGAGACTCGGCAGCCCGCTGGCTGAGGTCTTTTTTGGAGAACCGCACTCAGGTAGTGCACCTTGGAAACCTAGTCGGTGCCAAACAGTCCATCTCATGTGGAGTGCCACAGGGTTCCTCCCTGTCACCCCATCTATTCAATCTGTATATACTCCCTCTAATCTATCCTCTCAGAGACAAACAGGTAAGGGTTTTCAACTATGCTGACGATTTACAGCTACTTTTCACTATCGATAATACCGAAAATTCCATCCTTCATTTCCAGTCCACCATGAGGTTTATTAAATCCTGGATGGACCAAAATCAGCTGAAATTGAACCCAGGAAAAAAACGAGCTGATTCTCACTGGGGACAGTGCCAAGTGCTGGGGCCCCCATTACTGGCCATCGGACCTGGGTCAAATTCCCTCACCTTCACCATCGGCCAAAACACTTGGGATCACCGTGGATTGTGATTTATCATTAAAAGTACAGGTGGGCCAGGTGGTTTCCAAATGCTTCTTCCAGTTAAGAAAAATCCGGAAGGTTCGGCGTCTCCTCACGCCGGAGGCAATCACCCAGGTTGTGATCGCCACGGTTCTGTCCCATCTGGATTACGCGAATTCCATTTATTTAGGTCTTCCCAACTACCTATCTAAACGCCTCCAGATGGTACAGAACCATGCAGCGAGGTTGATTTTGAATCAACCACGGTGGCAGGCAGCCACTCCCCTGCTTAGGGAATTGCACTGGCTCCCTATCAGCCAACGCTGTGCCTTTAAAACAGGATGCATGATCTTTAAATCTTTGCACTGTAAAAGCCCCAAATAAGCCCCAAATTTATCGATCAACTGATCAGCAGGTATGTACCATCTCGCAACCTCCGCTCTCTCCACCAGGGCCTCCTCCAGATACCGGTGTTCAAACTAAAGCGTTCTGGAGGCCGCAGGTTTGCAACACTCGCCCCCGGCCTGTGGAATACCTTCCCTCTTGAGATCTGGAACTTCTCAGACCTCCCATCTTTCCGGAAGGCTTTGAAGACCTGGCTCTTCAAACAAGCATTTTACTAAACTTGCCACCGTTCCTCCACGTTATGTTACTGTCGATTGCAGCGCCAAGAAACTAATCAGTGTAAGTGCGCTTTACAAATGCTTTAATAACATAACATATTCGTGAGACCCTTAATGAATCTTATGACTATGGGAGATTTAAAGAAAGAGGGTTAGTCTGGCGAACAGAGAAAAGCCAACAAAGCAGACAAATAGCCTTTAACCGTAGCTACTGCACAACCCTGCTGTGCCAGGGAAAGAGAGAAATTCAGAATATCAGACAACCGGGCACGCAATGGATCAATTGATCTCCCTCCACACCACTTTACAAACTTGTCCCACCTACCAAAATAGACAGATTTGGTGGAGTGTTTTCTAGCCGATAAAATAACATCCACCACATCCGGCGGAAGAGAGAAAGAGTTCAGGTTGCCCCGTTCAGACTCCAGGCATGAAGGTGCAAGCTCTGGAGGTGGGGGTGTAGAACCTGACCCTGTGACTGGAAGAGGAGGTCTGCCTTGAGAGGGAGACAGAGCTGAGGGTGCAATGAGAGGTAAAGGAGGTCTGTGTACCACAAGCTACTTGGCCAATCCAGGGTGATCAATATGACTTGGGCCCAATCTTGACGATTTTTCCTCAGAACTCCAGGAATCAAGGGTACGGGGGAAATGCTTTAAGAAGCTCTGAGTCCCAATCTAACTGAAACGCGTCCCCCAATGCTCCTCGCATTGGATACTGGAGACTGTGGATCGAAGGGCAGTGCGTGTTCTCGTGAGTGGCAAATAGGTCCAATCGAGGAAACCCCCACATCCTGAAAATGCAATGGACCACCTCCAGATGGAGACGCCACTCGTGATCGGCCGAGTACTGCTGACTGAGACTGTCCGCATGCACATTCAGCACTCTGGCCAGATGATTAGAAATCACGCACGTCTGAAGGTCCTCAGCCATGGACCAGAGTTGCATATCCTCACTGCAGAGACAATATGACCCTATTCCTCCCTGTTTTCTGATGTACCACATCGCGATAGTGCTGTCTGCCAGGACCTAAACCGACTGACCGTGAAGGGAAGGAAGGAAAGCCTTGAGAGTCAAAAGTATTGCCCGCAATTCCAGACAATTGATGTAAAACAATCTTTCCTTTGGATACCAAAGGCCTTTGACCTCCAGATCCCACAGATGTGTTCCCCCACCCTAGAGTGAAGGCATCCGTTATCACTGTGGCCACCGGAGAAGGAGGTTGAAACGGGTTCCCTTGAGACAGGTTGTCAGAGACACTCCACCATACCAGCTCCGCTGCAGTGTCTCTGGTGATTCTGTCCATATCCTTGAGTTTAGTTCTCCATAGTGTTGAAACACCTGCCTTTGGAGGCACTACTGGATGGCCCTCATGTGCCAGCATGCATGGTTGACCAACAGCATTTTTGAAGCTAACAGACTGAGCAGCCGCAAGTACTTCATGACTGGAACAGCTACTCCAGCCTGGAAGTTTTGAATCCTCTGTAGATACTGGAAGGTACAACTCACAGTAGTGTCCAGTACTGCCCCTGAGAACAGTTTGTGCTGAGAGGGCACCAGGTGAGATTTGGGTAAGTTTATTGAAAAACCCAAGTCGAACAACAAGCACGTTGTTACTTGCAAATGATGCAGCACCGCAACCAGAGACTTTGCTTTGAGCAGCCAGTAGATATAGCGAAAAACAGGAATTCCCGATCTCCTGAGATGTGCTGCTACCACGTCCATTACCTTCATGAAGACCTGTAGTGCGGAAGTAAGACTGAACGGAAGAACCACAAACTGGTATTGTTGAGATCTCACCGTAAAACAGAGATATATTCGATGCAAAATCAGGATGGGTATGTGAAAATAAGCATCCTGCAAATCGATCGACCCCATCTAGTCTTCCTGCTACAGTGCCAAAAGAACCTGAGCCAGGGTCAACATCTTGAACATCTCCCACCTGAAGTAAAAATTCAAGACCCTGAGGTCTAGGATGGGTCTCAATCGACCGAACTTTTTCGGAATCAGGAAGTACCAAGAGTAGCATCCCTGACCCCTTTTCATCTCTTCCTTCCACCTCTATTGCACCGTTCTGCAGAAAAGATAGAAACCCCTGTTGTAGAAGAAACAGGTGCTCCTCTGAGCACCAACCCTGGCGAGGGGGGAAAGGAGGGGGAAACTCCTGGAAGGGAAGGGCATACCCATTTTCTACGAGACCCAAAACCCAGAGATCTGAAGTAACAGATCTTCAATTTCATAGAAAATGGGAAGCCCGTCCTCCCACGGGACCAACATGCTCTAGGTTGGAGGATCTAGAGCTGGTTCCCTGCGGTACCAGCTGGGGGGACAGGAGAGGAGGAGGAGCCGTGCTGCCGAGCTATGCCTCGCAGACGAGCTCTACCTTTTCCTCTGTACAACCTATACAGAGGGTTTGTCTGTTGCTGCTGATGTGACTGCTGCTGTTGTTTGGATTGAAAGGAAGGAGTCCTGCCAAACCCTTGACATTTGCAGTACCCAAAACCTCTGGGCAGGACTGAAGAGCCAACAATCTTGCTGTGGCGCTATTATTTTTAGAAATAAATCTGTTTTATTAACAGAACACAATCAGAGGGACATGAGCAGAACGCCTACAACCCTGCAGGCCGGCTAGCTGTGAATTGGGTATACTTGCAGGGCAATGAGCAAAGTGAAACTTCTAGAGTTTAAACACAGCAAGCCACCTACAAACCATCCGGGCTGGCTGTGTTAAATACGAAAGAAGTAGTAATGGCTAGGTGGTGCCAAGGACAAGCAGTCAGATCAGTTAAGAAGCAATGCGTTGATGGTACCGAGAATGCAACCCACGGAAGTCCGTAGGCTCTAACAAGTGTTCCATATTTGAACAATAAACAAAACCTAGAAACAATAGAGAACAGGAAAAAAACCACTTAACGCCCATCCCACCCCCACCCCCTCTCCTCAGTGAGCATAAGAGAAAATAGAGACACACGCGCCACTCCGTAGGCTATAGGTGCTACAGGGGGTCCTCTCGTCTGAGGGAGGAAAAAATCAGACTATTCCCGCACTTATGGGGTGGTTGCACTGGCATCCGGAAGTTTGTTCAAGATACGGAGGTATTGAGGGCATGTCAATTCTCGGAATTCAGTGGAGAGAATAGTTAAAAACGGGGCCCAAGTTTTGGCATAATCTTTGTCCTTCCCTCCTGCCACCATGGATAGTCTCCCCATCGCTAGAAGATTCCATAATTGGTCTAGCCAAGTGTGGGATCGGGTACTTTGTCTGATTTCCACCTTGTCAGTATTACCCTATGTGCAGCGTTCAGTGCAAGTGCCATCTGTCGCCCCCTAATCGAGCTCAAGGGAAAGGTTATCGCATTGGGGAGGCCTAAGAGTGTGTATGCAGGAAGCCGGGGTATGGAAGTGTCGAAGGCCAAGTCTATGTCATCTAGGATCTGTTCCCAGTAGCGTGTTAGTTTGGGGCAATGCCAAAGTAAGTGAAGAAGAGTCCCGTGATTACCGCATCCCCTCCAGCAGAGGCCATTACATTGGGATTGCCATTTGAATAGCCTTTCGGAGGTGTAGTATTAATAGGTAGCAATTTAAAAAGCTGTCTCAGTGTGGCTCGCGGAGTACGTTGTGTGATGTGCCCGGTAGAAAATGTCTTCCCACTCCTTATCTGACAACGCACGTCCTAGCTCTGTTTCCCAGCGTTTCTCTTTGGCAGTGCGGGACCTTTTTTAGTAAGTATCCATTTCTCAAATGGCTTCATTGGCTGGATAGCTAGGTGACGCATCCCAGGTTCCGGGATCCAATGTATCATCTGGGAATGTAAATAAATATCAGTGGCGGGTAATTTATAGTCCGATTGTAGTTCCTTAAAGGGGATACGGCCCTGAAGGTCAAAAGGGTGTTCCAATTGTTTACACCCCTCCTCCACCCACTTTGAGGCAGCCTTGGTGGATATTCCCGGCTGAAAGGCGGGATTTGAGAAAAGCGGGGGTCATGGGAGAAGGGAATGAGGTCAGGTTGGCCCTCTGAGAGACTCTGACCCAAGCTAGCATTGTAGATCATGTGACTGGTGAGGAGTAGAGTCCCCAAGCTCGGGCCGACCTTGGCAATCAGGTATCCCGCCAGATGTGGTGGCACCCGTCCGTCTGGTCCATGAATACCCAATATTTTTCTGTCATGGGACGGTTCCATTCCACCAAATACCGCAAGAGTGAAGCATGAAAATATCGAGTGATTTTAGGGAAGGTTAGTCCCCCGTATTTTTTCGGTCGCTGGAGTTGGGTTTTGTTTAACTGCAGTGGGATCGGGCCCCAAACAAAGCCCTTGATCGCCACCTGTATTTGTCGTAGGGCATGTGGCGGGGGTTCCAGCGGCAGGGTTTGGAATAAGTATTGGGCTTGTGGTAGGGTGTTCATTTTAATCGCGGATAATCTCCCAAACCACGTCAGGGGTAGCCTACGCCAGCGGAGGAAGTACGCACTCCGATCACCGAGCCCCTACAGTGTTTGGCCACCAGAATAGCCACTCATTCCTTTTTACTGTTGGTAGAGGACCAGAACTGGTGAGGGAAGTGACTGTGGCGCATTCGGTGGGTGTCCGACTGCAATAAGTGGAGTTCTTGAATGAGACAAATGTCTCACCCAGAATGCATGATACTGATAAAAAGATTCACTGAGGAGAAAAAAATTCAAAACTGAAACATGACTAGAGTCTGTCAGAGTTAGGAAAATCCAGGGGGCCATCCGGAGGAAATGGGGCCCTGATGAAGAGTCTCCAAGCTCGATACCAGGCAGCCAACGAGCTGCAGGAAAGGGTCTAGGGAGTCTGAAGGGATGGACCACTCCAGGCTCCGTTGGCTCCGCAACTCATCTACCATTCCATTGGTGTAAGTGGAGGTGACTCACAGGTTGCACGGGCGATCCTGGGACTGCGTAAGTTGTTAGCCTACCACGCTGTGTTCTTTTGCCATCTTTTCCGGGCACGGTTTGGTGGAGATCGACAGTTTTCCAACCGTCTGCCTTCGGGGAAGTTTAGTGCTGACATGCGTGAAGGGACTGTCTTTTGGAGCCTGATTCAGCTCAGCAGCAATTCCTAGGAGGTCCATAGCTTCCGTGAGGGAAAGTATCTGCCTTAACTTCCCTTGGTGCTTGAAGATGAGGCGAAAGGGATGGCCCCAAGAGTACAAAATCCCTTTATCACGAAGATGGGATGTGACAATGTGGAATTCCCTCCGCTTAGCAAGAGTCACTGAGGCCAGGTCTTGAAAGAGGGCTGGTGCGTGTCCCCGAAACTGAATTGGTTGGGCAGCTCTCACCATGCGTAAGATTCGCTCCTTTAGCTGAAAGTCATGTACACAGGTGGACGCGGTCCATCTGGATTTTGTGCGGACAATCTTCACCTAATATTTGCTGGAAGAGGGATATGACGTAGTCTCGCAAGTCCTCGCCCTCCGCCCTCCAGGGCACCGCACAAATGTGGATGTTATTCCTCCTAGACAGGTTTTCGAGATCCTCCGTGTGAGCCTGAAGGTCCATATTTTGATCCCGCAGTCCTGTGGTAGTTGGTGAAGATCATTCTCCCTCGCCAGGTCATGCTCATCCAGTGCTGCTAACCTCTCTCCCACCTCATCAACATCCCGGCGTACCTCCTTGAGATCGGATGTGAGCTGCCCCTTCAGCTCCAAGATGTCTTCTTTAATGGCAGAGAATAGTTCCAGCATGAAGGCCTTTGTAACCGGGCTATCTGCCTCCTCAACTGGGTCAGCGTGTCCTTGAGCTTTAGACATTCCTTGAGATGTCTCGGAGCCCCCGGTTGCTTGAGCAAAAGATCATTACAGGATTTTTTCCTACGCGCTCGGGCTGTGGCCATCTCAGCACACCGAGGCGTAGAACGTGGGTGGAGAGCAAGACTTTTCACTGCTGCCCCCGCTACAGAGCCAGGCCCGCGATCCGGATCCGGCTTTGAGTTAAAAGGGAGCTGAGCGTGTGGGGCCGTCAAGCCTTGTAATGCTATGAGAATGTCACAGTGCTACCAACGGTGGCACCTGACGTCGGAGTACCCCCAACTGAGGGACGAAACGCCTGGTCAGGCGGTGCGTAGAATGGTGTTAGGGACCATGGTCTGTATTCAATGGGCCCACCTCTTCTATCCGGTCAAGGACCCAAGTGTCGCCCAGCTGGGAGCGCTGGTTAGGGCTGAGGGCACCGCTGGTCCCATAGCAACGCAGAGTGGGTGGGAGGAGAGCGCTGTTTCATTAGAAGCCGCCTTGCTGTGATCTTATCCCTCGGGTCTATATGTATAAGGGTGCACTAGCAGTCCCAACACCCAGTGCCCCAGCACAAAGCGACACACCGGAGTGCGGCCTGCAGTCAGCCACTGGGCAAGAAGTGATGTTAGGGCCCAGGAGCAGCGGTCAAAGGACCCCCTCTACCGTCCGATCAGCGTCTTGAGTGATGCCTTATGGGGGCACAGACCTGGGCGAAGAGTCCCCCGGACCCACCACTGCACAGATCAGGTGGGAGAGAGGCTCCATCCTCACCAGGGGTTCTCTTGCAGTGTTCCGAGGCCTCGGGGAGCAATGCTGGAATGTCGCATGTGTGCTTCAAGAGGGCCTGCACCTCGCGCCTCAGCTCTGAGTGACTCACCCGAGAGTAGTCGGCCAATGGCTGCTGGGCGAGGAATCTGTCGCAGTCAGACTTCCTGTGCTAGTCAAGTCAAGTCAAGTCGAGTTTAAATTTGTATAGCGCACTACTCACCCAGAGGGTCTCAAGGCGCTTGAGGCAGGGGGGGAGCTTTACTTATCAAATATCCAAGTTTTTAGTTGTTTTCTGAAGGAGAGGTGGTTCTGTGTGAGGCGGAGGTGGGTGGGGAGGCAATTCCAGGTCTTGGCCGCTAAGTAGGAGAAGGATCTTCCTCCCATGGTGGATCTTTGGATGCGTGGAATTGCGGCGAGGGCTTGATTGGACGATCGAAGTTGGCGGGTGGGGGTGTAGAAGGACAGGCGCGTGTTGAGGTATTCAGGTCCTAGGTCGTAGAGGGCTTTGTGAGCGTGGGTGAGGAGGCGGAACGTTATTCTCTTGTTGACGGGGAGCCAGTGGAGGTCTTTCAGGTGACCGGAAATGTGAGCTTGGCGGGGGATGTCTAGGAGGAGTCTGGCTGAGGCGTTTTGGATGCGTTGGAGTTTTTTCTGTAGTTTGGCTGTGGTTCCGGCGTAAAGGGTGTTTCCGTAGTCTAGTCGGCTTGTGACCTGTGCATGGGTGACCGCCTTTCTTGTTTCGGTGGGAATCCAACGGAAGATTTTGTTGAGCATACGCAGGATGTTGAAGCATGATGATGAGACGGCGTTGACTTGTCTGGTCATCGAGAGGGAGGAGTCCAGGATGAAGCCCAGGTTACGTGCGTGGTCTGTTGGTATGGGTGTGGTTCCCAGGGTCGGTGGCCACCATGAGTCGTCCCAGGCGGAGGGGGATGATCCTAAGATGAGCACTTCCGTTTTGTCCGAGTTAAGTTTTAAACGGCTGTTCTTCTTCCACTCGGCTACTTCTTTCATCCCATCGTGTAGGTTGGTTTTGGCGGTGTTTGGGTCTTTGGTAAGGGATAGGATCAGCTGAGTGTCGTCTGCGTAGGAGATAATGTTGAGGTTCTGTTGGCGCGCAATGGATGCGAGGGGACTCATGTATACGTTGAAGAGGGTGGGACTGAGTGAAGATCCTTGGGGTACGCCGCAGATGACTTCGGTGGCCTCTGATCTAAAAGGGGGAGGCGGACTCTCTGGGTTCTTCCGCGAGGAACGAGATTAACCAGTCCAATGCTTTTCCTTGTATTCCGACGTTGCTGAGGCGTTGTATGAGGGTGTTATGACAGACTGTGTCGAAGGCTGCGGAGAGGTCGAGTAGGATGAGGGCAGCTGTTTCTCCGTTGTCTAGTAGAGTTCGAATGTCGTCTGTTGCTGCGATGAGGGCGGTCTCGGTGCTGTGTTTGGCTCGGAAGCCAGATTGTGAAGGGTCGAGGGATTTGTTGGATTCGAGGAAGGCGGCGAGTTGACTGTTGACGGCTTTCTCAATGACTTTGGCAGGGAATGGGAGGAGCGAAATGGGGCGGTAGTTCTTGAGTTCAGTGGGGTCTGCTGTAGGTTTCTTCAGGAGGGCGCTGAGTTCGGCGTGCTTCCAGCTTTCCGGGAAGGTGGCGGAGTTGAGGGAGCGGTTGATGACGTCTCGAAGATGGGGTGCGATAATGGAGTTTGCTTTGTTGAAAATGTGGTGGGGACATGGGTCGGTTGGCGATCCTTAGTGAATGGTGTTCATCAGGCGGATGGTGTCTTCAGTGGTGATTGGGTTCCAGGCGTAAAGGTTGTTGGAGGGGGGTTTTCGTTCAGAGGTAGGTGGGGTGGGCTGGTCTCCAAAGCTGTTATGTATGTCAGCGATTTTGTTGAGGAAGAACGAGGCTAGAGAGTCGCAGAGGTCTTGGGATGGAGTGATGTCGTTAGTGCCGGCGGTGGGGTTGGTAAACTCTTTGACGATGTTGAATAGTTCTTTGCTGTTTCGGGCGTTGTTGTCGAGTCGATCCTTGAATGCTGATTTCTTGGTGGATCGGATCAGTTGGTGGTGTGTGCGGGTGGCGTTCTTGAAGGTGGTCATGTTGTCAGTGGTTGGGTTTTTTCGCCAGGCTTTCTCGAGGGTGCGACAGATCTTCTTGGATTTCTTAAGGTCATCATTAAACCAGGGGGCTTTTTTGCTGCCTTGCTTGATTTGATGATTTTTCAAGGGTGCTAATTCGTCAGCGCTGTGGGTGATCCATTGTGTGAGGTTGTTGGCTGCTTGGTTTGGGTCCAATGATTTTGCAGGAGGGTTTAGGTGAAGCGATGTGAAGAGCTGGTCGGTGGTAATTTTATTTCAGTTTCTCCGGGGAATTGGTTGTGGGTGGTTGTGGGTTGAGGTCTTTTTGTAGTTGAAGTGAACGCAGCTGTGGTCCGTCCAATGGAGAGCTGTGGTGTGATTAAAGGAGATGTGCTTGCTGGAGGTGAAGATTGGGTCGAGCGTGTGCCCGGCAAAGTGGGTGGGGGTGTCAACAAGTTGTTTGAGTCCGAGATTGGCGAGGTTGTCCAAAAGGGTGGTGGTCTTTTCCAGGTGGAAGTTGAGGTCTCCCAGTAGGATGTAGTCCTCGGAGGGGAGGGCGTGTGGGCTGATGAAGTCAGTGATGTCTTCGCAGAATTGTGTGCGGTGTCCTGGTGGCCTGTAGATGAGGGTGCCTCTGAGTGTGGTCTTGGGGTCGATGTGGATCTGGAAGTGAAGGTGTTCGGCGGCTGCGAGGTTATCGTCGGAACTGGTCGTGATGCGGATGGTGTTCTTATGGACGATGGCGATGCCTCCTCCTGTATGGTTGATGCGGTCCTTTTGGTTGATCTTGTAGCCATCCGGGATGGCGATGCCGACGTCGGGCGCTGATGAGGCGTTCATCCAGGTTTCTGTAAGAAAGGCGACGTCCGGTGATGTGGTGTCGAGAAGGTTCCAAAGTTCAATGGCGTGTCTGTGGACCGAGCGGGTGTTGAGTAGGATGCACTTCAGGTGGTTAGTGTCGGAGCTCTGTTTGGAGTCCGTGGATTTGGTGTGGGTCCTGATGCAGTCGAACTTGCAGGAGTGGCAGGTGAAGGGTCCATGGGTGTGTCCTGGGGCGGCTTGGTAGCAGTCTGGGAGACGGCCGGTGTTGAGTGCTGAGAGGGTAGCGGAGTCGTACTTAATGCGGGTGGAGAGGAGTTCGCGGGGGCCAGGGGGTTTGGCGCTGGGCGCGGTCCAGGCGTAGACGGGCTTACCTTTGGCGCACCTTCGGCGCGCATAGGGCACGTCCGCTGCGCGTGAACGCTGCGCGCAGATGCATCTGTCATAAGAGGATGGTGGAGGGGGGCGGAGCGAGGGAGGAGCAGCTGGGAGGCGGGAGCGGGGTGGAGAGCCGGGCTGGGAAGCACAGTAACAAACAACAAAATGGCAGCACGCCAAAAAGCGAAGCAGGACGAGTTTGGGGCACAGCCTCAACAAACGCGAACAAATGGGCAAGCAGTAGTGGCACAATCAGGCACCAACAACGCAAGCTGGCAAGCAAGCAACACACAATGCAAAATAAATTAAATAACAATCTCCTAGTACAGCGCCACGAAAACTCTACAGTCAGGCACAAATAGTTGGGCAGTCTGGCAGTATAGCGCTACGATAGTAGTTTAAGCAGGCACAAAAAGTTCAGCGGTCTGGCAATGAAGCACTACAATACCACAGATAGGAGCAGGGAGCAGCGTGGGGAGCGACCGCTTCTGAAGAACTCAGGACGGTCACTGTGGGTCCAGCGAGCCTTTCAATGAGCTCTCTCCTCCCCGATAATCAAGTGGGGCACCCTGGCCAGGCCTCACAGACTGCAGCGGGTGGGAAGCAAAATGGTGGCTCCTGGGTCTCCCCGGACTGGGCCCCAGGTCCCCGGAGAGCAGGGTGACGAACGCACCAGCTGGCTGTCTCGGATTATCGCGGTGGTCTGCTGGTTGCTTGGGCCTTCAGGAGAATGCTGCCAATGTCTATGCAGACAAACGCTGAAAGGGCGGGTGTATGGTGATTGCCCACCAAGTCGCGTCTCGGGCAGGCCCACTGCTTCCAGATGAGTGAGTCTCCGGGTCTCGGGGCCTCCAACCAGTGGTGCGATAGGCGGGCGAGGAGAGGTGGGTGCTCCTGTCCTTTGTGCGCATAAGGCAAAGCGCACTTGTGGAAGTCCTCCGCCCGGTACTGCCATCCGCTAGGTGTCACCCCGGGCGGGAGACCGTAGCCGCAAAGCAGATATAGTCAGCCGATGCAAGAAAAGCGGCAAGGTGGTGGCTGCCCGATAGGCCGTGCCCCGGGCCCGGGCCCGGCTTGCCGCCTCAGGTGGTGTACGACTCCCGGTTCACGGGACCTCCCGATCGTGGTGCTGGCAGCAAGCAAAGCCCAGCGGGTGTTCCGTTGCTTTCAGGGGCCGCGTTGTTTCACTGGCGCTGGGGATCTCACCAGCGCCGATCTCGGAGCTTCTGTCACAGTCACTGGACCCCCAGTGTGCTCTGCCGAGGGATCAGGCAGGCGGGCTCCGGCGATCCAAATACTGCCTCGCCGAGGCACCAGGATAAGCAGGGTCGGTGCCCTTCGGTGTTGGGAGAGTTCTGCTACGGGAAATGGGGCAAATACAAAGCTGATGATTTGGCAGGGCTGGAGGAGCTGAGTCTCGCGTCCTACCTGCCGCCATCTTGGCCACGCCCCCCCGGCGCTACTATTTTTAAAGCGCTTTAGCGCCGAGTCCGCTTTGTCACCATAAAGATGAGAGCCATCAAAGGGAAAGTCCAATTGGGTGGTCTGTACATCAGATGAAAACCTAGGCCCCCTTAGCCAGGCAGGCCTCCTGGTTGCCACCAAGGAACCAGTAACAAGTCCTGAATGAATGAGCTGACGGGCCAGTCTTTGGGTGTCCTATAGAACTTCCGGCAAATGGCCCTGAATATCCTCCTGAAGTTTGGGGAGCAACTCCTTTCCCGAATGCATCACAGCGTGGATATAGCGACCCAGCCGGTATGTCGAATTTGTCTATTTCAGAGCCATACTGGCTGAAGAAAACAATTTCTTTGCCGAATTCTCCATCCTCTTAGATTCCTTATCTGCAGGCATAGATGGGAAAGAACCTGCAAACTGTTTAGTACATATTGATGCCTGGACGACTAAGCTCTCAGGAGATGGGTGCCTGGAAAAGAAAGCAGGATCTCCAGGAGCCACTTTATATCTCCTTGCAAATGATCTGGACACTGCAGGGGCAGTCATTGGCTTCTGCCACAATTCTAAAATTGGCTCAATCAAAGCCTCATTGAATGGAAGCAGAGGTTCCGAAAAAGAAGAAGCAGAATGAAGCACTTATGTTGAAATATTGGACTGCACTGAGAAAAGGCAAATCCAGTAGATCAGCTGCCTTTCTTACTATAGAATGGTAAGCGGAAACCTTCTGCGATGGTAGGCCGTTCGGTGAAGAGAGCGGTTATTCAGGAGATGTGTCCAATCCACTCACCTCCTGCGGTCCAGCAAATTCCTGCATAGGGTCAACAATTTCACCCTCTTCAGCCTCTTCCTGCCGCTCCTGATATTTTTCCTCCTCCAGCATCTTCTGTGCCTCCCTTCTGGATCTCATCCTGGGACCGCCATCAGCGGTATCAGATGACTTTGGGACCGGCGTTGATGGAGGCTCCACAGAAATAGTTGAAGGTGCCGGATGAAGCTGAGTCGGTGCCAGACCGGAGACAGACGGCTCCAGAGAAGACCCATACAACGGCACTCTTACCTCCAGAGGGCGCACTTGCATCAACTTCCTTTGCATCGGGAGAGGCCAACTCCCCAGAGTCATTGGCAATAAAGGTATGAAAGGAGTGAAGTGAGTTGGCAAACCTCCTAAGGAGTATGAAAGTGGTCCCATGGGGAAAACCGGCACACCAGCCTGGTTAGACACTATGGCAAACATACCAAACATTGCATTCAAGAAGTGTGAAGTATCCATACCTGGAGCTGGAAAGGATGGGTATGGATTTAATACGGCTGGTTCAGAGACCGCTCGAGGAGGCAGTCTATTTGGCTCCAGTTGCGTCACCAGAGACACTGGAGCCAGGGGTTGGAGTGGACAGGAGGCGAAGATATTGCTTTTCTGGGCGCCGGTGAGACTCTTGGAGCCAGAGAGTGATGCAAAGGGGAAGGAGAGACTTCATCCGTGTGCTGACATTGGAGTACTGGAGACCCCATCTTCGCTCTTTCATCCTTGAATGAGCGAAATCTGAATCATGGGGAGAAATAATATACATGACCCCCACATTCCCTGCAGGGCTTAAAACCGGACTTCTTCTGGGTAGCCATGACACTGCTACAAATACAGGAAGAACCTGCAACAATGAAACTCCAGAAATGGAGAGCCCTGGAAAATAAAAGTTAAGTGTCGATGGCGTAGAAAAAAGGGAACTGATGTCAGCACTCCAACAAGGTCTTCTTATGACTCCGATGACGTCACGCAGAGCCGTTCCCTTGTGACGTCCTCATCGACGTGGGAGAGCTATGTAAAAAAGTTTCAGTGGAATGCTGCGCTTGGGGTAATTCATAAGGTGAGGAATCCACAGGCAGATGTATCCATCAAAATTTCTTCTACCAGCATTCCTGGAGCTTTGTTTGCGATGAAAAGGCTGGGTGTGTTTGTAAGATTTGAAGAACCTACTTCAATTCTTCACCTAAGAGTTTACTCCCAGAGGGCGGCATTTGCAACGGACAGTCCTGAGCAGCATCTTCTTTCCATCCTCTTTGGTGCAGATGTCTTCTTGCAGTCACTGTACCTGCTGAAGCCACGGCAGAAACTCTCAAGGTATTAGACATCACATTTGACAAAAACTTGGCCAGGATCTCCATATGCCCCTAATATCTGATAAAAATATTCCCCCACTTGAATAGTGGAAGATATGGATGGAAAGTCTTTAACTAAAGAATGGAAGGCATAAACAGCTTATATTTCAGATCTTTCTGCTAGACTAAGACCAGCATGAGTTCTTTTCAACCTTATTTTCAACAACTGTTGTTATAATCAGGGCCACTAGAATTATGCTATTGTGCAGCCGCAGCTTTTTTTGCATACATATAGATTTGCCACGTTTTCCACATAATCCATCATCCACTGCATAATCTGCAGATTTTAGCTAAAAAGATAGGGCCTGATTCACAGAATGAACTTAAGACTCAATCCTAAACTTACTACTATTTTGGTATTCACAGAATGCACTTACTACTTTTGGCATTCACAGAATGAACTTACTACTTTTGGTATTCACAGAAGTTAGGATTTTGTCTTAAGGTTGTCTTAAGACAAACTTAAGACAGACTTAAGACTGACTTAAGACAAAATCCTAACTTCTGTGAATACCAAAAGTAGTAAGTTAATTCTGTGAATGCCAAAAGTAGTAAGTGCATTCTGTGAATACCAAAATAGTAGTAAGTTTAGGATTGAGTCTTAAGTTCATTATGTGAATCAGGCCCATAGTTTTTAGCTCGTACTGTTCAAATGTTACAAAAACTTGTTGCTGCACAGTGGAGGACCCTGTGCAAAGGTTGACTGGTTACCTTTCCTTTGCTTATTGTTATATTTGGGTGTTAAACTGGTACACATAAAGTGCAACCAATCCCCAGACAGTGTAAAAATGACAAAATAATGAAGTTACACTATCACAAACTGTGCTGCGTTACGCCACATAATTTGCCTTTTCTTGCTGCATAATTTAGTCAACCCTGCCGCATAATTTGTTCTTCCGCCGCATCATTCCAGTAGCCTGGTTATAATTTCCTCAGTGAGAAGAGCTGGTTTGCCAACCATGTTTGTCAAAAGGCAGTCAACAACTAATGATTGTGTAAGCTCAGTTTCGCTCTTTTCTAGAAGAGACAGTCTGCCCATGAATCTGCCTTAACAGGATCCTTTTCTATTCATGTTTTAGCAGGCTCTAAATGGCAGGGATCATAGGAGTTTAGGAAAGGAAGGTCTCTGGAATTGTCTGAACCATTTCCTGCTGGCGCCAGGTTGATCATCTTTTAGTGGTAGCTATAGGTTAGTAAAGAGATAAGAGATTACCGATTTAAGATCCTCTTTTAAAATATATTTTCTGCTTGGAGCTAATGAGTTAACTTGAAAGCCACACTCCTCGTTATATTCTGGAGAGGCCCAAGAGGAACATGAGAAAGGAGAGACGACTGCAATATAGGATGCTGCTGAGGAAGGTGGAGAATATAGAGAAGGAGAATATTTGCTGCATTTGCGATCATAACCCTCAGATACGTATCTGACCATCTCCAGCAAGTCTTTCCTGAAACCGGAGAAAAGCGGGTTCTCTGGCCGTGACCTTTTGTTCAATGAAGATATTCCTCCCCAGAGGAAGAGGGTGAAGTATGATGCGTCTTCTGAGAGTGCTCTCCTTGCTTGATGTACGAACGATACCACACACAATGAAGTGGAATCAGAAGGGGGAAGTAAATATACCCCCAGGTCCTTAAACAAATGAGAACAAAAGAGTAACAAGCATTGGCATAGCCAATAGGCCTCGCCTTTGAGACCTTATGTGTTTAGCCAGAACTTTTGGCTATGTTGTAGAGCATTGTGGCTGCTGTGCATTATGTTGAAAAGTAATAATAACAAGTGTGAAGCATTTCTGTTACCTTTATACAAACAAAGACAACATTATATACAACAGAAAAACCTGATTAAAAAAAGATTTTAACATAAAAAATGTCTTCTAGTTTTTTTTTACATGCACTGCTGGCAACTTCTTCCTGCCTGTTCTCATTCTTGTTAGTTAGAATGCTTTTTGCTATGGGGGAGCGGAACATAAATAATGGGGGAGTGGAGTTTGGAAAACAGTAATTTAATTAGAACACGAGCAGTGGACGGACACTAGGGGAGAATCAACAGATGCCAGATTCCAAGGGCAGACTGACATGATGCTTAGGTGGTGCGCTCATGCAAAATGGTGGTGGTGAATGATGTTTGGTGCTCAGGTGGTGACACTATTTGCTGGGGATTGGAGGTACGTTGTGGATTGTGGAGTTGAAATATGTTGTGTGTATTGGAAATGTATGAAGTTGAATTGTGTGGCCTGGAACTGTAGTGTTGAGTGAAATTGTGTCATGGTGTGGAGTGCATTCATGTTGATTGGTGGCATGTGGTATAGAGTGCATTTATGTGGAGTGTATTTATGTTGCATTGAGTAGAGTGCAATTGTGTGGCGTGTAATTATGTGGTACTGAGTGGTATTATGTTGAGTCTATTTATGTTGCATTGAGTAGAGTGTAAATATGTGCTAGTAATTATGTGGCACTGAGTGTATTATATGGAGTGTATTTATGTTGTATTGAGTAGAGTGTTATTATGTGGCGTGTAATTGTGTGGCACTGAGTGGTATTACGGGGTGTGTATGTTGTATTCAGTTGAGTGCAATTATGTGGCATGTAATTATGTGGAACTGAGTGGTATTATTTGGAGTGTATGTTGCATTGAGTGCAGTGTAATTATGTAGCAAATAATTATGTGGCACTGAGTGGTTTTGTGTGGAGTGTATGTTGCTTTCAGTAGAGTGTCATTATCTGGAACTGAATGGTATTTGGAGTGTATGTTGCATTGAGTGCAGTGTAATTATGTAGCATATAATTATGTGGCACTGCGTGTTATTACCTGTGTGCACTACTTAAATTAATGTAAGGCTACCAAACAGCTGCAATGTGTCAAGGACTCCAGGCGCCAGTCCTGGACTTCTTTTATTTGAACGTTTTTAGGTATGTCCAATTAGTCAATTTGAAGACTACAACTTCCTGGATTGTTGGTGGAAAATGCTGTGCTACGGGGTGATCTGGATACAATGTGCAAATATAAACATCCTGTTGTTTGCACTGCTCTAAGCGCTTGTGTTGGGCCTATTTGTAGAGAAGGGGGTTTAGATCCATGGACATAAGGTGATTTATCAAAGATCACAGGTGCTGTCTATTGGAGGAAGTCTTGCTTGTTACTCGTAAATTAACCCCAAACCACATCTCCAGTTGTTTGTTGGTTGTGTCTACGCTTTCAAACTGCACAGTCTAGTAGCATCACCGACTGACAGCTGAATTTATACCAATGTCTGCAATTAGCCCCCGCCCTTAGAAGAGTGCGCTCTAAACTGGCTTCTCTAATGCCACTGTCCCAAAAGCAACACCTCTCTACTACTCTGCCAGCCTCACACACTACAGACTAAACACACTCAAGGAGCCACTCTGTTGTGTACTCGCACTGTGGGTGCTTTGAATAGGTCTTGGGTCATAACAAACCCCATGCACATTCCTTGTTGCATAACCAGTGGACTAATGCAGTGATGCCATGCTGCAGGAGGCCAGGGGCACCTGACGCTCCTTATCTCACAGAAGTTCATAGACTTGGGGCTGATCGGGACCCCTTATGGGACTGCGTTCTGCCCCGGGCATATCACGTTTCACAAGTACTCCATGAGCCCCCGGCCTAGCGCTTGGTATTAAAAACAAGTTCTGTTGCATCGGTTAGGGCAACGCTCAAATATTTACTATGACCCTGCGGTGGGCGTCACATCCTGCCGGGTGCCTTATCTGATCGCAGATAGCAATCACTGACTCAGAAGAGAGCACCGAAGTCACTCTGGTGAAGTCAGGATGTCTGTGCGTGTTGCCGTTTGATGCGATTATCATCCGTTGAGGGGCCATTTGGGAAGCAAGCGGTTCTTTTTTCTGCATTCAAATGTACTCGCATTAAAACACGCCTGCTGTATTGACTGTTGCCATGATTCAATTAGCCCCTTCTTGACAGGCCAACACACCACAGTAGTGCTCAGAAGCTTCAAGAACAACAAGCCGCTAGTGTGAGTTTTAGGCTGCACGTGGCATTCTAAAATAGCATGACATGCGCCTTTCAAATATATTAAGGTTTAGCTAGTATGTAGAGAGGTATATTTCTTTGCGACAATACTTGCTACCACACATTGTCTATTTCACAGCACTGTGAAAAATTAACCTCTGTTTTATCGACCTAAAGAATT
This sequence comes from Lissotriton helveticus, assembly GCF_964261635.1. Taxonomy (NCBI): domain Eukaryota; kingdom Metazoa; phylum Chordata; class Amphibia; order Caudata; family Salamandridae; genus Lissotriton; species Lissotriton helveticus. The sequence goes on along the minus strand of NC_136057.1, from coordinate 335,315,816 downwards.
AATGTCTGGGTTGCACAGCTCGGATTCCAACCTGTGCCTGGGTTATGCAGAGCAGTGATAACTACTCACTGAGGTTACAGTAGGGCATAGCTCAGTTAAATAAGCGCTGCAGCAGGGGGGAGGAGGAGGGCCTGTGCGATTCACTTGCGAGAACAATAATTGCTATCATTCGATGGCGCTCGCTCCCGCAAGTGAATCTCCAGACGTGCACGCGCTGCCATTGAAGGCAATGGAACGCGTGCACGTGTATGGCTGAAAAGCCTGAACGATCCCAAAAGGTATTTTTGCCTTTGTAGCGCATGCGCGCTGCGTATGAAAGACCTAAAAAGGAAAAGCAAGAACAATATGAAACCCTTTGTTGCATAATTTTCCAAATGGTCAATGATTGACCGTTATTGAATCTCATGAAACCATACTATAATGAATATATGTAAAAACTAGGAAAAAACAAGGAAGAAAAAAAATGTGTGCCAGGCAGAGATCTAGAAAAGTCAGCTCTTTTCTTCTCAGCATTTTTTTGGGGGTGTAAAAGGAACTCATCCACTGTCTATGGAAGAATCTGTCTCATCCCTTCAGAAAGCAGAGAGAAGCACAAAAAAGAAGCAAGAAAAGCACCATAGCCAGGTGGGGTCTTGATTAATATAGGCAGCTTGATTTTGGACTACCTTAAAAAAATAAGGCTTTCTCTGCACCGCTAGGAGGCTTAGCATTCCACTACTAAGAGGCCCCCCTGCACCACCGATCCTCAACAATTTTCATGCACCACCAGAGAGAGGAGGTGCGTCAACCTGCAACGCCTGGCTGAGTTACTTTCTTCGCAGGTGTCGCGCTCTCCCCCAAGGAAACACCGGAGCCAAAGAGGTAGGTTAAACACGTCTTTATTTGCTCATGTCTACCTCCTAACTGACTTCCTCTTTCCCACTTCCTTCCTTCCCCACGCCCCTTCCTCCCTTGCCTGTCCTGTCACAGACAGAGATCAGGCAGTCACGTTACGACATCTCCCCCTTTTGTATAAAGTCTTACTGTGGCTCAAATTATTTCGATGAGGCGTTCTGGCCGTCGGGTTTGTCATCTGGGTCTCTCAGATGGTTCTGAGGTGCTTCGGTGGTACGTGGGATGATCCTGTCTTGCTGGGCTGGATTGACTGCGGTCACTGCTTCTGCTTTGGCTTCCAGAGTCGGTGGATGATTCCCAGGGATGATGATCATATGTTCCTTGGGGACTGCACTTCTTGAAGTGTGACACGTTTCGTGTAATTCGCTTGTGGTCACCTTGCGCTGTGATCATGGTTCCTTTCCGGCGGCTGACCTTTAAAGGATGGGCGAGGTAGCGACTGTCTGCTTTCGTTCTTCGATCCCGTCGAACTACCACCCAGTCTCCTTCTCGGATATCTGTGGGCTTTGCATGCCCGCGTTGATCAGCGTATGTCTTCATTTTCAGTTTCTTCTCCTGATCAATATTGACTAGTGTTTCATGATCAATGTTCGGAGGTCGGGACTGGCTCGCGCTGCCCAGGGTGGGCAGTCGGGTGCGCGGGACTCTTCCTAGCATGAGAGTAGCTGGACATTGGTCTATGGTGTTGTGAGGCGTGGTGCGGTAGGCTCTCAGCACTTCGTTCAGTGCTTGCTGAATGTCTCTATGGGCCAGTTCCGCTTGTTGCACTGCTTTCTTCAGGGTCCCCATAAATCTTTCCACCATACCATTGGCTTGAGGCCATAGTGGTGTGATCTTTTGATGTTTGAAATCAAGGTGTTTTGCAAAGTCTGCAAATTCGTGGCCGTTGAACGGGGGACCATTGTCTGACTTGACACGTAACGGGATGCCCCATGCTGCAAACGTTTCGTAAAGTATTGGGATTACCGCGGTGGCCTTGGTGGATGGTATGAGGTGTGCAAAGGGGAACCGGGAGTATTCGTCCATAACGACGATAATGTATTGGCTTGACTTCAGGGGTCCGAAGAAGTCCACGGCAACTTGTTGCCACAAGCCTTCAGGTAATTCCGACATCTGTAGTGGAGCTGGGGGTTCATCTCGGCTTACCAGCTGACATGAGATGCAATCCTTGAGGGTGGCTTCTACCATCTGATCTAATGTCGGGAACCAGACGCGTTCCCGTAGCGCCTTCTTGGTGGCGCTTATCCCTCGGTGGCCTTCGTGGGCGAGGTTGATTACCCCTTGTCTCAGTCTTTGGGGAATGACAATCCTCCCCCCTCTCAGAATTAGACCTTCACTGCTGATGGAAAGTTCATCCTGGACGTGTTTGAACGCAATGAGTTCACGAGACTGCGGACTTTGATCATCCTTCACATGGCGCCAGGAGTTGTTGCGGATGCGTTCTGTAACATCCTGAATGATTGGGTCCTGGATGGACGCTTCTTGGATGGCTGCAAGAGGGACCGTGGGAGGACACGCCGTGTCAATAAAATGTATGTAATCTTCAGCAACAGATTGCGGTGCATCGGCGGTGGTTTTGGGGTGGCGAGACATATAGTCGGCAGGATTTTCCGACTTCCCGGGCTTGTGGACAATGGTGTAAATGGAGTCCTGAAGACGGAGACCCCAGCGCTCAATACGTGGAGGCATCTTGGCCTTGGGGTTGCCAAAGATGGTGATGAGGGCTTGGTGGTCTGTGACAATGGTGAAATGTTTACCGTAAACAAAAAGGTGGAAATGTTCACACGCCCAGACCACTGCTAGGCTCTCCTTCTCAGATTGGGAGTACCGGGTCTCGGTATCAGTGAGGCTGCGACTGGCGTATGCGATGATGTGACGCTGGTCGGAGTCCTCTGTGTATTGTGCGAGGATGGCACCAAGACCTACCGGGCTGGCATCCACGGTGAGCTCTGTACGTTTCTTGGCATCAAAGTAAGCCAGGTTGATTGCGGGGCTGACAGCTTTTTTGATCTTGTGAAAAGAGTGGTGACATGCTTCTGTCCATTCGAATGGCTGGCCTTGGCGGGTGAGTTCTCGCAGAGGGTGACTGAGTGTGGCAAAGTCCTGAATGTAGCGGGCGCAGTAACTCGCCATACCGAGGAACGAGCGGAGGTCGCTCACATCTTGTGGTGTTGGCGTGTCTGCAAGGGCCGAGACTTTTTCAGGGTCTGGAGTCATGCCGTCTTTTGAGAATATGTGACCATAGAATTTCAAGTTCGATTTGTGAAATTCACATTTAGCTGAGTTTAGAGTTAGGTTTGCATTTAGTAAGGCATGGCACACTCTGTCAAGGGCAGTGTCATGTTCAGTTTGATCTTTGCCAAACACCAGTAGGTCATCGCTGTAATTGAAGGTGTTTGGGATCCCTTGAATCACGCGCCTGATGGTCTCCTGGAAGATTTCGGCGGCAGATGATATGCCGAAGTTTAGGCGTTTATAGCGGAAGAGTCCTTGGTGAGTTGTAAACGTGGTGATGTAGCGAGATCTCTCATGAAGTTCAAGCTGGTGGTAGCCCTTATTAAGATCCAGCTTTGAGAATATAGTGGCCCCGTTAAGACGAGCAATCATGTCACTAATGTGTGGTCCAGGGTGACGTTCTCGTTCGATTGCTACGTTGGCTGCGCGCATGTCCACACACAGGCGCACTTTGTTGTTCTGTCCCTTTTTTGGGACGACCACCACAGGTGATATCCACAGAGTGGGGCCGGACGTGCGCTCGATAATGTCAGCTCTGAGTAGTTCATCGTCTACTGCTTGTTGCAGATGAAATGGTACTTTTCTGTGGTGTTGTGCCACTGGTGTTACTCGTTCATCTATGTGTAGCTTGACCTTGAAGTGATTTAACTTTCCTAGTCCTTTGAAAAGGTTGGGGAACTTCGCAACGATGTCTGGGGCATCTTCAGTCATGTAGAGAAGTTCTACCAGTTTTAGTCGTTCAGCCGTTGGCAGGCTGAGTAGGCAATCAGCTACATCTGGACCTTCCACAACGTGAATGTATGCTGGAATCGCTCGGTCCCTATATGATAAGGTCGTGTGGAATCGGCCGAGGCATGGCAGTGGTTTCCGGGACATCCACGTGAATATTCTCACCGCTGCAGGTTCCAGCGCGGGACGTGGCTTCATGCTTTGATGTTCCAGGGCGCAGATATAGTTCAGTGAGGCGCCTGAGTCCAGAACAAATTTGGCTGGGTGATCTCCAATTCAGATGTCTAGTTTCGGGTATTTCCGCAGGCGGTCTGGATCTGAGACCATGCATATGTATTCATCACTATCTTGGGACACTGGTGTGTGTGTCACAGAGTTGCTGGACGTTGACCTTGACCTGCGTGATCGATGCGATCTGAGGGAGTGGTCACTGGATCGGGAGGAGCTAGTCGAGCGTCTTTCCCGCCCTGTGACTGCACGTGCGTGATGATGTGTGGAGGATCGAGGCCGTGATGACCTTCGTCCTGAGCGCGATGATCTTTGCCTCGACGACCTGGTCTGGCAGACAGTTTCGAAGTGGTTGTCTCTGCCGCAGCGGTGGCAACGCTGCCCGATGGCTGGGCATTGGCCTGAGTGGGGATAGTCTTGTCCACACCTGTAGCAGGCTGGTGCAGGCTTGTTGGATTTTGCATGTCGTGATTCACGTGATCCATGGCGTGCCCCAGGTCTCCGAGATGACGCGTGATACGTTGACTTGTTCGATTTCCGGCGATCGGTCTGATGTTTCTGGTCCTTGTGGGCTTGAAGCCTGAATGCTTGTTCCTTCCTGTCCGATTTATTGACCTCCATTTTCTTTGCATGATCTTCCGCCTGGTCATTTATGCGTGTCATTTCTTCAATTTATTCTAAGGTATAATGCTTCATCAGCAGTCGCCGACGTAGAGACTCGGACTGACATCCTTCAATTATGCGGAGCCGTAGTGCGTCCTCAGTGTTGAAGTCATCGAAGTTGCAGTGGCGGGCTAGCCGTCGTATGCGCAGTATGAAGTCGCACATTCGTTCTTCTTTTTCCTGCGTGGCTAGATTGAACGTGTAGCGTTCGTAGTCTAGGTTATATTTGTGTAAAAATTGCCGGTCGAGAGTTCCCTTGACGTCATCATATGAGGCGGTGGCTGCGTTGGGCAGCTCCTTGATGATTTGAGCAATGTCCTTCCCCACCAGATTTCGTAGGGCAATTAGCTTCTGTTTGGGGTCTTGTACTTGCGTCCCAGTCATGTAGTCCTCGAAGTCTTCGGACCAGCTTTTCCACTTGGGTCCCATGCTGCTGCCAGACGTAAGTTCTAGAGGCTCTGGTGGCCTAAGGTATGATATTCCCATGACTGCCGGGGGCACCGGGGTCGTCACTGCAGGGTTACTTGGTAGGGCTTGTGTCACTGGCGCCCCTCCTGTGTCACCAGATGAGCTGGGTTGCGACGACATTCTCTTTTGTGTAGGCTTTGCAGTGTTGAATTGGCACTTATTCCCAGGTGCCTGACCTCAAAATGGCCGACACCGATTTTGTGCATGAAAGTCTATGGGGCGATGCCTGACTTCAAGATGGCCGCCGTTTAGGACACGTGGCTCCAGCTAGGCTGTGCTCATTTCAGTTGCAGGGCGTGCTGCAGGGTGTCTGCCGGTGTATTTATGGATCCGCTGCGCTAGGGGGCTATTGCTTGATCTCAGGGACTCACCCCTTCACCTCCGGTCACTGCACTCGATCGGCGGGTATCTCTCCGTTTTCGCGCCCTTTTTCCTTTTTATTTTCTTCGCAGCCACTGTTGGAACTGCGCGTGGCGTTTTACATCAGGGATCCTCCTCTCCCTGGTGGGCAGCTTCGTCGCTGAACTCCACTCTTGGCAGCAACCGGGGCGGCGTGTGAGCACGTCGTTTCACTTTTGGCTCACACGCACCGCTCCGACGCGGGCTGCAGGCTCTACGTGTTCGGCCGCTCACAAGCGGCAGGGGTTTTGAGCGGCGTGGGAATCGGTCCTGGATCCCACCCTCGTCGCCAGTGTCGCGCTCTCCCCCAAGGAAACACCGGAGCCAAAGAGGTAGGTTAAACACGTCTTTATTTGCTCGTGTCTACCTCCTAACTGACTTCCTCTTTCCCACTTCCTTCCTTCCCCACGCCCCTTCCTCCCTTGCCTGTCCTGTCACAGACAGAGATCAGGCAGTCACGTTACGACAACAGGCCAGCCCGACTGTCAGATAGAAGGTGGAAGGACTGCAGCTCACCGGCCCAAGCAGTGGAAGACAGTCAGAAATAATGTTTTAAAGTTGCCCATGGGCCTAGATGAACCGTGGGTGAAAACATATTTCCAGCGGACTTCCTTGACCGTAAAACGAAATCAAAATAATATTAAAAGCAAAGAATTGGATCGCAGAGAAATGCCACAGCGTCTATGCTGCAATCCAAAGGAGAAAGGAAAGTTACAGAAGGTGTCATAGCAACCTCCCAGCAGCCGAGAAAAACAGGACGATGGTTTGGGTGTCCATTTTATATTCTATAAACCTTGAGATGCAACAACTTGGGGGCATATTTACAAGGGCTTTATCTCTGCTTTTTTGGCTTAAAAAGCCAAAAAAGCGAAGATAAAACTATCACCCTATTTACAAGAGGGTGCTAACATGCATAATCACATGTTAGCACCCTTTTTCCCCAATACCTCCCTTTGCATCTCTAATGAGATGCAAAGTTGGCGTCACTGGGCGTACCCCGGATGGACAACCCTGCAAATATCGCTGATGTTCACATCGCGATATTTACAAGGCTGCCCCAGCACTTTAGCACACGTTAGTGTAACCCTGTGGGTCATATCAGCGAGGTTATCGCTGTTTTGCAGGGAACATAGCTGAAAAACCAGCGATGTTCCCTGCAAAACGGAGATAACCTCGATATCTCTGGAATTTTTATCGCTCTGGAGAACGCATTGTTAATAAAGCGCTACCAGGGCGATCATTTCCAGAGATAGCCTGCGATAACAAAATTATCGCTAAGCACGCCCAGCGATAATTAATCGCTGGCCGTTGATAATATGCCCCTTGGTTGGGTGATGACAAAAATCCTCAGATTTTTTGATGCACTAACCCCTCCACTGGAAAAGCCCCTGCGTCTAAAGAATATTTCAGAAGAATTACCATCACAATACATATTCTAATGCAGCAGCAATTCTGCCAGAAAAGGCTTCCCCCAACAGATAGTAGTTCAGTGGAGAATTCATCCGTTCCTTTGAAAGAATAAACGATTTTCTGTTACTACCTAAGTGTATAGCAGTCAGTAAGGGCCAGATGAATGTGGCCAAATAGCAAGCGCTAATGCTGAAATTCGTAGAATTTCAGGGCGAATTTCAGCGTTTGCAATCGCTATTTGGCTGAGAGCAATGTGCGATTCCTTATTTTGCGCTTGCATTTAAGGAATCACAAATTGCGATTCCTTAAATGCAATGTAAGTAGCACAAAAGAAAGTGCACTTTAGCCTTAAGGAATCGCTAATTACCACCAGCTTCAAGTTGGTGGTAATTAGCGATATCCTTTAAAAAAGCACTTTTTTGCTTTTTTTAAAGTGCCATGTGGCACACATCCATGTCCTTAGGGCATGTAAGTGTGCCACATGTGCACACATGCACATTTCAGGGGTGCAACAGGATGTCCATTTGACACCCTGGCACCTTTGAAATAGCTCCTCCTATTTGTGATTCTTTATTAGCGAATCGCAAATAGTGAATATCTTCCCATTCATTCCTATGGGCCTCCTAGCCCGTAGGAATGAATGGGTAGGTATTCCTTATTAGCAAATCTCTATTTGCGATTCGTTATTAAGGAATATTAAGGAATCGCTAATATTTTAGCGATTCCTACCTACATTCAATTTTGCGGGTCCTTAATAGCGAATCAGTTAAATTCGCTATTAAGGTATCGCAAATTAGATTTTACCTACATCTGGCCCCAAGTGTGCTCTTCAGAGCCTTTTCATAAATTTACCTACATCTGGCCCCAAGTGTGCTCTTCAGAGCCTTATCATAAATGTATTCTTACACTTTTTAGTAACTTCACTACTGCTGGCTATTCAATATTTACGAGTGTAAAGGTACTCAAAATTGTAGATTTACATTTCCTTGCCTCATAAGTTAGGAGGTGGAATTAGTAAAAACTAAAAATACAACCATATAGTTACTACTAGTAGTGACTTTACAACCATATTTGATGTTTGGCACATGATAAAATTTTAATAAACAAAAAAAAATAGAAAATACTTTCATGTTGAATATTAATGGTATATTTAGGGAGGGTGTATACATAAACCTATATGTATATGAAATATTAAATAAAACAAAGGTGTTACCCTGCCAAGGAGGAGGATTAATGGATGATTTTAGAGCACGAAATTCAGCATAATGGACCTAGTGAAGGGTCCATCGCTCCGCACCTTCGCATCAAGGCAATAATGCTTAGCAAAGATATGCAATGAAGCCTATGTTGCCGCTTTATAGATCTATGTAATCGGAGATGGCCCAAACTAGTGCAGAAGTGGTGGGTCTGGCTCTGGTGAAACGGGTCCTGATCCTTTCAGGAGGACCTTCTTGGCTAAAGCATAACAGGGCATATTTACAAGGGCATTATTGCCGTAATAATTTCATCGCCCTATTAACAAGGTGGCACTAACATGCATTAGCGCATGTTAGCTGCCATTTTTGTAATGCCACGCAACTTAGCGATATACATCGCTAATGAGATGCAAAGTAGGCATACCTTCCAGTAACACACTATGAAAAATGGTCGCGACCAGGACATCGCGTTATTTACAACGCGACCCCGGAACCACGAAGCGATGATGAAAGCTGCACTAACCACAGTTTTCGCAGGATCCTTACGCCTGGTCAAAACTTGGCTTAGGCATGTATTGAATGGGAGGTGGATTGTTTTGGTTACGTCCACACTCCCCTATTATCAAGCTTTACGTTAGTGTGTGACATCATCGCTTGATTTCACACGCTAATGATGAATATCCCCGTCTATCGCAGGTTTGTACATCGCTTGTGAGCAAGACATTGTAAATACGCCGCTAACACGGCGATGTAAACCAGCGATAGGCAGCAATATTCAAATTTGCGCTATGCGTGATTTGCGATGTTTAACGCGAAGCGTTGATATCCCCCAACATGTCTTTATGCATAGGATGGTCTAACGGGATAGAGTCCTCTTCTGAATTGCCTTCCCTTTTTTGACCCCACAATAGCCCACAAAGAGCTGGCCATCTGACAGGTATTCCTTGGTGCAGTCAAGATAGTAATTAACCTCTCACCCTTAAGAAAGCACATGACACAGGGTACTTACAGAGGGATGGCTTACCCGGCAGACAGCGAAATACAGACAAAGGAGCTAAGTCTCCTTTACAGTGCCAATAGCACATCCCTTCGGAGCCGGGAAAAGCGCAAACTGAAGCATTTGGGATACCTTGGCCTACGAAGTATCCCCACCACTGTCCGCACACGTAAAATACACAAATATTAGAAATACGTGAGTAAGGTGTGAAATGGTGCCCCCGTCCTGAAGAAGGAGCACTTGCTCCGAAACATGTTGACGCACACCAGAGGTACTGTTCATAGTTACAACAGATAATTACCTCACCCTGCACCCTTTTAACAGTACCAGCCCGGGGTTGTGAATAAAGTTTTCTTACCCACGAGCCAGGTACTTTTTAAACCTTCACAAAACCCCACCACTCACATTAAATACCCCCTCACTTGCATCACACACACCACACATAGTCCAACTCAGAGTGCTCCCGCGTAGTCGTAGGTCGCAGCACGCCGCATCCCGTTAGAGGGGTGCGAAGACCCCAATGATGAAGCATTACACCAAGGGGCCTGTTGGTGTGTGAGGGGTATTTAACAAAACACTGAGTGTCCCCACACTTGTGGCACACTCCCCGTCGCTATCACTGTGAGTAGGATTCTTTTTGTTTATGTAACAGTGCCCGTGGAGTAAGAATCCTACACCTATACTCTACCTCCCTCCTATTGTTTTTTTCATAACAACATATATACACTGTGCCACCTGGCACTTTTCATGAATTTACAGGGATTATGTACACCACGGGGCCAATAGGGTCCCTGTCATAAACAACACATAGTTCACAGTTAGTAAGGGCAACCAGTAACTACTGGTAAGAGTACACTTAGAACAAATCATGGGGCATGAACATCATGATAATCATCAGCATAGCACATTATACACATACATCCTCAGCACAATGCACCACAGTAAACACCTACCACAGTGCACATCTCTGTAGTAATGTTACTGGCTATGTAGCATCCAAAGCATACTCACATCACGGCATAGCACAGCCCATTAGGCAACTCCCAGTACTCCCAGGCATATGGAAAGCACACTAAGCCTGTAACCAGGGCCCCCCACGTAGGCTCCCGGAATTCATGCCCGCCTGATCCAGGCACAATGCATTAATGTGGGAGGATCCCTTACCCCCCAATACTACTCCTCTTTCTCAGTGAGGAGTCGGGCCTCCATAGAGATTTCCCTTTTTTTGCCCCCAAGATGTCAGTAAGCGCATAGCTGCAGGCGAACATGCGGTGCAGGTGCAAGTATATAGGCAAATGCAGGAGTTAAATTGGCGCTACGAAGGCACCTCAGTGAGGTCATCCAATGGCGCTGCGGGGCTGGGAAACAACATAACTGCCCGCTTCCTTGCAAGGGGCACCCCTGAGAACGTGCTTGACCTCTAGCGGCCTGGCCCCCAAGATATGTATTCCTCCGGCAGCTGCCCGTGGCGTGAGAAAAGACAGCTCACTCCCAACCAGGCCTACTACCGGGGCAGTAAGCTCTCAAGGGAAACCTTCCCCTTTCCCCAAGCCTCCACTGTCCTGGGAGCTCGACAGGTGTAGTACAGCCCCCTCTTGAGGGAGTCGACCAATGTTTTTGCCTGCTCTCCACTCTGTTTCCAGTGACACCCAAGGCTCTCTGGTCAGGTCCCTCGGAGACTGACAGGCACGGAGCAAAGTCTCTGCCTCACCACTTCTTTGGCTCTCTTCGAGAACACAGCCCTGTTTGGCTCCACCCACCTCCAGGCTCAACCTCGCTTCCACCTACTTCTTTCCTCGCTACGGAATACGGAGTGAAGTCTCCGCAACTTCTCAGCTCCGGAAATGCAGCCCAACGCACGCTGCACGGCTACATGCTGCTCCAGGCACCAGTCAGCTGAAGGAAACGGCGGTCTCAACTCTGCACCGCGCTCTTTCATCTGCCCCACAATAATAGGGGCTAAAAACATAGCGCTACCAATGCTACCGGTGGCCTCGGTAGCACCTAGCTGGTCTACGGGCATAGAGACCTGGCAGCACTCTCGGCACACCGGGCGCTCTTCCCTTAACAAGGGTACTGAGTTCCTTAGATGGCTGGGTGAAAATCCAGTGCTTACCAGGCGATGAGTCTGAGGTCACCCAGGGCAGAGCTGGGCCCAGGCAGGCCAGCTCACAGGGCCCTCTAGCAGAGAGGAAGTCCTTTGTGGCAGTTCCTTCTGGCGCCCAGCAGTCCTCAAGTAAGCACCACTTCAGTGAGTACCACCTTACATGGGTCACAGCCCCAATATTTATATCACTCAGTGTCATTGTTCTTCCCCCTGGAACAGGGCTCTGTGCCCAGTCTAAACCAGTTCTAGGGGGCACTTAGCAAGTGCACAACACTACTCATTGTTAGTGTAGACTTCGGCCCCAGTCACTCCACAGGGGGGCAGAGCCTGCATTGTGAAATGCAGTCACAGCCCAATTCAGGTTCAGGTGCTACTCCGCCCACTACTCCAAATGCTGATCAGGCCTATTCAGCTTAGCGTTGACTCCCACAGACCCTCTGGCACCACTGCACCTCCCCACCCCCTGTCACTCCAAGGCTAGACAGTCAATACACAACAGACAGACACAAAGACGCATAGCACACATAAATGCCCACTTCTAAACCTGGCATTTCTAAAATAGTGATAATAAATCTGTGAACACCATTATGCAGCATTTATCACCATTATTCCAAACATACCAAACTTGATCGGACGACTCCTCTCATGTCAGGAATTACCACTTAAGCACATATCAGGAAATCCCCTATGCATTCCTATGAGAGGGCAGCCTCACAGCATTGAAAAACCAAATAGGCTGTTTGTCCACACATGTCCTACCTTTTACCTACACCGCACCCTGCCCATAGGGCTAGCTCGGGCCTACCTTAGGGGTGACTGATATGTAGTGAAGGGGGAGTCACGGACGTGGCAACCACTTTATGTGCCACGTCACAGTGGCAGTAAACTGCGCGCACAGGCCCTGCAATGGCAGAGAACAAAAAACTCCCAACATCGGCTGACCTAAGGTTCAGCACATCAGTCCCTGTTTGTAAATATTAAGTGTCCTGTACATTCGCTTCCAGAGCCTGCCGCAGTAAGGTTCCGCTAGGATCCAGGAAAAACAATTCTGTTGAGAAAGGAAGGTACACCAGGAATGGAGCCAGAGTCATCCAATTTTCTCTACTGGTATCAATATTTTAAAATGGCCATCAGCCAACGCGTTGTGTCCTATGGAGGAACTTCATCAGGGATTTGAGTACAACGTGAAGAGTTCTGTACTCATATGAAGCAGCGAAGGAGAACAACCTCTCAATAGGGGTCAAACAGTAACACATCCTATCGCCTGAATTATCAGGTTAGAGGACATTTCTCTAGTCACAAGCGTTGGCAGAGGCCTGAGACAAGTTTGAAAGGCTACTTTGGTGGGTGGTGCAAGCAGCGCTGCAAACCCACCAGTAGCATTTAATTTACTGGCCCTCGGTATACGAGATACCACTTTACAATGGACTGATAGGTAAATTAAATAGGCCAAACAGGTGTAGACCAACCTTACCAAGTTTACCATAGACAGCACATGCACTTTAACACTGAAAAACAGTGATAAAGTGCCTAGAGTCCTAAAACCACAAACAACAGGTCAGTAAAAATACCGGAGGAAGGCAAAACATTCTGGGATGACCCTACAAACAGGGCTAAGATCAACAGAGGCCCAAGAGATTGGGGTGCAGAACCATTCCCCCGACTAGGAAAGATGATCCAGCCTTAATGGCAGGAGGAGCAGAGGGCAAGTAAAGAAGTGTAAGAGGTCTGCATACTACACCCTTGTCAGCTAATCTGGAACTATGAGAATGACTTGGCTCTTGCCTTGGTGAATCTTCTTCAAAGCCCGAGGAATCAAGGATATGAGGAAATCATCATGAATGGCTTTATTTTGATAACTTGTATCATAAAAGCATTGTGCAACATTTTTTACAGCAAATAAAAGAATGAATTGATGCAAATAATAGGTTGATACATGATTGAACTGGAGATTGTGCTTACACAGTATGTGCACCACAAAACATAAAACCGCTATCTAAAAAGCTGTACATAGAAGTTTCTATGAGTTTGTACATAAAATCATGCATGAATTTAAAATGAATATTAAAAAAAGATATAAACTTGACAGTGCAACCTAGCGGGCTTAAATAAAGTGCCAGTGCTTTTGCATAAAAAAAAGGCTTTCTTGGGTCAAGGTGATGTCTTAGTGTGGCCTAGAGTATGAAAATGAAGACATCCTCATAAGGCTTTTTGTCTGACTGTTGGTGCATAGCTTAGAACTTGGTTACCCCACAAGTAGAAAGCTCTTTAGTCAGGTTTCGGTATGCACAGAGCAACCCGAGGGCTTTCGGTGTCACCCAAAGCATAAAATTAAGGCACCCCTTGCAAGGCTTTTTGCCTGAGTATCCAAGCATTGCATAAAAACGTAGCCACCCGCGGGTAAAAAGTACACTTGGGTCAGATTTTAGAATGGGTAAATCGGCCCGATAGTCGCGAGTGCCCATGTGTCTGCAGATCGGTTTTAGCCATTTAGACCTCACGATGTTGTGGGCTGGACAGGCAAACATGACATGAGCAGCACACTCCATGGGGCTCTGCAGCAGGGGCAACCTTCTGTTATATGTTTGGATGGGCGCCACTTTTGATGTCAGTGCGTGGACTGGGAGTGTGCCGAGCCTAAATTAGATATACAATACCCTATCTCGTGGGACCTGGATTATATTCAGATAGGGCTTGAGGCTTCTGGTCTGCTTATGATTAAGGAATTCTTCCGTTAGCCTCTGCACGTTGGGCTTGCTAAGTTCCTGGCTGTCTGTCCAATCCCGGTATATGCGTTTGAGTTCTACCTAGCTTGGGGGATTTTGATATGGGGAAATGCTTAATGCAATGGAAAGTACCACTTCAATTGAAATGTCCCCCAAGGTTTCCCTCAACAGATACCGAGGGTGCAGAACTACTGGCATTGAGCTTTTATTTCCGCAGAGATGAATAAGTCCACCTGAGGTGTGCCCCACTTGGCGAAGATAGCCTGGACTAACTCTGGTAGAATGCACCACTGGTGATCATCAAGATAAAGCCGGCTTAGGATGCCAGCTGTGGCATTCAAAGGCCCTGTTAGATGATTGGCAGTGAGCCAGATTCCCTTAGCGGTACAGGGCCTCTAAAGGTGGCACAATAAGTACTGCAGCCCTTAGAGGTCCTCCCTGGTCAGAGTGCCATCGGTACTTGTGGTACCATTTACTAGGGGCTGACCTGTGGCTATAGATGCCAATTGGGTTAGTTTTGGGGAAAGGACACAGGCCCTGGAACCCTGATGGGCAGGGACCTAGGGCACATCAAGTCAAAGTGCATCAGTAGTCTGGCAAAAAGTGTGGGGGGGGGTTACTGCAACAGAAACCCACTTTCCTTCAGTGGGCTAATCCGTTTTCTAGTATAAGTAGGTCTGCCTCAAGTGTTTTACGCATGCAAGCTTGTGTGCCAAGGCAATGCCCTTGCATCACTGTCTTGAAGTTGTCCCATTCAATGAGGGATGACGATGTAGTGCCTGTATTCTCGTCGAAGTAGTTCAAAATGGCAGCACCTACTGATGCTCAGTATGATTTGTCTTCTAGTGTGTCAGGTTGCATGCGCCATCTAGGGATTGGAGTTGTGTTATTGCCCCATGCTATTTGTAGCACGTGTGACTTGTGATCAGAGTGCATTCTACCAAGATATTGAGGCTCAGTTGTGACAAGTAATAAATCATCTGTAACTAGTATTCTGTCCAGTCGGACGTGCAAGCTGTGCAACCCTGAGTAGAATGAGTAGATACGGTCTATGGGGTTTCTATGCCACCAGGCCTCTACCAGGTGCCATTCCGTGGTCCAGGTGTTTAATGCCTTCTTGACTGCTACCCTGGGTGCCCCAGGTAAAGGAGGAAAGGACCTGTCCAGCACACAATTAAAGTCTTCCCCAAGTAGCAATGGGATTCCGCGGCAAGTCGACAGTTTGATCAACAGGGAGTCAAGAAACACTGCTTGTTCAGCATTAGGCATGTATATGGAAGCCAGTACTACAGGCCTTCCATCCAGTCTGCCCTTTACCAAGACTTACCGGCCGTCTGTGTCTATGAGCAATTCCTCTGCTCGGAATGGAATTCCTGGACGGACCCAAATTAGTGCACCTCCAGCAAAAGAAGAGTAGCCAGTGGTATGCAACTGACCTCTCCATCTCCTTTGCAAATTCAGTTCTCAGATTTTGTGAGGTGTGTCTCTTGGAGGAGAGCTATTTGGACATGGTGCCGCTTAAGATAGGAGTAGATACCCCCAGGAAGGAGCATGTATCCCACTAACATTCCATGTGCTTATTTTCATATGTCTGATGTTGTGGGGAGACATGTAACCCAGCGTGCCCTGGGGCGATGATAGTATCTGCAAGGGAGTACAAGGGAAGGGCCTTCAGACTCATCCTATCCATGCTATCTTGAATACTAAATAGAGCTGGAGTGCGTTGGATAACCAGGCTAACAAAATTAGAACAAATAATGCCAGTAGGGTGAAAATGCAACATGCAGGCGTCCAAACCATAAAACAAACAGATATGTGAACAATGGCTAGTGGGTAGAGTTACCCAAGTGATGGGTATTGGCAGGAATGAGAGAGTTTGTGAATCCCGCCTTTGTCTTATAGCACGCAGTGGCCGGGCCGCTTTAGCAATTGCATATGCCAAAGAATCAGCCCAGGAGACATTCATGTGGGTGAGGGCTGCCAGATCCCAGCGGCCGTAATTACACATGCATTATTTGTGACTTGAGCGGGGCATTATGGCTGTCACAATTAGACGTGAGATAAAGATAACAGTGCTATACGAGTCTCTTAGTACTTGTGTGATCATTGTTGCAACATCATGGCCTGGATTGGTCGAGTAGCTAACAGTTTGTTATATTATGTCTTCTGCTGTTTGAGGCGTGCTCTCCAGCAAAGTTATTGATTGTTGCAAGTTTGATGTCCTATCGATGGATTGCGCGTTGCTCACTCTGTCATGTGAGCTTTCCTACGATAATGTGTCACTTTGCTGACTTCCTATTTCAGCTGCTGCTTGCAGCGCATTGCGTTGGTCCATTCTCATTTGCTCCAGGTTGGGACCTAGACTGTGCGAAACCATTTGTCTCTTATATCTCCTCTCCCCTTTACGTTGTTTCAGGTCTGCACTCGGTGGCGATCTCAAAGTTTTCCCGCTGGATTGGGCGGCATCTTCAAAGTTTATGTAGTCTAGCCACACTCAGGCAGCAATGGGGGTATTGAAGAAGTAGGTTTTGCCTTTTTTGACCACTCGCAGTCGGGCGGGAAATATCAAAGAGTATTTGAGGCCATGGTCACGGATTCTTTGCTTTACCTCCAGAAAGGAGTGCCTTTGCTTTTGGACTGATGCTGTGTAATCTGAAAAGAGCATTACTGTACTGTTCACCACTTCATTTTCTGTAACTTTCTGGTTTCTTGCAAAATCGGGTCGATGTCTTTGTAATTGAGTACGCGTAAAAATAATGGTCTGAGACACGCACACAGATGGGTGAAGGGGGGAGCGGGTCGGTACTCTGTGGGCTCGCTCTATGACAAAGTACTGTGATAATGATCTTTCTCATAGCAAATACCAGATCCACCGTTCTGCGTAGGCAGTGGCATTTTTCCCCTCTTTACCTTCCGGAAGTCCTATGACAAGTACATTGTTACGTCTAGAACAACCCTCTGAGTCTTCTAATCGATATTCTAGAAGCTTTACTTGGGATGTAAGTACTTTAAGGCATTTTTCAGTTTCTTGCATCTTAGAGGAAAGTTCTGCAATGGTTGCTTCTAGCGTGCAAGTTCGGTCTGCTAGTTTCCGATGATCCGTGTGCAGGAGATTTAGCTCAAGGGCTACCTTGTCAATTTTATTCTCGAGTGAGGTCCGTGTTAGCTCAATTGTGGTGCTTAGCTTCTCCACTGCAGCCAGTTTTGAGTCTAGTTTACTGGACATGGGATCTACGGAGGGAGTGGGATGGTGGTAGTTGGCTGGTTGGACCTCCAGTGGCAGATCTGAGATGGCCCATGTCAAACATGTGGTGTTGTAGTATGGAGTAACTGGCTTACATTCTTGAGTTATGCAAGCATTGCTGTCACCCTTGTATTTCTGCGATGGGCCTTCCGGGTGCTCAGTTGTAACCTCCTTATGCATGGCGCTTCCCTCTACACTCCAGACTAGGACCAGGGTCCACTAGGCCTCATCATTTCCCAGGAGTGTGTTGCATCAGTTCATCCCGTACGGGGCCAGACACATTTTAAACATTTATAACGCGCCACTCCTGCTCCGGCACTGCTCATCACTGAGTTGTCTCAACAGCCACTTCGGCTGAATACCTTCTTGTCCGTGCATCCAGACGTCATGCACCGTAGGGTGCCGCCAGGCCATCTCTTCCGATGCTAGGCATCTGTGCGCACACAATGCTCGATCAGCCTCCGGCGCCGAACCGACCAAGGGGACCACCAGACCACTTCTGCCCTCGCTGTGTTCCCGCAGGCACAGGCTCGCCGAACACAGCCCGTGGCCTCAGACTCATGTCATTTTAGCAGGCCACTCTTCCGGTCTTCAGGCCTCGGTCCGCCTTCCCCTGGCCGGTTTCACATCTCATGGCAGTACCCCTATGTTCTTGAGGCTTGCAGGCTGATCACAGGTATGTCAGGTTGCCGCAGTGCTGTTTAACTACCTCAGGATTGATTTGTGCAGGATGATTTTATTGGCTAATGGGGGATGAGTAGCAGAGCTCTTACAGGGCACCCACTTCATCCTTGCCTGTGTAGCCACACCCCATGTCAGGTCCATCTAATTTCTCCACCAAGCCACTTCCGCAGCAGGGCTGGTGGAGATCACAATAGAGTTCGATAGATCTCCTTCGTACTAGAGCCCCTGCCTGTGGAGGCACCACTGTAAGGCTCTCATATGCCAATGCGCATGCGTGATGAGGACAATGCAAGGAAGATAGCAGATCTAGAAATCTTACGACTCTCAGGACTGGAACTTTTGTGCCTCGTTGAAACAATGGAATCCTCTCATAGATGTCTGCAATTCTCTGTGGCAGTGGAAAGGTGTGGAGAAGGGTGGTGTCCACTTTCAAAACTATGAACATGAAGTGGTTAGGAGGATGTGAGTAGATGGGATTTGGGCATATTCATTGAAAAGCCCAGGTCGAAGAGCAGAGATGCTGTCAACTGCAGATGATAGAAATCTATTTCTGGTAAGCTGGCTTGGATGAGCCAGCTGTTCAGGTATGGGAAAATTGGCACACCAAACTGGGGAGATGGGCTGCCACCAATGCCATCACCCTATTAAACAGAGTACCCACGGTATGTATGTTAGAGAGTCACCCCAGGTCCTGCACCACTAGTTGTTCTACCCTGGTTGTGACATGAGTAGAACAAAACTCCCATCTGCCATTGCAGCTGGAAGAGCTGTTTGAACTGCTGGTTTACAATTTCCATTATAAAGCACTGACAAAGACAGACTCTCCCTGGTATATTTGAGAGTTACCCATATGGCAGGCCTATCTATGTAGGAGAGCAGGTTTCTGCTTATTATAGTTACCCCCACTTTTTGCTGATGTTTCACTGTTTTTCGACTCTAGTCTGCCTGGGGTCCTGGACTAGCTGCTTCCTCTCTAAAATGAATCCATGTACTTTAGGTACACTCCAGTTTGGTTACTGGGGTACCCTTATGAGTCCCTGGTATATGGTACACTACGTACCAAGGGCATATGTACCCCAGATGCCTACCATGGGTTGAATCATGTATTATGCCACCCCTGGGCAGCCTTCCAAAATTACACCACAGGTCTGCTACAATAACCTGTGTATGCACCCCTTACTTAGATGTAGGTTCCTTATATCTTCCATAAATCACTACACATATAAACCTATCAGTCACCCCTATGGCAGGCCTTATCAATCCTGAAGGTAGGGTGCTGGGTTTTGTGTGTGAGGGAGGCCATGCATGAGCAGGGCCCCGCTGCAGCCTTCGGAATCTATTCTTCGGGGTTGTTCTGTGATGCAGTCAGACCATATACTCTTAAGTGAATTATAACCTCGCTGTAAATACTAACTTTGGAATGGCTGCAAGGAAACATGTTGTGTTTGGTGTCAAACACTTTGGAATCATACCCCCCGCCAGTCCTGGCGGCGGGGATATGATTCCACCCTTCTAGAGGAAGAGACATGTCCACACCGGTACACACGATACCAGCTTAACTGAACCCAGGAATCACAAAATGGATGACACAGACACAAGTCTGGCCTCCTGCTGCTGGATGAAACTCCAGCAGGGGAGGCCCAGACAATAGGTTTCCTGTCACAGGGAGTTGTCACCCCCTCCCACACAGGCTTTAGTGTATTGGGGCTGGGTGGGTGTACTCCAAGAGTGCTTTAAAGTCAGCACCGGGGGAACATTTGGTGCCCCTGTGCATAGCCCAGTTCAAACTGGTTTCACGTGCTACCAGCCCCTGCTCTGGCGCAAAACTGGACAAAGGAAATAGGTGTAGCCACCCCTCTTTCCAAACCCTCCCATAGGTGGGTCCCAAGAGTTTGCCCCACCCCTTCCTTGGGTATAAGACAGGAACCCCTGGCCACAGGACTTTAGATTACACCTGGACGAAACTCTGATACTGAATCCTGGAACTTCAATGATCTGCACAATGCTGGATGACTGAAGAATCTCCCTTGGAGTAAAGGAGTTACTCCCCTGTGTGACAGGCACCAAAGACGCATCTGACTGGTTTGCATCTCCGAAGATCCCGCAGGACTTTGCAACACAGGAGGTGGATTTCCAGACATCCCTGAGGCCGACCTGAGTCTCCAGCAAAGCTGAGACCTGCAGCCCTCGTGGGTACCGTGGAACCAGAACCCCTGGACACTGTGTACCTTTGCAAGTGCATCAGCTTCTCGATGATCCTTGAGGCTGTGCACTGGGTCACGTATAGCCCAGACCCTGAGCAGCATTTCCAGTGAAGCTTGCTGGCCTACACTCCACGAGTGTTCTGTGAGCCAGCGCTTTGTGTTTTCGCTCTAGGTAACTTTGCGATCCCTGGTCCGTCAACTGGTGGGTTCCTGAGAAGGCAACTTTGACTTTCCTTGGGCTTCCCTGGTTGCTCCAGATGTGCCCTGACTCTCCACCACTTGGGGAATCCCCTGGACCTTGATAGACTACACCGAACCATCTTTTCTCTTCCTGCATGGGTTGCTGTTGCCAAGGCTTGTTGTATCCAATCCAGGCACCGATGCTGCAGCACTCGACATCCTTCGTGGGACAGGTTGAACCCAGCTCCTGGTTGTCGTCAAGGCCTCCTGGTCCTCATGGCTGCAGAGTCAAGCTTCACCTCTTTGCACCTGAAGCACCCGACATCGTTGATCATTCATCTATCATGCCCGTGGTCACTTGCAAGTGACCCAGACTCTGTCCCCTCTGCTTTCAGGTTCCTCACATCTTCGATCCAGGCTTGGATCACACCGGACAATCTTCTCCTCCAGGGCAGCAGCACTTTGCAGCAGATAGCCATTGAAATCAACGACGATTCCCGACACGAATTGACACCTATGCACCCGGCTTCCCTGGGTGAGGTAACTAGAGTACTCTGGTGCTCCCGTGGGTGTTGACCCTCGAACCCCTTAAGTCTAAAGGGGTTTGCTCAAAGTCCTTTTCTAAGTGTCCCTAATCTTTAAAATTCCAACCACGACTTTCCCCATAGAAGTTAACAGCGTCTCGCAGCTGTGTTCTCACACTGCATGCGGCTCTAGTGGGTCCCATGTGTCACTACCTTGGGTGGTTCCTGGTGGTCCCAGCGATTCTACAGGCTCTAGTTCTTGTGTCTAGTCAAGTCATGGTTCTTATGCAACTTTCTTAATATATGGTTTGTTTCCCCCTTGGGGCCCAGTGTATATTGTGCTATTTACTGAAGTTCTATTTTGCTTAAAGTGTGTACTTTGCTCTGTAATCTCATAAAGAGATTACTAGAGGGTTTTTAGTATTAATTACATATATTTTATATATATACCTTGTGTGGTTCTTCAAGACTTAGCCTGAAGGCTGCTCTCCATAGCTACCACTAGGTTAGCTTTCAATAAAGGTAGTCTTAACTGATCATCAATAAGGGTTGTTTGGACTGGTGTAAGGTGCCCACTATAACTAGTGGCCAGCATATGCCAGTCCAACTGTTCACAATCGGGTCCTAAAAAGGGGTGCCGGGGGGCGTGGCCAAGATGGGGGGCGTGGCCAAGATGGCGGAGTGAACGGACGTGTTCCTCCTGAGCTCCCGCGTCCGCCTAGGCCCTGAGCCTTGAATTTACGCCTTTCTCCCCCCTAATCGGCCCGGTGGTCCGGGTGCGATCAGGAGAGCGTCAGAGCGCAGCTGAGTGGTGCTCCGGTTCCTTCACCGTTCGCGGAGTCGAGTGCGGTGAACCCGACTGCTGGTACCCCGAGCAGCGGCGGCGGAGCGACCCCGACTGGAGGCCCGGCTGTCGGTGACGCAGACCCTGGGGGCTGCGGAGGGAGACCTGCTGCGACGGAATCGCCCGCAGGGATACCGAAGGTGCCGGTGGCCCAGGACCGAGGTGAGCTGAGCGGTCCGTGGACGGGGCGGCAGGCTCCGGATACGCCCCCAGGGCTAATCGAGACCGCGGCTGCGGCCGGGCTGGGAGAAGACGCAGGCCGGGACCGCTGGTGAGGCTGCACAGGTGCAACAGCGGGCACTGGCGGATGCTCAGGAGGGGCGCGGGGGAACTTTGGCGACCCGCTGGCGCAGTGTGCACGGACTTCATGGTCGCTGACCGGTTCCCCGGTAGTGAGGAGGGCTCGGTCCCGGGCCGGGAACTACGCGAGGCCGCGGCTGCGGCCTAGCAGGGGACACTCGACGGCGGAGGGCGCCAGTGAGGCAGCGCCAGCGGAGTAGCGGGTCCTGTCGGGCTGGTCACAGGCGATCGGCGGCCTGCCCCGAGAACTGCAGTGGTCCTGGTCGGGGGTAACGAGGCCGGATTGTGGTGGAGCCGGGCCCCAGGCGTTAGTTCCCCCCAAGATCAGGCAGAAGCGCCCCGGGGTGACGAGGGGAGTACAGAGCGACCAGGGGCATTGCGGATAGACCGCAAGAAGAGCCAGAGCTGGCGGAGCACAACACCGGCATGGAGCTGGCGCCGCTGCGACACTGGGCCTAGGGACCAAGCCAGACCAGGGGCGCTGCCCAGGAGAGCGGTGCGGGGCTGGGAAAGGCCCCTCTCGAGTGATCGGCTGCCGGTAGCGGAGGATCCTCGGCGCCCTACGGATCACGCCTGAGGGCCGGAGTGGTGCAGGTTGGAGCATCGGCGTCGGGCTGCCTGGAGCCGGGCCCTGGACAGAACTTTCCCCTCTCCCCACGTACTCAGCGGAAGAGGTGAGGTGTGGGCTGGGTGAGTGCATGGGGAAGCGGGACCCCCAGAGGAGCTACAGACTGCCATAAGTGGAGCGCAAAGTTGGCGATATATCGCACCAGGGGGGCCGGGGGTACACGCCAGCACCTGCTACCCGGTGCACAACTGGGAAGAAGGAGTGACCTGGGGACGGCAACTGGGTGGCACCGGGCTCCCACTGAGTGGACGACTGCCGGGGGCCCGACCTTGAGTCGAGGAAACCATCAGGGACAGGCCTACGTAGCGGAAGCTCTCGAGGGCTCACGCCAGGGATTAGAGCCTGATCGGGGACGGATTGACCGGGGCCTGCTATAGTTTACTCAAGAGCTGCGGAGCAGAGAGGAAGATGGCTGGGCAGAAGGGCGGCAAAGGCAGCAACCGCACGCTCACAGAAATGCTCAATAAACCACCAAGCAAAGGAGACAAGACCTCGACGCAGTCGGGAGGCGCATGCGGATCTCAAGGGGGGAGCAGCGGAGAACCCCCGGTCACCAGATCTTTTTTAGAATCCCTTTTCGGGACACTGAGAGACGACTTTCAGGAGTTGAAAAAGGAAGTGGCAGGTGAAGTACGAGAATTGCGCAGAGAGGTAGATGGACTCGGGGAGAGGGTGGAGGCGGTTGAGAGCTCAACGCAAAGACAGGACGAGGAGATTACGCACTTGCAGCAGGAGGTACTCCGCCTCAGGGACCAACACATAGACCTTCAACTGCATAATGAGGATCTGGAAAACAGATCAAGACGGAACAACATTAGAGTCCGGGGAGTGCCGTCCACAGAAGAGACCTCCGGCATAGTGGCCTATTTGCAGGACCTGTTCCGCACTGTCCTTGGCGAGCCTGCGGATTTCCCCGTCAAGATAGATAGAGCTCACAGAGTAGGTCCGCAACGGCGCGCAACTGGGCCGCCGCCAGATGTCTTGGCTTTCCTTCCTGACTTCCCGCTGAAGGAGCGGATTATGTACGAAGCAAGGAAGAAACAGACGATAGCATTTAGGGGTCATCAAGTAGCGCTGTATCAAGACCTCGCCGCGACCACGCTCCAGAAGCGCAGGGCATTCAAGATTGCAACGGACTTCCTGAGGCAGAGCGACACGCCCTACTCCTGGGGGCACCCTTTTCGCCTCATATTCCGGTGGAATGGAGAGTCGCACCAGCTGCGATCTCTTCAAGATGTCTGCGAGGTACTAGGGATCACCGCAGAGGCAGAGGGATCGTCCACGCCACGGAGGAGGAGGAATTCTACTGATGGAGGCTGGCGGAGAGTCTCGAGACACAGGACACAGAGAGCCCCACAGAGACCGGCTTCGCCCACAATTAGATCTGGGATGGCGGACGCAATTCGAACAACAGCCGAGTCCTCGGTGGTCGAGGAAGAAGTGGCGCTAACCGCATAACATGTCTCCGGGGGGAGATTGACAATGCATTACTGACGGAGCTGGCTTTGGGGGGGGGGGGTGGGCGCGGGAAGGCGAGGGAGGGGTGCTGGTGGCGAGTCGCCCACGAAGGTAATTCACCACGGACTTGTCCGAGAGGGGCAGGCCTGGGACTAATTGGACTACGGACGGTTGGTAAGGATGGGTTGGAGGGTTCATGTTGGGGTTCAGGGGGAGGGACTGCGGGGATCGGGGAGTTGGGGTTCGGGGGCCTTGGGATCCGGGAGGGGGGAGTTCGGGGAAGCTTTGTCCGGTGTTGCTGTTACGTTCGCTCAGCTTAGCCAGACCTCACGGGCCGATCCGAGGGCAGGATTGGCACTTGCTGCTTTTGCTTGTCAGGTGCTGGAAGGTTACATTAATCTGGTATGGCAGGATTGAAAGTAGTGACTTTGAATGTGAAAGGGCTAAACAATCCCACGAAACGTAGGGCGGTTCTCTCCTTGTTAGAGGCCTCACAGGCAGACATTTGTCTGCTGCAAGAAACGCACTTGCTGGTTGGTGACTGTCACAGGTTACGGTCCCGTTCCTTCCCCACACAGTTCTTTTCCTCCAACACCACTAAAACGGCAGGAGTAGCTATATTGGTCTCTAATTCTTTTAGGGGTGAGGTGCTACACAAATTAGCTGAGCAAAAGGGGAGACTGCTGGCGTACAGATTTAAGTTGGGGCCTTTGCAATTCACGGTGGGGTCGGTTTACTGCCCGAATGAGCGTCAGGAACACTTCCTCCACACTACACTGATGGATGTCACAGCATCTCCCGACAGGCATCTCATTCTGGGGGGGGACCTGAACCTGGTGTTTGATTCCTCACTAGATAGATCAGCGCAGCGCTTCCCACAGACCGGGGAATTGTCGTCCACTATGAAAACACATTTAGCTGACCTCGATATGCACGATCTTTGGAGAGGATTTCACCCCACAGATAGGGATTATTCTTATTTCTCGCACGCACACAAAACATATGCACGGCTGGATTATCTGCTGGTCTCTGGCCCGGTTCGTGACATGGCCACTGCCTCTGAGGTAGGGGTCATCTCCCTATCAGATCACGCACCGGTCTCGGGGACCTTCCTGCCCCCGTCGACCCCGGTTCAGCGCGGAGTCTGGCGTCTGCGAGACACCCTTCTACACAAAAAAGTAGTGGTGCAGCGTATCACTGAGGCAGTGACTGACTTTCAACTGCGTAACTCTAACCCCGACACCACATTGGCGACTCAATGGGGAGCGCTTAAGGCGGTTCTACGGGGAGAATTTATAGCAATATCGGCGGCCGAAAATAAGGAGAGGAAAGTTAAACGGGAGGAACTCACGCACAAGGTCAGGGAATTAGAGCAGGTGCATCGACGAACGGGGGCTCCTAGAATTTGGAAGCAACTAAAGGCGGCGAGGAAACTCCTGTCGTCTCTGGACCTAGACAGAGCTGAATATGCGGCTCTCCGTCTGAAACACGCATATTACACGGGAGGGGATCGCTGTGGCAGGTTATTGGCAGCTAAGCTCAGAATCGCACACCAATGCCGTCGAGTCAAAGAACTTGCGGTGCCAGGTGAGCGCACAGTCACAGAAGACGTCGAAATAGCTGAAGCTTTTCGACAGTTCTACTCTGAGCTCTATGCGGAGGACGGCGCGATAACTGGGGACCCTGATGAATATCTGGACTCGGTGACTCTCCCGTCCCTAGCTCCAATACAGACTGACTACCTAGACCGAGAGATTAGGATAGAAGAGGTTATTACGGCGATCGCTAGGCTGAAACTTGGGAAGGCTCCGGGACCGGATGGATACACCACCCTCTTCTATAGGACATTCTGCACTACCTTGGCTCCAATATTGACCAAGCTGTTTAACTCTTTCGGCTGCCCCGGTGCTATCCCACAGGATCTTCTGCATGCCACGGTATCGGTCATACCAAAACCGGGGAAGGACAGAGCACAGTGTGGCTCGTACAGGCCGATTTCCCTCCTAAACGTTGACCTTAAAATCTACACGGGGATCCTGGCTGCGAGGCTGGCACAGTATCTCCCTGGGCTGATTGAACCGGACCAGTCCGGCTTTGTACCCGGAAGGCAAACGGTGGATAATACCAAGCGTTTGGTGCACGTACTGGAGAAAGCTTCGCGGATCCCTGGAGAAAGGATGCTCCTCTCGGTCGACGCCGAGAAGGCGTTTGACCGGGTGCACTGGCCGTATCTTGAACGGGTGATGGCTCGAATGGGCATAGGGGAGAAATTTAGGTGCATGGTCTTTAATTGTTATAAGTTCCCGTCGGCGACGGTGCGTGTCAATGGCTGTGGATCGACACGCTTTTATATTGAGCGCGGCACGAGGCAGGGATGCCCGCTATCTCCTCTACTCTTCGCTCTCTATATGGAGCCCTTTGCCCAGAGAGTGAGACAAAATCCAGATGCTACGGGAGTGCGAATGGGGGGCTATACCCACACGGTTAGCTTATATGCAGACGATGTCATTTTTGCGCTAGAGGATCCGCAGAGGGCTTTACCCGCATGTATGGGAGAGCTCGGGGCTTTCGCGAGAACGGCCGGGTTTAAGATGAATCTGGGAAAATCCACGGCGTTAGATATCTCCCTGACACATGGGACGAGACGAGATTTGCAGGGGCGTTACCCACTAAGATGGTCACGGGAACACGTGCCTTATTTAGGTATCCTGCTGGCTCCCACATTGTCAGCGATGGTGGCGGTTAATTACGAGGTGGTAGGCAAGAAGGTGAAGGAGGAACTGGGGAGGTGGAATAAGGGGACGATATCGTGGCTAGGCAGGATAGCGGCGCTGAAGATGACAGTGCTACCACAGATCCTATATCTCTTCCGGGCACTTCCGCTGCAGCCCCCTAAAGGCTGGATACGGATGATGCAGACTGCTCTATCCCACTTCGTTTGGCAAGGCCGTAAACCCCGAATGAAGAGAGCATTGACGACTCTAGCACCGGAAGCGGGTGGATTGGGAGTCCCTGACCTTCACAAATACTTCCAGGCGTCACAGTTGAGGTACTTGGTGGAATGGAGCAGATGGGAGTCGGATAAGCACTGGCTCTTCCAGGATCAGGCAGTGGCGGGCCGGCCATTGCAGGAAATACCATTCCTGCGCAGACAACACAGGCCCCCAAATCTCTACGCCTCCTATGTTACTAGGGTGCCGCTGAGGGTGTGGGATGCAACTAGTGAACTATTCGAGCTTACCTCGTTCCCTTCTCCGTTCACTCCTATTGTGAACAATCCAGACTTCACGCCAGGGACGGAACCGGGTGCCTTTGCGCACTGGCGTGAGAAAGGCTGCAGAGCGCTTTTTCATGTGTACGGGAGGGAGGGGATCCTCCCCTTTGAGGACCTTAAAGAGAGTTACCAGCTGGCCGAGGCAGATAGGATGCGATATTGGCAAGTCAGACACTGGGCACTACAACCGCAGGTGCGGGACGCGGCGGACAGGGACTTGTTCCCTTACGAGCGATGGATGGCGACGCGTACATCGGATGCAAAACTCATATCGGATCTGTATAAAATGCTACAGCCTCCACCCACACACATATATAATCCTGGTAGGGAGAGATGGAACAGGGAATTGGGGAGAACGCTCAGCCACAAGGAATGGGAACAAATCTCATACCGAGCGCGACATTCTGCATATCATGTGGGGCTCACAGAAACCTTCACCAAGGTGTCAACGTACTGGTATCGCACTCCCGAACGCTTGCACGAAATGAACAGGCTCGTAGACACTACATGTTGGCGCGCTTGTGGGCACACTGGGACACTGACACATATCTTATGGGACTGCCCACTGATACAGGACTACTGGAAGGAGGTGATCGATGAAATTGATAAATGTTTTGGGATAGAGTTACCTCGTTTCCCGGCCTATACTCTACTGGGCCTGCCTAATGCCTTAATGTTCCCATTGAAATCCCGGAGAGGGAGACACATAGCCATCGCTTTGGGCTCAGCTGTGCAGAACATTCTAATACACTGGCGCACTTCCACTGTTCCCTCGATCACAGGTTGGCTGCACAGGCTGTGGCACGTACTGGGCATGGAGAAAATTTCGCTTACACTGGCTGGGGAGGTCGACCAATTCACTGAGTTGTGGCAACCATTCCATACTTTACTAGCTACTGAATTCAGGGAGCTTACGTGCCCTAGATACCTGAGACTCCTTAGGCTTACACCACCGATCACTTGAACGGCCAGTAGGGAGTGGGAGGGCCGGGTACGCATGTTGGGTATATAACAGGAGAGGGCTTGTGAGTTTCTGAGATCTTCTTTGCAGAACACCGGACGGGGAGTTGGGGGTGGGGGAAGGGGTGGGCATGAGGGACTGTTGGGGTTGTTTGTTATACTAAATGTGAGGTACAGAGGGACTGTTATTTGCTTTCTGGTCGACACTCGATTGCAATGCCCGAGGACGCCACCCATGGCGGCTCTTGCCTAGCAAGGACTGTAGAACTCTGCAGGTGGCGGGGAGCTCTGGAGAAAGCATCAATTTTTCACGCTAGGAACTGTCTATTATCGCCTGATTTTCTTTTTCTTGTTTTACATTGCTGTACCACTGTACTTCCTTAATAAAATACTTAAACCTAAAAAGGGGTGCCGGCAGAGTTCGTGGAGTATTTCCCATTCTACGCTCCGTGCAGTGTTCCGAAAAACTCAGCAAATTATAGCATTGCAGACTTTTTGCTCTCGAGCAGCCCACCAACTGTAAGTTGGCGAGTGCTTGTGCGAAAAAATCACGCCTTTGACCTCCTCCTGGCGAGATTTCTCATTGCGGGCGGTTGAGGCAGGTAGTGACCACTCGCGCTGAGAACTCTGCTTTTCGCGTCTCCTCAAGTGGTAGAGAGTAGCCGCGCCCTCTGGCGTGATGCATAGTGCTGTTCTGCACTAAAAACCAGTGCGAGCAGCGAGACTTAACAGACTCGTCCGCTGGCGGAACTCCGCAGAGGGCAGCAAAGTTTTTCTGGTACTTCACAGAGTTCCGCAGAGTAAATCTCCTGGAACTCTGCTGAGGCTTAGTCCTAAGGCAAGGTGCAACATATTCCACGAGCAGAACATGCAATTTTATATGTTCTGTATTTTTAACTGTGGAAAAACTGGATTGCCCAATTGGTGAGTACAGAGTTAAAAGCTGACCCCTCAGCTGTGCTAACTCAGACGGTGGAACCAAAGTGAGTCATCCAAGGTATCAAACAACTCTTTACATTTAGCCCGACTTGACTTCCATCATGAAATTAATGTAAATTTCAGTCTGCAACCTAAGCAAAGTTGCTACTTTGTTGCAGTTAGTACCCTCTACTCATAAAAGTTGCACACTGGGTCCTGTGATTGAGACAGCTTTCTGTGCTCCTGGGGAGACGTACTAACGACTCCCAGGAAAAGATATAATAGGAGCCTGCTCTGGAAGGAGGTGTCACCTTCCTCCTGAAGGAAGCCACAACATGGTGGCCTAAAAGGCGAGCTTCAAAGGAAAAGCAACCTTTGAAGGGCAAATGGATAACACTTGGGAGAGGGGCTGATCCAGGCACACTGGTAAAATACAGACAACTGAAAGAAGCAAAATAGGCAAATGCCTATGCCTTTCCCCGGCTATGCTAAGCCTTTTTTTGGCTATTTGGGGTAGTTCGCGCTTAGGCCCCTGTAACTTTTTGACCACATAAGGTATCCACGCCAAATTTGCGTCCTTTTTTTTTAACATCATGGGGATTCTAAAGGTACCAAGGGTTTGTGGATTCTCCTAGAGCAGTGTTCTTCAATCTGTGGGGGGCGCGCCACCATCCCAGGGGGGGGCGCGCACTCCACACGAAAGTCTTGCCTTGGTTGTCTTGTTTTTTCTCTGTCCCACCTCGCGAGTTATCCCCATTGCAAATGGGGGTTTTTGATTGGATGCTGCTCCCGCTTTTTCCAATCAGTAGGTAGGATTGTCACCAGTGACGTTCCACCAATGAGGGGGGCAGCAGCTGAGCTTCAAGGAAGTGTCGCGAAATTTGCGGGCATAAAGCTCCTGTGTTTCACTTTTGCTGCCTTTTCTCCCTGATTTCCTGTGAAGGCTTTCTTCCTTTTTCTCGTTGCCTTGCTGTGAAGGACTGCTGAAGGACTGCACAGGTAAGAGGGCTTTCTCGAAGGGGGAGGGAGGGGGTTGTTGGACAGATATTCGGCCGTAACTGAGGTTTTGATCACATTGGCCGCCTAAAAGCATCCTCGCGCACAGTGCTTTATTTGCGCATTGCTACACTGCCAGGAAGCAATCTAACCTCAAAATGTAAGTGCCTCAAGAGGTGGCTCCGCAGGGCAAGTGGAGGGGGGGGGGCACTTTTTTCCTGGGTGTTACAGGGCCATCCTGCAATGTGGTTATCATTCAGCCACGCTGGATCCCTTCTGTGCCGTCGGGTTTCAGTGCTGGCCTGCACTTCATTTTTCAGTCCTATATAAATCACCTCGATGGTTACCATTGATGTGCCCAGTTCACTATGTTCCTGCTACCTTAACACTTCCCCCACTGCTGCAGATGATTCCCCCTTACGCTCACCACAGCCTTGAATTAGAATGGTGTGGTGTTGTGGATCATGTTCCCATCAAGGGCAGAGTGAGCGTTCGTCCTGCTGAGTGGCTGCACTGCTTTATACTGGACTCTGGAAGATGTTCTGTCAGGCAGGAGACGGCTGACATGACAGAGAAATTCGACAATCTTGAGGAGCTGTGGCAGAATCCTATGGAGAAGTGTTTGAGGCTTGTTTTAAAATGTGAGCAAGTTATTGCATGTAATTAGATTTTGTAAGTGTGCAAATATCTTGACCAATATATTTCCTGATACGCTTACTATGAGTTTGGATTATCTCTGTGAAAAAGTGCTCAACCATCTGTGCCTGCACATAGGACCTATTAGCTCCAATTGCATTTGATCTTTGACTCACGGCGCTCCACATTTTTCATTTGCAGTGGTTTAGATTCCTCTCGCAGCTCGCACAAGCCCATTGCCTACTCATTATATCAGCGCCTGAGGGAGAGAGCACATGGATGTTACAGAAGGGAAGCTTTCTAGCCAGAACGTGGTCCCTGCAATGGTACCCGGTACGTTGCTTATTTCTTCAGGTACATATGTCATCATCCCGCAGTGCAGCCTTTGCAAACCCAAGCCTGTATTTTTACTGTCAGCCATATGGCGCAAGTCTGGCATGTGATAGCAGCCTGTTATAGCACTTACAATGCTCCTAGTCTTATTCGAGATAAAGAGCAAGAAGGCTGAATAACTTTTGTGATCAGTCCCATGTCCAGAGTGAGTACAGTGCTTGTGTGTTTATCACAATCTGGTTTGTCTTTTCCAATTAAGTAGGAGGAACTACACATATCACTATGCAAACAATATTTTTTTTTACCTGACTGTTCAGCATGTCACTGATTTTCTTTTTATTTGAAAAATGTCCCAGGAAACCATCCTTTTAAATTGTTTTACAAAGTATTTATGTTGGTGATTTCTCAGGTGAGACGCTTCGCATGAAGCTGCTACACCACTTCAGAGGGTGCGGCTGCAGACCTACTATTATCATCAATACATCTTTATTTGATGATCCCCAGTGGTTGCTACTGCTAATGGAAAGCCAAAAGCAACATCATTGCACGGTTTGCAAAGGGATGGTGTGGAGCTGGAGATGAGGTTAGTTTTGGCTTTCTATTAGCAGTAGCAATCACTGGTGATTATCAGATGTTGCACACAATTTTCAAAGCAGTTTTACGTGCCCATTTGAGCAGTGGTGAAAACGTTTGTTTTAAATAGCATGCAAGTAGCCTCCATGTCATTCATAGCATATTGGCTATTCCTGCCATTTTAGTCAAGACAGTTTTGCATTCTTGGGCTCGTAATTTAGATTTTAGCATGGCAATTATGGGATAAAACTTTAAATATATCCCGTAACTCCAATGCTTGCCGAAAAATCAGAGATGATTGAGAGTTTTGTTTTAATAGTAAATGAATGTCAGTCTCACAGTGGAAATGCTAGCTAGAGGCACTCACAAACCTACAGTTCACTAAACGCTTGCGTTGAACAATATTTGTAGGATATGGCCCGGGAGATGCCGGTAGCGGTCAATTATGTAGTGTACCAGATTCCAGAAATTTCTGTCACGTGGTGGGGGGGCCCGACATTTAAAAGAATTCAGTTGGGGGGCTCAACCTTCAAAAGTTTGAAGACCTCTGCCCCAGAGGGGAACCCGAAATGAACCAAAATACCGCAAAATATTACTTTTTTGGGGGGGGAAATGAGAAAAAAGGGCTACAGATTAAATCATCTGTTTTTTTCACTGCAAATGATATAAAAAAAGGGGGTTGTGGTGCTGAAATCACCATCTTCCCAGCTTTCAGGGACAAGCAGACATTTTTCAGAAAACCAAAATTTTTTACACAGTTTTGGCATTTTTCTGGGACATTGCCAATGTTTGCTATTTTTTGTGCTTTCAGTTACTGGTAGAAATGGGTATGAGAGCAATAATTGATCCTGGAAAGCTATACATTTTGAAAAGTAGACAACATTTTGAATTCAGCAAGGGGTCATTTGTGAAGATCCTTCAAGGTTTCTCAATAGAAACTAACAACTAAATATAGGAAAAAATGAAAATCAGTTGAAAAAAACAGCCTTTTGTGTCAACATGTTCACATGTAACTCTTCTACTTATGACAACTCTTTAAAAGCAATATACAGTTACATCCGATGGACCTTACTGGTGTGGAGATATATAGGACTTGTAGGTTCACCAAGAACCCGACGAACCCAGATCCAAAAACTGAGCAGTGACTTGAAATTATTTTTTTATTATGTATTAGGTATATAGCAATTATTCACGGAAAATGTATAAATGGAAAAATCGGTATGAAAGACACCTATGTATTTCTGAAATGGGAACAAAATATAGAGTTTAGAGACAGTAGATATTTGCACATTTCCAAAATTGGGAATACTCATACTAGCATGAGAATTATCGATCATTTTTCAAAATTACTTCTTTTTTACACATTGTCTTTCATTTGGAAGGCAAAAATGCAATGAAAGTCAATAGGTAATAACAGTTGCTTTACAAATCTGAATTACCCTAAGCCTCCCGATAAAAATGGTACCTCACTTGTGTGGGTAGGCATAGCGCCCACGAAAGGAAGCGGCTCACAACACAACGTGAACACACCACATTAGCAAACCTATACATTTTTGAAACCTAGACACCCAGGAGAATCTAGGATGGGGTGACTTGACTGCCTCTCACCAGGTTCTGTTACCCAGAATCCCTTGCAAACCTAAAAAATTGTCCCAAAAAACATTTTCTCACATTTCTGTGGTGGAAAGTAATGGAATCTGCGTGGATCCGCAAATTTCCACCCACCCCGCATTTCCCAAAGTCTTCCAAGAAAAACTGTACCTTACTTGTGAGGGTAGGCCTAGTGCCCGCGACAGTAAACGGCACAAAACGCAACGTGGAATCACCACAATTTCACAGGGAAAAATGACCCTTTTTTGGCAAAGTGCCAAGCTGTAGTTTTTTAACCCTAGCTCTGCGACACCTAGCGAAACCTAGCAAACCTATATATGTTTGAAAACTAGACTCCCAGGGGAATCCAGGATTGGGTGACGTGACTGCCTCTCACCAGGTTCTGCTACCCAGAATCCCTTGCAAACCTAAACAATTGCCAAAAAAAACACATTTTCCTCACATTTCTGTGGTGGGAAGTTCTGTGATCTGCGTGTATCCACAAATTTCCACACACCCCGCCTTCCCCAAAGTCTTCAGAAAAAATGGTACCTGACTTGTGTGGGTAGACCTAGTGCCCACAACAGGAAATGGCGCAAAACTCAATGTGGAAACACCACAATTTCACAGTGTAATATGACCCTTTTTTGGCAAAGTGCCGGGCTGTAGTTTTTTAACCCTATCTCTGCCAGCACCTAGGGAAACCTAGCAAACCTATACATTTTTTGAAAACTAGACACCCAGGGAAATACAGGATGGGTCATTTGACTGCCTCTCACCAGGTTCTGTTACTCAGAATCCCTTGCAAACCTAACAAATTGTCAGAAAAAACACATTGTCCTCACATTTCGGTGGTGGAAAGATATGGCATCTGCGTGGATCCAAACATTTTCCACTCTCTCCGCGTTCCCCAAAGTCTTCCAAGAAAAACATTACCTCACTTGTGTGGGTAGGCCTAGAGCCTGTAAGAGGAAACTGCACAAGACGCAACGTGGACACACCACAATTTCACAGTGAAAATGACCCTATTTTGGCAAAGTGCCTAGCAGTAGTTTTTGAACCCTAGCTCTGCCAGCACCGAGGGAAACCTAGCAATCCTGTACATTTTTGAAAACTAGACACCCAGGGAAATACAGGATGGGGTGATTTGACTGCTTCTCACCAGGTTCTGTTACCCAGAATCCCTTGCAAACCTAACAAATTGTAAACAAAATACACATTTTCCTCACATTTCTGTGGTGGAAAGATATGGAATCTGCGTGGATCCACAAATTTCCACTCACTCGGCGTTGCCCAAAGTCTTCCAAGAAAAACAGTACCTCACTTGTGTGGGTAGGCCTGGTGCCCGTGATAGGAAACTGCACAAGACGCAACGTTGACACACACAATTCCACAGTGAAAATGACCCATTTTTGGCAAAGTGCCTAGCAGTAGTTTTTGATCCCTAGCTCTGCTGGCACCAAGGGAAACCTAGCAAATCTGTACATTTTTGAAAACGATACACCCAGGGGAATACAGGATAGGGTGACTTGACTGGCTCTCACCAGGGTCTGTTACCCAGAATCCCTTGCACACCTAAAAATTTGTAAAAAGAAATGCATTTTCTTCACATTTCTGTGCTGGAAAGTTCTGGAACCTGCGTGGATACACAAATTTCCACCCATTTTGCATTCCCCAAAGTCTTCCAAGAACAAAGGTACCTCACTTGTGTGGGTAGGCCTAATGCCCGCGACAGGAAACGGCACAAAACGCAGCGTGGACACACCACAATTTCACAGTGAAAAATGACCCTTTTTTGGCAAAGTGCCTAGCTGTAGTTTTTGAACCTGAGGTCTGCCAGCACTTAGGGAAACCTAGCAAACCTATACATTTTTGAAAGCTAGACACCCAGGCGAATCTAGGATGGGGTGACTTGACTGCCTCTCACCAGATTCTGTTACCCAAAATCCCTTCCAAACCTAAAAAATTGTCCAAAAAAACAAATTTTTCTCACATTTCTGGGGTGGAAAGTAATGGAATCTGCCTGGATCCACAAATTTCCACACACCCAGCCTTCCCCAAAGTCTTCAGAGAAAAATGGTACCTGACTTGTGTGGGTATACCTAGTGCACGCAACAGGAAATGGTGCAAAACGCAATGTGGACACACCACAATTTCACAGTGTAATATGACCCTTTTTTGGCAAAGTGCCGGGCTGTAGTTTTTGAACCCTATCTCTGCCAGCACCTAGGGAAACCTAGCAAACCTATACATTTTTTAAAACTAGACACCCAGGGAAATACAGGATGGGGTGGTTTGACTGCCTCTCACCAGGTTCTGTTACCCAGAATCCCTTGCAAACCTAACAAATTGTCAAAAAATACACATTGTTCGCACATTTTGTTGGTGGAAAGATATGGAATATGCGTGGATCAAAAGATTTTCCACTCACTCCGCGTTCCCCAAAGTCTTCCAAAAAAAACGTTACTTCACTTGTGTGGATAGGCCTTGGGCCTGTGACAGGAAACTGCACAAGACGCAACGTGGACACACAATAATTTCACAGTGAAAATGACCCTTTTTTTGGCAAAGTGCCTTAGCAGTAGTTTTTGAACCCTAGCTCTGCCGGCACTGAAGGAAACCTAGTAATCCTGTGCATTTTTGAAAACTAGACACCCAGGAAAATACAGGATGGGGTGATTTGACTGCCTCTCTCCGGGTTCTGTTACCCAGAATCCCTTGCAAACCTAACAAATTGCCAAAAAATACACATTTTCCTCACATTTCGGTGGTGGAAAGATATGGAATCTGTGTGGATACACAAATTTCCACTCTCTCCGCGTTCCCCAAAGTCTTCCAAGAAAAATGGTACCTCACTTGTGTGGATAGGCCTAGTGCCTGTGACAGGAAACTGCACAAGACCCAACGTGGACACACCACAATTTCACAGTGAAAATGACCCTTTTTTGGCAAAGTGCCTAGCAGTAGTTTTTGAACCCTAGCTCTGCCGGCACTGAGGGAAACCAAGCAATCCTGTACATTTTTGAAAACTACACACCCAGGGGAATACAGGATGGGGTGACTTTACTGGCTCTCACCAGGATCTGTTACCCAGAAACCCTTGCAAACCTATAAAATTGTCAAAAAAACCCAAATTTTACTCACATTTCTGTGGTGGAAAGTAAAGGAATCTGCGTGGATCCACAAATTTCCACCCACCCCGCATTTCCCAAAGTCTTCCAAGAAAAACTGTACCTTACTTGTGTGGGTAGGCCTAGTGCCCGTGTCAGTAAACGGCACAAAACGCAACGTGGATACACCACAATTTCACAGTGAAAAATGACCCTTTTTTGGCAAAGTACCTAGCTGTAGTTTTTGAACCCTAGCTCTGCCTACACCGATTCAAAACCTAGCAAACCTATACATTTTTGAAAACTAGACTCCCAGGGGAATTCAGGATGGGGTGACTTGACTGCCTCTCACCAGGTTCTGCTACCTAGAATCTCTTGTAAAGCTAAACAATTGCCAAAAAAACACCATTTTCTTCACATTTCTGTGGTGGAAAGTTCTGGAATATGCGTGTATCCACAAATTTCCACACACCCCGCCTTCCCCAAAGGTATCATAGAAAAATGGTACCTGACTTGTGTGGGTAGGCCTTGTGCCCGCAACAGGAAACGGCGCAAAACGCAATGTGGACACACCACAATTTCACAGTGAAACATGACCCTTTTTTAGCACAGTGGCGAGCTGTAGTTTTTGAACCCTAGCTCTGCCGGCACCGAGGGAAACCTAGCAATCCTGTACATTTTTGAAAACTAGACACCCGGGAAATACAGGATGGGGTGATTTGACTGCTTCTCACCAGGTTCTGTTACCCAGAATCACTTGCACACCTAACTAATTGTCAAAAAATACACATTTCCTCACATTTGGGTGGTGGAAAGATATGGAATCTGCGTGGATCCACACATTTCCACTCACTCCTCATTCCCCAAAGTCTTTCAAGAAAAGCGGTACCTCACTTGTGTGGGTAGGCCTAGTGCCTGTGCCAGGAAACTGCACAAGACCTAACGTGGACACACCACAATTTCACAGTGAAAATGACCCTTTTTTGGCAAAGTGCCAAGCAATAGTTTTTTAACCCTAGCTCTGCCGGCACCGAGGGAACCCTAGAAATCCTGTACATTTTTGAAAACTAGACACCCAGGGGAATACAGGATGGGGTGACTTGACTGGATCCCACCAGGATTTGTTACCCAGAATTCCTTGCAAACCTAAGAATTTGCCAAAAAAATACATTTTCCTCACATTGCTGTGATGGAAAGTTCTGGAATCTGCGTGGGTCCACAAAATTCCACCTACCCTGTGTCCCCCAAAGTCTTCCAAGATAAATGGTACCGCACTTGCGTGGGTAGGCCTAGTTGCCGTGACAGGAAGTGGCCCAAAACGCAACGTGGACACACCACATTTTCACAGTGAAAACTGACCCTTTTTTTTGCAAAGTACCTAGCTGTAGATTTTGAACCGTAGCTCTGCCGGCACCTAGGGAACCTAGTACACCTAAGCATTTTAGAAAAGTAGACACCCAGGGGAATCCATGCTGGGGTGACTTGACTGACTCCTACCGGGTTCTGTTACCCAGAATCCCGTGCAAACCTAAAAATGTGTCTGAAAAAACACATTTTTCTCACATTTCTGTGGTAGAAAGTTGTGGAATCTGCGTGGATCCACAAAATTTTGCCCACCCCGCGTTCCCCAAAGACTTCCAAGAAAAATGGTACCTCACTTGTGTGGGTAGGCCTAGTCATTTTTTGGGGGGAGATGGGGGCATGGGCATGCCCATACTGGGCATCCCTCACCCTAATTCAGATATGCCCCAAAAAATCCCTGGCGTCTAGTGGGCTTTATGCCCCTCTGGGGCAAAAAGACTATCACTTTTGCGGGGGTGGGGGCATGAGCATGCCCATATTGTGCAGCCCCACCACAAATTATAATTTAAAAAAATTCCTGGTATCTAGTGGGCTTTCTGCCCCCCGGGGGGGCAGATTTGGGGCTACTGCCCCCATCTACCCCCAGGAACACTATAATTTTTGCAGCCGGCGGTGGGGGCATCAGCATGCCCGTTTTGGGCAGCCCCCACCCTAATTCAATTTAACAGTAAAAAATCCCTGGAGTATAGTGGGCTTTTTTCCCCCAGGGGGCATAAAGGGTGTAAATTTTGCAGGGGTGGGGGGCATGGACATTCCCTTTATGGGCAGCCCCCACCCTAATGATTTCTGCGCCAAAAAAAAATCCCTGCCATCTAGTGGGCTTTTTGCCCCCCTGGGGGGGCAGATTGGGAGCTGCTGCCCCATCTGCCCCCCAGGGAGAGGGGAGGAAGACTAAATCACATCACATTTATTTGGGGGGAGCATAAGCCCTTGCCCAAGGGGCCGATCCCCCCTCCCTGGTGTCTAGTGGTTGGATCCCCAAGCAGGTGTAGTGTAGTTCCTATATCCCTGATAGGCTCTGCGTATTGGAATAATATACACTATAGATTTGACATAGGACTGAGGTCAGTATGGCTCTATCGAGTACATTAAACTTAATTACTTGTGTGTGCCAGCTAACTTAGAGGTCACTACAAAATCCAAGAAGGGATTTCTCTCTATCAACCGCATAAACATGACAACTTTGTTTCCTTTAGAATCGGAACAATATCTTCAGAGTCGTGGAAACAATAGATTATAGTTTCACTCAGGCAATCGTGCATGCCTAAAGGCTAATTTCAGTTTCGGTTTCTGTGCAATGACGACAGTGCGACGTGCGCGCTTATCGTCATTGAACAGAAACCAGGGAAGGGACCTCGGGAGCTGGGGAGCTCTTCCCCATCTCCCGAGGCTTTGGGAGAGAGAAGGAAATCCCTCTGCTGTCTGCAGCAGAGGGATTTCCTGCCCCTGTCCTCATGACGGAATGGTTCCGTCATGAGCACAGGGGCATCGATGGTCATGACGGAACCATTCCGTCATGAGTATCAAAGGGGTTAAGCTAGTATCTTAAAACACATAAAATACATATACACTACTAACAGTCCAATCACAAGATGAGAAATAGACATGGCATTCATACAGTATCAGCCTGATTACAACAGTACTAACATTGGCTGCATTATATTTCCCCAAACCTAGCCGAATAACATTTGGCCGTTTTAGCCATTGCAGAACTGCAAAATGCCAACATGACATTCAGTATGCTACTCATTTCTACCTACATAACCACCTATATAACAGGAAACAGGAAACAGCAAAAACAATTGGAAATACTTTGGTGGATCTAAGAATCCTAAAGGGCATCCTAAAGTCCCTGGTCCCCATGCTATGACACAGAGGTAATATCCATTTTCTCCTGTGCGCATGGTAATATGGACAGACAAAGACAACATGATCAAAGCATTCTTTTACCTCGGGCAGAAAGGACAAAACATGTTGGGAACAGTGGAGGGACTTTACCATTTAGCTGTGACTGAGCAAAGCGACAAAATGCTAATCTGAAATTTAATGTACAGGGCTTTAGCGAGCGGAGGCTCGATGACATCCATATACTCTTCCAAGGAAAGCTTAGGTCAGGGAGCTTACTTTCCCAGTCCTATGTAGCCAAGCATCCACATGGCTCCAATAAATCCCCTTGAGAAAATACTTTGATAGTCTTCATGCAGTCTCTGGGTGTGTCCATAGATACTCAGACATGAGCACAGTCAAGTGGAATTTTATTAACACATCCTGGTAGCACCAGGGAGTCTTAAGATCTCCTCCAGACACAACTGATAGGGCACTAAATCTGCAGAAGCCCAGATCCTTCTCCAGTACAGCAGGGGTCTAAGACCCACTGTATGAACGAGCGGTCTTTGACCTAATTATAGCAGGAGGGGAATGAGAGGTGTGCTATCTAGAAGACTAGTGAGGAGTCTTAAAAAAATTATACTCCACCAGCTCCAAATTGTTAATGTTCTCATGTCGTCAGAGTTCCCCTCCATGTAATGACCCCTGAGTGCTTGTAGATTGAAAATTTGGAGGGCCGAGATAATGGCCAAAGAGTAGCACCCTGGAAGGACTTCAGGATGCCTCCTATGTAGTGCTCTAACTTAAGTACCTTGCACTAATTCAGACAACCCTTATGGTGAGTTCAGAGGTCTTATACAACCTTAAAAAGCTCTATAAGTGGTAGCTGTGGAGAGCAGCCTCCAGGATTAGTCCAGAAGGAGTGTAAAGCAGCTTGTTTTACCAGTACGTAATCTTATGGTGGAGGTTTAGTGAAAGAGAATCACAGTGTAGTTACGAAAAACAGGTATTTTATTACAACCACTCACTAACACAATTGTACTATCTCCTACTCGGAGATAGAAACACACTAAACATAATACTTAGGAAATAGAGCACGTTAACAGCACAGATACACAGTGATCTCCAGGGGGGAGACAAAACCATATACTAAAATAGGGTATAAAGTAAAAATATCGAGTAAAAAATATAGAATGAGCAAAATATCGAGTTAAAAACTATAGAATGGGCAAAATATCTAATGGACAGAATATCGACTACAAAAATATCGAATAGAATAGCAGTAATATCGAATCCAAAATATAGAATGGACAAAATATCAATGGACAGAATATAGACAACAAAAATATTGAAGTTTAGGTAAGTAAGTTAATATTTATATTTTTTATAATATGCAAGTTTTTTTATGTTAGGATATGTGTTAAAAGTGTATTTTTATTTTATAATTTATTTTAAATAATTAATTTTATGGTATTTAATTTTTGCGTAATATATTTCTGGAGCGGGTTGTGGGTTTATAGGGGAATTGGGTGGGAAGTAATTTAAATATAATTAATTAAATATTTTAATTTATTTATTGGCATTTATTTTGAATTAATTGTTAATTAATTTTTAATTGGTAATTAATTAAAATATATTGGTAATTAATTTGTATTAATTAATTAATTGAAAATGATGTTAATTTTATTTATTTATTTTCTGTAGCGGGTTGTGGGTTTATAGGAGAATAGGGTGGGAAGTAATTTAATTATAATTAATTAAATATTTTAATTTATTTATTGGTATTTATTTCAAATTCATTGTTAATTAATTCTTAATTGGTAATTAATTAAAATATAATTGGTAATTCATTTTTATTAAATGATTAATTGATAATTATGTTCATTTTATTAATTTATTTTCTGTAGCGGGTTGTGGGTTTATAAGGGAATTGGGTGGGAAGTAATTTAATTGTAATTAATAAAAAAATATATATATTGATTGGTATTTTTTTAATTAATTGTTAATTCTTTTTCAATTGTTAATTAATTAATTGTTATTGGTAATTAATTTGTATTATTAGGTAATTAATGTTTAAGTAATTAATTTTTTTATTA
This sequence comes from Lissotriton helveticus, assembly GCF_964261635.1. NCBI lineage: Eukaryota > Metazoa > Chordata > Amphibia > Caudata > Salamandridae > Lissotriton > Lissotriton helveticus. The sequence continues at coordinate 335,274,023 of NC_136057.1, read as the reverse complement.
TTTTTAATTGATTATTTATTATAATATATTACATTGGTAATTTATTTTAATTAATTTGTAGTTGGTATTATATATGAAGTATTTACTTTCCCTACTGTTGCTCTCCTTGGAGTGGGAATAGTAATTTTTACCCTCCCGCTATGCAATGCTTTCCCTATTGTTGCCCTCCCTGGAGTGGGAATAGTAATTTTTACCCCTACGCTATTCAACACTTTCCCTACTGTTGCACTCACTGAAGTGGGAATAGTAATTTTTACCCCTACGCTATCCAACGCTTACCCTACTGTTGCACTCTTTGGAGTGGGAATAATTATTTTTACCCCTACGCTATCCAACGCTTTCCCTACTGTTGCACTCACTGGAGTGGGAATAGTAATTTTTACCCCTACGCTATCCAACGCTTACCCTACTGTTGCACTCCCTGGAGTGGGAATAGTAATTTTTACCCCTACGGTATCCAACGCTTTTCCTACTGTTGCACTCCCTGGTGTGGGAATAGTAATTTTTACCCCTACGCTATCCAATGCTTTCCCTACTGTTGAACTCTCTGGAGTGGAAATAGTAATTTTGAACCCTAGGCTATCCAACGTTTTCCCTACTGTTGCACTCTCTGGAGTGGGAATAGTAATTTTTACCCCTACGCTATCCAACGCTTTCCCTACTGTTGCACTCCCTGATGTTGGAATAGTAATTTTTACCTTCCCGCTATCCAACGCTTTCTCTGCTGTTGCACTCACTGGAGTGGGAATAGTAATTTTTATCCCTACGCTATCCAATGGTTTCCCTACTGTTGCCCTCCCTGAAGTGGGAATAATAATTTTTACCCCTACGCTATCCAACGCTTTCCCTACTGTTGCACTCACTGGAGTGGGAATAGTAATTTTTACCCCTAGGCTAGCCAACGCTTACCCTACTGTTGCACTCCCTGGAGTGGGAATAGTATTTTTTTACCCTCCAGCTATCCGACGCTTTCCTTACTGTTGCACTCTCTAGAGTGGGAATAGTAATTTTTACCCCTACGCTATTCAGTCCTTTCTGTACTGTTGCACTCTCTGGAGTGGGAATAGTAATTTTGACCTTCTCCCTATCCAGTGCTTTTTGTACTTTTTGTACTGTTGCACTCACTGGAGTGGGAATTGTCATTTTTACCCCCACGCTATCCAACGCTTTCCCTACTGTTGCACTCTTTGGAGTGGGAATAGTAATTTTTACTCTCCCGCTATCCAACGCTTTCCCTACTGTTGCCCTCCCTGGAGTGGGAATAGTCATTTTTACCCGTACGCTATCCAATGCTTTCCCTACTTTTTCACTCACTGGAGTGGGAATAGTAATTTTTACCGCTACGCTATCCAACGCTTTCCCTACTGTTGCACTCACTGGAGTGGGAATAGTAATTTTTACCCCTACGCTATCCAACGCTTTCCCTACTGTTGCACTCCCTGATGTTGGAATAGTAATTTTTACCTTCCCGCTATCCAACGCTTTCTCTGCTGTTGCACTCACTGGAGTGGGAATAGTAATTTTTATCCCTACGCTATCCAATGCTTTCCCTACTGTTGCACTCTTTGGAGTGGGAATAGTAATTTTTACCTTCCTGCTATCCAACGCTTTCCCTACTGTTGCACTCACTGGAGTGGTAATAGTAAATTTTACTGCTAATCGACAGTAAAAATATTGTATATTTTTTATTAATATTATGTTTATATATATGTATGTATTTAAAAAATAAATAGTATGTTTATTTTTAACTTAAATTAATTATTTATTAATTTTAAGGGTATTTAAGTATTTTAAGTATGTTTAAGTTAATTATATTTAATATTTTTCATTTACTTTTAAGACATTTAAAAAATTCGATATTTTGACTATCTATATTTTTTACAACGATATTTTTGATTCAATATTTTTGCACTTACCTGTTTGGAGATAGGAGTTCGATTTTTTTGTATTCTATATTTTTTACTCAATACTCAATATTTTGCTACATCGATATTTGTATTATCGATATTATGTCAGTGATCCCTAAAATAGGGGTATGCGAGCCTTGACTTAATTCCAGGATGGGCCCAGAGGACGGAGAAGTGTTAGGGATCCACGGAACCACCAAAGGTAAATACCCAGGAACCTCCAAGAGGCCGTGTGCAGTGTGTAAAACACAACCGCATGATCAACACAAGTCAATGGGTAAGTCCCAGTTGCAGTTTTAAAGGAAAAGGACCCTTTCCAGTGGACCCTGAAGAAACCCTGTGGAAGATGGAAGGTTGGTGAGTCACCCCACCCGTGGATACCCCAGGAACCAGGATACCTACACAAGGGGAGCCGGGTATATAGGTGTCAAGTGAGGTCGGAAACTGCCGTAGACCACAATGGAGGACTTCAGGAAAGATGCCGCTGGAGAAGACAAAGGAGTCCGGTTGGTCCTTGCCCTATGCATTTAGTTGTGACAAAACAGCTCCTACGCACATCACAGATGCATCTGTCTGGACAATGAAGGTTTTGAAATAGTCAGGGGTTTGCAGAATGGGAGCAGTACACATGGTCTACTTCAGGTCATCAAATGCCTTTGGACAGCTAACTGTCCACTGAACTTCTTTTGGCATTCTTTTGGAGGAGAGATCATTGAGGGGAGTCACAATGGACCCATATCCATATAACCTCCTGTAGTACCCAGTCAGGCCCAAGAAAGCTCTGACCTGAGTCTGTGTAGTGGGAGCAACCCAGGCCATTCTAGTGTTGATTTTGCTCTCCAATGGTTGAACCTGGCCTCCACCTACCAGGTGGCCCAAGAATACAACCTTGCTCTATCCTATCTGGGACTTGGAGGACTTGAGAGTGAGACCTGCTTTTTGCAGGTCCTCCAGAACATTTCTGAGGTGGACCTGGTGATCCTCCCAGGTGGCGCTAAAGACAGCAATATAATCTGGATAGGCTGCACTACAGGCTTGCAGACCCATTAGGACTTTGTTCACCAGCCTCTGTAATGTGGCAGGTGCATTTTTCAGAACAAAGGGCAACACTATAAATTGAAAATGCCCACTGTGGGTCAAAAATGCTGTTTTTGGCTTGGCATCCTCAGCTGGTCTCATTTGCCAGTAGCCAGCACTAAGGTCAAATGTACTCAAAAACGTGGCTGAGGCCAAAGTATCTATGAGTTCATCTGCCCTGCGAATAGGATGGGCATCAGTTCTAGTGTCTGCTTTGAGGCCTCTGTAGTCCACACAAAACCTCATCTCTTTTTCCACCCTTTGTGTGAGGTTTTGGTACCAGGACTACTGAACTAGCACAGGGGCTATCTGAAGGCTCAATGACCCCCTATTTTAGCATCTTTTGGACCTCTGTCCTGATGCAGTTTCTGACATGGTCAGGCTGTCTGTAAATTCTGTTTTTGCTAGCAGACTATCACCTGTGTCCACCTCATGGATACACCAGGTGGGTGACTTGGGGTCAGAGAGAACATATGCTTGTATTGATTGAGGACCTTCCTGCAATCAGCTTGCTGCAGGTCAGTGAGGCTGCCTGTCAAGGCTACTCCTTCAACTGATCCATCAGCAGGGCTCTGAGAGAGGAGATCAGGGAGAGGGTCACTCTCTTCCTCCTGTCCCTCATCAGTGGCCATGAGCAAGATCATTTCAGCCCTGTCTATAACAGGTTTTAGGCTGTTCACATGAAGTACCCTGTGGAGACTTCTTGGAGCACCTACGTCCACAAAGTAGGTGACCTCACCTTTCTTTTCAAGGATGGGCCTTTTTGTCTTGGAGAATTTCTAGGGCCACTGGCTTCAACACCCTCACTGTGTTGCCTGGCTTCTAACCAGTTAGGACAGCCTTTTGGTCATGCCTGGCTTTGTGAAGCTCCTGGCTGGTCTGAAGGTGTTTATGGCCTTCTTCATGTACTCAGCCATACGTGAATGCAGGTCAAGGACATAGTCCCCAATATCATGTTTAGGAGGTTTGATCAGTTGCTCCCAGCCCTCCTTAACTTGACACAATGGAATCCTAACTGGATATCCAAACAGAAGTTCTAATGGGCTGTAGCCAACCCCCTTCTAAGTAACCTCTCTGTAGGCAAAGAGAAAGCAGGTAGTAAGACATCCCATGTTTGCCTGATCTTTTCTGAGAGTCCCATGATCATACCCTTTAGAGTCGTGTTGAACCTTTCAACAAGCCCATTAAACTATGGATGGTAGGGTATGGTGAACTTACAATTTACTCTACACTCTTTCCACATTAGAGTTATGTAACTAGGCATCAAGTTTGTACCTCTGTCTGTTAAGACCTCTTTAGGGAAGCCCACTCTGGAAAAGATTCCCAGGAGGGCCCTGGCTAATATAGGAGCTGTCGTGGTTCTAAGGATAATTACTTCTGGATACCTAGTGGCATGGTCCACAACCACAATGATATAACTGTGTCAAGGTGCAGTTGGAGGGTTCAAGGGACCAACAATGTCAATCCCTATCCCCTCAAAGGGAATCCCAAACACTGGAAGTAGAATTAAGGGGGCCTTTGTAGTGCCACCTGACTTACCACTGGATTGGCGAGTGACACAGGAGCGACAAAACGTCTTGGTGCCCTCCGAAATATGGGGCCAATGAAAATGAGGGGCAATTCTTTCCCAAGTATACTTTGCCCAAAAATGTCCTGCAAGTGGAATATAATGTGCCAGAGAGAGAAGAAAAGCTCCGAAGTTCTGTGGTATTACCAACCTCCTGGTAGCATCAGCTACAGAAGCCCATCTTCCCAATAGATTCTATGGGGTCCACTGACATTCCCTCCTTCCTCAGCAGCAGCTTGCTGTCTGAGCTGTACAAGAGAGGGGCAGGATTGCTTCTCCAAACTCAAGTCTGCCCTGGAAGGGCCCCCTGCTTCCAAGTATGCTGCCTGTGTAGGCCCTTGGACAGTTCCTTCACAGGAACTGAGATCATCTCCCACAGGAACAGATCCTCATTGGGAATTGGGAGGAGGGCAATTCCTTACCCCTCCTTCTTTGATTACAGGCTGTTGTCTGTACTTGCCTGAGTTAGTAGGACTTACTAGTAAGGTGGCTAGATCAATGCCACCATCACGGACTAGAACAGCCTGAGCTGGAGTTCTGACTAAGTGAGAACCCATTTTCGAACCCAAGGTTAACCCAACTAATCCCTTGATTGATGTACTACCACTTGTACTGGTGCTAGGAGGCACAGTTTTCTTAGGGGCAGTGTTAGTAGGTACTTTGGCCTTTGGACAATCAGCATCTCTTGTCAAATGGGTGTTTATCTTATATAAATAACACCAAGGTTTCTTGTTTCCTTTCTTGGAGTTTTGGGACTCCCTCCCAACCCCCGGATATAGGTTTTTTGGGGTCAGGAAATAGGGGGTAATGGGTCCTGATCCTTAGCAATCCTGCGATATTAGAGCTTAATGATTATGGTTTACTTGTTCATGACAATGGGAGACCCCTTCCCCATTATTAATATTGAGCTTAACAATGTGCCAGAACAAGTCAGAATCGTCATTCTTTTTCAGGAACAAATTCCAATTTAATGCTTTCTTGGGAGATCTTTATGATGCTTGACTCTTTCCAGAATACTGAGTCATGCACAGCAGTAGTGGATCATAGATCCATAAAACAAAGAGTTTTTTAGATTAACAGCCAACATGTGTTTTGCCCCCTTTCATCGGACATCTGGCCATGGGGCTTCCTCAGGGCTGTACATTCATGAAAGAGTAACGCAAATTACAATAACCAAAATTAAGTACATATTTTCATAAATACGACAGGGCAGATGTGAAAATACATCACCGGTGATAATGTGTTGTAAGTGTTGTGCAATGGAATTGAATGGGAAGGGAAATTGCTGGAATTGGTTAGGGGGATGGAAGTGAGAAGGAAGAGGGAGAGCGAGAAAGATAAACCGAGACAGTTGTAGTGACAGTTTGAGAAGGAAATGAGAGAAAGGAGTTAAGAAAAGAGGATAGATTATGGGGCACAGCAGGTTAAAGCGGGGAAAGAAAGGTAAAGTGGGTCTTGAGAGTAGTTAAGATCGTTTGAGAAGGGGAGGGAGAAGTTTGAAGCAAGAACATTAAAATACAATCGAGCACGAGAAAATCCGCAGTCAGCCAATAGTGCAGACAACAGTTAGGGGCAGATTTACAAGCCCCTTGCGCCACTTTTGCGTCAATTTTCCCATGTTAAAAGTGATGCAAAAGTGGTGCAAGAGGCTTGTAAATCTGCCCCTTAGTATTTAGGGGGAGATTATAGTTCAATCCAGGACAGCGGGGAAAGGCAAAGAAACCATTCGTATGGCGTAGGGTTGAGTGCTGCGATGGTCAGTGGGGATGAAAGGATAGGATAGTGTCGGGCATGTAGTCAGGGTATGTGAGCAATGAGGTGCTAGCACAACATGTGGAGAATAATAATATAAAGAAGGTCAATGTGTTTATATGTTGTCAACCACCATCAGAATTTCCATTTCACATGCAGTAGACATAATCATTATTTTCCATGAAAATTCTTAGAGATACATATTGGATGTTGGTGTCCAGGTCACAAAAACATGTTCCATATAAGAAAAAAGAAAAATAGACATCATGAACACACGTTAGGTTTGGTCTTCGTTAACCATGGGCAAAGCACTACGCTTACGTAGTTTGCGAAGTTTGCGCAACTTCGCACTACGCAAACTGCACGTAGCACAGTGCGAACATGCGCAGCGTAGCGTAGTGCAGCGGTCATTTTTTGCTTGCTCGCGGTCCTCAACGTCAAGTTGGCGACCGCGAGCAAACACTTACAGATGTTACAGTTATGACACATTTGAAATCCTGCTGGTCTGTCCAGGAATGTGGTTATCTTTTTTCTTTTGTCCTCAAACTCGGATTAGCAAAGCATTTTTTTGAGATTTGATGCCCTTCTGAAACTCATTTTGGGTAATTATGGAGATGATCCTTAAACCCTGTAGTGTATTGGAGTAGTTGCCAGTGGCGTTTAAGAATTTGTCTGAAATTATGGTGTCCATTATGGTAGTCTGTGACAAATCACATCCTGTTGTCCTCTTCACGTTTGTTGTTGGTTTGGGGTCTAGGGTACTGGCTCTCTCTATCTTTGAGATAGTGGTTAGAGTATCTTGTAGAAGGTTTGAGTCATAACCTCGCTTCTCCAAGCATGTTGTTGCTTCCCTTCCTTTAACTTCAAACAGCTGTTCTTTGCTGCAGTTTCTTCTAATTTGAAGAACTTCTCCTTTTGGGATATTTCTGATTTTGTTTGGGGTGGCAACTTTCTGCTTGTAGGATATAGCATTTACAGCTGTTTCTTTTCTGTATAGTTTGCTATGCAGTAGGTTGTCTTTCACATAGAATGGGAAGTCCAAGAAATTGATTTTCTTTTTGGAGAAATTGGAAGTTGTTTTGATTCCCCACGGATTGTTGTCTAGGTCTTGGAGAAACCTTTCTAACAGATGTTGGTTGCCCTGCCAAAGGCAGAAAATGTCGTCTATATAATGTTCTTGAGTTGAACCAGTGTCATGACCACATTAAGTTCACACATCAGATTGACAGGACAAAAATTGCAGTTTTAGATGTTTCCGGTACAAATAGACTCACACGGGATCATAACTAATGTACACATCAAGGAAACAGACCGGTACAACTGTTTACATTACAAGAGTTTCCATCAGCACTCATTAAAACAGCATTTACCATTTTCCCAATTCATCAGGCTGAAAAGAATAACATCTGATCCGGCAGAAGCAGCAAACACCATAAATCAGTATGCAACAAGATTCAAACAACAAGGTTATCCCAGTAACATCATTGAAAACTCCATTGAATAAGTGACAGTATTGGACAGACAAATGCTGTTAAAGAAAAGAGAATCCATTAAGGAGAAGTCTATCATATGCATCTTGAAATATTCTACTAAAGCCCACCAAGTTAAAATCATCATCATGAAGCATTGGGCTATCATTCAAACGGAACCTGATCTGCAACAACTATTCAACTGTAAACCTACTTTTGCATTTCAAGGATCAAAAAACATTAAAGAATTATTGGCAAAGAAGAAAAAAACTGAGATAATCACACACAAAGGAATGCAAAGATGCGCAAATTATGTACATTGTAATAATGTAATGGTTGGGAGTCAGTTTTCACACCCTACTAAAGGATCGGTCATAACATTACAACATTCAAGCACGTGTGAATCGGCGAACGTTATTTACGCTTTGAAATGCCCATGTGGGAAACTTCGCATGGGCAGAACTGAACGTAAAGTAAAAATTCGGATATCGGAACATAAAAGTAACATCAGAACTAAAAATGTTAGGTCCACTGTGGCAATGCTCTGGCAATAAGCAGGACAAAATGTGGATCAATTACCTTTCATCATCATGGAGTCGTTAAACAACAGAACGGACGTTGATTAACAGAAACAACTGGCAAGATCTGAGTTTCATTGGATTAAAAAATGTAATACAATGCAGCCATATGGGATGAATGACCGATTGGAATTTTCATGTTTTCTCTAGTGTGACAAACTTGAACAGTCAGTGGTGGTCTTGTATAATGTAAAAATTGAATGCATTCAAGTTTGAGGGTGGTATCATGAAGAATATAGTAAGAAATGCCTTATTACTGTTTTCAGGGAAATATAGAACATAGGGCGAGCATCTTATTGTTGCTCGTCGTTATATAATTTCAGTCAGGCATCTTTTAATATTTTTGATTTTTTTTATCTTGCAACTTGATTTATGCCTGAGAGTTTCAAATAGTGAACAAAGGGTTGGGGTTCACTTGAAGAACGTTGTCTCCTTTTATTCATGTTGGTTCGTCTTTGACGTGACGCACATTGAGGCACTAATAGGTTAGCTCCACTCAGAGCTAACGGTTGTGATCTGGTGCAAGAACAGGGATTACTTTCAAGCACATCGGGTGAGCGGCATATAACTTTCACAGGACTCACACTGTTATGAGCACTTAGATGAACAGGCATTTCACAGTTTCTGTTTGCATGTATGTTTTTAATTAACACACAAAGTAAGTGTTTTTAAATACATTAAGGGATCCTACGGGCAAGCAGAGTATAACTTCTGCATTATTCACGTTGTAATGAGCATTTCTAGATGAGCAGGCAGTTCGCAATTTCTGGTTGCACGTAAAACATCAAGGCACTCCACTAGGGTTTTCCTTTTTCGTCTTTTTCTGCAGTAAAGCATGTAACAAACTAAAGCCCATTCACAAGACGTGTGTAGTCCAAAATCACAGATAGACTTGATAACGGCAGCACTTTAAGTTTCCACGTTGTGTAATGTTTTGATCGCTAACATTTCTTTAAGCATGTTGAGGTTTTTAAAGCCCTTGGGTGAAAAAAGATTATTAGCAGTTTTGAATGATAATGGTTTGGACTGAGATGGCTCTTGTTTTTTGTTTTGCAGAGACCCCTGATGAAGGGTCATGTTTGACCCGAAATGCATTGGATTAATATAAGTGATTGCATTTTAAATCACAGTATGCAAAATGAAGCATTCAGAATAATGATGATTCATTAAAAAAAGATGATGGAGTAACACAGATTCTGAATTTATTGTGCATATTAAACGGATAAGAATCTTAAATTGGTTAAGAAGCTTGGAAGCTTCAAAGCTAAGTGTGTCCATTTGCTAGGTAGCCGTTTCCCAAACCTGACACTCTTGTCGTCTATATAACATCCCCAGAGAACAATATACGTGGTGAATTCATAACAAGAACTTCTCCACATAGCTCATAAAGACACAGGCATATGGCGGCGTGAATTTGGCCTCCATTGCAATCCTGTGTACTTGTTTGTTGACCTTTCTGTTAAAACTGAAGATGTTGTGCAGGCAGAAGTCCAACATTTCAAGTATAATTTTATTGGTTTCCCAAAAATTTGCAGGTTGTGCCCTCAGTGATTGTTATACTGATCTTAGTCCTTCTTGATGTTCGATGGAGGAGTAAAGGCTCACTAACTATATCAATACATACTAGAAGGAAGTCTATTTCCCAGGTGATATCTCTGACTTTAAATAGAATGTCTTTGCTGTCTTGAATTAGAAGGGATGTCTCCCTTCAGTACTTGCACCTTCTTATCAATAAATTCACAGATTTTTGAGCGGGATGAGTTTATGTCCGCGTTGATTGGTCCTTCAGGAGGCGGATAGGTACCCTTATAAATTTTAGGGAGAAGGTAGAATGTGGGCATAGTAGGACATTCAATGTAAAGAAATGCTTTTTATTAATTGGAAATAAGTTCCGACCCATGCCATTTGTCCAGTTTCTCTCTTAACATATGTAAGATGTCTGGTGTTGAGTCCTGGGAAAGGAGTTGGTAGCATATGTTATTGGTTAATTGATGTGTGTGTCTCATTGATGTAGTCGTCCACATGTAGGGCCACTGGGTGGCCCCCTTTGTCTGCTTACTGGAGGATCAAGTCCTGCCTCTCCTGCAATGTTTTAATCGCCGTCCTCTCTTCCAAGGAGACGTTTTGTGGAAGAAATTTCTGTTTTCTCTGATGTTTGAGATGTTCTTTTTCTAGATCATAGGTCACTGCTAACTATAAAGCATCTATACTGTTACCTGCCGGTAACTGAGGGCAGAAGGTCGATTTCTTGGTCAGGTTAGTATCTAGAGTCATGTCAGTATTGATTCCCAATTCCAAAGCAGTTCTGGTAAGTGAAGTTGGATCTGTCTCTCGTCTGCTTAGGCTGCAGGTTTTTTGGGACTTTGAGAAAACTCCTTTTTGTCTTTGCCCTTTGCTTCACCCTTCTACTGTGGTTTAGAAGAATATTGCTTCTTCTGGTCACCTCCACCACTATGGTTTTTCTGCTTGACTCTGGTGCAGACCCATCTGTCTGCCTTCTTTCCTAATTCTTGGGGAGAGCTCAGATCACCAGGTACTTTTGGAAAAGTTGGTTCTGACAGATATTATGGATGTGCTCCCTCATTAACAAATTGTGCAATGCTTCAGAAGGTCCCTCAAGGGCAGTGGGCAGCTATCCTCTGGCTCTCCTTTGCTAACAAATGTAGAGATAACTCCTCACTGTCAAAAAAGAGGATGCTGACAATTATACAAACCTGAAGGGGCCCTCATAGATGGGTTTGGCATAACCAATGAGCAATACAGGAATATGTTCAGAGACACCCAGAAGGCACACACACAGGACTGGGTAGATTTGATGGATAGTGCTATTAAGGCTCTGTAAGGCTGGCTTCATTGAAGCAAGGTACAGGACTATAAGACTGGACAAAGGACAAAGGGCTCCCTGAATTGGCTCAAACTGGAACATGCAAGGAGGGCACCAAATGTGCCCTTGAAAGCAGTCTGGTGGCGCTTGCAAGCGCCCCCACCCCAAACTAATACACAAAATCCTGTCTGGAAACCTAATGTTCTACCTTCCTCTGCTCAAGCTTGGCTCAGCTTAAAGCAGATGGATGGACAGACAGACAGACAGACAGACAGACAGACAGACAGACAGATAGACGGATAGACGGATAGACGGATAGACGGATAGACGGATAGACGGATAGACGGATAGACGGATAGACGGATAGACGGATAGACGGATAGATGGATGGATGGATGGATGGATGGATGGGTGGATAGATGGATGGACGGATGGACGGATGGACGGATGAATGGATGGACAGATAGATAGATAGATAGATAGGTTTTTATTGCAATACTACTTAAAATCATTGCAATTAGTTACATTTTTAAAACCTTTTTAAAAACGTGTATTGCCTTACAAAGACTTTGTAATCCTATTCCTCACCAGGGACATGGGTTTAAAATCACCATAAATTAATGCTCGGGTTAGTATGCAGGTTGCGTTAAAATTCAGGGGAATGTTCGGGCTTCATCAAGGTTATTGTCACTGTCATAGATGTCATAAAACATTTGGCCAATTACACTGAGTCACCTCTCATATACACTTAATGCATCTTGGCAAGTCCGGACATTTATGAAGCGCCAAATGGAGCAGAGAGAGAATTTGCTTTAAGCTGTCAATTTCCTGCAGATACATAAAACATGAGTTAATGATCCTTCCCCATTTCTGCCAATGTGGCACTATATGTACCTATATGCCAGAAAAGGAACTAGGCTGAAGCATAGCCTCATTAGTTGGTGCTTCATTGTTGGCTGGTGGGAAGTTGAAAGATAGTATGACAATGCGCCACAACTGCAGAGTTTTGACGCCCAACTGCCATAACTAAAAAAAAGAATTCTGCCGCTGCATCACATTACTCCGACAATGATTTTGCTTGTTTTCTTAGTAGTTTTGCTGCGATAGCTGCAGGGAGTGAGCTTGCCCAGATTTCTTGTGCCTTCAATATCTCCACACAGTGCGTTAGGAATTTATTTCAATTTGTTGCCGGGTTTTTTACTTGTAACTAAATGAGGCTCTTTAAAAGGTTTCCCTGGGCCTGCTTGGCTTTTAAGCAATAGGCTACGAACTTAGCTTTTAGTAGGCACTGCTGTGATGTCAGCTTGAATTCCATATGGATTTGTACGTGTGATCTGGAGTTTGGTATCCAGGACACTCTACGGTAGCAAGACGACTGTGCCCTGTCCAGCCAGGTTGCCTTGTTATCTCTGAAGATCACTGCCTCTTAGGCCACTGTTGGTAAAAATTGTGAGTCCATTACTTTAAGCAGGGGGGACAAGTCTGGTGTGCTCATGGTTTCTCACTTTACAGAATGCTTCTTCAAGAGAGTTTGCTGCCCTCTGCTGTGTGGTAATGTTCTCTGCTAATTGTCCTCTATGGTCGAGCCAGAGACCGAGGGACTTGCATGAGGCAACTGCTTTGATGAATTTCCCCTCTATGTGCCAAAAACCTTTCCTGGCCCTTTGTCTTGTTACTATCATAACCTTCTATTTTACTACATTTATTTTCAATGAATTGACTTTGCAGTACGATGCCAAGGCAGGTCTGCAGCCTCTGAAGCCCCACCGGGGTTTGGTCTAACAATATTGTGTCATGCGCATACTGTAAAATTGGAGTTCACAAGAATTTTAGCGGGAATGCTCGCTCTCGTGAAAGGTATTCTGGGAGGTCTGCCAAATACAAGTTGAAAAGTATTGGAGCCAGTATACAGCCTGGTTGGTTTTGATTTTGTTGGTAGTAGCCTAGCCTGCGGTTACTGTTATTTTCACCCATGTGCCTAAATATAGGGTAATAATTTCATTTGGTAATGTCCGTGGGATAAATCAGTTATTTAATTTTTTCTACAGACTTACGCGTGATACACTATCAAATGCAGTTTGGAAATCCATTAACCCAAAATATAGAGCCATCCCTTTTTAGGTCGAGCCTAGCAGCACCCATGAGCTGCTCTGCGAGGTTTCTTGTGTTTACTCCGTGTGGGTCTGCCTCCTCCCTCACATTGGATTGGCTTTTGGGTGTGTCTTTCAATATTGAAAGCACTCAAATGGCTAAAGGCGGGTGCATGTCCCACCTCTTTTGTAATGTTCACTCCCACAGCATTTTGCTCTCGGGAGCGAGCAGTGGCGTGCAGGGTGGCAGCTGCAATCCACGTGTGTCAGGTCACTATTTACAGACAACGTGCCGTGCTTTTGCTTGTTTTGTTTGTTTCCGAAATAGCCCACATTCCATTTTTGGTTTTTTAATTTCTTGATCCTTGAGTTGGTGGTTAACTTGGCAGAGTTCTCAGTTAAATTAAATAACTACTGGTGCTAGAAATATTTCTGTGCTAGTTTACAAAAATAAAATTTCTATAATTTATGGCCGACTGGGGGTGTCTTGTGTGAAAGACGTGCTCAATAGGCTCTGTTGCTGGCGTGTGGCACGACCATCGATGTACCTGACTTTCTAACTGCATTGTGGTACCTCATCCATATTTCACAAAGTTCAGCAGATGGCATTCTTGTGACGACTGAATGGAATAGGGGTGTAGCCTGAGTTGCAGCAACCTGTGTACACGAGTAGGCGGTTTTTGGAGGAAATTGAACAAACTACTTGTTCGCACTCCGAGTCAACCTCTTTTAACGCCATTAATTGATTTCTTTGAGCTCATTAGCTGCACACGTATTAATGCTACTCACCGGCAGCAGCTCATTTAAGGTTTAAGTCGAGAGGAACAGTAGGCACTGTACAAGAGTGCATGTGTTTTCCCGATGTGTCCCTCGTGTACTGCTGTTGCTCTATCGCCCGTGTGCTTGTCTCCCCTCCCTCCGTACTGTGTGCGCCCACGTGTGCTTCTCGTAAAAGCTCCCCATTCCCCTTCATCGCCCATGTTGTTTTCTACCCGCCCTCAATATTGCTTCCCCCACCTGTGCCTTTCGCGTTGCCTCTGCACCCTGCCCTCCATGTTGCTTCACCCTGTTATGCTTCATTCCCCACCTGCAGCCTTTGTGTTGGTTCCCCCTACGTGAGTCCTCTGTGTTACTACCTCCTAAAAAATGCTATTGTGTTACATTTTTTAATTCACCAATCCAACTCGGATTTGTAAATAAAAAGAAAAAGCAGCAAAGGCATTGTGAGACCCATTGGCTTTGCCAATGCTTGTTTGTTAGTGTGTCCTCTATTAGATGAGATATGCATATCATGTTGTTATCGATGTGACAGCCCTTCTGTAAACCAGTTTGTGAGTAGGGGATCAATTTTCACTCTTCTACCCAAATGCTTCAGTTCTTAGTATAAAATACTGTCGCAGCACTTCCCCTACACATCCAAGATGGCAATCAGTTGATAATTTTCTGAGCTTGACCGGTAGACTTTTCTATCAATCGAGCTACCATTGAACCCCGCTATGTCTCCAGGATACCTCCTCCCAATCCGCCTTCCTGTAACAGGGGGGCCATTATTGAGGCCCATTTTTATGCTGCCCCTTTACTCACCTTCACTGAAATGCCATTTGGGCCAGGCGCGATACCTGCTAGCATCTGTTTGATGGCGTATGCTATCTAAGCTCTTGGTATTTTGACGATATTCCCTTCAAATGATTCTATGGTTTGCTGTCTCCCTTGTGTTGCTTTCGATCATTATCTTTCACACCTTCAGCACCAGAGGGTTCCACATAGAGTGATTTGATGTAAGTTTCAGAAATGCACGATGCGATGTTTGTTACATTTGACTGTAGGATCAGATTGAAGTATTTATTCATCCGTGTCCAAAATTTTCTTTGGTCCTTGGATTTTAGAATTCTGTATGGCTTTTCCCAGCAATGATCTTCAATCTTCTTCTTATAGATGTATCTGGATTTTCTGCATTTCTGGCGAGTTGCCATGACATTTGCGCATAATGTTTTATTTTCATAATAATATTTAGCAATCCTGCCCATGATGTTATTTAATTTTTGTTTTAAATTAACTGTTGCTGGTTTGAATTCTGTGAGTTGATGGGCCTTCATTGTTTATTTATCTGTGCCTGGCGTTGCCACAGTGGTTACATTTTCCCTCAGGTTTTCCAAAATTTGCTCCCATGAAAGTTATGGTGATTTGATCGTTTTGCCCTTGATGTAATTTGTCCACAAACTCCTCCACTTTTCCCTTGAGTGCCTCTTGATTTTCCAGTGACCACCTTACTTTATTTACTAGTTCTAGTTTTTCTTTGCCGCCAATCAGGCTGGCTTATGGCCGCTGACACTTTAGAGCTGGAATTTCACAAGTTAGCATTGCGTGGTCGCAGGCCATGGATAGTGAAAATGCAAACTGTTGGATGGTATGAAAGTGTGCAATCGACACCCAGATATAATCTAAAGGGGCCATTCTAAAGCATGAGGCGCAGGTAAAGGCTGCCGGCGTGTTGTATAGCATTTTAGGACCCTAGTGTAATTTTCCCGATTCATGCCCTTATATAGGTATAAATCACCATGTCCTAATATAGGCATAGAAATCATAACCATATTTAGACCTAGCTCATGCAGTCCAAATACGGCATGGCTACTTCCACAAGTTCCGAAAATCCACGATTTCTTAGAAAACTCGGCTTCAGCAGTTAGGGACTTCCCCTTGCTTGAATATTGATTTGTCCAAGAACTCATGGAGTTTTCAAAGAACTGAGACTCTTTGATGACGTTATTATTTCCACCTTTACGTCAAACTCGGCACCTTCAAGGTATAAATATGCCCACACTTGCCATAGCAAACCCACGGTGGTTGGAGAAGTTCGACTATCTACTTGCCCGACGCATCTCGCTTCAGCAAGTGCCGAAGAAAGCCGACCCTCCAGCAGACGCACTGAGAGTGAAGCTGTCTTTTCTCTTGCCGAGAAATCCAGCTCCAGTGTTTCCAAGCTACCCTTGCGGGTTGTTGGGAAATCGAGTCCTGAGACTGACCTCCTTCATTATAAACCAAGGTACGGAGCTGATTAGACCCTAACAGAAATCTTGGATAGATTCTTGGCAAAAGAATACTAAACTTATGCTACACCACACTTACTTCTTCCCTCGTACTAGACTTAGGTTAGGTACATCGGGGTAGGCGTATTTTAGAAGCACAGTGGAGTACTTTTTAGTCCTTATTTATTTATGTATGTATTTTATGTCTTAGAAACCATACCATGCTTTTATAGTACTATTTTATAATACTCTTCTTGCTGTATGCATTATACTTTACAGCCAGTATTACGATTGTAGCAGTTCATTTCTTCTGCATGAGAAAGAAGACTGTTCAATAAATACTATTATTGAAAACGCCCGTCTCTCTATTTCTCTGCACCTCTGATGAAATGAAGCATGCACGAATGACTGAGTAAAATATCTATCTATGGTTTCCACGAATCATCAGTTTTATCTTGGGGAAACAAAAGTTGTCATGTTTATGCGGTTGTCAGAAACTAATCCCTTCTTGTGAATTTGAGAAAGTGTCTAGTGACCTCTGAGCTAGCTGGCACTCACAATTGAGTTTAATATATTCGATAGAGACCTAGTAGACATAAGTCCTACATCACATCTATAGGATATATTATTCCAATGCGCAGAGCCTATTGGGAGTATAGGAACAACACTATATGGCGCCCAATGTTTGGTAAGGCACTAATTTAACGCTAGATACTAGAGTAACTCAGTCGTGCTTTTCACAGAGACCCCTTTTTCCCGTAAAATACTCCAATAGACATATGGAGTGGGTAAAAGGATAAAATATCCGCCATAACTGAGTAGAATGAAAAATCCTATTGTGCACCTTATCTTTGTCTCCTTGAAACTTGCTCTGCAAAACTTTCAGCTAAATGTTGGATAGCGACACCGAGAACGGTGGAGCTGCAAGAACTGCAGCCTGACCAGGTTTAAACATTACAGGTTTCCAAGAAACCGATGCGGATTCTATAATCATCCTGGAAAATGTAAGGAAAACAATTGCTATAAAGCTTATAGAAAATGGCCTATCACTAAGAGGCGGTAGGGTTATATTTGTCATAGAGGCATACGAATATCGGCAGACAGAGGTATTCTATTCATGGATTATCTTCCCAGAAGCAAATCCAACAACACATGTGTTCCACTTCTACAAGATAGAGGAACCTCCAGTGGAATACGTTCCTTTCGAGGACATTGAAATTCCACTAACTTACCAAGAGCATCAGCTCTGGTTTAAAGGCGCCCTACAATATCAAAATCACATTACCAGGCTCGGTCCACTAGGTAGACCAGGAGCGACATGGCCGGTACTAGCCAGCTATACACCACATCCTGACATTGAAAGAATGACAGATGTAGAACTGTTAGCTCAGCTAAAACAATTAATTAAAATACATAGGCAATTGGTACAATATGTCATGCGGACTCTAACAGTCCAACTGACTATCAGGATTCCACAGTAAACCCTTCATCAAGGGAACACAAATAAAATTACACCACAGACTATACAATCAGTCATTGGTAAATTACCCACAAAAAGGGAACAAATTTCATTCTGGGTAGCTCAAAACATTACTCAGATCGAGGCAGTATTTCCTGATAGTACACCTCATGAGAAACACAGGATTCTAACAATCTGTTTACCAATGGGGATCGCACCACACCTGTAGGACTGTGACACTTGGGGTATGGTCTTTGCTGCAATCTACACAAAAACTCATGGTGTACCGTCTATGGCGGTGATACCAGACGTCCTAAAACAGATTCAAAATGAATATGGGGCAGAGCCTGCTTTAAATCTCGGTATGAAGTTACTGAAGGATTTCAATCAGGTCTCAGCTATAATATTAAAGGTGAAGCAGCATCTGTGGCAATCCACCAAAAACTAAAAGAACTTGATGTAACTGAGCAACCATATGAACTGGCCAGAATAATAGAAAAATCCTATGAAGAACTAGGTAGAGATAGTTTGGGAGGGAAACCAGTAAATCCCACACTGACAGAAAATCCTGAAAACGTTTTTATTAAAAATACATTCACTACTCCTAAAAAGAAGTGGGAAAATACTAGACAGACACTTCCTAAAGAGAAACGTTCTCCATCCAGAGGTAGGTCTCCTCAAAAGGAGCCCTTTGAAAAGAGGTATAACCTCAGAAACAGGGATAATTGAGAAAACCTGATAGATATCAAAATACTGATACACGTTCCTCTTGTACCTTTCAGACTTCCTCGCAGAAATCCGAAAGAAGAGGACGATCAGAACACAAGGAAGATCGCGTGTAGTCCAAAGATGATCAACACGTTCCAAAAAATAAGAAAACTCAATTCACCAAGAAGAAGGTAGCAAGTCTAAAAATCAGACATGCCGAGGATCTTGAGGACACAACTCAAGAACTGGGAGTGGGCCCAGACAATGCTGGGCAGCGCAGCAGAAGTTACCATAGCTCGCAAGATAATGAAGGATCATCTGGAGACAGTGGACCTGAATGAATACATTCAAGTTGAAACTGCCGATAGCAGGGTTAGTGTACCCCATAAGTTATATGAAGTAATGCTCCGGATAGAGGGGGACATTACTAGAAAAATAAAACCACTCTTTTGGGAAAAACTATCGAAGGGTTATGACATTCGTCTGGCTGAAAAAGACTGGCCACCTGAATTTGTCAAAGAGTACCCACATGGCGAAGAGATCATTATGCCAGCCTTCTCCAATCATATTCCTATTCATAAAAAATACACTTATGCCAGAAAATGGGCTGTAGCACAGGCTCCTGGGAAATGAAAACAAGGGAACCCTACTCACTAGGAGCCTGGGTGAAGACTTTTAAGAAAAACAATGGCTCCTGTGGAAAATTAGGAATTATTCCTGATAAAGGTAATGCACAATGGCAATAAGAGTGATTTGTTTGGATGTCAAAAAAAGGAAGCTGTATATACACCATGCAAATGTAAAAGTCATTTATGAAAATCTATATATCAACAGTTTACATACAAGTACTTTAGCATTATAAACACTTATGCAATTCAACAAGTGATGTTGTGTCCCAAGTGAATTTTATCAAAAAAGAACCTAAGCAGCTAAAGTAAAACATAATACCGTGTGGATGACATGAGGTTTCTAGTGTATATTTCAGTTGGAAGAAGACGACCTAGACGTCGATTAGGATGGCGGACGGACTTGCTTCCGTCCGCCACCCCCGAGGTGGAGGGACCGACCGCAGGGGCAGCGGCGTTCCTTCCATCAGAATTAGGATGTGACCGCCACCCTGGCGGTCACATCCCGTATAGTTAACATTGCGGCGGGTGCTGCTTAAAGCAGCACCCGCCGCAATGTTAAATATGCATGCTTTGCATTTGCATGCACAAAGCGGCAGGCACCGCGCGGTGCCTGCTGCTTTGTGCATGCAAATGCAGGGGGGTACCATAGGTACCCCCTATGTGCTCCCCCACCCCGACACCCTGGGGGCCCGCAAGGGCCCCCCAGAAGCAAATCTCCACATGCTTTTCCAAGGCGGAAAATCCACAGTGGAAAAGCATGTTTGCACACACATCGTAATTTGACTGGCGGTGTCTTGGAGACACCGCCACCAAATTGCGGTCAACACCCCGCGGATCTGCGGCGGATGGACCTGCCGTCCGCCACTGATCCCACCGCCATCATGATCTGGCAGGGGGTGTTTTCAGGGTCCGCGGCGGTGAATCCGCATCCTCCGGGCCGGCGGTGGCTTCCACCGGCCCGGAGGATGCGGATTCACCGCAATCATAATCGACCCCCTAGTTAGAAGTATACACAATTGAAGTACAACAGTTAGAGTGTATAAACAACTGTTAGACAAGGTCTGTCTCTGTATCTTTGTCGACGGCGTTTTGACCTGAATGGGATGTCAGGTCTCTTCAGGACTGTTCAATGAGGGGCACCTATAATATGCGGTAAGAGTGTGTTAGCAAATGTGGGCCATTGGGAGCGCAATTCCACAGACTAATATGGCAATGTCAATGAGGGGAAGACTACCTGATGTGCGGTTGCCTTGCTTGAGGGACGTGCGGGTGTGGCACTGTGAAGTAGAGGTGCAAAAAGGAACTTACAGGGATCCCGTCCGGGATCTGTTAGGAATGTTATGGAAAATCAAACTATCAGGTACTGTCTCTTTTTGTCATAATGCATCAAACATTTAGCATTAATCAGAGAAGAAGGTACATTGGCTGAACTTACCCCTGCTGAGGGTGTGCAGTGAGCAAGCAACCGGGATGGGGTGTCGGTCTATCGATCGATCCGTGAGGGATGCTTAATGATGTGTCCGAGGAGAGGCACAATACTGTGAAATGAAGTTACCACGTTTAGAAATCCAGCCTGTTTGTCAAAGCATTAACATAAATTAATTGGCCCACTGAAGTACTCACCAGGAAACACACGAGGGCGCTCCTGCTACTTAAATGGCCGGCAATGCCGGCGAAATAATGCTTTAGAATCAGCAAAGTTAAGCTCAGACGATGCTGGCTCTGATATAAGGAAGCCTAATTAAGGAGACTGGAATGACAGGTGGGGTCTGAGGCGAGAGGCCGGTGGCCCAGCGCGAGCAACATACCTTTGTTAAATGTCAGGCAGTCCGGACAGTCCCGGCGGTGTGTCCTCCCCTAATTGCGTGGTAACAGGAAGTGTCACGTGCAGTGAGGAACGTTATATACCGAGTGGGGAAAAGCTCGTCAGGGGATCGCGGCAAAAGAATGTGAGCCCAGAGTGAGGGATCAAAGTTATGGAAATGGTCAAGAGACTGTAGCAATGGCTGATTATCCCAATTGCTCATTCATGTGGTGGTGTCAAAGTGGTGGATGGGCTTGTGATTAGTCTGGTAATTAGTGTATTCAGGACAAGGCCTATAAAATTGTACTAGTGTGAATATATACAATTTAAACAGTTTAACGGGCATGTTGCGATCATATTCGGTTCAGTACCGGTGCGCACAGATTGTGGGTGACTGTATTCACAAAATATACACAGAAAATACAGGCGCAACCTAGATATATCGATAGTAACATCATCACATGAAGACAGCAGAATGCTTACAAGATATAATACTGAGCCGTTATAACGCATTCCAGAAGTACCAGTAATATAAGCAACGTACTCAACATTTAGTTGGTTAAGTTAACATGTACTGCGCTGTCATTACCAGTCTAACAACATGCATGTGACAATTAGGAATAAAAAATAAAGCTAAAAATAAGAATGAGTCATACATGTACCAGTAAACATAGTCAATATTAATTAGCTAAAAGGTGAACCACACTAGTTTATCAGGTCATATGGGGTGTTCCAAGAGGTGTCTCTGCCTCTCTTTCTAAGACTGTGCAGTTGCAATTTTACATGGCCCCTCGCGGCGGGATGCCTGGCTTTCACCTTGTGGACACCCTGCCGGGGTTTCTCACAGGGGAATACCAGGACTGGTTCCCTAAGCAAGCGCCGGGACGCTTACCGGCAGCTGTGCGCTTTACAAGTCCAACACATTTACATTTACATTTACATGCGTCCTATGCAAGCGGTGGCTGGGCTTGTAGTGCATAATGGTATACTTAGACTGTCTGGAGGTGAACTGCCAGGTGTATGCCAAAGTTAGACAACGTACTAGGAGGCAGGCGCGCAACACCCATTGGACTCACTGGGCTTCAGCCCCCCCCCCGTCGTGTGTGGCAGCCTGGAATGAGACAGGTCCCGGGCACACACAGAGCCGCACCCGAACGTTTCACAGGTCTTTAAAAGACCATTTGAATGTTAATTAGGCCTTGCAGTTGTTTCACCCCTTCTAAGAGCCCCTGCAGCTCCACTCTGCCTACTGATTAAATGTTCAGCCCCCCCCCCGAAATTTTTTCTTAGCCCCCCCCGAAATTTGCCTCTAGTTGCGCCTCTGCTAGGAGGTGTGGTGTCTCTAGCAATGGTGCAGTAACAATGGGCTGAAGGTACCTAAATAGGTGGGCACCATGTGTATTACAATACTAAAACCGCTATATAGTTAGACATCTCGTAATGACTGATGTCCACTATATGTATTAGCAATTCCCGACGGCACGTAAAGAGCCTGGAGAATTGACTTCAGGATTTGTATGGGTGTCCACCTCATACTTATAACCAAGTACCCTGCACTCAGGATTGAAGAGCCTCCCATAGCGGTGACTTGTAGGTGTTAACAGTAGTGACTTCAGATACAAGGAAACGTGTATCTGTTGTGATAGGTGCAAGCACCAACTCACACAGGCTGCAATGGCAGACCTACAGTCACAGTTTAAGCGGACTCCCATGGGTGGCACAATACATACTGCAGACCAAGGGAGACTCCAGGTGTACCTATGCCCTGGGTACCTTAGTACTATATGAAATGAAATGAAAAAGAAACTTAATAAAGCGCACTGCGGCCAATCGGCTTCCTGGTGCTGATAACTCCAACCAAACTCACAGAGGGGACCCAAGGGGACTAACTGGGGAATGCCTGAGAAAACAGAAAGGTTTTGAGGGCCCTACGAAAGTGAGTATAGATAGGGATGGAGCGTAGAGAAAGAGGGAGACTGTTCCAAAACCGGGGGGCTAAGACCGAGAAGCGGGTGCCCCCGGTGCGTGATTTACGGAAGCGGGGGACGTGGAGGAGGGAAAGAGATGAAGAGCAAAGGGTGCGGCTGGGGGCATGGGAAGTGATGAGAGAATTGATGAAAAGAGGGGCAGAACGAGCGTGCGCTCGAAACGCCAGACAAGCAAGTTTAAAGAAGGATCTGAAATGAACAGGGAGCCAATGTAAGAATTTCAGTGCGGGAGTAATGTGAGAGGATTTGGGTAGGCGGAGGATAAGGCGGGCCGCTTGGTTTTGAATGGCCTGGAGGCGACGGGTTTCATAGGCGGGAATGCCTACATACAGGCCATTCCCGTAATCCAGGCGGGAAATGATGAGAGCTATGACGATGGTCTTGAGGGCATCTACAGAAAAAAAACGGGAAATCTTACGAATTAAACGAAGAGACAGAAAACAAGAAGACACAACAGAGCTAATTTGGGCATGCATAGACAGGTCATGGCTGATCTTGATACCCAAAGTACGAACAGAAGAAAGCGGTGAAGGAGGGGGACCAAAGGAAAGGGGCCAGTGTGCCGGGGACCAGGGGTTAGAAGGACCACCAGTGAGGACAAGCTCTGTCTTGTCCGGGTTGAGCTTCAAATGATTGAAGCTCATCCACTGAGAAATAAAGACTAGTGTGGAGCAAAACTTAGGGAGGGAATCAGAAGGGGACGAAAGATCAAAGACGAGCTGGAGGTCGTCTGCGTAGTTATACACAGAGACCCCCAGCTCGAGAAGAGAAAAGATAAGAGGACGGATATAAAGATTAAAAAGAAGAGGGGAAAGGGAGGATCCTTGAGGGACCCCACAGGTCACCGAGCGAGGGGGAGCGGAGAAACCAGAGAGGTGGACCGCTTGCGACCTGCCTTGGAGAAAGGACGTGATCCAAGAATAGGCAGCGCCCTGGATGCCCGCTGCGCTGACACGATCGAGAAGGATGGCATGGTCGACCGTGTCAAACGCAGCGGACAAGTCGAGGAGGACCAGAGCTTGGGGGAGATTGCTGTCAGCTCTCCCCTTGAGTTCGTCCAGGACCGCAAGAACCACTCCCTCAGTGGAGTGGCCGGGCGAAAACCCGCCTGATGGGAGGCCAGAAGGAGGTTCTCCTCGATATAGGTCGACAGGCAGGATGTGGCATGGCTTTCAAGGATCTTCCCCAAGTAAGGGAGCAAGGAAATGGGCCTGAAATTAGATAAAAGGGAGGGATCTAAACCAGGTTTTTTGAGAATAGGGAAAACTATAGCGGATTTGAATGAGGAAGGAACAGAACCCAGAGCCAAGGATGCATTAAGAAAAGTAAGAAGAGGGGCAGGGCAGCAAGTAAAAAGTGTTCTGAGAATCCGTGCAGGAGCACAGTCTGCCGGGGAACCAGACTTAACCTTGGCAAGCAAGTCAAGGAAAAGCTCAGAAGAAATGGGACGAAAATGGGTCAAAGAAGAAGAGGGCAAAGGAAAGGAAGCAGGGAGTTCAGAAAAAGGTACAGCGGGAATATTGACCTTAATATTGATGATCTTATTGATGAAATAGTCATTCAAAGAAGAGCAGAGGGTTTGGGAAGGAACAGGAGACATGCAGGTGCGATCGGAAGTAGCGAGATTGTGGACTAATGAGAAGATTTCTCGAGATTTGTTAGCCGAGAGGGCCACTCTCTCAGTGAAGTATTTTGTTTTGGCCGCTAGAATAGCTCTTTTATAGTCATTAAGAAGAGCTTTATATTTGAGGCGGAGAATGGGACAATAATTCCATCTCCAGTGGCGTTCCGAGCGCCTAAGATCAAGTTTAAGAGCTTTAAGCTCGGTGGTAAACCATTTATGCGCATCGTATGGGCGGAGTGATTTGACCCTCTTGAGCGGGGCAGCCTGGTCGCATAAGGAGGTGAGCCAGGTGCTGATGGCATCTGCCTGACTTTCCAAGGATAGGTCAGTCAGGTCAGGAGCAGAAGAAGCCAAAGAAGACAAAAGGGGGTTGAGATCGGTTTGGTTCCAACTACGAGCCAGGATATTTTTAGGTAGGGGGGCTTTCTCAGCTGGACCCAAGTTGATGGAGAATGAAATCATAGAGTGGTCCGACCAAACACAAGGGAGAATGGAGGTAAGTGAAACATTACAGTGTAAAGTCCAGATTTGGTCCAAGATATGACCCTGGATGTGAGTAGGGGCCAGAACGTGCGATGTAAGATTGAGACACTGAAGTGTGGCAGAGAAGTCTTTGGACGATGAGTCCTCCCTGGGGTCACCTGGCCAGAAATTAAAATCACCAAGCAGTAGCAGTGAAGAGTTGTTAACCACCAGTGTGGCCAGGAGATCCAACAGGGTGGACACAAACAGGGGCATAGTTTGAGGGGGGCGGTACATAAGGACAACAGTGAGGGGAGAGGGGAGGTTGAGAGAACGGGCTAGCAAATAGTCTACATTGGGTATGAGGGGGTGAGCAAGGAGTTGGAATTTCAAGGAGGAGCGGATTATCATAGCCACACCCCTTCCAACCTTGCCATCCGGGCGATCTGCTCGGAGGGCGTAGTAAGAGCCTGGGAGGATGGCCAAAAGATCTGGGAGGGAATCAGAAGAGAACCAGGTTTCTGTGAGTAAAAGAAAATCAGGGGGCTCAGTATTAAGGAGATTAAAAAGTGCAGTTTGATTTTTGGCTGATTTTGAATATACTATTGACTTATAAGAGTACACCAGTAGCCAATTGTCGATGTACAAAAGTACTTACCATGGTCAATTTAGGGAGAAAGCCCAGTGACTGGGATCCTGATTAACAGGGTCCCAATCAGACTAGGTCAAAAACATACTGACACCAAGCAAGAACTGGGGGTAACCATGAAAGCAGATCCTACTTTCCTAAACATCTTCTTAAAAAAATCACATTTTACATTGAGTGGTTCTTTGTGTCCCCAGCTCCTCTCGGTCTTCTGGTCCAAGTCTCATTCTCCTTTGCAGTTCATATTCCGCTTTCTTAATATATGGTTTGGTCTCCCCCTGAAGACCAGTGTATATTTGTTCTACTAACTTGATTATTTGAAAGTATTCTTGTATATTGCAGTATTATCTCCGGGGAAGAGATATACCAATTTTTTAATGATGAACAAGTTACTTGCCTTCTGTAACAAGATATCTGTAAGAGAGATATATTTGTTAAAGATTCCTTACCTTAGAATCACCCCCAAACATCAGACTGAATCCAGAAATTCTTTCTTCGGTAGTACCGCTGCACGTCGCTAGGTGGCGTCGGTCGGCTCCACGTTCGTCGTTGGCCTCGTGATCACCAGAATGACATTGCGGTATCTACTTAGAGGCCGCCTTTGCGCTCTGACATCAGTTCTTTACACGGCATTCCATGCCAGAAGCGCAGAGCCATGCAAGAGACTGACCACTGGTATACAAAACTAGGGCTCTGAAAGGGAGTCCCTTACTCTAGAAGTCAGTTCTCAGAACCTGGAGGATGGGTGGGGTGGTAAGGAATCTATAACTAATATATGTCTCTTAGATATCCTTTATCGTTACAAAAGGTAAGTAACTTGTTCATCTGAAAGACACAATTAGTAATAGATTCCTTACCTTAGAATAGATACCCCAGCAATACAAACCCCAGAGGTGGGTCTGCGAACCAAGTTCACACCAGAAAGTGATAGAGAACGGATCGGCCAAAGAAGTATCTCTCTGGACTTGACTATCCAGGCAGTGGTGTTTCATGAACATGTGCAATGCAGCCCATGTGGCTGTCTGACAGATGTAATTGAGGGGGACTCCACATCCCAAAGCAGTAGTGGGTGCCATCGCCCTGGTGGAATTGGCACCCAATCCTACCGGAGGCTTCTTTTTCACCAAGGAATAACAGATTTTAGTGCAAAGAACGACCCATCGAGAAATGGTTTCTTTTTGCATGGCCCGACCTTTCTTGGCGCCCACATAGCCAACCAAGAGCTGATCATCCACCCCGAATTGTTTTGTGTGATCCAGATTAAATGAAAGGCCACGTTTTGGATCTAGAAGGTGGAGCCTCTCCTCCTCCTTAGAAGGATGCAGGCTGGAAGAAGATGGGCAAAGTAATGGTCTGTCTTATGTGAAAAGAGATAACCACTTTGGGAAGATTAGAAGGTCTGGCTCGAAGGACAACCTTGTCCGGATGAACAGCAAGGAAAGGAGGTTTAGAAGAAAGAGCCTGAGACTCACTCACTCTGCAAGCAGAGGTAATGGCAACCAGAAAAACAGTCTTCAAGGTCAAGAGTCTGAGAAGATAATTATGAAGTGGCTCAAAAGGAGCGAACATAAGGTAAGTCAGAAGAAGGTTCAAGTCCCACTGGGGCATTACAAAAGGAATAGGAGGAAACAAGTGAGTAATGCCCTTAAGGAAATGATTTACAACAGGGGACTTGAAAATGGAAGGCTGTTCAGGAAGGCAAAGAAAGGCCGAAATGGCAAAAAGATAGCCCTGGAGGGTGCCCAGAGCAGAGCCCTGCTGGGCCACAGAAAGCAGGAAGAGGAGAACCTCAGAAAGGAGAGCAGAAAGGGGATTCACAGCCTTTACTGCGCACTATGCCACAAATTTGTTCCATCCACAGGCATATACTGTTTTAGCAGAGGGATGCCTGGCTGCCAAGATAACATTACAGACTTCAGGAGGAAGGTTAAGACTGTCAACTGTCGCTGCTGAATCTCCACGCAAGGAGGTAGAGGCTGGACAGGTTCGGGTGGAGGACCGTCCCCTGCTGCTGTGACAGAAGATCCTCCTGAAGAGCAGTTGTATTGGAGGATCGTTGGCCATGTTCAAGAGGTGGGGATACCAGACTCTTCGTGCCCAATCTGGAGCCACAGGAATGACTTGGGCCCGATTGCGCTTGATCTTCTTCAACACTGTGGGCAGAAGTGGTATTGGCAGAAAGGCATATAGAAGACCGCAACGTCACTCGCAACGAAAAGCGTCGGCTAGCGAGTGCCACCTTGGAAATTCCAACTCGCAGAACGGCTGACATTGCGCGTTCTCATCAGTGGTGAATAGATCTAACCAAGGCTCTCCCCACTGCCAAAAGAGACCTTGTACCACCTCCGATTGAAGATGCCATTCGTGATCCATTAAGCCGTGTGGGTGAGTTTATCTGCCCTGGCGTTCTGGGAACCTGCTAGGGCAAGCCCTGATGTTCCAGCCACACCCTGTGACAAAGGGCCTCGTGACAGAGGGTCCACGACCCCTCTCTGCCCAGTTTGTTGCAATACTACATGGCGGAAGTGTTGTCTGTGAACACCCGCACTACTCTTCCTTTGACAGAAAAAAGGAATGCCTTTAGTGCTAGATAAATCGCCTGAAGCTCCAGAAGGTTGATGTGTAACCTGGACTCCGCTGGAGACCAGAGGCCTTTGCTCTCCGCCTCTCCCATGTCTCTGTGCCATCCATTGAGTGAGAGGAATCTGCAGTTGACCCAATCCTGGTTTGTGAGCGACCACTGCAAATGGTGTCCAGTCCCCACCAAGACATGGACATCGGACAGATTCCACTGATGCTGCGCCCACTGGAACTTCAGGTTCTACTGCAGAGTTCACATATGCCACCTGGTATGACCCACCAGCAGGATGCAGGAGGCCCAGCAGCCTCAGGATCATTCTCACCGAAATCCGAAATAGAGTCTGGAACATCGGTATCATGGTCTGAATATCCCGGACTCGTTGTTTGGGAAGATAGGTTACAAAACTGAGCTGTGTCGAGAGCCACTCTAATGAAAAGGAGCTTCTGAGAAGAGTTCAGGTGCAACTTCGGCACATTGACAGCGACTGCAGGAGGTCCGCTGTAGTCTGGAGGTGGGCGATGACAGCCTGGGAGGAGCACGCCTTCTACAACCAATTGTCGAGATAGGGGAAGACTGGAACCCCTGATCTGAGCAGATGAGCAGCGACCATCGCAATTACTTTTGTGAACACCCGAGGGGCACTGGTAAGGCCTAAGGGGAGCACAGTAAACTGAAACTGCTTGTGGCCTACCGTGAATCGCAGGTAATGCCTGTGGGCCGGCAGGATGGGGATGTGGAAAGAAGTGTCCTGTAAGTCCAACACTATCATACAGCCTCCAGGGTCGAGGGGGGACAGGACCTGAGCCAATGTCAACATTTTAAACTTCTCCTTCCGGAAGAAGCGGTTGACGTCGCTGAGGTTTAAGATAGGACGCAGGCCCTTGTCCTTCTGGGGCACCAGAAAGTAGTGGGAGTAACAGCCACATCCTACTTCTGGCACTGTGACTCTCTCGATGGCTTCCTAGGCCAAGAGAGCTGCAACTTCCTGATGGAGAAGGGCCAAGTGATCCTCCGACATGCAATGGAGTGTAGGTGGCATGGAATGAAGGGTAGTTTCAAAGGGGAGGGAGTAGCCCATTTGAACTATCTGCAAAACCCACCTGTCCGACAAGATGTTGTGCCAGTGGGGGAGGTAATGGCCGATCCTGCCGCCCACTGGCAACTGGTGTCCCTGAAATGTTGGACTAGGAAGGCTTTGAGTCTCTGCAGAGGGGGCGCAGGTGGACTGGCCCACCCGCTGGTCCCCAGATCCATGGCCTGGGGTCTCATTTCCTCGCCTGCACAGGTGCTAGGTGGCTTGCGACAGCCTGTGGCTCTGGTCGGAACGAGGTGGGGAACCCCTTCCGTAGCCACCAAAGGGGTGAAAAGCATACTGCGCGGGGTCAGAGGTGGTAGTGAGGCCCAAGGATCTGGCCATAGTCCTGGGGTCCTTGAAGCGTTCATGCGCATTGTCCACCATGTCGCTAAACAAGTGACGCCATCAAAGGGCATGTCCATATGAGTTGATTGGACATCACCCGAGAAGCCAGTGGACCTCAGCCAGGCATAGTGTCTCAGCACTACCGACGTGGAAATCGCCCTGCCTAGCGAGTAAGTAGTGTCCAGCCCACAGCAAATGGGAAACTTTGCTGCATCCCTCCCTTCTGCAACCGCACGGGAGACTACGGCCCAGGCCTCCTCCGGGCACTGTGACAGCACCTGCACAACCGTGTCCCACACAGAGTGGGTGTAACGGCCCAAGAGACAAGGTGTTCTCCAACCGCAGTCCTAAGCTGGCGGAAGAACACATCTTCTTCCCAAGATGATCCAGCTTCTTGGATTCCCTATCTAGAGGGGCTTAAGGGAACGTGTTGAGGCTTGGCCCACAAAGCTCTCAGGGGTAGGGTGTTGGGAGAGAAAAATAGGGTCGTCCGGGGCTGGGCGGTGGCATTGGGCAATCATACTATCAACAGGAGCCCCAGTGCTGGGCTTGGACCAAGTGCCCAGAAGGATGTCTGTGAGGGCCTCATTGAACAGCAGCAGGGGCTCCGAAGAGGCTGCTGCTGGTTGAAGCACCTCAGTCAGGAGGTTAGTCCTGACTGCCACCATAGGTAGATCAAGGCCCAAGGCCTCAGTCGCCCTACACAACAACACAGCATAGAAGGCTCCCTCCTTGGTAGCCATGGTAGGGAGAAAAAGCATAGCAAGGTCTGGGGATGTATCCAGACCACTGGCATCACCCAGTTCCTCTCGCCAGTCCGGTCTTTAGGCTGGTCTGCCAGAGGGTCAATAGACGACTCCCAATCCTCCACACCCTCTTCTGGCTGCCAACAAGGGTGATAAGGAATACCAGGATAGAACAGAGGAACAAAAGTACCGGCAACCGGAAAGTTGTCACAATGCCCACCCACTCTGCTGGCCACACGCTCGACCCCGTCTTCTCCTCAAGCCTGTATTGGTATCCAGACCGGTTCCGCAGGAGCGCCAGGAATCCGATGATAATTCCTCAGCCTTCCCCTACGGCCTTCCGACTCTATCAAACACTAGAGTATCGCCAGGGGAAAACAGGAGACAAAACAAGGAAAGGCGGGGAAGAACAAAAGAAGACTTGACTGTAATTTTCTGTGACGATTGAGCACCTTGTTGTACAGAATTCAGGAGGACATCGGGCTGAAAGACAAATATATCATTCTAACAACAGTTGTCTACTATACATAAGCCTCTATATTCACTATAGCAATCTAACATACCCCCAATGTTTTGTCTGATATTCAGGAGTGATGTGCGGGATGTTGAGGTTTTCGTCTTGAGCTACAACTAAGTAATGGAACAGGATTAAATGATACCACTCTTGTCCGTAAGGAACATACACTGACAACTCTTAAAACACAAAGCTCTCTCACTTATTCTGAAGCACAAGGTTGTCCAACGTAAGTGGTGTTCAATAATACCCTTGACGAGCGTTCAATGCCAACACCAACACTGGGCAGTGAATATCTAAATAACAAAACACATGTATGAGAACCAAAACACATCAAAAGTCTGGAATAAACAAGTAGGCAGAGCAAAGCGCTGTTACCGTGAGTCTTTGATGAGTCTGTTCTATCTTGCACCTCCACTGAAATCCACGCAAGTGTCCCCAAGCACAGAGGATAGTTGACCCAGATGAAGGTGGATGAAGGGCCAGCAGTAATGCAGTCAAGTGAAGGAATGGAAGGGGCAAAATGAAAGTGGGCTTGCCGGATGGCCGAGAAAAAACCTGGCCAAAGGGCATACAAGGTGAAAAAATAACCTAAATACCTAAATGAGGTGACCCTCAGACCACCCGGCCGGATGACGGGGAACAACCCGGTCGCCAGGCGGAGTAGTCAACCCTTGGGTCTATGGGGGTTGTAAGGGGGGAAAGGAATGGAGCCCGGCCGGACGGCGGAGAACAGGCCCGGCCGTCGGGCGGAGCAACAACGGGAGAGGACACAGAGCATACAAGTGCCCGGCCGTCGGGCGGAGCAGAAAACGGGAGAGGAAGCTGAGCACCCAAGTACCCGGCCGGACGGCGGAGTACAAGCCCGGCCGTCGGGCGGAGCAGTGTGAGAGGCTGACAGAGTAAGCGGCTTCAGGAAAAGATGAAAGCGGAAGCCTCCAAACTTCTGAAATGAAACGAAGGACAGAAGCCCTCTTCAGCTCTCCAAACGAAGAGAACGGTAAACCGGAAGTCAGGCACAGGAAACAGGACGGAAACAG
Organism: Lissotriton helveticus; assembly: GCF_964261635.1. Taxonomy (NCBI): domain Eukaryota; kingdom Metazoa; phylum Chordata; class Amphibia; order Caudata; family Salamandridae; genus Lissotriton; species Lissotriton helveticus. The sequence goes on along the minus strand of NC_136057.1, from coordinate 335,242,112 downwards.
GAAAACGGAGCTTAGACGCAAGAACGTAAAGCGTCGCTCCCTGGGCTCATGTCAGATTTATAAGGCTTGTCTGTTAAAGGGGCAATACGTGTAATCTACAGACCGCGATTCTCGGGGCATGACAAAGCCCACACGTCTCCGTCAGCCACACCACCGAACTCCTCTGGATCGACCACCGCTGCATCCACTTTGCCTTCCAGAAGCCCACCACACACCACCACACCCAACAGATCCCCCGCCGCTGCTGGAGCAAAATCACCGAAGACCAAATACATGCAAACCTCGCTCTCAGCCCACCCACCGAACTCTCCGACATGACGATGCTGCCCACAGCCTCAGACGCTGGATTGAGGACTGCGCCAACACCCTTGCCTGGCTGAAAAAAAAACCACAGAGACACCAGCAAGAGGGGCAGATGGTTCACCCCAGAACTCCTACCCTCCAAGCAAGCCTGCCAGAAACTAGAGAAGAAATGGCACAGTGAACAAACTCCTGACAGCCACGCAGCACACAAGGACGCCATCCGCAACCACCACTACCTCATCAGGGTGGCCAAGAGGACCTCCTTCAAAGACCGCCTCGACAACAACGCACACAATAGCAAGGAGCTCTTCAACATCGTGAAGGAACTCTCCAATCCCAGCTCCAACACCAACGACATCCCGCCGTCGCAAGCCCTGTTCTACTCCCTCTCCACCTTCTTCCACCGCAAGATAGCAGACATCCACGACAGCTTCAACACCCAGACAGCCTCAACAGACAGCAACACAACAGACCCTCAGCACACCATTGACCTTGACCCCCAGCTAGCCTGGGCCAGCGTGAGCATCGATGACACCATCAAGACCATGCGCACAATCCACTCTGGCTCTCCGGCAGACCCATTCCCGCACCACGTCTTCAACAGAGCAAGCAGCACCATCGCACCCCACCTGCGCAACATCATCAATCCCTCCCTCAAGGCCGCAACCTTCCAAGAGATCTGGAAACACACAGAGATCAACGCCCTACTCAAAAAACCTAAGGCAGACCCAAGAGACCTCAAGAACCTCCGGCCCATCTCTCTGCTCCCCTTCCTGGCCAACGTCATCAAGAAAACCGTCAAACAGACAGCTAACCCGATACCTCGAAGAAAACAGAATCCTGGACCCTTCCCAGTCAGGGTCCGCAGCAACCACAGCACTGAGACTGCCCTCATCGCCGCCACCGATGACATCAGGACCCTGCTGGACAACGGCGAGACCACAGCACTCATCCTCCTAGACCTCTGCCGCCTTCAAAACCGTCTACCACCGCACACTACGGGCACGCCTCCACGCCGCAGGGATCCGAGCCAAGGCTCTGGATTGGACCACCTCCTTCCTCTCCGGCAGAACCCAGAGGGTACGCCTCCCCATTCCGTTCCAAAGCCTCCGAGATCATCTGTCGAGTGCCCAAGGGATCCTCCCTCAGCCCGGTGCTGTTCAACATTTACATGGTCCCGCTCGCACACGTAGCCCGACAGCACGACCTCAACATAATCTCCTACGCCGACAACACTCAGCTGATCCTCTCCCTCACGAAGGACCCCATCACCGCCAAAGCCAACCTCCACGAAGGAATGAAGGCCGTCGCCGACTGGATGAAGACCAGTCGCCTGAGGCTGAACTCGGACAAGACGGAGGTCCTCATCCTCGGCTCCAACCCTTTAGCCTGGGACGACTCCTGGTGACCGACAGCACTGGGGGCAGCCCTGACACCCAACGACCAGGCACGCAACCTGGGAATCATCCTCGACTCAACGCTGTCAATGACCAAGCACGTCAACGGCGTCTCCTCCTCCTGCTTCAACACCCTCCGCATGCTCCGCAAGATCTAGAGATGGATCCCGACAGATACAAGAAAGACAGTCATCGAGGCCCTCGTCAGCAGCAGACTCGACTACGGAAATGCCCGGACGCGGGAGCCCTGACCAAGCTCATCAAACGACTACAACGCAGCCAAAACGCCTCAGCACGACTGATCCTTGACGTACCACGCCACAGCCACATAACCCCCCTTCTGAGAAACCTGCACTGGCTCCCCGTCAACAAGAGGATATCCTACAAGCTCCTCACCCACGCACACAAGACACTCAACAAGACTGGCCCAGCCTACCTCAACAGACGGCTCTCCTTCTACATCCCCAACCGCCAGCTACGCTCCGACGAGCTCTCACTCGCCAACGTCCCGCACATCCAAAGGAAAACCACTGGTGGGAGATCCTTCTCCCACCTCGCCACCAAGACATGGAACACCCTCCCACTGAGCCTACGACAGACCCAAGACCTGCTGACCTTCAGGAGGATACTCAAGACCTGGCTGTTCGATCAGTAGCACCCCCCTCCCAGCGCCTTGAGACCCTCGTGGGTATGTAGTGCACTTTAGAAATGATTGATTGATTGATTGAAGGCCTAGAACCCCCAACCGAGTCTGCAGGCCCCGAAGGCGCGCCAACAGAGTCAGACTGCCCAAAGATGGGGATGGGCTAGGCAAAAGGTACGAAGTTGGGCAGGGGTCGCTCTGACTCCCAGGAATGGATGGAAGCTCAGAGCCGACCCAACAGGCTCCGCAGGCAGAGCCGAAGGATAACTACCTTCCACATCCACGTCGCAACAGCCGACAGATGGGGAGAAGGCGAAGAGCGGCGGTGCTTCTTCACCATCTTCTTGGCCTTCGACTTACCCAAGGATGAAGACTTCAAAGAGGAGTGATGGGGTGACTCCACTAACGGTCCCGTGACATCCCTCTCAACCGGCACCTTGAGCGGTGCAGAGCTGACTGCTGGGCCTCGAGACGTTTTCGGGACCACTCCCGCAAAGACTTCGGGTCCATGGAATGACTTGAAAAAAGAAGTCGACAAAACTCTAGTCAAAAGAGACTAAGGGTGCCACTCTCTCCGGATCTGCGCTGGCTGGCGTGGAAAAAGAAAGAACTGATGTCAGCGCACAGGGGCGGCATCTAAGTAGATACCGGGTACTGCTAAAGAAAAATTCTTCGGATCCAGTCTGACGCCTGGGGGTAATTCTAAGGAAAGAAATTTATAACTAATAGTCTCTCTAGATTGTGTTGTGTAATAAATAGATTTATTTGTGTAAAACACTATGTGATTCTTTTTTATCTAATGTACACCGATGATTAAATGTGGTAAAACAAGCTGCTTCCGTCTCCTTCAAGATAAGCCTGAAGGCTGCTCTCCATAGCTACCACTTTGAGAGCTTTTGATAGTTATCAAAGACCACTAAAATCACCATAAGGGTTGTCTGGATTAGTGCAGGGTGAACAACTTGAATACGTTTGAACCATAGGCTGAGCCAGTCTCCTACGCCTTTCTTATGTTTGATCCAGATATCTGGAAATTTGACTTTCTGGCAACTCATGTTCACCATGAATCCCATGTTCGGATCACTGAGGTTAATCCCCTCCAGGAATTCTTGAATGGTTTCCTCTTCCCCTTGCTATATAAAATAGATATTGTCAATATAACATGGTCATGAAAGTACCGATTCTGAAAAAGGGGCAAGCTCATTATGTATAAACCTATCCTTGAAGTGGCTCATGTATATATCAGCTGTGCTGGAAGTATGCTGACTCCTCTCCTCCGCAGGAAAAGTTCCCCTCCAAATTCAAAAACGTTTTCAGTAAGCACAATCTTAAAGCATTCCAGAATGAATTTCTTAGGATCCTCCCTGAGATGTTCTTGTATGAAGGCATCCACTGTTTCTATGGCCTCTTCCTGTGGTATGTTGCTGTACATCTAGGGTCACTAAGATTTGTTTGTGTTCATTGCACTTCAACCCTTCAGCCATCATGATCATATGTCTGGAGTCCTTTATGTAAGATTTAATTGTAGGAACAACGGGATGCAGGAAGGAGTCCACATATTTGAAAAGAGGTTGCATAATAGATCCTATGGTGGCAACAATAGGCTGGAAGTAAGGATCTATTTGATTTTGATGGATCTTTGGCACTCCATATACACTCCCAATTGGGCATTGATCGCATTAAACAGTAATATTCTTTGGTACAGGTATCTCCCTCCTTCAGACCCTGTGTGGTTAGACGCTTATTTTTCCTGGCTACCCTAGTTGTGAGGCCAATTCTAATGTTGGTATAGTGTTCATATCGATGAGCATCACTTTCATCTTTTTAATATAATGTTCTGTATCCATCACAACTATTCCACCTCCTTTGTCACTATTTTTAATAGTGATCTGAGTGTTGATTGAGAGGCAGTGAATCCTCTTTATTTCGCCTTTGCCCAACCCCATTATCCCACCCCTTTCCCTATAATGTTCATCTCTGTTCTACAGTTTAAGTTTGTCTGGTGTTATTGCTATGTATTAGAATGGAGAATGATTTACGTTGGAGGGCGCTATTTGGCCCTACGCAATTCTGAATGCATCAGCACATTCTAGACCTATGGTGAAGCATGCACCAGGTTATATGCATAATATGGTCCCACAAGCCTCCTTGCCTGACGAACAGTCAGATATGAACATCCTCGTATTTTGTACTGGGATGGCAATTGCAATATCAATGTATCAATAAAAACGTAATAAACAGATCAAACAAAAAAATAGTGATCTAAGTGTTATTAGAATGGGTGGGTAAAGCAACTTACTCTGCTAGATATAACTCAGGGGGAGGTTTGGGGAAGAATTTGGTATGTTCTTTACGTTTGTTGAGCACAGCAAGTTCAAAAATTGCAACTTCTGGGCCGAGTTGTTCCAATGTTGGCATGAACGTAGAGGGCGGACAGAGACGGGCGGCATAAAAAGCCCTATTAATATAGCCTTCTTTATCAATAAAAAACGTTCCGAGTCTCACTTTCCTGAAAAAGAAGACTATATTGCATAAGCATGTGAAACAAAGAAGCAGGAGGGTACATCTAATGGTATCTGGGAGAGGTTTAAAAGTGGAATTTCAATTACTATCTCCAGTAATGTCCGTGTCTGGTCTTGAGATATTGGTGACTGTTGTTCCTTGTCCATTAGTTTTGCCTGTACCTGTGTTAGTACCTTGTTCTTTGGGAGCCCCTCCTCCCCCCTCTCCAGGATAAAAAAGGGGTGCTGGATCCCACACCCTTATCATATGTTAGTCTGCTACTGGTATCATTATATTGATGGGGGCTACCCTCATTTTCTGATTCTGAGGACTAAGAGAACATAAGAACTTTCTTGGTGTTCCAGCCTTGTCTATATGTATCAGTTTCTTGATACTGGACTTACGCATAGTACTGTTCAGCCAGATATGGGTATGCTGTTTCCTTAATAAACTTTGGGTTTGGGGGGTCCACGCAAGCCATACTTCCATGGACCACCCCGGGTGTTTAGCTTTCAGAAATGTGTGGGTTTGTTAGATGGCTGCCGAGCCTGGGGCCAAAAAACCCATGTGCCCCCCTTGCAAAACCAGGTTGTTTTGTGATAGGTTATTTTGCTGTCTCTACAATACATCTTGGGCCCTTTGCCTATTGCAGGTTCTTGGCCCACCCACATGAGTGAGCTACCATTTTTATTGGCAGACCTATGGAAAGCTGGGTGGCAGGAACTTTGTGTCAGCACTGTGATCCCACACCTTTCTCACACAGAAATTTAAGAAAAAGTTTACTTTTTCAGCTACATTTGAGGTTTGCAGGGGATTCTAGGTAGGAAAACGGTTTCCCTAGATGGCTGCCGAGCCCAGGGCCAAATACCCAGGTGACCCCATTGCAAAACCAGGTTGTTTTATGATAGATAATTTTGAAGTCTCCACAGTATGATTTGGGCCATTGCCTGTTGTAGCCACTATGCCTACCCACACAGGTGAGCTACCATTTTTATCAGGAGACCTAGGGAACGAACAGTAGGTGGTAGGAATTTTGTCCCACACAGAAAATGTGATTGTTTAAAGCTAAATTTAAGGTTTTCTGGGGATTCTGGGTAGGAAAATGTTGGGAGATCCAAGCAAGCCACACCTCCCTGAACTCCCCTCAGTGTCTAGTTTTCAGAAATGTCTGGGTTTGGTAGGTTTTCAAAGATTGCCGCTGAGCACAGGACCAAAAACGCAGGTGACCCCCTTCAAAAACCTGGCAGTTTTGTGATAGATAGGTGGGCACCTGTGTTTTTTGTTATGGGTTGGCAGACATCTGGGTTAACCTGAAAAACCCAGACATTTCAGAAAACTAGACACCTGTGGGAGTCCAGGGAGGTGTGGCCTGCGTTGATCCCCCAACATTTTCCTTCCAAGAATCCGCTGCAAACCTCAAATTTAGCTAAAAAGTCAAATTTTCCTCTAATATCTGTGTGGAAAATTGTGGGACCACTGCACGGCACAAATTTCGTAATACTCAGAGTTCCCCTCAGTCTCCCAATAAAAAGATACCTTACTTGTGTGGCTTGGCCAAGTGCCTCTGACATGGAAGGGACAAAAAAGTGAAGAGATTGAGGTGGGCCCAAAGCAGGTCCAAAAGGCCAGAATGTTTATACGTTTTTAGGCTGAGGCTACTTTGGGCACCCACACAAGTGAGGTAACATTTTTGTAGGGAGACCAGGAGGATTGCTGGGTAGTAGGATATTTGCACATGTGCAGTGATCCTACAACTTACCCACACGGAAATGTGAGAAAAATGTCACTTTGTAAGTAAATTTGAGGTTTGCTGGGGATTCTGGGTAAGAAAATGCTGGGGGATCCATGCAAGCCACACCGCCAGCCAAGAGTCAATATAGACACACCATCATCTACGCACACCACCAGCCATGCTCCATCCATGCACACTGCCGGCCAAGCACTATCCATGTACACCGCCAGCCAAATTCTATCATTGCACAGAGTCAGCCAAGCAATAACCATGCATACCGCCAGCCAAGCGCCACCCATGCATTCCGCCAGCCAAGCGAAATCCCTGCACACCGCCAGCCAACCAGGCCGGACTGGGAACAACAACCAGCCCTAGCAGGCTGCTGCTCAACCGGCCCAGGATGGCGGGCATGCTAGTAAAAAGCACTGTTCCTGCTTTTGTTACTGGGGACTGATATTGCAGCACTGCTGCAAATCCAGCCCCCAGTGACAAAACTACCCCCATGGCCAGAAAACCGGCCCTACCCTTCAGCCCACCGGGAAAACACCCAGTGCCCGCTATGGCCAGCCCGTCCCTGCAGCTAAGCACCATCCATGCACACAGCCAGCCAAGCACCAGTCCACATACACCACCAGCCAAGTGCCTCTCCACGCACACCACCAGGCAAGTGCCAATCTACACACACCATCATCAAGCACGAGTCCACCCACACCATTAGCCAAACTCCAGTTAAAACACATACATACTCCCCCTGGTTTCTAGTGGTTTTCTGCCCCGCTTGGGTGCAGATGAGAAGTAAAATATCACTAAAACTGCCAAGATGTGTGCCTTAAAAAGGGGAGCAACCCTTGCAGATGGAAATTCTCACTGGCATGCCCATAAACATATCCCTTGTGCCTACTGGCCATTTTTGCCAGATAAGGGGCAATTTCCGCAATCTACCTTTCAGGGGGACAGAAATACTTTTTTGGCGTGCCCATTCTCTACAGCCCCCACACCTATTTATCAAAAAATAAAGAATTCCTGGTGCCTAGAAGGCTTCCTGCCCCCGTGGGCCGATTAGGGACTATTGCTCCCAAATTCCCCCCAGTGAGGCATAAAGGCTGTGGCAATTTATTTGTGGGGGAGGAAGGCATTGGCATGACTATTTTGGGAAGCCCCCACACCTATATACATTAAAAAAAATTGTTGCCTAGTGTGCTTTCTGCCCCTGGGCGCAGGTCAGGAGCTTTTGCCCCCATCTGAATCCTAGAGGAGGCAGACAGACTGTGGAATTTAGCAGGGGTGGGTGCATTGTTATGCTCATCTAGGGCAGCAGCTACACCTAAATACAATTTAAAAAAAAAGTCCCTGGCATCTAGTGGGCTTTCTGCTGCCATCTGCCTACCAGGAGGGGGTAGAAAGACTGTGGAATTTTGCTTGGGGGAGGCATTTGTATACCCATCTCAGGCAGCCCCCACCCCTAAATGAAATAAGAAAAACAATCAGTGGCATCTAGTGGACTTTCTGCCTCTCCGGGGGCAGATCGGGGGCTATTGCTCCGGCCTGTCTCCCAGAGGGGCAGAAATACTGGAATATTGCAGGGGGGTGGGGACACTGGCATGCCCATCTCGGGCAGGCCTCCCCTAAATACAATATAATTTAGATTTTTGTAGTTTCTCATCCATTTTCAACATCTCATTGGTCAATGCAAATACCAATTCTCTTGCTCTCTCCACTATAAGGAGCATCCAATCTCTAGAGCAAGGGTTGCTTATATGAGACAATTTCTCTGAGAATTTTCTAATTTGGACAAAAAGACCAGATATGTTCCTTACTCGGAGACCTTGTGGAATAGTACCAGATCTCAAATATTGGGGCATAAACTCTCCATGGGATTCTATCCTTTTTATCTAGCTTTTTAAGTGTCAATAAGTTATTCTAGTCTTCATTTGCTGAATTTGTAGTGTTGGGCTGGCTATCCAGGGTCAGCTGGTTGCCCACAAGTTTGCAAAAATCATCATCTGAAAATCAAAACATTTGTAACATCTCCATATTTGTTCCACTAGGCTACTAAATTTGAATATGGATATAATAAATCCTGAAGAAATAGTCCTATAGCATGAAACACATTTTTTTAAAAATAAAAAACAAGAAATAAGAAATAATCAACATAAATACATCCCCAATACCTCATTAAAAGTGCAATCAGCTTGTGAGCAAACACGATACATATGCGGCTATTTCTGATATGGTATACACCCGTTACAACGCATTTTTTACAACGCACTACCATTACAACGGAACTTTTACAACGCAAATACTATTACAACGCATTTATTTACAACGCATGTTTTTACAACGCAGGTACCTTTACAACGCATACCATTACAACGTAAGTATTGGTAAGTATATAATTATATTTAAAATGTTATATGTTAGGTTTTTTTTAAAGGGATATTTTTAGGGTTCAGGGTCAGTTTTGGGTTTTTGGGTAAAGGGGTATTTTTAGGGTTCAGGGTCAGTTTTGGGTTTTTGGATAAAGGGGTATTTTTAGGGTTCAGGGTCAGTTTTGGGTTTTTGGGTAAAGGGGTATTTTTAGGGTTCAGGGTCAGTTTGGGGTTTTTGGGTAAAGGGGTATTTTTAGGGTTCAGGGTCAGTTTGGGGTTTTTGGGTAAAGGGGTATTTTTAGGGTTCAGGGTCAGTTTTGGGTTTTTGGGTAAAGGGGTATTTTTAGGGTTCAGGGTCAGTTTTGGGTTTTTGGGTAAAGGGTTATTTTTAGGGTTCAGGGTCAGTTTTGGGTTTTTGGGTAAAGGGGTATTTTTAGGGTTCAGGGTCAGTTTTGGGTTTTTTGGTAAAGGGGTATTTTTAGGGTTCAGGGTCAGTTTTGGGTTTTTGGGTAAAGGGGTATTTTTAGGGTTCAGGGTCAGTTTTGGGTTTTTGAGTAAAGGGGTATTTTTAGGGTTCAGGGTCAGTTTTGGGTTTTTGGGTAAAGGGGTATTTTTAGGGTTCAGGGCCAGTTTTGGGTTTTTGGGTAAAGGGGTATTTTTAGGGTTCAGGGTCAGTTTTCAGTTTTTGGGTAAAGGGGTATTTTTAGGGTTTAGGGTCAGTTTTGGGTTTTTGGGTAAAGGGGTATTTTTAGGGTTCAGGGTCAGTTTTGGGTTTTTTGGTAAAGGGGTATTTTTAGGGTTCAGGGTCAGTTTTGGGTTTTTGGGTAAAGGGGTATTTTTAGGGTTCAGGGTCAGTTTTGGGTTTTTGAGTAAAGGGGTATTTTTAGGGTTCAGGGTCAGTTTTGGGTTTTTGGGTAAAGGGGTATTTTTAGGGTTCAGGGTCAGTTTTCAGTTTTTGGGTAAAGGGGTATTTTTAGGGTTTAGGGTCAGTTTTGGGTTTTTGGGTAAAGGGGTATTTTTAGGGTTCAGGGTCAGTTTTGGGTTTTTTGGTAAAGGGGTATTTTTAGGGTTCAGGGTCAGTTTTGGGTTTTTGGGTAAAGGGGTATTTTTAGGGTTCAGGGTCAGTTTTGGGTTTTTGAGTAAAGGGGTATTTTTAGGGTTCAGGGTCAGTTTTGGGTTTTTGGGTAAAGGGGTATTTTTAGGGTTCAGGGTCAGTTTTGGGTTTTTGGGTAAAGGGGTATTTTTAGGGTTCAGGGTCAGTTTTCAGTTTTTGGGTAAAGGGGTATTTTTAGGGTTTAGGGTCAGTTTTCAGTTTTTGGATAAAGGGGTATTTTTTGGGTTCAGGGTCAGTTTTGGGTTTTTGGGGTACAGGGGTACAGGGTAAAAATAAAATAAAATTAAATTTAAATTAAATTAATTAAATGAAATTAAATTAAATTAAATACAATTACATTAAATTATATTAATTTTAAATAATTTACAATTAAAAAAATTATATATACTTACCAATACTTACGTTGTAGTGGTATGCGTTGTAAAGGTACCTGCGTTGTAAAAAAATGCATTGTAAATACATGCGTTGTAATAGTATTTGCGTTGTAAAAGTCCCGTTGTAACGGTATGCGTTGTAAAAGTATGCGTTTTAACGTCATACATCCCTCTGATATAGTAGTAGCCCATGTTATACAGATCCTGCAAATTTATTAGGACTGGTTTTAGTTAGCAAACCTTTTTGCTTGGCTAGTTCACAGTACCACATATAAACCACTAGCCTTTCACAGTTATAGATATTACTGTTAATCTCAAACATGACCACTCTGATTCCCAAGAAATTCATGGAAACAGGTCTAACCCTTCTGTTTGTCACTTTACCATGCCCAAAGTGTCACAAAGAAAAGATGCGATAATGCATTTTTGGACTTTTATTGAGTAGCTCTAATTTGTTTAAATAAAGCATGGATTGCAATTATTAGTCAGATGACACACATCATTGCTTAAAGCATTCTTTGAATGGTGAAAAACAAAACAATTCAACCATGTTAATTGTTCATAATGTTAATAAGGTTACTCCTATCTATCCCTAAGTTCCCTATGCAAAAGAAAGCTTGTTGGAAGTACCTTGTTGCCAGGTCTATTGGAATTATACCCAAACCTATACCATGGTATGGGATGTCAGGAAGCCAGCCTCAGTGCATTAATGAAAGTACCTCCATCTGAGTGTGCAGGCCTGCACACCTCTCTCAAACAGCTATCTTCCTTCTCAGGATGAAGATCGAGGACTGCAGAACTGTATCTTAGTCAGAGTTCACTACAGCTCCCATAATATTTTCAAATGGGAAGCAAACCTCTCATCAACTTCCAAACGATTGCTATTTAAATCTAAATATAACGCCAGCTAGCTTATCACACTGTGGCAGAGGTGCGGAACGTCTTTAATTAGTCTATAGGGAAATAGCTGTATTCTACGGGCAAAAAAACAAAACAATGCATTGTGCTCCAAGTTGTGCAAAATTGGAATTAAATGTGCAGCCTACGGTGTGATAATGCCTATCAGAAACAAATGTGTGCAGAGCACATTATCGCATTAGAGAAAACATGTGCAAACCACGATTAGAAAAGGATGCTAAGTTAAAAAAGAAAAGAGCTCAAATAGAGGCTAAATGTATGCTCTACAACACCCAGGTCTAAAAGAAGATCTTCTTTATCATACTGGGGTATTATTGACATAAGTGGTGTCATTGTATCTATACTTTACATTTTGGTGCATGTGACATATTTGTCTGTCAGTAAGTATCATGTGCATATTTCCCTCACCCTGCTGAGAGCCCTTAAAGTATTTCCAGCACATGAAGTACTCCTGGAATGGAACAGACTTTGGCTTAGCCAGGAAGTGGCTGTAGAGTTGTCTGACCAGACTCGGGTCATGTACACGTAAGGCCGGCTCCCAGGAGTACTCACCATCATCATATCCCTTCCAAGAGATCAAGTACTCTGGGTGGGGGGCCAAATGGCAGGAAAGGCCAGCAAGGGCTACTGGGACCCATCACTGTGTGCTGGGGTCATTTGCAACTGGTGTTTTGAAGTCCATTCTACTATGGCTCAGCAAACTGGCTCAACTACAACTTCATGCTTACTTAGCTCTTGGGGACGAGAGAGCAGGTAGTCACAGGAAGGTATTTTGAGGTGCTCGAGCATGTAAATGTATACCTATGTGTGTGTGCAAAAGCCAAAAGAATCATCTAAGAATTACTGGAGCACCAATTTCTCCCATTTGTGTAATACGTACAAATTTGACCAATCTCACTGATGCCTGAAGCATCACATTAATACTTAATACTGATTAGGACAACGTCTAACTCTAGGGGAAACATTATATATGCACAATATAAAAGAAGAATAGTCCATTGCTTCCCCAGGCCACCCTGCACCACTTTCAAAACCTGATGTATCATTTAAAACGCCATCAGGCCCAGCACCCCCTGCTTATCCTGCAGACAAGCTAAACATCTCTGGTGGATCTCGGCACACCCGCCAAGACAAAATTACACTGAAGATTAAGAAGTGTAAAAAAAAAAACAGAGCATCAGGCCTTTTCCATTTATGCACCCAGCAGCTGGAACAACAACCTAATTTCCATCAGAACTGCCACTATGCTGCTGAAATTTAGGAAAGTGTTGAAAATGCAACTCTTTAATGAATACCAATGGCAGTGCAGTACCAACACTTCTGTTCCCAGTACCCATTCAACTGTATCACTCCTTAACTTTATGTTTGCCTTGCCTTTGGCCCTGTACAGTGCTCTGTTTGCACCATACAGTACCACATGTGTGTATGCATTGATAAAAAGCAAAAGGCACTAGTAATACTAATTCTCCACGATGCGATGTCAGTAAATTCATAAACAGCAGAATATCTTCACCACCCTGTGAGATCCTGAAGTACATTTTAAATAGTCTTGAAGATTCTTGAAAGGAGAAGGTTTGGAAACTATACATACCAGTGCAGACGCAGTGTATGTAAAAAGGCAGAGATACCCTCCATGATCAACAGGATACACAGTGTCAATGAAGCAAACAAGGCAAATATTAAGAAGACTCCAAGAAATCCTGTCCAGCTCTTGCTTGAAAAGGATGCATGCATCACCATGCTCCAAAGCACCTCTGACAACTCTGAGAAAATAAGTAGAAAGGAAGAATGACATGGTTACAAATGCATACAACCTAGAACACGTTGCTGTCTAGTCACTTCACCGTGGTCCGTGGACTGTGTGAGTCATTTGTTTTCTTAGTATGGCTTTTATGTACAGAAAATGGCATACATAGAAAACATATACCTAATAGATTGGAATCAATGCAACCATATATTAATAGTGAAAGAATAACAGTAGAGGGAAAGGAATTTAAAAATGCACAGCAGTTGAATCACCTGCCAGTGGTCAAAATGAAATATGACTGTGTAACCCTTCACATAATGTTCAGAATAAATCACATCAGTGCTTTTTGTGATCACAAGGATGAAAGGGCTGAACAGCCTCCCAGTGATTGAGATAATGAAGGAATGGGTTAGAATGACTGGGATGTGTGTCGTTGATAAGCTTGAGGTGGGATCAGTACGGAAACCACAATAACCTACCTTGGAGGAACATTTAATTAATATCAGGCTTCTTTCAGGAAACATGGTTAGCTACTGTTTCCACACCCTGTAGCTATGCAGTAAATTACTTAATTCCAATCTGTGATAGACCCGCAGCTCACAACCCTCTAGTTGTGGAACCACACATTACTATTGCTGACTTATTCTTTAGCCATGCCAAACATTTCTTTCTGAGGGTTCCTCTTTGCTCAATCCTCATGACTTCGGATTTAGGGTACATCTGTTATTGCAAGATTCCTTGTGTCATGGACAAAAACCACATCTCTTTATTATTGATTGGTGGCATCAATGACTTCAACCTCGAAAGAGTTCCCATAATGGACGTTGAAGATTTCTGATTTTACAGAAATTTCTACTACCCTCAGTTTCCAAATCTGCTTTTGGGAGGAAATGTATTATATGGCATGGTTGTGTGACTTCACCATGTAATACATTTATCAACTCCTTCAGGACTACCAGGTTTCGTTTGGTAAATCTAAAGCTCAAGCTGTGGCTCGGAACTTGTTGCCCCTATAACAGTTGCACAGGGGGGTTTACTGACAGAACATTGACACCTAAAATATCCCCATAACACAATATCTAGTTATAAATAGTGATGTAAAAAATATCAGCATCCTATATTAATAATGGTAAGTACAAAAAAATCTGAGGAAAAATATCGGTCATAAACATAGTTGTCCCAAAACAAAAAGATTATTTTACTATAACTAGACAAGTTGTAACTGAGGCCTGTTTTCATTTAACTATGAATTGTCTTTGACTGTAAGTATTTCTTCCATGTCCATTTGAAGTTCACATCACGTGGTGTTGATCCAATCAGTCACTAGCACTTAAAAAATGAGCAACTGTATGAGGGATGTTGTCATGTGAGCAAGGCTCCAAGGAGCCGAAATGTTATGCGGCATACTCTGTTTCAATAAAAAGTTTGAGCACCTAACTGGTCCGTGTCCAGGAAATCTTTGACTTCTACCTGTCTTTTGATGTGGTAATTCGGAATATGTGTGGCCGGTAAATTCCGATCCGGCCATTACACGGGGCCCTCTTCGTGCAACGGAAAACGCCCGAATTGGAACTACATCTAGGCGTGGCCTGGATTCTATTGCTCCGGAAGGAGATTGGCGTTTGACCCCCAGCAGCCACGACACAGACGAAAGCTACACTGAGCCAGAGGGGCGACGGCGGTTCGGAGGAAACAAAGAACCGCATGCACGCCCTGGGAGTTGGTGGGCACACAAGTAAGCGGAATAAGTTAATTATCACGTTAAGTTTTGATTAGACGCCTACTAATACAAATAAATGCAGAGATGTCGACTGACAATGTCCGTAATAGGGAAGCAGCAGCACTTACTATGTTTTCCGACAGCTCGCCCATCCCTGAAAACATACGAGGGAGGGATAATGATGGCGCTAGCAGCAGCAGCAGCACGTTGAATGACACTTTCAATATACTTGAGAAAAAATCCAGAAGTGAGCAAGCCAAGTGGTGGGAGTCGAAATCCCTGCAAAGTTACATTGATGTTAATCGTATACCCCGTGGCTTACGCATTTTAACTGCACCTACATATGAAGACCCTAATACTGACTTGATGAGAGAGTGGGCTGAAATTAATTTAGAAGCCTCGCGTCGTCAGGTACTGGTCCTTATCAAATATGCTGATATTGACAGGGCGGCACTACTTATCGAGATAGCAGCCCTATATGAGCAGCTTGAAACCATGGGCGATCAAGATGAAAAAACACGATTAACCAATTAAATGAATATACGTTTAAAAAAAGAAGATAAAAACAAAGAAAGAAAAGCGTATAAATTTCAAAGGGATTGTAACGATTATGAACTTGGACAGATTTTTACATTCTCTAGGAAATATGATGCCATGAGGGGATCTGCCCCTAAATGCCAACCCAAATTTAAGCATAGTAGAAGGCAAAAGGAACAAACGGACTCTTCAGCCTCAGCGTTGAGTTCCGAAGCGGACACTGATACTGAAACTGAACGCCGCAACAATGCTAACATTGGCACGCAAGCAAAACTATCATTGGGGCAGGAGATACGTTTTTTATGCCTAGAAAGGCTGCAGACATTGAGGCCGCGCGTTCGTCGAAACTACAGAGACAACGGGCCAACTACAAGCGGCGGCGCAGGTTCAGGGCGAGGAAAAGGCGGGAACTATCAAAAGCCAAAGTGGGGCAGGGGTCAGGGAGCGATGAAACAATAACAATGAGCGGTCAAACAAATTTGACAATAATCAACCTTACACCCCTAAACCTCTCAAATGATGAGAAAAACATCTGGAACTTGGGCCTCTCCTATGCACCTCCACGTAATTTTAACTATCCTGCCACAAGATGTGATCTGTATAAAGCGGTCAGAAAACCTAAGTTGCGCAAGTTCTACACCCTAAAGCCAAATAATAGGGATATGATTCAACGGATCACTGAAATAATATCGAGGGACAAAATATCGACCAACAAAAATATCGTTGACAAAATATCGAGAGACAAAATATCGAGTTTCTATCTACAAACAGGTAAGTACAAAAATATCGAGTTAAAAATATCGTTTACAAAAATATAGTTGTAAAAAATATCGACTTTAATAAAAACAATGTTTAATTACATTAATATAAAAAATGTATTACTAAAATATACTTAACAATACTTAAAATAACTTTTAATAATTAAATAATTAATGAAAGTAAAAAAATAATATTTTTTTAATCATATTTCTTAAAACATATATATATATAGTAACAAAATTTAATTAAATAATAGCCAATATTATTAACGTACAAATACAAAAGAGTAAAAATTACTATTCCCACTCCAGTGGGTGCAACAGTAGGGAAAGCGTTGGATAGCGTAGGGGTTAAAATTACTATTCCCACTCCAAAGAGTGCAACAGTGGATATATGACGTTACAACACAACTTTTACAACGCACTACCCTTACAACGTAAGTATTGGTAAGTATATAATAATTTTTTTAATTTCAATTATTTAAAATTAATTTAATATAATTTAATTTAATTTAATTTCATTAAATTAATTTAATGTAAATTTAATTTTACTTTATTTTTACACTGTACCCCTGTACCCCAAAAACCCAAAACTGACCCTGAACCCTAAAAAAACCCTTTACCCCAAAACTGACCCTGAACCCTAAAAATACCCCTTTACCCAAAAACTAAAAACTGACCCTGAACCCTAAAAATACCCCTTTACCCAAAAACTAAAAACTGACCCTGAACCCTAAAAATACCCCTTTACCCAAAAACTAAAAACTGATCCTGAACCCTAAAAATACCCCTTTACCCAAAAGCTAAAAACTGACCCTGAACCCTAAAAATACCCCTTTACCCAAAAACTAAAAACTGACCCTGAACCCTAAAAATACCCCTTTACCCAAAAACTAAAAACTGACCCTGAACCCTAAAAATACCCCTTTACCCAAAAACTAAAAACGGACCCTGAACCCTAAAAATACCCCTTTACCCTAAAAGTAAAAACTGACCCTGAACCCTAAAAATACCCCTTTACCCAAAAACTAAAAACTGACCCTGAACCCTAAAAATACCCCTTTACCCAAAAACTAAAAACTGACCCTGAACCCTAAAAATACCCCTTTACCCAAAAACTAAAAACTGACCCTGAACCCTAAAAATACCCCTTTACCCAAAAACCAAAAACTGACCCTGAACCCTAAAAATACCCCTTTAATTTAACATAATTAGCAATTAATCAATTAAATTAAATTAATTACCAATTACATTTTAATTAATTAAAAAATATTTTTTAATTAACAATTAATTAAATATTACTACCAATTATTAAATTTACATATTTAATTAATTATAATTAAATTACTTCCCACCCTATTCCCCTATAAACCCACAACCCGCTACAGGAAATAAATTATTTTAATTTACATAATTAGCAATTAATCAATTAAATTAAATTAATTACCAATTAAATTTTAAATAATTAACAAATATTATTTAATTACCAATTAATTAATTATTACTACCAATTAATAAATTTACATATTTAATTAATTATAATTAAATTACTTCCCACCCTATTCCCCTATAAACCCACAACCCGCTACAGAATAAAATTACACAATAATTAAAAAAAATCATTAATTAAAAATAATTATAACATAAAATGACACTTTTCACACATATTATAACATAAAAAACACTATAAATAATTAAATATTATTTAAAAAACGATATTTTTTACTATCTAGATTATATACTTGGATATTTTTACTTTCTATATTATTTACAGTCGATATTACTTAACTTACCTTAAAAACGATATTTTGGCTGTCTATATTCTGTCCTGTCGATATTTTGTCCAAACGATATTTCAAACTCGATATTCTGTCCAAACGATATTTTGGAGTCGATATTATGTCTGTGCACCATGATTCAACAATCTTCAATGACTACTTCGATGGACATATCAGGTACCCCCATTCCAGAGGATATTGCTAAGTTATGGGTTACTGAAGGGGTGGGATATGGGTCACACCAGATGAGACCTAACTACATTGGAAAGGTTGATGAAGTTGGCAATCGCAAATCAGCCATTTCCCCTTTCAAACCACCATCAGTTTTCAATCCCATCCTACCACGTGATGCGATAGATATTTTCCATGAGAACTCAGTCAAACAACTCAAGGATTTACACAAAAATATCTGTGTGCAGAAGAGAAAGTACGATAAACAGACACAGCAATACACAGCCCTTGTCTCACGCCTTACGAAAGAAAAGAACATAGTTATTCGTGGAAGCGATAAGGGGGAAACATTGTTCTTATGACGAGAACCGATTATAATGAGGAGGCGTACCTCCAGCTCAACGATCGACAATGCTACGAACGGACCAACATAGCAAATCTCAATACCATCAAGGCTGAATATCATCGCAAACTGTTGAGATGGAAATCATGTGGCATGATCTCAGATATTGAATTCAAATATTTGAAAATTGTGAACCCTGTGACCCCCCTTATTTACTTTATACCCAAAGTACATATGAATGTCGAGAACCCCCCTGGCAGACCTATCATCTCAGCCAGAGGGGGTTTATTGGAACGTACTTCTATGTACATTGACTACTTTCTTCAAGGCTATGTACGATCATTGGTCTCATATGTACAGGACACGGGTGATTTTTTGCAGAAAATCCAACATATTGAATGGGTTAAGGGCGATTGGTTGGTAGTCAGACAAAATATCGAAATTAAAATATCGATATACAATAATATCGATGTTTTAATATCGATGGTATAGTATATCGATGTGCCATAATATCGACAGACAGAATATCGAGATTAAGGTATGTATGTTAGTAATATCGAAATTTTGTTGTTTAGTGTTATGTATTTTATTTTGTTGTTTATATGTTTGCTAAATATGTTTAGAAATGTATGTTTGAAAATTAGTAATTTTGTTAACATTTAGCGTTTTAGTATTAGAGCGGGTTGTGGGTTTATAGGGGAATAAGGTGGGAAGTAATTTAATAATAATTAATTAATTAATATATGTTTGTAAATATTTTTAATTAATAATTAATTGGTAATTAATTAATATTAATTAGTTAATTAATTAATATAATTTTGTACATATTTTAATTAATAATTAATTGGTAATTAATTAATATTAATTAGTTAATTAATTAATATATGTTTGTAAATATTTTTAATTAATAATTAATTGGTAATTAATAATATTAATTAGTTAATTAATTAATATAATTTTGTACATTAATTGGTGATTAATTAATATTAATTAGTTAATTAATTAATATAATTTTGTACATATTTTTAATTAATAATTAATTGGTAATTAATTAATATTAATTAGTTAATTACATTATTTAGAGTAATTTTTTAATATATATAATTTTTTGTTATTGGTAATTAATTATTTGGGAACAATTAATATTAATTAGTAAATTAAATTAATTATAGCTAATGTGCTAATATATTTACTTTATTGTTATTGTTAATTAATAATTAATTGGTAATTAAATAATGTTAATTAATTTTGGGTAAAGGAGTATTTTTAGGGTTCAGGGTCAGTTTTCAGTTCTTGGGTAAAGGGGTATTTTTGGGGTTCAGGGTCAGTTTTCAGTTTTTGGGTAAAGGGGTATTTTTAGGGTTCAGGGTCAGTTTTCAGTTTTTGGGTAAAGGGGTATTTTTAGGGTTCAGGGTCAGTTTTCAGTTTTTGGGTAAAGGGGTATTTTTAGGGTTCAGGGTCAGTTTTCAGTTTTTGGGTAAAGGGGTATTTTTAGGGTTCAGGGTCAGTTTTCAGTTTTTGGGTAAAGGGGTATTTTTAGGGTTCAGGGTCAGTTTTCAGTTTTTGGGTAAAGGGGTATTTTTAGGGTTCAAGGTCAGTTTTCAGTTCTTGGGTAAAGGGGTATTTTTAGGGTTCAGGGTCAGTTTTCAGTTTTTGGGTAAAGAGGTATTTTTAGGGTTCAGGGTCAGTTTTGGGTTTTTGGGGTACAGGGGTATTTTTAGGGTTCAGGGTCAGTTTTGAGTTTTTGGGGTACAGGCGTACAGGGTAAAAATAAAATAAATTTAAATTTAATTTAAATCAATTAAATGAAATTAAAAAAAATAAAATTACATTAAATTATTACGTTTTTAATTTATTTTAAATGTATATGTATTACTTTAAATTTTTTAATTATGTTTTAATGTTTTTATTTAATATTTGTTAAATTATATGTATTTTAACATTATTTTTACATTATTATTAATACATTTAAAAAAACGATATTTTTAATTTCGATATTTTTGTACTACGATATTAATTTATCGATATTTTTGTACTTACCTTTATGAAGATATGACTCCGATATTTTTGATTTCGATATTTTTGTGTCGATATTTTTGTATGTAGATATTCTGTCTGTCGATATTATGTCATACAACCGATTGGTTGATGGCTCTTGATCTCGCCGCTCTCTATACCAGCATAATCCACACGGACGGTTTGGCAGCTGTAAAACATTATTTATCACGCCGTCCTCGAATGTTCAGTGATCACAATGATATGCTGCTACAAATGTTGGAATTTTGCTTGGCTAACAATGTCTTTATGTACAAGAACCTCCTTTATAGACAGTTACAGGGTGTGGCAATGGGGGCCAGCTTCTCCCCGAGCTTCGCGTGCTTACACATGGGAGCCTGGGAGGAGCTGGTCCTCAAAACCACACATTAGGAGGTTTTTGAGACCAATGTACAAGGTTGGTATCGATTCATTGACGACCTGTTTGTCATCTGGAGAGGGAGTGAACTACAGGCTAAGGAATTTATCAGTGTTATCAATACCAATGATCTCAATCTTGCATTTACAGCTACATTAAGTCAGGAATCAGTCACCTTCTTAGACACTGAGGTATTTGTTCAAAATGGCAAGTTAGAGACTAGACTCTACCGCAAAAGTACAGCAGGGAATAGCATCCTGCATGCGAGCAGTGCCCATCCGACTCACCTCATTGCGAGCATCCCCTACGGGGAAATGCTACGCATAAGAAGGATTTGCAGTAACCCAATTGATTTAGAGGCTGCCCAATTAGCCAGCAGGGAGAGATTCCTGGAGCGTGGTTATTCTGCACAGCTCATTGAGGGAGCCCGGGTGAAGTCTATGGGACCTAACAGACAGGATCTATTTAAGAAATATGACAAGGACAGTAGTTGTAAGGAGTTGGCTCTGATGAATGATGGTGAATCCAATCTCAAAGACAACAAGACCTTTAGAATCATTACTGGTTATAGCAAACAGAACAAGGCCATATACAATACAATCAATAAGAATTGGCTGATTGTTGTCAATGATCCAGTTATTGGATCTACTCTATCGCAGGCTTTGACAGTGGGCGCTTTTCTCTTTTGCCATTTGAACGGACCAACAGAGGTTGATCTGGAACTTACATCGATCGAGGGGCTGAGCACTTCACCAACAGGCACGGGACTGCGAGGTCCAGCTGGCCTTGCGCACAATCATTGGCCGCAGCTGGGGACTCTTCCCGTATCCTCCTCCAACCACTACTTAATGCCTCACGGCCCCCGCTTTGCGGGAGCCGCTCGCAGGCTTTGACAGTGGGTGCTTTTCTCTTTTGCCATTTGAACGGACCAACAGAGGCTGATCTGGAACTTACATCGATCGAGGGGCTGAGCACTTCACCAGCAGGCACGGGACTGCGAGGTCCAGCGGGCCTTGCGCACATTCATAGGCCGCAGCTGGGGACTCTTCCTGTATCCTCCTGCCATCTATTTAGACACGCCCACATCCGCGACACGCGGGACGCACGCGCGCGGGCGGCCCCAGGCGAAGCCCGGGCAAAGGGCGGGCCGTCTAAGGCCATCCAAGGACGACCAAGGTCGGGTCGGGCCCCCCCTCTTTCACTGGCATTCTCCCCTTGAACTCCTGTATTCTTCCACTCTAGTTAAGTATCCTATTCATATTGTACGATTTTTATACCTGTGTTAAAGCGTTAAAGAAGAAGTCATTATTCATTTGCGGTCTGGGAAAGATAGGCATGTAACCCTTTCTTCCTCAGGTGGGGTGGTTACTGGTACCCTGGACCAATTTTTCAAAAGGGCCACCACAATTATTGAAAAGGAGATTGCCCTCACTGAGAAGCGCTTGTCCCTGGACTTAATAACGGGGAAGCGCTCATCTTTAGGACAAATTGGGTCTGTGGTCTCCCCTGTACCTACAATTCAACCAGGTTGTGATATTAGCCCCCTGCCGGTGGTCATTGCTGATGATGTGGGTTGTTCTATTGTAAATGTATCTCCTTCCAGTCCGGTCTCTAGTAGTTGTAATACAGGAGTATCTAATTTTCCCCTGGTACATAGTTCATCCCCACCAGCCCAGAACCAGGGGTCATCAGTTAAGAATAAGCCTAACAAAAAGAAAAGAGGGGGTGGCCCTCTGAAGGGTGGTCTGGCTAAAATACAAAAGAAAAACAGTACTTCAGCACCACCAGTTGTCGTCCAGCCCCCTAGCCCATCTAGGGCTCCAATAGAAGTCATCCATCATTCCCCCCTCTGTGCTATTGATGACGGCGGGTTTCTGGGTAAAATTGAAATTTTGGTGAAATCTCTGATGTTACCACTTCTAGAGAGAACTAGGATGATTAACTCCAAATTAGACCAAATTGAGAAACAGGTCATAGGTAACTCACATTGGCTGATCTGGCAAGAAGTATGGTTAGTACTATGGTCCCAGATATTATTACTAAGGGTTCAGGATCTGGTAATAGTTCTAGGGTGGCCCATCAGGCCTCTGGCGCAAAGTCTAACAGCCAGCCGGAACAATTGTGCCTGAAGAAGCAGCCAGTAGGTAAAAATGTTTCTGATACTACCAGGACTGGGGGGAGGGTGATGGAGGCGGTGCCTAGGCTGCAGTCTGCATCGAGTGTAGCGAAAGCTGGTAGAAAGATTAATGGGCAATCTTCGCAGGAGAAGGAGGTCCGTAAAGAACGTCACCCTTGTATAAATCTTCCCCCAGAGTCCGTGCCATATACGATTATATTGGTGGGAGTACGAGCAATAGGGGGGAAGAAATCAGAGTCGCATAGGGAGTTGAAAAATAAGGTAATCTACTGGTTAAACAGGAATAGAACTCTTCCTCCCTCTTCTAACACAGAGATCATGGGAGTTAGAAGGGTGAACTGGGTGGGCCATAATCCCAAGGATCTAGAGGGGGACTGCATCTTTGTGAATTTTAGGGATCCCTGGGTGGTAGATCACATCCGAAGAGCACCTAGGTTTGGAAGAGAGGGTGATATCCAATCTTTGTGTCTTGACTACTTTTATCCATGCAGAAATCGTGGCCCTAACATTCCCCATCCTAAACATCATCGGGGAGGACCCTATGGCGCAAATCCTTTTAATCGGGTGGTGCATCATTTTCCCGTGTTTAATAGGTTCGATCCTCTCACAGATTTAGAGGGTGTGGATTGACTCCCTAATGTCTCTGGTGGAAATGTCTTGTCCAAGCAACCCGGTAGTCTACAACTAGAGAAGGGTTTTCAGGGGGAGAAAGTTTCTACTGCTGGTGGTAGCACCGTATCTTGTATTTTCACAGCGAAGGATAGTGTGGGCCAGGGGGATATTGCTGACTTAAGAAGCTCTTCCTCCGTCTCACTAGTGAGAGAGTTGCCAGGCAGAGAATCTTTGCTGGAGGTTGAGTGTTCACTAGATTCTAATGAGGGGGTGCCGCTCGCATAGAGGTCTCTGTATCTTTGAACTTTGTCCGTCGCTGCAGGAGCAGCTTACTTGCCTTCCAGCCTTTTTCCAGGCTCTACAGTCACCAGCGCGAGGAGCAGCGTGTGAGCGAGGCCGCAGAGGAGGTGAGAGGTGCGGCCCCGGGACTGCGAGGACCAGCAAGCAACACCAACAGCTGGTCCTCTTCCCGAGGGAGCCGCGCCCCCTCCCAGTGCCACGCCCCCAGTCAGCGCTCATTACCTCTCGCGGCCCCCGCTTCGCGGGTGCCGCTCGCTTAGAGGTATCTGTATCTTTGAACTTTGTCCGTCGCTGCAGGAGCAGCTTACTTGCCTTCCAGCCTTTTTCCAGGCTCTACAGTCACCAGCGCGAGGAGCAGCGTGTGAGCGAGGCCGCAGAGGAGGTGAGAGGTGCGGCCCCGGGACTGCGAGGACCAGCAAGCAACACCAACAGCTGGTCCTCTTCTCGAGGGAGCCGCGCCCCCTCCCAGTGCCACACCCCCAGTCAGCGCTCATTACCTCTCACGGCCCCCGCTTCGCGGGTGCCGCTCGCATAGAGGTCTCTGTATCTTTGAACTTTGTCCGTCGCTGCAGGAGCAGCTTACTTGCCTTCCAGCCTTTTTCCAGGCTCTACAGTCACCAGCGCGAGGAGCAGCGTGTGAGCGAGGCCGCAGAGGAGGTGAGAGGTGCGGCCCCGGGACTGCGAGGACCAGCAAGCAACACCAACAGCTGGTCCTCTTCCCGAGGGAGCCGCGCCCCCTCCCAGTGCCATGCCCCCAGTCAGCGCTCATTACCTCTCGCGGCCCCCGCTTCGCGGGAGCCGCTCGCATAGAGGTCTCTGTATCTTTGAACTTTGTCCGTCGCTGCAGGAGCAGCTTACTTGCCTTCCAGCCTTTTTCCAGGCTCTACAGTCACCAGCGTGAGGAGCAGCGTGTGAGCGAGGCTGCAGAGGAGGTGAGAGGTGCGGCCCCGGGACTGCGAGGACCAGCAAGCAACACCAACAGCTGGTCCTCTTCCCGAGGGAGCCGCGCCCCCTCCCAGTGCCACGCCCCCTCTGACCCAATAGCTACTAAAGAGAGAGTACACCACGCAACGCGGGACGCGCGCGGGTCGCAGCCCGGGCGAAGCCCGGGCCAAGGGCGGGCCCGTTGTTGCCCGTTAGTGCCCGATAGAGACCGGACCGGGCCACCCCCCATAATTCAAGAAACCTCAGCCAGTAGACCACAATTATGCCGCCGAAAACCAGGAGTACCGCAAAGACAAAATCCAAGAACGCCCAGGAGGTAGCACAGATAACCGGGCCCATTGACTTATTCATCTCACGAACCCATGAGGTAATCAATCAGAGTATCTCCCTTCTTGAAAAGAGAGTGTCACTGGACCTCATGAATGCGAAACGATCATCTCTAGGTACCATAGCAACTGCCCCTTCTCCCATTCACCTTAACTCCCATAATTGTTCCCTTCCCGTGTCTGTGTCTGTACCCGATATTAATACAGTTCCATCCATAGTAGATCTTTCCGTAACTCAGTCTGAGTCTGACCTATCATTAACTTTAGACAACTTAGAGGCAACCCCTGACTTGGCGGCCTGTCAAACTCAGGAAGAATTCCAGACCAACTCAAATTTGCACCTTCAAGGAGAAAGGGAAGGAGCCATCCCAAAACAAGGCAGCACAAAACCCATTGACAATGCAGCAGCCACGGCTCCTTGTTCAGGTCACGTCATAGACCATCTAAACCTTACAACACAATCCCTGCAACAAAACACACTTCTCCCTCCTGCAGCTAATTTCCCTCATTTCACAACCCCTAATGAGGCCACTGACAACCTCTGCAGAACATGCAAAGTTACCTCACAAGTTTTGACTACAATAAAAGATCTCTTGTTTCAGTACCTGAAACCCATCCAACTCAGCATCAGAAACCTGGAAGCCCAGCTGACCATACTTTCTGCAACAATTCTTGATACCAATACACGCATAGAAATAAAGGGCCAGCGAAATGCCCCGCAGTCCTTAAAAACCCATCCTCAACCACAACCACCTAAAGCAACAAAACGATCAAATTCGACTCCCTTACCCCCAAAAAATCATAAACAAAATACTACGAATCAAAATCCACAAATCACAACTCCCCGATTGCAGCAGAGTAAAACCACCGTGGTGCCGAACCAACAAACATCTAATACAGGCCCGGCTACCCTAGACACTCCAGGACCTGTGACAAATAATCCCAGCAATTTTCACTCTATAAAAAAGCCAGTACCTCTTCCACCAAAATCAGTGGCCCCCCAGTTTTCTCCCAAAAATTTCCCCAAAAAAACACCAGCAATCAGACGTCCAGCTCACTTGCCCCCAGAAGCCACTCCGTATACAATAGTGCTTACCGGTGTACCAGAACTAACCCATGATACACCTGAAACTGCATGGTCACTCAAAAACAAGGTCATGCAATGGCTAAGCATTAACAGGCCTTTAGAACCCCTTCACTCGGGAGGGATCTCCACAACCCGCAGGGTAGTATGGGTAGGTAAAACAACAAAAACGACCCGCGGGGACTGCATTATAGTAACTTGCAGAGACCCCTCCGTAGTGGATCACATCTGCGCGTGGCCCTCGCTGGAAAAAAAGGGGGGAATTGATGCTCGGCATCTTTCTTTCTTTTATCCTCCTGCAAGACAACCTCGCTATACCCCACCCTGGAACTGGCACCAGACTCCTAAAGAACCATGGAACCAGTTGGAGTATACCTACGACCACGGAAGCAGAAATGCCCCGAGAGATTGGCCAAGGCAATACTGGCAAGATAGGCCCCTTCAATCCAACGAAGGTTGGCAGAGCTTTCCAACGCAAAACCGCTTCGACTGCCTTGAGATGGTCGATTGACCACTCAGGGTTGAACCCAGGAACATAAACACCATTATCACCCCACTACTAACAAACCCAATTCAGCTCCGAGCACCCTCGGAGCCCATTCCCTGTAAATATAAAAACCTATTCCCAGAAACGTCAATTGTCTCCCCTAACACTCTTAACAATGTTACCCGCACAACCTCCACAGATCCAGACAGAACCACCACTGGCTTGTACCATCAGCAAATCACAACTCCTAAAGCTTCCTCTAACCCTCCACAGGCCCAAATACTTCAATCGCCAGTAATCCAGACTGCGAATACTTTGTTAGTTACACCCCACGTCTCTGCTGACTCCACAAACCTGAGTTTTTCCACTGCATACTGGAACATTGCAGGCTTGCCCTCAAAAATAACACTGGGGTTATGGCTTGATACAGCCAGGGAACATCAGATACTGTGCCTACAAGAAACTTGGTGCACAACCCCATTACATCTTGCGGGATATAAAACCTTGTTCACCTCAGCAGTGCAGGGAAACATTGGTAGACCAAAGGGGGGGCTCACGACCTATGTTGCTAATACCCTCCCCCTCAGAGTGAAATTACTAAAGGAGTCCCCAACATTTCAAATCATGCAAATCATGCAGATAACAGCACCCAAAGACAATAACTATATATTCATAAATTACTATAATAACTCTGGTACCTCGGACTGCTGGTCAAACCTAGAAGAGATCGCCACATTTTTATCTTCGCTTCAAAACGACAACAATACATCTGCAACTCATATCATCTGGGGTGGCGATTTCAACTTCCCTTTGTGCCCAAACCACAAAAATGGAAACTGTGGTCTCCAAAACGAACTTGGCAACCCTATACCTCACTTCGCCCACTCGATATGTGGAAACAAACTTAACGATATCCTATTCTCCTTAGATATGGATCACGTAAACGAACTGGTTGACCCGCAGCAGGATTTCTTACCTACCTTTCATGGGCGAGGTTACTCCACAACCATAGACTATATAATAGCCTCTAATTCACTCAAAGGGCAACTAGCGAACTTCGAAATCGGGTCAAACCCAATAAGTGACCACTACCCGCTCAGTATAAAAATTAACATCGAACGGGCAAGAGCTCACCCTGAAAAGCTGACCTCCCTTAACCAGCAAACACTGTCCATCAACAAACTGAATGGGTATACAGTTAAATGGGCCAAGATCGACCCGGAAGAGGTGACACAGAGGGTCCTTGGAAAAACTGAACAATGGCTATCCAAATGTATGTCCCTGGAGGCACCACCGCAAATAATCGTCAGATGTTTCCAGAGAATTCAGGAAGCAATAAGGGATGAGCTATTTGTCAATTTAAAAAATAAGATTAAGTCCCCTACCACGAGATGGTTCGACACCGCTTGTCGGAAGGCACTTTCATCTCTTAAAGAAGCCCTGCGTAAACCTACGAGAGATCCCCATGAAATCTCTTACCTGAGAAAAATATACAACTCTGCAAGGCAAGACCGCAAAAAACAAATCAAGCAAGACCTTTGGCTACGATTACATGATAGTGCCCGAAGAAAAGACAGCACAGCATTCTGGCAAATCATAAGATCTCCCTTCTTGGCCAATAGTGCATACACTGAACATCTTGATGTGGCAATAACCGAGGAAGACTGGGTTTCTCACTTTGCAAAAATTTTTGGGACACCCTCAGATTCCGCAGCAGATAACCCAACATACGTGGCCCAGCCAACGAGTAATGACATCTATCCGATTAAAATACACTTTCATCTTAATGAAATTACAAAAGCAATCAGGGCTTCCAAAACAGGCAAGGCCCCCGGCCCTGACGGTGTTCCAATGGACTTGTTTCTCCACGATGTAAACTTTTGGTCGCAGATAATCACCCGGGTTATGTCAGCAGTAGCTTCGATCGGCCTCTTTCACTCATGGTCAACTGCAATCCTCTTACCCATTTTCAAAAAAGGCGATCGCAACGATCCCGCTTGCTACAGACCAATCTCCCTTCTGGACTCCATGGGTAAGATTGCAGGTCGAGTACTCCTGGACCGATTACAATCTTGGGCCCGGGAGAATAACATCATAACCGACCTGCAATATGGTTTCCAGAGGGGGCTCGGGACCGTGGAGCAGGCCCTCAATCTTGTTCTCCTGGCTGGTAAATACGTTCACGCCAAAGGAGGAAACATCTTCCTCGTCTATGTCGACTTAAGTGCGGCATTTGACTGCGTCCAGCATGCGAAACTCTGGCAAATACTAGGCGACCTCGGCGTGGATCCCCCGATAATAACTTTTCTACGAGAACTCTACTCCAATGCTGAAGGCCGAGTAAGATTCGGTACCAGCGGCGAACTGTCCCGTTCATTCCAAATAATGAAAGGAGTAAGACAGGGATGTGTACTGGCTCCCTTCCTGTTTAACCTATATACAAATGGGCTTGAACAGGCTATGTTGGAAGGGAGCCAGGACCTCCCCCAGATAAATCATCGCCCGATACCCACACTGTTGTATGCTGACGACTCAGTCATTTTAGCACGGACTTTAAACCAACTTCAGACACAAATCAATAAATACGCAGCATTCATGGACTCACTTGGTCTCAAAATAAACATCAAGAAAACTTTCACAATGCATATCGGTCCCAGGATTAAAAACCCCAAACCAATAATGGTTGATAACAACAAACTGGAAAAAACCGCAGTTTACCCATACCTGGGAATCCTAGTGGACGATGCAATGAATTGGCGAAAGGCAATTGAAGCCAGGAACCTTCACTTCCGACGTGCAACATCGGCACTAACCTCTTTCTTGAGGAAATTGGGGAAACCAGCTCCACCCGAACTCCTGACCATATACTATGCAAAATGCCACAGTGTGGCCACTTATGGAGCGGGAATCTGGGGTCATGGACGAATCGACCAGCTACAGGTCACTGAAAATGCTTTTATAAAATACATTTTAGCCCTCCCTCAAAGTTCCCCGATACTAGCCTCACACCGAGAGCTCGGCATGGAATATATTATTGACACCGTCCGATGCCAGCCTATCTTACTGTGGCATCGAATATGGTGCAACCCTGAATGTCACCTAACTCGCTCCCTCATCACTGACTGTTTAGCGCTTACAAACTGGCGAAAAATCCCGTGGCTAACCTATATATGTAACTTTTTTAAAGACCTGGACTGTGAGTCCTACTTCGAAGAACCTCCCTCAGTGGAAGACATCTCTAGGAAACAGTTAAAGTTAATGTGTATGGGCCATTTGAGGGATCTACGGAATCAGGCAGAGATCACTAAACCACTAAACGAAAAAACCTGTGCCCAACAGTCTGGAAAATGCATACAGCCCTATCTGACATACTTTTTATCCAATCATGAAAAGTTTTTATTAACAAGACTACGCTTTAATATTTTCTTTCGTTTAGTTTCATTTCCGGAAACGCATAACTGGTCGCGCAACTTGATGAACTGTCCCTGTGACGGAATCTCCCCACAATCTACGATCCATGTTGTCCTTTTTTGCAAATATTATAAATTACCAAGGAAAACGTGGATTATCCCGATTCTCCGAACCAGTGGATATAGACAATCTTTTCCAGCATTTCTTTACTTGCAATCTCTAAAATCATTACATGAAGCTAAATTTCATAGTGACTTTCCTTAAAGCAGTCTTAACAATACGTCGTAAGGTCTCTAGTCAAACCAGTACTATATAGAACTGTAAAACCTATTTTATTACTTAAAATGTCTTTTTTATTTCTGACTCTTTCTAACTTACTCATGTGTTCAAATTTTTAGTATGTACTTTTCATGATTATTCAATTTGATAATCGAATAAAAGTTGATGAAATGAATGATTCTAATGAGAGCGTGTTAGTTCAATCTCAGCTGGCCAGCAGGACGCCCCCCTTAAAATAGTTTCGTGGAATATTGCAGGGTTGAAAAGCAAGGTAGCAATTGGCAAGTGGGCTGAATATGTGGACATTCAAGATATCCTATTGTTCCAGGAGACCTGGGCGACAGACCCTATACACCGTTTAGGATATCTTAACTTTTACAAACCTGCCATAAGGGCCAGTAAGGGTAGAGCGTCAGGAGGCCTAACCTTTTGGGTAAGGCAGTCAGTTAATTACAGGCCCACTGAGGTGATTGTGTACAACCCAGACATTGTTGGGATAAAGCTCACCAGGTCCAACCACAGAGAAATATTTAATGTTAATGTTTATGTCCGTGGTTTACCTGGAGGGCGGAGTCCGGTGATTATTTTAAAAGAGCTTGATTTTCTACTTATTTCGATAGGGAAGGACAAGTTCGTAATTGTGGCTGCGGACCTTAATTGTACCTTTGAGCCCTATGTGGGGGGCGGGGAGGACTTCTCTATAGAAGAAGATAAGCTTTGGAATGTTCAACCCCTTGAACTAAAACCTATTAAGAATGGGACTGAGGCTGCACTACACTGGTTAGGATTTTGCCTCGAATGGAGGCTGAGAGCAGTTTATTGCCGATCACTCTCCATTAAAATTGGTAGGGCCACATTCGACAATGGTATCAGAACGAGTCGAATTGATTATATCCTTATAAAAGTAGAGTGCTGGTCATCTTTGGTGGACATGTCTGTTCTTGCCCGTCCGGAGAGTGACCATAATCCTTTGGTCCTCAGCTTGAAGCTTGAAAGTAACCCAGTAAGTACTAGAGCTTCCGAGTGTTCTACAGCAGAGGCCATCTTAACAAATGATAGGCAGAGGGTGAGGTGGAGCAGGGTAGTGGAAGACCCCGCAGTTTTGGATAAGATCTCCCATACAGTTTTAAATACTTTGCATGCCATGCAGGCATTGGTTGATCCTTTGGACAATCTGGTGCATATAGGTGTACTACATGAACAGCTCTTTAGTTCTTTGAAAGCCCTTTTCTCCACAAATATCAAGCCGGCGGATATCTCGGGCGCGAAACCAGGGCATAAATGGTATAACAAACAGTGTCGGCAGGCACATAGTGTCCTGATTACTGCATTAAAAACCCATGTTAGTGCAGATATCAGGAAGGCAAGGCTTGAGTATAAAAAGATCCCGAAAGAGGCAAAGAGAGAATGGGATGATCGTCACTGGCAGGACTTATATGAGGCAAGCTTGTCTACTAATCAGACAAGTTCTGGCAGATCGTCAAATGGGGAAGCAGAAGCATCCCCGAATTGCACACACCCTCTAATCATGTCGCTGTGGACGACTGGGTAGAATATTTTGAGTCCCAGTTTAGGGGTCCTGAAATAGTGGTCACTGGTGGCTCGGAAATAATTGCTGCATTGCCAAAGTCGCGGTCCCCCCCCACAGTATTTGAGTCCAAAGATGCAGAGATTCCACTGGGTTTAACAAAAGCCGGTAAGTCCCCAGGCATGGACTGTATTCCGGCAGACTTATTTAAGCACGATCCCGGGATTTGGGTGCCGTACAACACCATATTTGCGAATGCAATTGCGAATGGGGCTCCGATTCCGGACTCTTGGTTGGGGGCTGAAATTCTTCCTATATTTAAAAAGGGGGATCGTTCGGCCCCAGGGAATTACCGCCCAATTAGTCTGATAGACGCAATTCAGAAAATTATATCTAGGATGGTGTTGGCTAAAATCCAGGTCTGGATGGATACTAAGAATATCTTATCCCCCATGCAGGCCGGTTTTAGATCCTGTGTCAGCACGATCGACCAGGTGTTCAGATTTATCCTTATTTACTGGAAGCTGGTGTCCCTGGGTGGAGGAACAATCTATGCTTCGTTTGTAGACTTAAAGTCTGCATTCGATCTTGTCCCTAGAGCCAAGTTATGGGAGGCTTTGGGGAGTATGGGTATGCCTAGTGATCTCTTGGATTTGGTCATAAGACTGCACGAGGCAAATTTTGCACAAGTTAGATGGGGCAGGCAGGGGCAGGTTACCCAGAGATTTCCAGTTACTCGTGGTGTCCGCCAGGGGTGTGTACTAGCTCCGACCCAGTTTTTATTATTTATCAACAGAGTTGTGCAGATTTTTGCGGACACACCGACTGATGCCCCTGTTCTAGGTGGCACAAAGTTCCCACTCCTCATCTTTGCTGAGGATACCCTTATCCTTTCCAAAACCCAAAAGGGCCTACAAATAGCACTGAATACATTTGAGGAATTCTGTATGATTAATGATCTTCAGGTTAACATGAGCAAGACCAAATTTATGGTGCTAACGAAAAATAGGCCGCTGGCAAGTTATGTCAGTATGAATGGTATTGGGTTAGAGCAGGTGGAAGTGATGACCTACCTGGGGGTTGTCCTTGAAAATAGGCTTAGATGGAAAGCACTTATCAAGGAACAGAGAACCTCACTAATAAAAAGAATTGGTCCTGCACTTAAAATATATAATGCTAAAATAAGTTCGGCAATATTGTATGGTGCGGACCTTTGGGGTACTCGGATTTGTCCCCCCTAGTTAGAGTACAAAATAAATTTCGGCGCTGGTTTGCCCCAATCTACACCCATGACACCCTTGTTACTTGGACCTAGGTTGTCAACCGATTGAAGAAGTTGCACGTTTTCGGACTGTTGCCCTGTGGAGGAGGATATGGTCAACCCCGGAACTCGCATCCTTTGCGAAGGAAATCCAAGATGTTAGATCTATAGTGGGTTCTGGTAATTTCCCGTGGTTTAAGACTGTTAAATCTATATTGGAGAACATGGGCTTAAGTCAGCTGTGGTTGGACCCTGGAATTAATGTATTCCCTCCTAAAAGGGCATTTAAGGATCTTTATTGGGCGGCCCAAAGGAATCAGCTTATTACCCAGTCTGATTCAGTTTCCTTGACTGGTAGGTTCCTGAATCATAAGCTCGACCCCTCGTTTGAAATTTACTGGGATGTCATCACTAAGAGTATTGATAG
The DNA here is from genome assembly GCF_964261635.1 of Lissotriton helveticus. NCBI lineage: Eukaryota > Metazoa > Chordata > Amphibia > Caudata > Salamandridae > Lissotriton > Lissotriton helveticus. Next base: position 335,208,496 of record NC_136057.1, on the reverse strand, counting down.
GAAGCTGTACCACCAGTTTAGAGTCGGGGCGTTACCACTAAGATCTTTTACAAAGAAATGGGGGGGTCAGTCCAAGGCCACTTGCCCGTGGTGTAGTGATCAGATAGAGTCTATTGGCCATGTCTTTTTTGTCTGTCCCGCATACCTAGCCCCCCGGAGAAAATGGTTAAAACAAATTTGCAGCAATTTGAGAACACGGGTGGGACAGGAGGCTTTATGGCTGCTGAGGATGACAACATCAGTCCCCGTGGCCATAGCTGTAGCTACATTTTTGGGTTGGACTTGGGTTATTAGAGCTAGGCACCCAACTGACACTTGTTAGTTGATTAATTGATTGTTTTAAACAGTAATGTATTTTCTGGAACGTCTTTATTCGCTAATTTAATCCTGTTTTATGTATTTTAATCAACTTACTTTTTTGTATTTCTGTGTAATGTGTAATTTTGTACTGGTAGGAGATGTGTTTGGGAATTTATGGTTAATTAAGCTTTTAAGTATCTTTTTATGGTAAATGTTGTAAATAGAAGAAGAAAGTGTTTTATGATGTCTTTTATGATGAAATATTTCGAAATAAAGACGTTTGAACTGAACTGAACTCTACCTAACAGAGCTACCCTTACTTTCAGTAAAGCGCCATCCCTTAGAGATCAGGTGGTTGATACCTGCCCTGAGACCCTGGAGAGAACGACCTGGTTACACAACAATAGTGGCTTTTTTAGGTGCAAAACCTGCAAGTCATGTACTCACGGGGTCAATAAAAAGTCTTACATGGACGGTTTCAGTGAAATTGAACACCCGATCACACAGGTCCTGACATGCAAAACTGAGTTTGCCATTTACGTTTTACAGTGCCCCTGCCCGTTAAGTTATGTCGGCAGTACCAAACTAGCTGTACACAAGCGTATACTTCAACATCTAAGAGCGATATCGAACCAAGATAACACTTACCCGGTGGCACTGCATTTTCGTGACCATCATCAGAGCAATAACACTAGCCTGAAGTACTTTGTTATAGACTCAGTTAAGGCAAGTCGACGAGGAGGTGATAGGGAGGCCAAATTGCGAAGACTGGAAACCCGGTATATATTACAACTGGCTACTAAGACACCGGGCGGTCTCAATATAACGGAGGACATGTACACATGTCTGCCATAACGGTTAAGACACCTTTGTTATTTACTAGAAATGTACTACTAGCCGTCCCATCTAACTGATGTCTTCTACATAACTTAGTCACGTATTATGATGTTGATACCATGTTGGTTCACCTGGCGTCCTGAGGTGTTCCTATGTCTGTTTGATGTGGCATATAGGTATCCCCGGCTGGGGATTACCTGGTATTTGACCATGATGAGTATTCTGACCATTAACCACTGTGACTTGCACTGTGTATATATCTATTTGTTACACACAATGAAACAGTTATACACACTTTTTTTTATTTTAAACAGGATAATTACAATACATATATCCAGAAAGTTTTGGTATTCACGTGCAGCTGCAGCTATTATTGATATAAATTTGTTTACATGATTATGATATTGATTTTAATATCACACTTGGGACACAACATGTGTTTACATTCCTTTTTTCTTTCATTCACTATTGTCAACTTGGACATATGGAATTGTTATGAATTAGCCTTGGATCAGGTGCACATATCAGTTACACTGCATTCATTTTAGTTTGTGGGAGAAACTAAATGCATGAACTTGAAAGCAATCAGTAAACATCTGTTAGCCTAATATTTGTAATTTATAGATCATGCATTGTCTGTCTAGGCATACTTTTTAGAACTCTAAAGTGAACCTAGAAGGCGCTTTTATGTATACAAAATAAGATGAGTGTTTGTTTACTATTGGCTTATTTTGCACATTCATTTAAATTTCATTAATGCGATTTTGCACGATTTGCGATATTGCACATTATGAAATTGATTTGCACTCTTGAAAACCACACTAGTATTTCGTGGTAGGAGATTGTTTACATTGCGTATTTTGCACATATTGCGGTAATTTGCACATAATGAGATCATTTTTACAATACGGGTAAATCAGGAAATGATTGCTTAGGAGCCTTTACAGATGTTTGCACATATTTGCCATTTTATGATTTGAACATTGAGTGGGTCAGGTATTTTACCAACATTTTACTATAACTAGACGAGTTGTAACTGAGGCATGTTTTCATTTAACTATGAATTGTATTTGACTGTAAGTATTTCTTCCATGTCCATTTGAAATTCACATCATGTGGTGTTGATCCAATCAGTCACTAGCACTTTAAAAATAAGCAACTGTGTGAGGGACGTTGTCATGTGAGCAAGGCTCCAAGGAGCCGAAACGTCATGCGGCATACTCTGCTTCAATAAATAGTTTGAGCACCTAACTGGTCCGTGTCCAGGAAATCTTTGACTTCTACCTGTCTTTTGATGTGGTAATTCGGAATATATATATATATATATATATATATATATATATATATATATATATATATATATATATATATTTTTTCTTGTACTCCGCTTGATGTGACCACCGCCACATCGCTGTCCGTTTCCACCCAGACAGTTCTTAAGAAAAAGCGAATAAGGCAGACCCAAATTTTCTGGTGCTCTTAGTGTTTTATTTGAATAAAACCCAGCAAGACCGCATGGCGCGTTTCGCCTCCAACTCGAGGCTTGATCACATGATACACATGATATATATATATATTCCTTCTCTCGGTTCCCCTTACGCCCGGGATTTGCAGCGCTCTCAGTATCCGGTTCGTAATCCCTGCGGCAGAACCACGCCACTTCCAATGTAACCACAATTCCCCCTTTGCAGGGCGAATAAAAGGGACGAACTCGTGTGCAGAAACAATTTTACTCTTTTTATTTTATTTTTAAGCCTTCAGATAGAGTCATGGCAGACAAAAGCAAACACTGATCTACGCGTTTCGGGAGAGCCTCTCCCTTGCTCATCATGATGTCACGTGATAATCAACAGTGAAGAAATACTTGAATTGTTTAGACATCTACTAGCAATGCCCGATCAACATGAGATAATTATTTACATGGGCGCTTTTTTCATTTTGTGATATTCCTGTATAAATACAGATATATAACTCCACAATTCCAGAAATATATAGCAGCATTACTGGCATTCTCTGAAATTCAAAACTGTTTTTATTATTTTCATTCAAAACATCGGCACAAATCACAGTACGTTCATAATTATACGGTACAGTTAGGTTACATGACCATTGACATTTATCCAACTTCGACCTCTCATGCAATAGGATATCAACAAACATAGCCCTGGGCAAGCTGCTTATAACAGTCACTCTACTCCACCCCAGGTTCATCTTCCGAACTGTCCCTATCAGAGTCTGGTATTGGATCCCAGATATCCCCCTGTATACATTCCATGCTGCCCATATTTTGGTCCATTTCCGAGGGCACTTACGATTTATGTAGACTCTCCTCTCTGTTAGCATATAAAGGTCCATGTCCCTACACCAGGTGTCCAGCAAAGGCAGATCCACCACCCCCCATATCTGCGCTATATTACGTTTCACTACCATAAGTCCCAGCGTGGCCCACGCTTGCCCAGGACGTGCCAAATCATCGGGTTCCCACACGTTTAGGAGGCACCTGCGCGGTTCCGGCAGAAGTGATACTCCCAGTGCCTGGGACATTGTTCGAAGAACTGCCCGCCAATATTCTGTAAGTGCTGGGCAGTCCCATAGTGTGTGGAAAAAGGATCCCTCCACCCCACACCCTCTGAGGCAAAATGGATGCTGTGCTCTCCCCATTTTGTGCAGCGTAGTTCTAGTGTGGTACGTGCGGTGTAAGATCTTTAATTGCACCATTCGGAGCGTTGCCGGTATTCCTACCTCCCTGGGTGATGCCAGTGCCTCCTGCCATTCGGTTTCGTCCATGTCCCCTACGTTCTCCACCCACCTATCTCGAAGGGGGGTTGTCGGGTCTGGTAGATTATTAATTATTTTGCGATATGTGAAAGACGTGGCGCTTCTGGGCATGTGATCCGTCAGTAAGCGATCTTCTAGAGGGGACGCCTCAGGGACGTTAGTTTCTTGTGGTATTACCGCCAGCAGCGCGTGGCGTATTTGTGCGTAGCGGAAAGTCTCTGTCGGGCCTAGGTCATATTGTTGTCGGAGCTGATCAAATGGTAGCACGCTCCCCCTGTCCCAAAGGTCTCCCACTGTTGAAATTCCTATATTGTCCCATTGGTCAAACCCTTTGCATTTTCTAAGTTGTCCTAGCCGTTTAGTATCCCAGAGAGGGGTGAGTTTAGAAATGACACCCTTCCATCCCATCCGAGTCAGCGCTGTGTGCCACAACATGGCTGTGTGTTTTGTGGGTCCCAGTAGTTTTGTAGATTGCCCTTTGTTGTATAGAACTGCGAGCACATTTCCTGTACCTAGTTGAGCCCTATAAGCCCTGTAAGCGGGGTCTGCCTGTGATGCATGTATCCATTGGTTTATGATTTTGAGGTGTGCCGCCCAGTAATATAACTGGATGTTTGGAAGCGCTATTCCTCCGTCGTACCAGCCACAATGCAATTTAGCTTGCGCAATTCGTGCTGGTCTATTACCCCAGAGATACCTGTGCTGCTATCTGTTTGAAGTATGTTGGCGCCACTGGATATGGAGTGTTTTCAAGGACGTATAAAAAACAGGGTAGGGCCATCATTTTGAATAAGGCGGCCCTTCCCAGCAGTGTCAATGGAAGGGATTCCCATTGTTTCACATCACGTTTCAAGCGTTCCAGGGGGGCGCCAGATTTTTGGTGAAAAAGCAGCTGCGTCTGCCGTAACGTGTATGCCTGAATATTTAAAGGAGTCCTGCGTGACCACCAATGGGCAATCACCAGGAAGTTGTGGTGCGGGGCCCTTTAGCACATATAACACGGATTTAGACCAGTTGATAGTGTATCCTGATATTTTCCCAAAGCTATCACACGCCTCCAGTAGCACCTGTGTGGAGTTCTCGGTATCTGTAAGGTATATCAGGACATCATCTGCGTAGAGAGAGAGGTGGTCTTCCCCTCCATCTGTCCACCGTATGCCTTTCAGCAATGGTGCACCTCTAATCCAAGTTGCCAGGGGTTCTAACGCCAACGCAAAGAGGAGCGGCGACAAGGGGCAACCTTGACGCGTCCCCCTCAACAATAATATAGCCTCCGATAGGTGTCCATTAGCTGTTATTCGTGCCAGCGGTTTTGCATAGAGGAGACGGATCCATGAGCAGAACTTAGGACCGAACCCCAGATGTGGGAGGACCGCAAAAAGGTAGTTCCACTCCACCATGTCAAAAGCCATTTTCGCATCAAGGGACACGAGTACCGCCGGATCTGATAGGGTTGGTGCCTTAGCTAGTGCCCCGTGCAGGCGCCTGAGGTTCAGGGCAGTGTTCCTATTCGCCATGAAGCCCGATTGGTCCGGGTGGATTAGTGTGGGAGGTGTGATATCAGTCTGTTCACTAGCAGTTTAGCCATTATTTTAGCTTCTGCATTCAGTAGGGAGATTGGGTGATAGGAAGTACATTTGGACGGGGGTTTCCCAGGCTTTGGAATAGCCACAATCATGGTGAGTCGCTGATCAAGCAGAAGTTCGCCTTTTTCTAGACTCTCGGTGTACATTTTTAGGAGATGCGGGCTGACGGTCTCCGCAAGCTGTTTGTATAATTCTATCAGGATCCCGTTAGGTCCCAGCGACTTTCCTGATTGCAGTGAACTGATTGCTACTTGTAATTCGTTCTCTGTAGGATCCGCCTCCAACTCTAATGAAGCTTCTTGCGTCAGCCTGGGCATGTCTATACCCGAGCTTCAGGAGTAGTGACCTTTGCAAGATCAGCTGGGGTGTGTGTCGTCATGGGTGTGATGATTAGTGCGCGGGAGCCATTTCATAATTGTGACCAGTGGGGATTCGTTAATACGAGGATAGCGCGCCCTGTCATGTGTGCCGTTACGACTTAGAACAATGAAAAACATAATTCAAACTTCCCAACCCTGTATTCCACCCTCCCGCCCTGCCTCCCTGCCTGACGGACTCAGAACCGCCCGCCACCCCAACTCAGCAGAGTGCTTCATCCCTCTCCAAACCAATGTACTTGCTTGCTGGGTGTAAGAAGTCCAGGGGGGGGGTGCAGGCCTTCCCTCCCCTCCAACAAATGTTGCCAACCAGTGTCCAAAGCTGACACGACTACTGCTGTGTCTGTATGTGGGTGGGTCTTCCGTGGCTGGCCGAACCATTGTGTTGTCATCCGTGGCCAGGATCATTCGTGTCTGATCGCTATGAGCCCTCCAGATCCGATTGTCGTGGGTCTTGGCTGTCGGAGGCTTCTGTCGCATTTCTGCGGCGTTGTTCTCTATTCCCACGGTGTGGTTTGCTCGCTTGATGCCACCCCTCAAGCCAGTCGTGGGCTGCCTATGGCTGTTCAAAAAACCACGTCTTGCCCTCCGCCACCACTCTGAGCTTTGCAGGGAATAACATGGAATAGGGAAGTACCCGAGCCCTCAACTTCCTTTTGACCTCCAAGAAACTTTGTCGGCGTCGCGACACTGCTGCTGTGTAATCCGGGAAGAAAGAGATTGTGGAGTTCAGGAGTCGGATCGGTGGGGCTATTCTCGCAGTTTGTAAAATGGCGTCTCTGTCGCGGAAGTTGAAGAGACGCGCGAGCACCGGTCTAGGGGGTGCTCCCGGCTTGGGCCTGCCGTCTGGGACTCTGTGGGCCCTTTCCACAAAGAAAAAGGTGGACAGTCCTTTGGGCTGCAGCCGAGTCTTTATCAGATCTTCCACAAAGATGTCCATAGCCTGAGCCCCCTCACTCTCTGGAATTCCAAGGATGCGAACGTTGTTCCTGCGAGAGCGTCCCTCCTGGTCGTCCAGCTTCTCCACCATTAACTTATTTTCCCGCTCAAGCCGGGACCCCGTTTGTTGCAGCGTGGTAGTGTCCGCCACCAAGGTTTTGGTGACCTGTTCAATGTCCGTTACCCTAGCCGACATTTTCTGGAAGTCTACCCGCAGCAGGGACACGTCCGTGGAAATGGTTCCCACCGTCGCTTGGACATTCGTGAGGGATGCCATTATGTCGTCTAAAGTTATTTTGCGGGACCGTCGCCCTCCGCGGTTTTCCCCGAGGAGTTACGCCCCTCAGGAAGCGGTGGAAAGTCCTTCCTGTAGGCATATTTGTCCAGTTTGGACTGCGTGGTCTGGTTGAGTGGGCCCGTCCTGCCATAGTGTCCCTGCCAGAATTTCTGGGGCTCTCTAGAATAAGGTCTTGAAAGTCCCCCACAAGTGGGTGGTTGCCGGAGGGAGGGGCCGTCGATGGACCCCCCTTCTTCGAGGGTCGTGCCTGCGCTAACTTCACGGATCATGTGCTCCAATTATATATGGCCAGGTTTTGCAATGCCACAGGTTCTCATGTTGTGTCAGGGGACACCTGTCCGGTGGGCGGCCAGGGAGGGGGTGGGGGGTCTCCCACCTGTATGTGCCTGGATGGTAGGGGACGTCCGCCAATATGTGGGCCGTTGCTCTCCCGGGTCCATGGATGCCCGTGTCTGCAGTCTAATTTAGTCCCCGGCTGCGGTCCTGCTGATAGGCCCCACATGGCCTCCGTACCTCTCCGCGCACAGAACACGGTGTTTGAGGCACCCTCAGGCCCAGGCGTGTGCCGCTTCGGTCATATGCAGTGTGCTTGTCTCCATCGTTAGTCGCGGTCGTCCCCGCATTCGCTCCGCTGTTTGGCGCAGTTTGCCTCCGCCGCCTCTCGCATCGGGAGGCTCTGCTAATCGAGGTCCCGGTCTCAACTCAGCGGTAGGCCGCGGCAGTCAGCTCTCGCCCAGCACTCGCTCCCGTCGTCAGATTTTCACCGGAGTTGTGCCGGTAGTCGCCGCTTGGTCCCGGCCGTCGGCACAGGTGATTGGGGTGTATAAGAGGAGCGGATTAATATGCGGATCGGCTCGGAAGGCTACTTTACCCCCGGAGCTCCTCTAGTCAGCAGCCATCATGCACGGCTGCTAGCCACGCCCCCCATGAATACATTTTTAAAGTTTGCGAGCTCTACATGTTTGTCATTTAGCTCTGGGCTCCATCCATAAAATATTATTAGCATGCTCTGTATAAATACACAGCTCTATAGCTAGCCTCTAAATGTATTATCTAAATTATCTAAATGTGCACATTCCCACAAAAAAATGAGTTTTTTTTTATTTCGGATAATTGAATTTGTAGTATTATAATTTTTGGAATTGCAGGCATTGATGAGGCATATGTATATTTCCACATGAAACATAGGTTCCCTAATTTCATGAACAAGAAATAATGAAAAGGGGGCGTGTCCAAGATGGCGGCGGAGTGAGACGTACCTTGAGTCCCTCCGGCGCCGAGCCACTGCTTCGCCTTGTATTAGTAGCCTCCCGGGACACCAACCGCCTCCATCCCGTGTGAGACGCCCTCCGGAATACCCTGGGCCGTTTTGGGCAACTTTCCCTCTAACTGTGCTGTGTCGGAGCTCCTGTGCGCTGCGGCCTGCCCGGGAGTAATGGCGGCTCCAGCCAGATGCGCCGCCTGCGGCCCCGCTCCCTAAGGTGGGATACTGGGCGACCCAGCGGTCCGATTGCTGCCTCAGAGGGGCCCGACCGGAGGCGCGGCTGAGAAACCGGGATCGCCCGGAGGTGAGGCCGGAGTGTGAAGATCGGTGTGGCGGAGGCTGGCTGTGGCCTGGGCTAGGGCCTGGAGGAGTGTCCGGGCCGCTGCGCAAATTGAGCCCGGGGATCTCTGGCCTATGGACCCTTCCACTACTTTGTGCCAGCTCCGGGGGGATGCGACGCTGCTGCCTGTATTCCCACCTCCCGAGTACCGAACATCGGCACTGGCGCCGGCCCTCCCCCCCCCGCCCCGCATGGGAAGAGCGCTGACTCCTGGACGCTGGCGCCCTGGGCTGCGGCGCCGCACTCCGCATTCTCTGCCTGGGCGGCCCTCGCCATCTTCCCTGCTTGGCTCCCGGCCTTCGGCACCCTGAGGAGACCGGAGGGCACTTTCTGCGGAGCCTACCTGGGCGAGCTACCGGCTGGTGCGGGCACTTAGCACACCCCGACTCCGGGGCGCAGTGTGCTATAGGGGGGCCTCGAACTGCTGCTGCTGTCTCCTTGACCTGAAAGGGGCCGAATCACACCCTGATTTCACCTGGGGAACCCTCCTTGGCTACACATCGCCTGGCGGGTGCGCTGGACCGCCGTAGCATCGCCGGCGATATGGCGATGGGATTGCACTAGAACCCTCTCCCCGTTGCACGCGGTCTGGAGCGGGCAGACTGGTTTTGCCGCCTGGGGAGGCCTAAACTACTCCGAATTTGGGGCCTACAGAGTGCAACGGCGACTGCAGCGCTCCAGGGTGGCTTCTGGCGGTCCCATCCGACGGCACGGCCACTGCTCTGACACCCCTTCTGGAGTGGTGGTTCAGACAGAGTCAACGCGATGTCTAACAAACTGTGTAAGGAGAAGCCGGGCAAGGACGCCCCACCGAGAGGGTCTCAGCAGACGGCATCACCGGGTCCCAGCACCTCGCCCAAACTGAAAGACGATGAAGCACCCGCCACTAAAGCGTTCATGCTGGAACTATTTTCCACTATTAAGGAGGACATCTCGGAGCTCCGCTCCCAACTCGCTTCGGACCTCCACGGGGAGAGGAGAGATGTGGATGACATTGGAGAACATGTGGCCACGCTGGAAGACCATGATCTGGGTATGGCTGACGAGGTGCACCAGCTCCAGCAGGACGTGATCCCTCTCACGGAACAGAATTTAGACCTCCAGGCCCACGCGGAGGACCTGGAAAACAGGTCCCGCCGAAATTACATCCGCATCCGAGCGGTGCCCTGGGATGGGGAAGCTGGAGACCTGCGGGGCTATGTAGAAGCCCTTTTCCTGCAGATCTTGGGAGAGGAGGATCTTCACAAAATCCATATGGACAGAGTTCATAGAGTCGGCCTGCCCCCTGACATCCTGGTTTGCATACAATCAATCAATCAATCAATCAGGAGTTTGTTAAAGCGCAACTACTCACCCGTAAGGGTCTCAAGGCGCTAGGGGTGGGGGGGGGGTTGGAGGGGTGCAGGTTCCATTCCATCAAGGAGGGGGTCTGTCGAAGAGCCAGGTTTTGAGGTTTCTTGCGAAGATGGGGAGCGATGTTGACTGTCTGAGGTGGAGCGGAAGGGCGTTCCATGCTTTGGCCGCGAGGAAGGAGAAGGAGCGGCCTCCCGATCTGGTCTTTCTGGTGCGGGGGACCACAGCGTAGGAAAGCTGGGCTGATCGTAGGGTCCTTTGGGGTGCGTGGAATTTGAGTCGGCTGTTCAGGTATGCTGGTCCGGTGCCGTGGAGGGCCTTGTGTGCGTGGGTGAGCATCTTAAAGGTGATTCTCGCCTCCACGGGAGCCAGTGGAGTGTGCGCAGGTGCTGGGAGATGTGGCAGTGTTTTGGCAGGTTGAGGACCAGTCTTGCGGCGGCGTTCTGGATGTTCTGTAGCTTGCGGATGAGGTTTTTGTTTATTCCGGCGTAGAGTGCGTTGCCGTAGTCGAGTCTGCTGGTGACCAGGGCGTGAGTGACTGTCTTTCGGTGTTCGAGGGGGATCCATTTGAAGGTCTTACGAAGGAGGCGGAGGGTGTGGAAGCAGGAAGATGAGACAGAGTTGATCTGGCGGTCCATTTTGAGCTCGGAGTCCAGGATGATTCCCAGGTTGCGTGCGTGGTCTGTGGGGGTTGGCGGGTTTCCGAGGGCGGTGGGCCACCAGGTGTCACTCCAGGCGTCGGCATACATGACTTCCAACTGAAGGAACTCATACTTCGGAAAGCGCGTGGGATTCCCTCATTGCAATTTCAGGAACATCATCCTCAGCTATTCCAAGATTTGGCGGCCTCGACGCTTCAGAAGAGACGAAAATTTCGGCCCGTCACCACCTTCCTGCGTGAACAAAAGGTGGCCTACTCTTGGGGCCATCCCTTTCGCCTCATCTTCAGATGGCAGAATAGGTTGGTCCAGGTCCGTTCCCTACAAGCTGCCAAGGACCTCCTGGGCCTGGATGACGCAGCCCCCTCCCCGAGAGGAGGGGGCTCCCCGCCGAGGCGGAGACGACGCTCCCCGTCCTGGCAAAGAGTGGGCAACGCGACTGTGTTGAGGGGACCGGATCCCACGACAAGCCTGCAGGAGAGGGGTGCAGCGGTTGCCTCTGTGACCACAGTGACGGTGGCATCGTCACAGGGCAGCTCCGGAGCGGCCTGAGTCCTGGGAGGCCAAACAGGTGGCGTCGGAGGGACAACTTCACTTCAGGTACCGTGGGTCCTTATGTACTTTTGGGAAGACACCCCGGACCGGACCACTGGGGGACCACTGACTGTTACCCTGGCCCTCGCTCCCCGAGGGTACCTATAGACACCCACACCCTGGGGCTGTCGAACCCTCTGAACTGTTTGGTGAGACTTTCCTTTGAATTTCTCTGTTGCTTCCTTTTGTTCTGTTGCTCTTTGGAGGGGCTTAAGGGGTTTGGTGGGGAGGGGGTATGTGAGTGGGGTCCTGGGGGAGGTGGGGGAGTTGGGGTTTGGGGGAGCAGTGGTGGTGACCAAGATGTGTGCGTGTGGATGGATGCCATCTGGTGGAGGGATGTCTTTTGCCTTCAGATCCATTGGGACTGGGTTCTTGGGTAGCTGTGCGACTGTGGGATGAGGGGGGGCCTAGAGGGGTGTTGGTGGCTGACATGCGTTCTCCCGGACTGGGCTTCATGTGGGTATGTGTGCTGTGAAGCGCCAGCACGACTTCATCCTTGGGTGCTCTGGGGAAGGGAGGCCAAGAGGCTTCTTGATTATGTGCGGGTTGCGGGGGGGAAGGTCCTTACTGTGTAATGCCACTTACTATAGGCACATGGAACGTGAAAGGTTTGAATTCCCCGCAAAAACGCCAGAAGATTTGAAGTATGTGAATGATCACCAGCTGGATGTAGTGGGCCTCCAGGAGACTCACTTGGCGCGCAAGGATGAGCTCTGCCTCAAACATAAAATTTCCCCCTTATTTACAGATCATCGGCTTCCACGAAGCACAGAGGGGTGGCCCTCCTCTTCCGCTCTACACCTTCACTTTCAGCCCCTGGATGTGCGCAGCGATAAGGATGGTTGTTGGCTGATGGTCAAGGGGTTGATGCGTGATAAACTGTGCACCTTTGTGGTGATGTATGCTCCGAATGCGGGCCAGAATAGCTTTTTCCAAGCCCTGATGCGGAAAACAGATGACTTTGTTGAGGGCGTCCTGTTTTTGTTGGGGGACTTTAATCTGGCATGGCATAAGGAAATGGATAGCTCTCACGGCCAACGATCCGATACTGGTGTGTTCTCCACTGAGACGCAGCGTCTGATAGGTGACTTGGGGCTGGTGGATGGGTGGCACTTTATCCATCCCCATTCTCGGGACTACACCTTCTTCTCCCATGTCCATTATACCTATTCCCGCCTGGACCACATATTTTTAAGTCAAGCCCTTAGAGGAGATGTCCGCGACGCCCGTGTGTTCCCGCTCTCTGTCTCTGACCACAGCCTACTCATGCTTTGCCTACGCTGGTCGGTGAGGAGCGACGGTCTACGCAAATGGTACTTACCGGCCTCACTTGTCCGGGATGAGACTTCATGTAAGGGGCTGCGTAAGGCAATGCAGGAATTTTTCGATCTCAACCCCGTGTCTGATACATCGATTTTCACCACCTGGGACGCCTTTAAGCCGTCGGTGAGGGGCACTTGCTTGGCCCTCAATGCCAATCTTAATAGACTGCGACGTAAGGAGCGTGAAGAGCTGGAAGGGGAACTCACTGCTCTTGAACAAGAACATAAACGGAACCCCTCCAGATTGACTCTTCACCCATTGACGGTGGTTAGGGGGAAGCTTAGGGCCCACTACAACAACAGAGCGGAGCTTACCCTGCTGAAAACTTCGACACCTCTCCTACTCCCAGGGGAACAGAGTGGGGAGACACCTGGCTCGCCAGCTTTGGGATAAACGAGAGCGGGATTATATAGGGGGTATCCAAGATGAGGCGGGGACTTTACACCATCGGGATGAGGCCAAGGCTGATCTCTTTGGATGCTTTTATGCAGCACTCTATAAGGGGGAGGCCTCTGACCCTGAGAGCCAACGGAACTACCTAAGTGGTCTTCCGCTACCCCGGGTCTCCGAGGAGTGGAGTGGGTTGCTCACGGCCCCGTTCACCAGAGATGAAGTCCTGGTTGCAATTAAAGCCCTGAAGCCCCATAAGGCTCCTGGGCCAGATGGCTATACTGCTTTATTCTACCAGACTTTCGCATCGGAGGTGAGCGACTTCCTGGTTTCCCTTTTTAACACCATGGCAGAGGTCGGGGAAACGTCGGGTTCAATGCGGAGACCGTGATTTCGATTATCCCCAAACCGGGGAAGGACCCGTCCAAATGCTCCTCATACCAACCGATAGCCCTCCTCAATGTCGACGCCAAGTTGTACTCCTCCATCATTGCAGGGAGGCTCCAGGATCTGATGCCGGCACTCATCCATCCGGATCAATCTGGATTCATTAAGGGGCGTCAGACCCATGACAATACGAGGAGAGTCATCCATTTGATTGAGAAGGCTAATAGGTTCAGGATCCCAGCAGTCCTGGTGGGCCTGGACGCAGAAAAGGCCTTTGACCGGGCGGACTGGGCTTTTCTATTTCATACCTTGGCTGCCTTCGGCTTTCCGGCTAAGTTCCTCTCGATGGTGAGAGTGAACTACAGCAGCCCCCGATCTAGAGTAGCGGTAAACGGCCACCTATCGGCGTTTTTTCTCGCACTCTCGAGGTACCAGACAGGGCTGCCCCCTCTCCCCTTTGCTTTTTGCCCTGAGTATTGAGCCGCTGGCACTCGCTGTGAGGGAGCACGAGGAGATACGTGGTCTTCCATTCACTGGAGAACAGCATAAGATTACCCTATTTGCTGATGACGTTCTCCTCTCTATTAAGGACCCAGCTCATTCTCTCCCGCACGTACAGCAGGTTCTGCTGCGCTTTGAAGAAGTGGCCGGCTTCAAGGTAAATTACGATAAATCTTATGTCCTCAACCTTACGCTCTCCTCCACGGAGGTGGACCGATTGCGCCCGCTCACGCCTCTGCCGTGGACCCCCCATTCCATCCTGTACTTGGGGATCCGGCTGACTCCCTCGATAGGGCAATTGTATTCTGCAAACTTACCCCCGTTGCTGGCACAGACTCGGGCAGAACTGGAACGCTGGAAACCGAAGTACATATCATGGCTTGGTAGAATACACGCACTTAAAATGGTTATTCTCCCCAAATTTTTATATCTCTTCCAGGCGCTTCCTATTCCGCTGGAGACTGACTTCTTCCGACGCCTCAAGACCCAGATACTGCGGTTCGTCTGGCAGGGGGGTCGGGCGCGGTTCTCCTTTGCTACTCTCCGTCGGCCACAGAGGGAGGGAGGGGTGGGGCTCCCCGACATGCATTTATACTACAAAGCCGCCCAATTGCGGGTCTTGGTGGAGTGGTCCCAACAATCTCGGAGAAACATTGGCTGCACATGGACAGAAGTGTAGCAGGGAGGTCGATCTGGGACTTGGCGTGGAAGCCTAAGGGAGATAGGCCCTGGAATGCATATATTAGTACTCCCACCGGCACTACCCTAAAGGTCTGGGACACAGTGGCTGGTGATGATCGCTGGACTACGTTCTCTTCTCCCTTTACGTCAATACATTTTAACCCGGCCTTCCCGCCGGCGCTACGGGAGGGGCCCTTCGACGTCTGGAGGGAAGGGGGATGTCGTGCTCTCACGCATCTGTTCCATGGCCATACTCCTCCTACTTTTGACAACTGTATGCGGGACTACGGCGTCCCGCTGTCCTAGCGCTTCCGTCATGTCCAGCTGCTCCATTGGGCCACGTCTCCTGACGTCAACAGAGCTGCCACGAGGCCCCCCTCCCCTTTTGAAGCCTTCCTGTTGCGGACCTCCTCCATGAAGGGTGTTATTTCCTTCCTCTATAACCTCCTGCTTACTTCCGCAGTGTCGCCTCGCCCCCGCTACATGGGTGAATGGGAGGAACTCCTTGGGCGAGATATTTCAGGCGGAGAGTGGTCGCGCCTGTGGCGAGACATCACCGCGCATAATCACTCGGTAGAACTCAGAGAGGCCCATCTTAAGACTCTTATGGACTGGTACTTGTACCCTGCCAAGTTGCATCGCATTTTCCCGTCCTCCTCTGACAAATGTTGGAGGGGCTGTGGTTTGCTTGGGGATTTCCGCCACATTTGATGGGATTGCCCAATCATCCGCCCATACTGGGAGGAGATCCTGTCCCATATCAAAGAGATTTTAGGATACCCTGTAGCTGACTCAATGGCTCATGTATTGCTGGGCCTTCGAGACCCGGAGCTTGAACACCAGACCCGAGCGGAAAGATACTGTGGCTTTGTATCGGGGCTGCTAAACTCACTTTGGCTGCAGCCTGGAAGAAACCGGAAGCCCCAATGATCTCCCTTTGGCATGCGAGGCTGTGGAGACTGCTAAGCATGGAACGAGTAGCGGATATTTTCCTAGGCAACTTCAAGAACTTTATGTTCCGCTGGGAACCCTTGGTCCGCTTCCTTTCCAGGGGTCTACCATTCGCAGTTTGCCCATCCACGGTGCGAGCCCTCCATTTGTTTCAAGTCTTAATGTTGAACCCGGAGTGAATGCCAGAACGACTGTTGTCACCACCACTGGGGGGAGGGGGAAGGGGGGGATAAGTTCTTTGTTCAGTTGTCATTCTTGCGACACTCTCAACGACAAATGAGGCATGCACAGGACCTAAGCAATGGTTATTGTATCTTTGTTTTGCTAATCTACTTATCTGAGCGTTCCTCCCTGCCAAGACTCTTGAATTACGACTCCCTTATGCTACTGCCTGGACTATCTACTGCTTCCTGGTCTGCACTTCCGAGCTGAATTGTGTTCGCTCTCTTGCCTTTAACGTCCTCGCTCTCTGCCTCTCTGATTGCCCCCTGCGTGGGAAGTTGTGCGGAATTGTCGCTCTTTTTTCCCTTCGTTCGCTTTCATTAAAACAAAATAAAGTTTTTAAAAAAAAGAAATAATGAAAAAAATTAGAATATGGAATATACATGTGAGAATTAAGATGAATTGTGTTTGACAGCTAATTTTCATTCAGTTCTGAAAGTTTACAAAATATGTACATAATCAAATCAGAGTGTGTTTTGTATGATGTATTTTATCTTCGTTTTTTTGTACTGATTTTAACCAATTGATAAAGTTTTAGACACTATTTATATATTTTTTAACAATGTTTTATCCTATTTATAAGGATTCATTGTTGTTGAATATATGATGAGTAGATGTTATTTATCATGCGGTTTGCACATTTCAATAGCTATTTGCACAGTAAATTTTGCACCGTTTTTTTTGCACAGCCAAGCATTTTTTTTGCGGGAATTTGCACATGTTAGAGATATGAACGTTACACTTTCGATGACATGAAATCAATATTACTGAATCTCTTAGATTAATACATTTATTAGAGGCTAGCTATAGAGCTGTGTATTTATACAGAGCATGCTAATAATATTTTATGGATGGATCCCAGAGCTAAATGACAAACATGTAGAGCTTGTAAACTTTAAAAATGTATTTATACAGGAATTTCAGAGAATGCCAGTAATGCTGCTATATATTTCTGGAATTGTGGAGTCTTAAAAAAGAAAAATCTATATATTTATTTATATTTATAGAAATATATATTTAACCTATTGCCTACTGGCAGTCGCCAGTAGGTAGTTATAGTTAGGACCTATTTTCCATGGGAAATCCGCAACATTCTATTTGGAATAACTTTGGCGCCGGTTGACGAATCTTCGCAAAATTTTCAAAACTAATGGCCAGCTGCGATCAGCTCCTATCCTGAAAGTCTCAGGGTGATTCGTGAAGCGGGGCTGTGAAAAATCGGTGGGTCCCAAAACGTGCTTTCCCCATACAGTTTTCCATAGGAACTATTCATCGCGGCTACAGCCTGAACTGCTGAACGGAATGACACCAAATTTAGCAAAGAGGTGGTAGTCCTTAGTTCAGACGCGTGCCTTTTGCTTAAATGGTGTAAATCCGTTCAGTAGTTCCTGAGAAAATGACAATTAAAAATACATATATATCTATGGCCGGGGTGGATCCACGCATCCTAATCGCACCCTAAGTGCATCGTCTCGATCATGCACTGAATGCTAATTGGCTGTCTAGTGGTTGTCAACATTCGAAACCACAAAGTGTTGGCAGCCATTTTGTGCCTCGGTAGATGTGAGGCTGAAGAAGTCAGTGGAACAAGTGTGCAACACGTATAAAGGGGGCAGGGTAGAAATACCCTGACCCTCTAGACCTGGTTAAACGTCAAAGTGCGCACAGGGTGCGTGGATCCTGCCGTAAAAAAATAAATAAAAAATAAAATTGAGCTTCTTTAATAATTAGCCCCCGGGAGGGCCAAATCCCGGGGTCAAAATTATTAAAATTTATGGGTGGCCCAGAGGGGCCCCCCAGCCCCGGGGACCGCCACCCCTGGGGCTACAAAATAAATAGTTGGGGGGGCTCTAGGGCTCCCCCAACAAAATATGTGCTTGGGGGGGCTCAATGCCCTTCCCGAGCCCCGGGCACCACCACCCACTGGGGTTTTGAAAATAAATGGTTGGGGGGCTCCAAGGCCCCCCAGCAAAATACGTGGGTCGGGGGCTCAACGGCCCCCCCAAACCCCGGGGACCACCACCCCCCAGGGATTTGTGTATTGTGGGAGGGGGGCTGCGTGGTCCCCCTCCTGGAGCCGTTAAGGGCCCTGGGGACCACCACCCCACAGGGCCGGCTCCTGCAGTGTCCCGGGGTGCCCACTTCCGGGACACTGCTGTTTGCTATGAGAGGGTGGGAGTCTCGCGGTTCCTGCCCTTCCATAGCAAACTTGGTTTGGATTTTGAAAGAGAGAGCAGGGAAACCTGCTCTCTCTTTCAAAATCCAAACCAAATTGCTTTTCCACATGGGGAGCTGCATGTTAGCAGTTCCCCATGTGGAAAAGCAATGCTGGCTCCTGTAGGACGCGGGGAGCCGGCTGGGTCCGAGGGGGCATTGGGGCTCCCCCCACGGTCTCCAAAGTTTTATATAAGCCCCGGGGGATGGGGTGCCTTTGGATAATAGAAATTAGTGATAGGGGCTATTTTTTTTTAAAGGTAAAATTAGGAGTTGCGCTCCAACGCGGCGCTCAGTGTGACCCCCTGGTGTGCACGCATTGGATGCACAACTGCTATCATATAGGGTGCGTGACTGCAATGAGTTTGGTGCAGGACTTCTACACGTTGGGTGCAGGACTCTGACTAACTAACTAAGTACACAAATGTGTTTCAGACCTATAATTCCCCAGTTAGTATCCATACACTCCAGCAAACACCCTGTGACTGCTTTTGCAATTCCATAGTGACTCTTTCAGTACCATGTACTAATCCATTCACTAAAGTAAAACTCAACCAATTATGAATTCACCCAGTGTCTCTTCTTATAGTAGTGTTATCATTCAGTCAGTATGCATGTACTCTTGCAGTAAGCCAGTCTTTAGGTCACGGAGTTTTTCAAACTCCTATGTTGCAGGGGCGTTCCATAGGTGTGCGTGTTTGCACAGAATACTCATAGAACAAGACACATCTCCAGATTTATTAGAAATCATAAATCAGGACGTGTGTGAATGCTGCACCATCCTTCAATTGGTGTAACAAGGCAGAACAAGGAGAATTATTTTCATTTCTCCTCATTTTTTCTCTTTGAATGTATGCTAAAATGCACAGCCTACATCAAAGAAGAAAAATGCCTTCACAGATTATTTTTGTGCAGGAAGGTGTGTCTTCCTGCACAAAAACAAATTCTGCATGACACAGATATCCTTGCGCCATGGTGCAAGGGTGCCTGTGTCACCGCATGGCTGCAGTTTAAGCAGCAGTGCAGGAGGGACTTGCAACATATTTGTGTACATATGTTGCATCCCTGTGCTTCGGAAGTACCACAGCACACTGCAGCTAAAGACAGAGCTAAAAGTGTCATGCTACAGCACTTCCTTAAAGTTCTGCATTAATACATACACCATATAGTACTAATGCATTCTTTCAGTCAATTATGCACTATGCATACAGTTAAACAAACTTTCATACACTATCATACAAATATAGCTTATTCTTTAAGCAGAGAAGTTAGTTCTGAAAATAACTTTTTGTTTTTGTTTTATATATTTTTGTATTTTTTTTTAACAATTTTCTGATTTTTTTTTGTTTTTTCAAAAGAAAAAAGGACAAAAAAACAGTCAACTTCAGGAACTAACAGCCCAGAAAAAAAAGTCTAACAGCGGTGGTTTCGGTGTGCTGTACAGACTAAGTCCACAGACTGCTCTCCGTGGCACAGAAGTTGGTTGCACTTGATGCAGTGTATTTTTATGTGTGCAAGTTCGGAACGTATGTCCGGACTTGCTGGCGAAGAGGAAATGGCAGAAGTACTTGGCACTGCAGTTGCAGGGTTGTCTCGAAGTCTCCTGCACTCCTCCTGAGACAGATTAACAGGTTGCAGACTCGTAAGATGTTTCTACATACTTGCAGTGCCGAGCGAGTAATTTATATCAGCACTGCCCCTTGAAAGAACTTTACCACAGATTTTACAGGTGACTTTTGTGGCATTCACCTTCTTTTGTCCTTCAGGGTAGGTAAAAATCTTCCACACAAAGGAAGGTCTTTTTGGAGGTGGAGGTTCCACAACAAATTCTTTGTCCGAAGAATGGTCCGATTCTTGTGGTGGCTGTTGTCCTGAAACCATTTTGTCCTCAAATTGGAAAATATCAGCAAAGAAATAATCCAAAAGAAGTTCTTCTCAGCTAAGAGATCTGTCTCCAAGGAAGCTCTAAGAAGAATGATTGAAATGGGTGGGGTCCTTCAATAGTTACAATGGTAAAAGGTATGAACCAATCAAATCTTTTTTTTTCAGGTCACAAGGGGCACGCGCATCCTGCACACAGGCAGCACGCACCCAACGCGACTTAGCAAAATTGCATTTAAAAGTAATATAAGTTTATTAAAAGTAAAAATATATTATTTTTATGATTACGTTAGATAATGTCTTGCCCTAATATGTACATTAAATACATATATATAATTTTAGACATTTAAAAATTTTGCGGGAGTATCGCACCCACTGCATCAAACATGTATATGACGTCACGCGTAAAGACGTGAGCGTCGCGTAAAGTAATGCGCATGTGGCGTGTATGCGCCTGGAGTCGCGTACCAGTCGCATAGCGATCACGCACGAAAATACGCACCCGTTGCACACCCTACGCGGATCCTACACAACAATTCTAAAATGGCTGATAGGTTCCGTGCAGTGATTTGGGTGCGCGACTCCCCAATAAAATTGGAAAAAAAAACAATAAACAAAATATTATAAATATATTTAAAAAATATATATATATTTTAAAAATATATTTTTATTAAAAGTGTGTAATGTAAAGTAACAAAATAGGATATCTAAAAATAAACAGATTAAAACATTTTTGTAAAATAATATTAAAAATAAATAACAATTAATACATTTAAAAATTATTATTGAAAAAACCTTTGAAATTCACTGAAAAAAACATATGTTTCAGGCCCGTTATAGTTAGGAAGTATCATTCAAAAAACCTTCGAAATTCACTGAAAAAACCATAGGTTTCAGACATGTTATAGTTAGGGATTAGCAATTAAAAAACCTTAGAAATTCACTGAAAAAACCATAGGTTTTAGGGATGTTATAGTTAGCTGGACATTGTACTCGTACATGACCATTGAAATTTCTCCGTTATAGTTAGTTGTAGTCACTATAACTCACACGCCTGCAATCCACTGCTGATGATGTCACATATTACATAATTCCTGACATGGTCAGTGACATCACTGATGACATCATCGATGTGAATATATATATATATACATATATCATAAAATAATAACATTTATTTACAAAAATAGATGTAATATATATCTCAACATATATAACAAATACATTTAGGGACCGATCCGATTCGGTAAACTAATCCGTACGACCGAATCGAATCCGTAGCCCTTTCCGTATGACTCGTCCAATTACCGTCCGAATCCCGTAGTACGATTCGTAGGAAAAATATACGACCGAATCGTTGCGAACTGTACGAATAGCAAGGGAAAATCCATACGACACGGACCCTCAAAGTGAACCGTATGAATCGTAAACATGCTGTATGTCCTGACAAGTGCGATCTAGATCGGGGAATCAGAATGCGATTCGAACAAAAAACGTCGCATATGAGAGAGCCACACAATCAAATACGAGACGAACCCAAACTGAACGACACGCACGCGAACCCTGTACCCCGGCATTCATGGTGGTTGTGCGCCTCGTATCACTATTGTGATGGGGCCATACGCGAGCGTGTGTAACGCACTGTACCCCGGTATTCATGGGGTGTGTGCGCCTCGTATTACTATTTCAATGGTGATATACGGGTCGGACTCTGCTTTTCCGGACGTTTTGAGCTCCCGTAGAAAAAGAGTCGTATGGAGTGTCGCAGAGACGAATCGTACTTGCTGGGCCGGAAACTGCTGCTTAATTACGTACGGACGTCGCGTACTGCGTGTTCCGGATATGAATCGCACAGATTTTTTAGTCGTACGGTTTAAGTACGATTCATACGGAGATCTGCTTTGGATCCAAATCGTACTTCATCGTACGTACGGGGACGTTTACGGGTACGATTCGTACGGGAAATATGCTCCGTACGGCTATTTGTGAAGGGATTTTACCTAATCGGAATCGGCCCCTTAATGTAAAAAAGTTAAACACACATACATAATAATTAATATATATAGTTGTAATAACTTTCAAACGACTATTATTATAATAATAATTTTACTGTATTTTATAATTTCAAAATTTATAAAAATGTAACATATATATAGTATATATATATACTATATATATATTACCTACTGGCGGTCGCCAGTAGGTATATATAGTTAGGATTTTTTCTCTATGGGTTTTTTGAAAATTCTATGTCTAATAACTTTGGCGTTTGTGGACGGAATCGGCTGAAATTTTCAGGAAAATGGCACATTTTGTTTCTGAGCAGCCCTTGAAAATTTGGGGGGGGTTCGTCCAGTGGGGGCCGAGAAAAAAGGGGGGTCCCAAAACGTGTTTTTAACATTGAGTTTTCCATAGGGCGGTTGGCCTCACTTTTAGCCCGAACGGCTGAATGGATTTGCACGAAACTTGGCAAAATTGTAGGGACTGGTAGCCCGATGTGCCTTTTGTAGGTCTCAATATATGTGCTCCAGTGGATTTTGAGAAATTAACGTTTAAAAAAAGATATATATCTGTAACAGCGGACCGGTTAGCGCTCTGGTTCGCGGACTTTTCGCGCAACGGAGCTTTGTGAAGCGAAGCTGATTGGTTCTCCGGCGTCTGTCAACATTCCAAACAGTCCGTAGCGGCCGCCATCTTGTCTCTCGGTAGGATCGAGAGACAAGAGGAGGTCAAAACAAAGGGGGAAATAACTATAAGGGGGCATAGTAGATCCTCGCTGACCCCCTAGGTTTGATGTGGAGGTTTTAAAAGGGCCCCGCGGGGCAAAAAAAAAACAAAATAATAATAATCGAACGGCTGAATGGATTTGCACGAAACTTGGCAAAATATTAGGGACTGGTAGCCCGATGTGCCTTTGCTAGGTCTCAATATATGTGCTCCAGTGGATTTTGAGAAATTAACGTTGAAAAAAAGATATATATCTGTAACAGCGCTCCGCTTCGCGTACTTTTCGCGTTACGGAGCTTTGCGAAGCTGATTGGTTCTCCGGCGTCTGTCAACATTCCAAACAGTCCGTAGCGGCCGCCATCTTGTCCCTCGGTAGGATTGAGAGACAAGAGGAGGCCAAAGCGAAGGGGGAAATGACCATAAGGGGGCATAGTAGATCCTTCCTGACCTCTTAGGTTTGATGTACCATTTTGCCAAGTTTGGTGTAATTCCGTTCAGCCATTCAGGCTGTAGACGTATGTAAATGTCCTATGGAAAATTGCATGGGGAAAACACATTTGAAAGTGTTGAAATTTAGAACCAATTAAAATGTTACTTTGGTTTTGTATTTGTGTGTGATGAAAGTTAATTGGTTATGTATATATGTCAAATGAGAGGAAACCACAGCCATTTTGTGATACTACTGTCTGAGGTACATTTGTGAGGAATTTTTGGTGGTGAATTTCTGGTGTTTGATTTACACAGTACTAACACTTCTGCTACTTTTAAAAAGGTGAGTTGTTAATTTGTAAGGGGAACTATGTTGTACACTTGAAGATAATTTGAAAAATGTTTTCTGTTATTTATTTGCAGTCCTTCTGTTATACTAAATACTTGATGAAGTTAGTTTTATATTATGTATTACTAAAAACGATAAATGAAAGTGATTATTTTTTTCTGCAATTTACAGCAAGCAATTTCAAAATAAAATGGCTCACAATGAAGAGACCGTGGCAATTTCTTTTGAATTGTCCACTACATTGATTGAAATTGAGAGCACCAATAATGAAATATTGTCACAAGGAGGACATGACTTGTATGATTCCATTAGATTGATTGAAATGGACAGCACCAAGAATGAAATATTGTCACAAGGAGATGACTTGAATGATTCCACTACATTGATTGAAATTGAGAGCACCAATAATGAAATATTGTCACAAGGAGGAGATGGCTTGTATGATTCCATTAGATTGATTGAAATGGACAGCACCAATAATGAAATATTGTCACAAGGAGGAGATGACTTGAATGATTCCACTACATTGATTGAAATTGAGAGCACCAATAATGAAATATTGTCACGAGGAGATGACTTGAATGATTCAACTACATTGATTGAAATGGACAGCACCAATAATGAAATATTGTCAGAAGGAGGAGATGACTTGAATGATTTTTTTGATCAATCTCTTGATGGCGAATTTATCGAGTGTTTGGAGACCATAGAGTTACAAGAATCATCATTGCAGACTTTTAATGAGGAGATTCCAGATGAGATGATTGAAGAGGAAATTACTGATGAGGACATGTTACTAGTTGTTTCAAATTTAGAAAATTCTGAAGAATAAATTTATATTTAGAAATCAAAAATTGTTTGAGACATTATTTATTTTTATTTTTAATTTATGAGGTTGTAGCGAAGTGATTGTAGTATAAAATGAGACTTATAGTATAGAGTGCAACATTTTTATGTTACATGGTAAGTTTACTCATATTTACTTCCCTTCTGCCACTATATTATCTCCAATGTGTATTTGACATGTCTTCTTCATCTCCGGCCTCCTTTCTCTCACTGTGTGTCTCCGATGCATCTTATCGCTGGTATTTTGTGTAATTACAGAAGAGAGTAAAATAAAATAGTTCGGAACGTGAAAAGGGGGCAAAGTAGAGTACTCCTCACCCCCTAGGCCTTTTTAGGCGGTCCCAAAAGGATCAGTTTCTGCTTTCCTGAGAGATTATGGTATGAGTTCCATATACCACAATAACTTGCATTACAACATGCAAGATATCTATCTCCTATTACCAACTTTTGGAGATATTCGCGCTAAGCGCGAATATCTCCAAAAAGTAACACCTGCCCTGAGCAGTTCTTAGCCATGTTATCCAATGGGAGGTGGATAACATGGCTAAGAGTATTAGCTCGGTAATGCATGAATATCGCTGACTTTTTAGCGATATTCATGCATTGCGGCCGTTTATTATCGCATTTGCGATAAACCTTGATAATAGTAAGGTTTATCTTCGATAATTTCTGACGATGCTTAGTGGTAAAAAATTGGTTGGTAAGCATCGTTAGCGATAAATATCGCTTAACTTTGGTAATATGCCCCAACGTCTGTTAACGTTCGATTCGAAGGAAATGAGGAAGTGTTGAAAAACATTGTCTGCGCCATCTTGCCTTTTTTGAAATGCCACACTTTTGTCGTGCACGGCAGCCATTTTAGATGTCTTGACCAGACCCACTCTCTGCACGCTGTCGATTCGTAGCATGGCTCCTCACCCTCGTAAGCATCTCCCCCAGGCACTGGTCACCACCGCTCTCTGTCTTATGCATGGGCAATAAACCTTCCCCCATCTGCGCTGCTCTTCCCTGAGAATCACACTCTGTGCCCGCCCGACACCTCCCTTTCGCCCTATTCACTACCGCACCCTCTGACACTCCTCTTCCTCTGTGTCCGAATGTCCAGGCCGGTCCTAGGCTATCAGCTAGCCCTGCAGATGTAGTTTATGGCCCCAGCTGTAAAGAATCACCCCTCTTCAAAGGAGTTATAGTAGATCAAGGCCCACACCCGATGTGATCCGTCACAGCACACGCGTTCCTACTATCTGAAAACCATCCTGTATTGTGATTGGGGAGGGGACCGAGCCTGAAGCGGAAGATTCCAGGAATGACTCTTTGTACATCAAAGTTTTTACAATTATGTGTCACATTAAAAATATATAGCACTCCAACAAAGTAGTAGGAATATAAAACTTTAATAACATATAAATATATACAACAAAACAAAAACAGTAAAAACATTTAAACAACAAAGAGACCGTGGCAATTTCTTTTGATTTTATCCAATAGATTTATTGAAATTGACAGCACCAATAATGAAATATTCTTGTCAGTAGCGGTCTGTTGTGCGAATAGTTCCAAGGCAGCAGAACGCGCTGAAATCTAGATGGCACGAAAGTGATGTCTAGTAAGTTGCCGCCCAGCAAAAAACGGCGTGGGGCGCCGCGGGGGTGAGTGAGTCCAGTAGGCACCACAGCTATTCTTACCGGCATTGCAGAATTACTGCTGGGGACAATGCCTGTGCTGTAGCAGGGTCACAGCAGAAACAAAAAGGATTCTGTTGAAGATGTTGTTGGTTTTCAATTTGAAAACAGTTCTGGTGTCAACTGCTATGCTAATGTAGTGGTTAATGTTTTGTTTTCTCTAGAAAATGTAAAAGAGGGGGAGGCAGTCCAAAGTTCCGTTAAAAGGGCAAAGGAAAGGATCGGTGGTTTGAACTATCAGTCAAAAAGGGGAGGGGGTGCAATAATTTTTCCTACCGGGTCACACTGTGCTTTCACCGGAAGTAAGGTCTGCAGGATTGTAGTAATTCAAAGTGAGGCTGGCGCCAGCATGGGAGCGCCGACGTCCCGCGGATACAGTTTCGTCACTCCACGGGCGATCATGGCAGTCATTCCCCATCGGGGGTCGGAGACTCCCGCGGCTCCTCTAGAATCTTCAAGGTCGTGGAGGACTACGGTGGTGGAGTCAACCAGTGACCGGGCCATTTCTTTATGTTGGGCCCGCTCTTGCCAGGTCGACCGCCATTTTGAGAGTTCGGCAGCTACCGGCGATCGCGGGGTCACATGAGCGGACGGGCTCCACCCTGCCGGGCGAGACGTTGCAGCATGGCCACAGTGGAAGAACCGTTATCTAGGTCGTTCCGAAACTGTGCAGCACTGTAGTTGTTAGGATGCCACCGCCTGGAGCGCTGAGGGTGCAGCTGGGAAGCCTCCACCTGGGGAGGCGGGAGAGGCCTGTTCGCACCGTCTCTCCCTCCCAGTGCACCCCACGGCGTCTCGCTTGAGATTTGTTATGGCCGGACCAGGCGATGAGGACGAGGGGGGGGTCGGAGGCATGTGCAAGACATCCCCCTCCAGTGTTGTCGCAGCCATTATAAAAGAAAGAAGTGTCCCGTCCGTCTTCGGGCCGGGCTTCCGGTGGATGTCGGCCGGACGCCCCTGGCTCTGGCCCCATGAACGGGTTTCTTGGTTTATCGGCTGCAGCCGGATCCCGTCGGCCTCGGCCCCCCGACCGTTGGTGGTCGGACCGGAAGAGCATGTGGCGGGACTACCTGCAACTCTCAAGGGCCACCGCGGCCGGACTGGGAGAGAGAGGGGAGGGTCGAGGAGACATTCCCCCCCCTGCAACTGTTCAGCGTTGTAAAGGCAATCCCCTGGCCGGGTCCCGCTGGTCTCGGCCTCTCCTCCGGCTACACCCTACGTTAGGATCTCCTGGCCGAGGCGTGGCAGCAGGACCTGCCTTATATGGGCTGCTCCCGGCTGGGCGTAGCCGGAACCCTGCCCCACCTTGGAAGTTTCCAGAGTGGGGGTGGATGTTCTACTGACTTGCATTTTCCCTAGTCTATCGATTTTTTTGGCGTGGCAGGCGGTGGGACAGCGAGGGGTGATTTGGTTTCTCTTACTGTTTTTCTGGTCTCTCACCACTGGCATATTTTAACGTTTTCTTGTTTCTAGGACATTAATAGGTTTTATCATTACGTTATGTTATCGTTTCTTTGTTCGTTGTTTAATAAAAGTTCATGTTCATCAGTGGCCTACTGATTTTCGTTTTCCTATTTTTTTCTTTCCAGGTTGTTTCATGGTAAAGTTTCTGTTAACAGGATACAGTGATCACTTCGTTATTATTGCATATGTCCTTTTCACTAGGGGTGCTCTCTGGTCGGGCCAGATGACGTATCTCTAGTAAATGGTCCGGGTGAAAAAGGTGCATCAATCAGTGGGGAGTAGATAGGCATGACAGATTACAACGGGGGAGAACGGTCCGCATTACGTACCCTTTCACTACTTGCAAAGATTTTCCTACGTTTATTTGCAAACAGGGAATACCTCCAAAAAGAACTAATTCCCAAACAGTCAATGTTCGGACAATCAATCAATCAATGAGGAATGAAATAGGTACGACGTGTTAAAGGCTTGCGTTACCTACCCTTCACTATCTGCAAAGGGAGATAGAATATTCCTATTCTTCCTCGTTTGCAGGTAGAGAAGATCGTTAAGAGAATTAACTTCGAACAATTCAATGCTCGATTGAAACAATCAACAAGGGGTACTGTGAACACAAATGAACGCCGCTTATATACATACGCATTGCTATTTTCAACAGGTTGTTCCTAATGTTTCTATTTTAGCGAGGTCAAAAGAGATCCCATTAGTGGCCTACTGATTTTGCTCGATTCCTTTTGTTTTTTTACACGATTTTTCGCTATCTGCAAAGACTAAACAGAGTATTGCGACTCTGTGCTTGTTTGTAAATAGAGAATGAACCAAAGAGAACAATCAATCAAATGGAGAGAGAAGCAGGCACGACGGATTACAAAGGGGGAAAGGGCTGCGTTAACTACCCTTCACTATCTGCAAAGAGAGAGTACTCCTAATAGAAATGAGGGGTGGGGGGCAGCAATCAAAGCAGATCAGTGTGCATAAACACGAAAAAAAAAATTCTTACCACGTACTTGACATTCGACAGCTTATGATATTTGCTATTAAAAAACCATTGAAATTCACTGAAAAAACCATAGGTTATAGACCATATATAGTTAGGAATTAGCATTTACAAAACCTTGAAAATTCACTGAAAAAACCATAGGTTATAGACCATATATAGTTAGGAATTAGCATTTAAAAAACCTTATTTTACTCACACAAAACCATTGAAATTCCATATATAGTTAGTTGCACTAACTATATATTGCGCACCCGCAATCCACTGCTGATGATGTCACATATTACATCATTCATGACATGGTCAGTGACATCACTGATGACATCACTGATGACATCTCAAATGACATCACTGATGACATCACTGATGACAACATCCAGTGACTATGTTTCTGTAAAGTTAAAATATGTCTTACATATTGAAGAATGAGTGGATGTATAAGTGTCTGGACGAAGGATTTAGTAGGTGCATGACTGAATGTATGAGTGAGTGATTAAATGTGTCTCACTGAGTGCATGGGTTAGTGACTAAACTGTCTTAATTTGTGCATCATTATGTCTGTTGTTCTGTAAACTGCTGCATGTGTTGATCAGTAGCTATATGAGTAACTATATGGGTTATTGATTGATTGCCCAAGTATTTGCATGGGAGACTGAGTGTGTGTGTGGCTGGATGGGAGGTGTGTGACTCTGTACAGATCAATGTGTACTTGTATCAATGATTGTATAAGAGAGTAAGTATGTGTTAGTATATGGTTGAAAACGTAAGGTGCTCTATGTTTAACTGTATAGAGTAGAAAATGGAAGTGTGATTGATTCTTTACAGGACTGACTAGGTGTGTGAGTAACTCCATGGATGAGTGGCAGAGTGTGAGTGTCTGTATAGGTGTATGAGTGCATATGATTGTGTTGTAAACATGAGTGATTGTATGTATGAATGATTGTATGGGTGAATGAGTGAATGTGTGTGTAGACGTAGGAATCAGTGAGTACGTATGTAGTAACTAGTATTGGTGTGTCAATGGTTTCAAAAATTATACTCTGTTTTTAACACTGGGTGAAACAGAGGTTATATTAAAATGTGAGGAGATGCATTGTATTGTCACATGAATGATATCATCAGTGATGTGATCATTGATGTCAAGTGAGATGTCATCAGTGATGTCATTTGAGATGTCATCAGTGATGTCATCAGTGATGTCACTGACCATGTCATGAATGATGTAATATGTGACATCATCAGCAGTGGATTGCGGGTGCGCAATATATAGTTAGTGCAACTAACTATATATGGAATTTCAATGGTTTTGTGTGAGTAAAATAAGGTTTTTTAAATGCTAATTCCTAACTATATATGGTCTATAACCTATGGTTTTTTCAGTGAATTTTCAAGGTTTTGTAAATGCTAATTCCTAACTATATATGGTCTATAACCTATGGTTTTTTCAGTGAATATATATAATATATATCTTCTACTGTGTAAATATTTGTACATATCCGAAACAGAAAAAGAATATCAGCTCTCACGATGTATTTGAGGTTAAATGAGGTCAAAGTAATATTTTTGATAATTATTGGCAGTATGAGTGAAAAAATTGTTTGAACTATGAGTCTGTTGTCTTATGCACTGGGCTTGTAGTCCAATCATGTGACTATGCCCGGTCAACACGGTGTTTTAAATGGCTGAAGTATGAGTAGTCAAAACATTGGTGAACAAGCAGGCTGTGCCGGTGAAACGCGTCCTTTCTAAGCTGTACTAATACATTTCATGTAGCCAGGACACGGCGTTGTGAACCCTTACTTTGTAAGCAAGGATATTTGAAAATTGCAGCCAGTACCTAGGCAGACTTTGACACCCACTGCTTTGGAGTGCGGCCGCTGTTCCTAGGTAAAGAGGAGGAGGGGATATATATATGTATATATTCACTGAAAAAACCATAGGTTTCACCCATGTTATAGTTAGCTGGACATTTCTCTCATACAAAACCATTGAAATTCCCCCGTTATAGTTAGTTCAGCTAACTATAACTCACGCGCCCGCAATGCACTGCTGATGACGTCACATATTACATGACTCATCACATGATCAGTGACATCACTGATGACATCACTGATCACATCATCCACTGAACGTGTGTCTTTCTGAAAAATAAATATTTTTATATATGTATAACTAAAGGTCGATGGAAGAATAAATGGGTAAATAAGTGTCTAAGTGGATGTTTTTTTTGTAAATTTTATTGTATAACTGACTTATTAAGTGTATCTTAGTGAATACATGTATTAGCGAGTAATGTTTAAATATGTAAATATCTGTATCAGTGTCTCACTTTGTGTATAAGTGGCTGCATGGGTTGGTGAGTAGCTACACGAGTTTCTATATGGGTTATTAGTTGTTTTTTTGAGTATCAGAATGAGTGTCTGTATGGTTTGGTGGCGGGTATTATTTAGGGCACAGATGCATGAATGACTGACTCACTGTTTGTATGTGTTTTGAAGACAGCATGTGTGCAGGACTGTACGGGTGGATGAATGTGTGTATGGGTCTGCTAGTGAGTGAATGACTGCCTCAATAGTGTCTTTATAAGTAATTACATATGTTTTAAACTAGTATATGTGAGTATTGATGTATGTAAGTAAGGATATATGACAGTGACAGATTGAAAAAGTTGCTGTATAAATAAGTATGTGTTTCTATAACTGATTGTTTAAGAGAGTAAGTATGTGTACGTTTCTGTAAAAGTAAGTGTAGTGGTGTGTGTAGCTGTATATGCAAACAAATGGATGTTTGATAGTTTATTTGCATGTGTGACTATGTGTGAGAGTAACTGTATGGATGAGTATCTGTGTGTAACAGGATGTATAGGTGTATGAGTACATACGATGAGTGAGTACATGTTTAAGTGACTATATAGAACTGTTGGTGGATGAGTGGATGTGTATGTAGATGTTGGAATTACTGAATAGGTTGTTGTAACTGGTATTGGTATCTCAATAAAAAAAAAAAATTAAGTATCTATTTTTGAATGTGTGTATCAAAGGTTATATTAGGGTAAGTAGAGGTCTGCCACTCTTTCACAAGGATGATGTCATCAGTGATGTCATTTGCGATGTCATCCGTGATGTCATCAGTGATGTCACTGACCATGTGATGAGTGATGTAATATGTGACGTCATCAGCAGTGCATTGCGGGCGCGCAAGTTATAGTTATCTGAACTAACTATAAAGGGGGAATTTCAATGTTTTTGTATGAGAGAAATGTCCAGCTAACTATAACATGGGTGAAACCTATGGTTTTTTCAGTGAATTTCTAAGGTTTTTTAAATGTAAATTCCTAACTATAACGTGGCTGAAACCTATGGTTTTTTCAGTGAATTTCTAAGGTTTTTTAAATGCTAATTTAGAACTATAACGTGCCTGAAACCTATGGTTTTTTCAGTGCATATATATATGCACTGGAAAACTAAACACCCACTTCCTTTACAAAGAAATGGAAAGTTTGCATCTCTGCAACCTCTCTAATTTTTCACCTTAGTCATCTTCCACTCAATCAACACAACAACCACAAATACACACACCTACTTGCTACCATTCTTGCCTGAGCTTATCAATTATTCTTCTTTAATTCAAATTCAAAGTGCAGGCCCTTTATTCAGCCTTCTTGGTAACTACTACCCGTGAATAGCAGTGGGTAATTTGCACACTTCCGTCCTTTCTTGCGTCTTTTCTACCACACACTGCAGCAGGTTGACAAGCCCCTTGCACCACTTTTGCATCATTTTTCCTATGACCTTGTAAATCTGCCCAACTGTGTGTACTTTATGCACTAGCTTTCTTCCTTAGATGTGGTACTAGTTTCTCTTGCTCCCACTGCGGAATCTAACACCCTATCTGTGTAATGACCTAGAAATCCAAACATCCACTTCACTGACAATGCAGTGGGTAGTTTGCGTCTCTCCAACCTCTCTTATTTTTCACGTTTTTCATCTTCCACTCAATCTACACATCATCCACACATACACACATCTAATTGCTGCACACATCTAATTGCTGCATTCCTTAGCTGTGATTATCAACTATTCTTCTATTTTATATTCATTTTAAAAGTGCAAGCCCTTTATCGAGCCTTTTTGTTGTAACTATTGTTCCAGGAATTCTGTTAATACACAGAACTGTGCATAAAGACTTAGGACCTCAGTGAATTACGGTGTACCAAAACCCATCTTACTACACAAACCCCCTACCAGACTAGCAATCAGTGACTCATTGGTTCTTCGCCCTAGAGCAAAAACACCAATGACTAGTCAACCCAGAGCATGCGACTTAGATTACATAAAGTAAAGTGGATAACAAGAAAACTCTTTCAATATAGTCTTACACCGTCCAAAACAAGATGTAAATAAAGACACATGCAACTTTGAAATGTTTATTTCTAATGCCATAATCTCATGCACAGTACCTTAGAAAATACAACCAAACATATTATCAGAACCAAGGTTGTCAGCATTGTTACTATTCTATGAAATACAAATGGAAAAAGCATCCTATAATGCTAAAGGTAAACAAATTTAAAATATACCCACATTTCACCCTCCCTACTTAGCAGATTAGTTTATAACTACAGAAAGTCACAGAGGATTACATGGGCAGACCTATACCTCTGGTACTCAGCAGTAGTGGATCACATTCAGTGCTCCACAAACTGTCAAGATACAAATGTTCATCAACTGTGCGTAATTTTGCCTCCACAATGCATTATGAAACGCGCAAGTATCAGAGGTGGCCACAGCTGCATATGTATTATGGCTCGAACGTGCGAGGATCATTCTGAATAACAGACACAGTATTCAAAGATAACCTTGATGTTCCATGCTCTCACTATACACACAAAACTAGCGAGTCAGTTTACAAATCTAGCATACCAAATATTCTCATATAAAGCAAAATACTCAGCCTTCTCTAAACAATATCACAAGTACGTGTCATGTGCAAAGCAGAGCAGGAAAGCAAAAATAGCGTGTAAGCTTCTAATAAACCTATGCTACCTTAACAGGGTGTGAGTGCAAGGCTCATCCCCACGGCACCCTTTCTTGATCAAAGCACGTGATATAAACGTGGACGAATTAGGAACGCAGAGTCCAAGCCTAAAAAGCAGAGTCAAGTTCACATTTCCCCAAAAAAGTTATTCACTCTTTGATAGAAAGCAGTAGCTAAATAATAAAGAATACGTAGAAAAATCAGAGTCTTAATCCAACAGCTTGTAAGAACAGTATGTAGCAACAGCCTCCAACAGGAAGTCATTGTTCTCATCTGAAAACATTTCAGCCATCCAATTCAATAGTGGGAATGAACATACATGTTCCTCAACGACCGGAGACTCTATCACCATTGGAGGAAAACTCTTGTCATCTTCAATGTAACTGCGTGCGAAGAACTCAAGCGCCGCTGTAAAAACATTCCAACGTCCCATTATTCCATGTGTCGCTGCTAAGGCCATATTCCCGCCGCCAGAACAGAGCACGTCATGAACCACTAAGGGGCTCATCAGCTGGTCATAATCCGCGTTGGGAGACACCGTACTGCAGAGACACACATCCAGGGCCCAGTCGAAATCGCAGCTCAGGCAATGGAACACAGGTTGAATACATGTGAAAAAGGAAAATCAAAACGATAATCCATAAGCTGCACTCAATCTAGCCAAAGGCAGCGCTCTGTAATAACTAATCGTTCGGTTGCGAACCATCAACAGCCGGGACATATTGTTGTCTACTGCAGGATGTGCATCCACATTTCTGTAAACATATTAATAAAAGCACACCGGCAACTAATGCGAGTATTAAGCGCAATCCACCAAAGATGCTGGAAAAAATGGAATGAAAAAATCCCAAAAAGACACCAAATATACTTTCTACAGAAGTTACAAGGCCACTGCTTCTAACTTTAAAAAAGTAAGGTAACCCCGTAGTGAAGGACACATTAAAGATACTCTAAATTAACTCCCCAAAATTGGAGAGCACGTCTGTATTTAATAAATCATGCACCCGGAGTTTGCCCCCCGAGACCTAATGAATGAAACGGACTTCTAGTTTCTTTTCCCTTTTCCATCGCGTACGAGTTCCATACGCCTACGCCGTCATTTTTTATTTAAAAAAAAAAACAAATTGACCCTAAAAATCCATGTACGACCCTATGAGCAAGCCTAGAGAGTCAGGATATTTCTACCCTGCCCCCTTTCCTTATTTCTCAACTTTGTTTTACACTTTTCTTGTGACTCGCATCTAGCGACAAACAAAATGGCTGCCAACACTTCCTGGTTTGCAGTGTTCACAGACAGTTGACATCCAATCAGCATGCAGCTCGTGCTCGTAATATACAATATGTTTATTAATATATTACAAAAGTATAGCACCGGATGACACACACTACCCGGGAAAAGAAAGCGGCAAATTTAATACCTAAAATCAGGAGAGGTTTGCTTGGCGAACTTGAAGAAAAAGAAAAAAAAGTGCACTTGCAAACAAGGCTGCGCATGCGTAGAGAGTACAACTGATGCAGGAAAAAAAAACGGAAAGTTTTACATACTGTCATAGAAATATAGCTCTTAAAATTGCCCCCGGAATTTGCCCCCCGGGACCTAATGAATAAAACGGACTTCTAGTTTTTTTTCACCTTTTTCACTGCGTACAAGTACTGCACGAGTACCCCACCATTTTTTATTTAAAAAAAATAAAAATTGAGCCTAATGATCCATGTACCACCCCCCTGAACAAGACTATAGGGTCAGAATGTTTCTACACCGGCCCCTTTACCTTATTTCTCAACTTTGTTTTACTGTTTTCCTGTGACTCGGCTCTCGCGACAAACAAGATGGCTGCCAACATTTCCTGTTTTGGAGTATTGACAACCAATCAGCATGCAGCTCCTGCTCGTAATTGTACGTATTTCAGTACGCGTATGCCTAAAAATAAAATAAAAAAAGAGACTAAACATCCATGTACGACCCCCTGAGCAAGCGTAAAGGGTCAGAAAGTTTCTAGCCTGCCCCCTTCCCTTATTTCTCAACTTTGTTTTACTGTTTTCTAGTGACTCGGTTCTACTGAAGCACAACATGGCCGGTTTTGAGTGTTGACAGACAGTTAACAGCCAATCAGCATGCAGCTCGCGCTCGTAATTGAACGGATCTCCATCCGCGTGTAGAACTCTGTCTCTAGATATCGCTATGATTTTACTTGTAATTTTCTCAGAAACTACTGAACGGATTTACACCACTTAACAAAAAGCACAATTTGCGAACCGAACTCTACCTCTCTGCCAAATATGGTGTCATTCCGTTCAGCCGTTCGGGTTGTAGCCCTGGCTAAAGGTCCCTATGGAAAATTGCATGGGGAAAACACATGTTGGGACCCCCCTTTTTTCTCGACCCGCACTTGACGAATCAACCCCAAACTTTCAGGGACGGAGCGGAACCGAGCAGGCCATTTTCTTGGAGAAATTCATGTAGATTCGCCCACCGACGCCAAAGTTGTTCCAAATAGAATGTTGTGGATTTCTATGGAAAGTAGGTCCTAACTATAACTACCTACTGGCGACCGCCAATACGTAATTAATATATATATATATATATATATATATATATATATATATATATATATATATCAAGCAGTATCACGATCATGTCGTCCTCTGGGTTCGGTACATTGATGACATCTTTTGCATATGCGATGGCAATTGCAACCAGGCAGAGGAATTTGTACAAACATTAAATGACAACACTTTTAATCTCCAGTTCACCAGTGAAATAATCTCCGACCAAATACAGTTTCTGGATTTGAACTTAAAAATTGAGAACCTCAAAATCTGCAGCAAATTACATCGCAAGGTTACTGCGGGTAACAGCTTACTAAAAGTCGACAGTTGTCATCCAAAAAATCTGATTAACAGTATACCGTTTGGCGAACTATTGAGAGCCAAACGAAACTGCAGTACTAAAAATGATTTTGAGAAAGAGAAAAAAACTATGACACTTAGGTTTAGTGAACGGGGCTACAGTGAGGCCACAATTAATTCAGCTATTTAAAAAGTCTCAAAAATTGAAAGGGAAGAACTCTTTATGGAAAAGATTCCAGGAGAGTCAAAAAAACAAATGAGATTTATAACGACCTACAACACGCAAGCATGGGAGGTACGTAGAAACCTGAAAAAATTTTGGGAACTTTTGAGATTAGATGATGATCTCAGGGAGGATGTTGGAGGTTATCCCTCACTGACTTTTAGGAAGGCCAAATCTCTGAAAGACACTCTTATGTCCTGTAACATCAAAGAAACCATTAAGTCTAATCATGTACAGGGTTTCTTTACATGTGGTAAGTGTAAAGCTTGTAGATACAGCAGTAACTGCAAATCACTGAAATTGAGTAAGGATCAACCAGCATTTAAAATCAGAAACCATTTCACTTGTGAAACTGAATACGCAGTCTATGCTCTTAAGTGTCCATGTAATTTGGTTTACATCGGCACTACTATTAACAAGGGTAAATTATGCATTTTAGAGCATTTAATAGCTATCACAAAAAATGATAAGCAATACCCGGTGGCTCGCCATTTCTTTCTAGCACACAAACAAAACCAAAATCTTTTGAAATACTGTGTACTTGATTCTGTCCCTCTGAGGGAAAGAGGGGGTAATTGTACATTAGAGTTACGAAAGATGGAGTCTAAAATGATAATTAAATATAATACAGCAAGTCCGTTTGGTTTAAATCTGGACGAGGAAATGTCAATTCACCTGAGATGAATTTTGTAACTTAAACAAAACCTGATGATGCGTCTGCGTTTGTTGTCTTTTTTAAAGAATATGTTTTTAGCCTTTTTTTCATATATTTTGTTGCACACAGTAGTTCCTATTATTTTAGTAATTTCCTGTATTTTTGGTTTTGTTACAGAGGAGAAGATCGTTATTCACTAATCCGATTGATACAATTAATAATTGCTCACTGGAGCATGATTGAAAGGTGCACCTGAGAACGGCATATTACTCAAATATGATGAACTTTAAAATTGAAATAATTCATTAGAAACAGCCAAGAGGAGACTTATTTTTCCTTTATAATATTACCCATATGGAAATTGATTTACCCCACTGGGGGATGATGTCATTGTTTTAATTTGTACACGACTGTGGGCATGTAAATAATTATTGAAAGTACTATATTATTTCCCACTGGGGTTTTTTTTACAGGTAACTGCTGGATAATATTATGCATGCCATTTGAACTATCGTTGCCATTTCAATGATTTACAATTGCAAGATTATGAAATGTTTGGACATTGCAAAACCAATCTGAGGGAGGCTGATGTTTATAAATATGTTTTCTATTTCTATTACTAATGGGAACTCTGTACCTTTAAAAATGTAAATGGCAAAATGTATTACTTTACCCGTGATCAAGGAGTGAAGGAAGTCCGAAACGCGTTGGGCACCCGTCTGCTTAATAAAGTCTACTGGAAATAGAGGCCGCGGCTCCAGTGAGGTTAATTTCTCAAGTTACTGGCTTGCGCACGATATATATATATATATGTATATATATATATATATACATCAATAACACAAAATCTATTAAAAACATTCTATTATAAATTAAAAAATAAACTATTTACACATCTTTAAACTTAAATTTACCTCTCCAGTCAGCACAACAGTAGGGGAAGTGTTGGATAGCAGAGGGGTATAAATTACTATTCCCACTTCAATGAGTGCAACAATAGGAAAGTGTTAGATAGCGGAGGGGTAAAAATGACTATTCAGACTCCAATGAGTGCAACAGTAGGGAAAGTGTTGTATAGCGGAGGGATACATTTTACTATTCCTACTCCAGTCAGTGCAACAATTGGGAAAGTGTTGGATAGTGAAGGAGTAAAAATTACTATTCCCACTCCAATGAGTGCAACAGTAGATAGATAGCGGAATGGTACAAAATTACTATTCCCACTCCCACTCCATTGAGTGCAACAGTAGGGAAAGTGTTGGATAGCGATGAGATAAAATTTGCTATTCCCACTCCAGTTAGTGCAACAGCAGGGAAAGATTTGGATAGCGGAGGGAAAAAATTACTATTCCCACTCACGTCAGTGCATCACTAGGAAAAGTGTTGGATAGCAGAGTGATAACATTTACTATTCCCTCTGAGGTCCGAGCAACAGTAGGGAAAGTGTTGGATAGCAGAGGGGTAACAATTACTATTCCCATTCCAATGAGTGCAACAGTAGATATAGGGATAGATAGCGGAATGGTAAAAATTACTAGTCCCACTCCCTTGAGTGCAACAGTAGGGAAAGTGTTGGATAGAGATGAGATAAACTTTGCTATTCCCACTCCAGTTAGTGCAACAGTAGGGAAAGCGTTGGATAACGGAGAAAAAAAAATTACTATTCACACTCAAGTCAGTGCATCACCAGGGAAAGTGTTGAATTGCAGAGGGGTAAAATGTACTATTCCCACTCCATTCATGTCAAAATTAAAGACAAACAAAACATTTCTTTAAAGAAGTAAAGAAAAAGTATATACATACGTTAATAATAAAAAATATATTTAATATAAAAAATGAATATAATAATAAATACATTTCACAAATAAATACAAATATAATATTAAATACAAATTAAAAAAATTCAAACATTATATATACATTATTTATTAAGAAAAACATTAAGTTTTTGATAAATTTAGTATATTTACTTCCTACCGTGTAATACCACACAACTAACAACCCGAATCGAAAAATAAGAAAACATGTATTTGCATAATTAACATAATTAATTATCAATTAAACAAATATGAATAATTAAAAAATAAATTAAAACACATACAAATTAATTAACTTCCCACTCATTACACCTATAATCCCCTCAACCCATACAGGAAATTAAACTGTAAAACAATTATTTACACAATACATTTTTTTCAATTATATAACTAATAGTATTTAACAACTAATTATAAACTATAAAAAATTAATTTACTCCCCACGCTTTACCCCTTTAAAACCACAACTGACAGACCCAAAAACAAATTAAACAATTACCCTAATTAATAATCAAGTAATTAAAAATAATTATCATCTAATTATTAATTAATTAAAAATAAATTACCCCTAATAATCCCAAAACTAAAATTAACTACACAATTTCCATATTTAATTGTCAATTGATTAATTAATATTAATTTACAACTAATTATTAATTAATTAAAAATAAATGACCTCCCACCCTTAATGCAAATAAACTCCAAAACGCGCAACCTAGAATGAATTACACAATTACCATAGTTTATTAATTAACAATTATTTAATAATTTAAAATTAATTACTTCCCAACTTATACCCCTATAAACCCCACAACCCACACATAAAATGTACCCCAAAAATGAAAACACAATTAACATTATAAAATCTCAAATAAACAATAATAAATAAAAAATATTTATCAATTTATTATAAATAAATTACATACCACCCTATTCCCCTATAAACCCACAAGCCGCTACAGAACTAAAAAATGCAAAATGTATTTAAAATAAAAATAATAACTACTAAACATTTAACACATATATTAAAAACCATAAAAAATACATCATATACATTTAAAATATATACTAAACTGCAGAACACTAATTAAAATACTGATATTTTAAACTGTCATGTATTCCTATAGGTTCTGAATCGATCCCCCTATTCCTGACCCTATTCTGGTTAAACTAACTATCAAGTTAACTAACAGTCAGCCCATGAGGCAAGAAAAGCCCCCATGATGCAGATACCGTTATCTGACGCAGTCACACTACGGCACAGGAACGTGTTATCTGATTAGGTCATAACGCTTGAGATCTAATTAGACAAGCGACATTCCTCCAGCCCCTGATAAGGCATACGACGTTCTCATAACAAATCAAACCTATGACAACCTGGAAAATCCGTGCGGCCATTGTTTTGATTTCACAGAGAACTTCAGTAAAAGAATGTGCTAACGAGCAAGTCGTATGACATCTTTATTGACGTATCTATGTCCATCCTTACGTCAATCTCGGCACCTTTAAGGTATAAATATTGCCGATCTTGCTCTATGCAAACACACGCGTGGTGACGAGACGGAGCAGCCATACTTGCCGAAGCCCAGAAGCAGAGCAGACCCCGCTGGCAGCAGCCCCGCCTTCCTGACGCGCTGAGAGACGCGCTGCTATCTCCTGCCGAGAGACCCAGCACCGGCGCTTTCGGGCAGCCCTCGCAGGCAGCCTGGAATATCGAGAGCAGAGAAAGAGATACCATTCCTCATTCATCCTAACTTCCAGGTACAGAACTGAATAACCCCTCACAGAGAATTCTTTAGTTATTCACTTGGCAAAAACAAACTTAACTTAAACTGTAACTTTCTATTCCCGCCCACGCATTAGACTTAGGTCAGGTACACGGGGTAGGCGTATTTAGAAACACCAGTTGAGTACGTTTAGTCAAATGTATATGTGTATGTAAATATATTTTAATCATTTTAAACATCATATGGCTCAGAAACCATATCAATGTTTTTACAGTATTATTTTATACTATTGCTTTTAATGTATGCACTTTACTTAACTATAAGTATTGCAATAATATCGATCCATTTCTCTTGTACGAGAAAAGAGACTGATCAATAAATAACACCTTTTTATTGAACACGCCCGTCTCTTCCTTTTCTCTACAATCTGATGAGACTAAGAATGCACGTACTGACTGAGTAAAATAATTGCCTTGTGCTCACACGACTCTGGAGATACACGTAAGACATTTAGAGTAACTCAGTCGTGCTTTCTCACTCAGACCCCTTTTCCCAAATACTCCAAAGACGTCTGGAGTGGGTGAAAGGTAATATCCTCCAAAACCTCGCAGGAGGGAACTCCTATGTAAGGTTCTTGGTTTAGTCAACGTTGAAGGATACACTGTTCCAAAATATTGTGCATCTAACCTTTGTTCCATAAGAAACCTGATCTGCAAACAAACAAAATAACCTTATTGACAGTAAAATGTCTGACAATGAGGATGAAAGAGAGGCAGTTAGATTAGCAGCTGAAATAGCAGCAGCTGATACTGCAGCACTAGATGCGGACGGGGATATAATACTCATCCCGGTCGCCAAAAGGAAATCTATAACCTTAAAACTTATAGAAAATGGACTGACACCTAGAGGTGGCACAGTCATATTCGTAATTGAGGCACACGAATATCGGCAGACAGAGGTATACTATACATGGATACATTTTCCAGCAGCAAATGCTGTAACAAAGTACTTCCACTATTACAAAATAGAGGTTCCACCCGACATTTACACTCCTTTCGAGGAGGTGGAAGTACCACTCAAATTCCAAGAGCATTTGCTCTTATTTGATGGCGCCCTAATACATAATAATCACATCACCAGGCTCGGTCCTTTAGGTAGACCAGGAGCAACGTGGCCGGTCTTAGCCGGATACACACCACACCCAGACATCGAAGGGATGTCTACTGGAGAGCTGTTAATACAGCTAAAACAATTACTAAAAATTCATAGACAATTAGTCCAGTATGTAATGCGGACTTCAACAATTCAGCCAGCGATTAAACTTCCACAGCTGACCCCCTCACCAGGGGAACACAAATAAAATCACACCACAGAACATCCAATCCTGCCTAGGTAAAGTTCCGGCTAAACGAGAACAAATACCATTCTGGTTGGCACAGAAAATCACCCAAATAGAGGCGGTGTTTCCTGACACCACCCCGCTAGAAAAACACAGGATTCTGACTATATGTCTCCCAATGGGAATCGCACCACACATAGAGGACTGTGACACTTGGGGTACAGTCTTTGCTTCAATCTACACAAAAACGCACGGTGTTCCATCCATTTCGGTAATACCAGATGTGCTAAAACAAATTCAAGATGAATACGGTCCAGAACCAGCTTTAACTCTTGGTATGAAATTACTGAAAGACTTCAAGCAGGTCTCGGCTATATTATTAGCCAATATAAAAGGTGAAGCAGCAAACGTGGCGATCCGCCAGAGGTTAAAAGAGACAGATATAGCAGACCAACCAGCTGAAATTGCCAGAATCATAGAAAAATCCTATGAAGAACTAGGTAGAGATAGTTTAGGTGGAATACCAGTAAAACCGCAACTGACTGAAAGTCCAGAAAAAATATTTTTTAATAATAATTCACCAAAAAAGAACTGGGATGGAAACAAACAATCCAATCCAAAAG
The DNA here is from genome assembly GCF_964261635.1 of Lissotriton helveticus. Classification (NCBI taxonomy): domain Eukaryota; kingdom Metazoa; phylum Chordata; class Amphibia; order Caudata; family Salamandridae; genus Lissotriton; species Lissotriton helveticus. Next base: position 335,165,856 of record NC_136057.1, on the reverse strand, counting down.
AAAAGAAATTCCAGTCCCGAGGAAGGTCTCCTAGGCGAAGGGAGAAATCTCCGAACCAGAGACACAGGTCACCCCAGAGTGACCCCTCTGGGAAAAGATATAACCTTAGAAATAGGGATAATATTAAAAAACCTGATAGATATCAAGACATTGATACACGTCCCTCTCAATCTTTTCAGACTTCCTCGCAGAAATCGGAAAGAAGAGGACGATCAGAACAAAGAGAAGAGCACGCCAAGTCCAAAGACAAGGAACCTGCTCAACAAAAAAAGAAATTACAATTTCCAAAAAAGAAGGTAGCCAGTATCAAGGTAGTTAACAATGCCGAGAATACTGAGGACACAACTGAAAAATGGAGAGTGGGCTCAGACAATGCTAGACAGCGCAGCAGAAGTGAGCATAGCTCGCAAAGTCCTTATGAATCATCTGGAGACAGTGGACACGAATGAATATCTTCAAGTGGAAACTGCAGACACCAGAGTTAGCAAACCCCACAAGATATACGAGATAACATTACGTATAGAGGGAGATAAGACTAGGAAAATAAGGGGACTATTTTGGGATAACCTCTCCAAGGGTTATGACATCCTTCTAGCTGAAAAAGACTGGCCACCAGAGTTTGTCAGGGAGTGCCCTCATGGCGAAGAAGTAATTATGCCTGCCTTCTCGAATCAAATCCGGATTCATAAAAAATACACACTTGCTAGAAAGTGGGCAGTGGCCTTAGCACCTGCTTTATATAAAAATCATGTAGGATGGGATGAGGATTCTCCTCCTCACAAAATCCAGTTAAAATCACAACCTACTGCACAAAGGCAGTACCCAATTAAGCAAGAAGCTAAAAAACAGGTAAATGAAATACTAGATCAGCTAGAATACCAGGGGGTGATTGAAACTTGCACCTCACAAATGAACAATCCTTTGTTTCCGGTCTCCAAACCAGACAATTCATATCGTCTAGTTTTGGATTACCGACACCTTAACACATGTTGCAAAACATTTGCAGTGCAAAACTCACACAGTGCTGCACTAATGAATAACATAGTGCGCAAAAAATACAAAACAACCTTGGACATCTCCAATGGATTCTTTTGTCAAAACATAGCACCAGAGAGCAGATATTTAACTGCATTCTCAGTAAATGGCACTCAAAAGCAATATTGTCGGTTAGCCCAGGGGTACAAGAACAGCCCGGGGGTATTCTCAGCGAGAGTAACAGAATTACTACAACTATATGATGATGAAGCATTATCTTATGTCGATGACATTTACTTAACAGATGATGACTTGAAGACTCACTTGAAAAGAGTGAACACCATAATACTTGGGTTCGCAGCAGAGGGTTACAAATTCAACTTTAAAAAATCCAGAATTGCCCATCTGACAGTCCTGTTCTTAGGATATGAATTATCAAGTATAGCCTGGTTGACAATTTTTTAAGAACTAAAAGAATTAAAAAATCTAGAATGAAAAGACATATCCTCTGCCAATCGACATTCTGCCTCTACGACATTACGCCTGTGTAATCTATACAGACGGACATGCTCAACCCTCCGTTTGGGGAGAACAAGCATACAACCCCACATGTGAGATTACAAAAGAAGTGTGGCGCGGAGGTAAACTAAAACCTCTATTAACAAAAACACACTCAGTAGAAACTAATTCAGAACAACAAACTGAAATAATAGCATTGAAATTGGCGCTAGATAATGCGGATCACGAATTCCCGACACTTATAGTGTCAGATTCATATTACTGCGTCAAATCATATAACAAGGATTTGCAGACATGGATTCAGAACGGTTACAAAGATGACACAGATGCACCAATAAAGCAGAAATTGCTCTGGGAACAAATAGCTCTTTTACAAAAAGAACTACCAAGGACTCACGTGACACACTCACTGAGTCATCAGCGTGATGGCGTTCACGTTGTAGGGAATTCATTGGCTGAAACAGCCACAGCGGCAGCCACAAAATCGGCTCCCGTAGTTCGAAAAAAGCGTACATTAAAAAACATTGACGGTGAAACAGTGCTGGCAGTGAAAACGTCATCAAGAGGCGACTGCTCAGCGTTACCGATCAACTATCCACTCAATTATACATACATAATCGATGCAAACTCCGTCCCTTTTGCTCGAATCCCTGGAGTGGGGGATAGAGTGATTCCAAACATGGACAGCAGAAGCTTGTTAATCGCAGACGCACATATGGGCGAGGGTCTTAGACACCTTAAACTGAAAGATTCTCTGGAAGAATTACAATCACGGTACTGGTGGCCAGGCATGAGCCTGCATCACACCATGTTTGTAAAAAACTGCCCAAACTGCAACAGAGATCGCAGTGGGGAGACAAACAGTTTAATACCTCGTCGTATCAAGGCAGATAATATGACCAATAAAAAGCAGGGCTTGCGATTAACATATACAGGCTAGTTTCCACTTATAATGTCGATCCTCAGCACTCGGCTGACGTCCGGACTGTTATACAAAGATTTGCGAGTCTAAATGGCATATACGCTAAGAGCATGCTACGTTCGACCATTGTTTTCACTCAAGCCCTCCGGCCGGGGGGGAAACATGGCCAAATGAGCACAGCCCAGCGGGAATCTTCTCACTTCCTTCCTGAGGGTACGGGATGGTGTAAAGAAAAAACCAAGGCAGAAAGCAATCTATAATGGAAAGGATATTAGGTTCGGGAGCTGGGTGGGTCAAACATCTAATAAGTGTCCAACGTAGTCTAAATAACTTGCCAAGAAATTCTCTGAAGGGATTCAGTCCGTACGAATTATTATTTGGAACTAGAATGATTATCTCTGACCTCGACAGTCAGACTTCAGTGGTTAAAGAAAAAAGCTTTGATGTCAAAGACCGTTTGGCTATTTTGCAGGACTTAAACAAAACAAGAAAAGACCTGAGCAACATACAGTTGAAACAACAGCCAACAACCACTGAAGAATCACCACCTGTCCCAGCAAGACCTGTCTGGATTCCAAAAGTCGGGGATCTAGTCAGGGAGAAGATCGCGGTAAAGAAGGAATTTGGGCCTTCTTACAGAAAAGCAGTTCCTGTCTTGTCTGTCAACGGGACAAGATCAGTTGTACTACCGCCACTTGCTGGTAAAAAGGAGAACCGAGTTGTATCCATCGACCTGGTAAAACCACAACATGTGGCCGATAACAAACAGTAGGCCAAGTGGACTCCCAATAAGTAGCAGAACACCAAGGTTTGCTACCAGTACAGAGGTCCTAACAAAGAGGCTCATCACATTCGAAACGCCTACAGAAGAACAACAAGGACTATGCAACAATGCAATAGAACTCAGACCTCTGAAAACCCAAATAAAAACATTTAGCAGAGACACACCAATCTATAATGAAGTACCAGGTGACAATTCAAGAAACAAAAATCCTGAAGCAATTGGAACAATTGACAGAACTGCATCCGGCTACTTCATCAACTTCGATGATTCCTCTGAAAGCCTCAGTGAATCAAAGACACAGCCATCATCAAAATCCTTTAAAGACAAAGCTAAGGAACTTTTGAACCAACTGAAAGAAACATATCTGATTTCTCCATGGATTGAATTTTGGGTGGGTTTTGGTGCATTTATCCTCATACTTTGGCTCATCATGGTATTAACTTTGGGACGCTTCATTGAGGGAAAATATGCTAAAATGGACACAGCAAGTCAGAACATCAACTTGGTCCTCAAACCACACACATCTTCACACGTCGAGAAAAGAGAACTTTCTTCAGCCAACTTCACAGCCAATCCTATACCTGGTGGGGTAGCCTGGGACAACACTGACTATGAAATTTATGGTCCGGTCGAGATCCTGAAATATCCACACCAAATCAAGATCTCCTTGAGTGACTTTGCAAAACCAAACTCATTTGCTGATGATTGGGACTTCGAAAGCATTAATAACATGATGTCTGACTTAGTAATGTCTGCTAAATTTACAAAACATGATTATTTGCAAGGTTCTACAAATTATGTTAGTATGTATTGCTATAACCACTATGGTAACCATTTTTTACATAAATCTGCACAACCTAGAAATGTTTTAAATTATAATCAATGGGAACATTGTGCAACACCTCCAAAAGGGAGCTCAAGAACCGTTTACGACAAATATTCATATTTTTCAGGTTTTAACACAAGTAATGCTGAAACATTCTATTTTAAATTGTCAAACAAGACAGGGATGAAAACCATGATAACCAACACAAAGTTGATATATTCAGATTCATTCTTCGAAGAAATGAATACTTTTGGATTTGATTATTGGGACAAAAATGTTGATTTGAAAAGTGTTTGGGGTACAAAAGAATGGCAAGTACAGGGTTTAGAAGCTTTGTTTAGAGCTTGCATGATCCCAGAACAAATGATATTTTTAAATGACACTGTTCAACAAACCACCTGTCTTGGCCTAGCCAAAATCAAAGATTTAAATAAACCGTCTATTCCAAAGCCAACAATGTTTAGCAATAGCTCTGATACGGATGAAGAGATAGACGTAAACCATATATTAAACCAAAACAGAACACATCCTGATTGGAAACAATGGTTAATCTGGCCCACAGATACAAATAACTGTCAAGACAGATTCCTGAATAAAACACAGGGGTTCAAAATGACCAGGCCAGACCCTAGATATCCCCAAAGACATCACCCAGGGATAATAACAACCTACAGTGTGGGCAAATTATGCCTTCAGTGGCTACAAACTTCCACACTGCCTGAAATTAAGCAACACCTAACTTTACTTACTGATGGTGCTGACTTGCGTGATTTCATAATGGGACCACGCAAACAGCGTCAAAAGCGTTTCATAGCAGCCTCTGTATATGCAGCATTCAATGAGGCCTGGAAGGTTAATCAAATTGAAACAGCAGAGAGAATACGGGAAATTGACCGTATTAATTTGGAAAAATCACTTTCTGTAGTGGACAATGGGTTAATGACTCTGTCCTCCAGAATTTTTTCATTGGACAGCATTGTGTCTTCAGCAATCGATATATTATCGCAAGACTTACTGTTATTACAACATGGTCAGTCACAATTGCGTTCTATTGTACAGCTTGGCTGGACGTTACAAAATCTGCGTTCAGGCTATGTGCCTTGGCGTTTAATCAACACAACGTCACTATTCCAAATCTTTAACCTTACTGATAGACAAATCGGTATGGTGCAAAAGGGTGCTGATTATACAATCTTGAGCATTGAAAAACTAGAAAGATTACCAATGACAATGTCAGAACGACCTGTCAGTAAATGGATAATCCACGGAATCATAAATATTCCAATCTCAACCTTCAGGTTTCAATACTGCCAAAAATATATACAGGCTGGCATGTACGAGAAATTGGGGAAGGGGTACCTTAAAACAACTTGGAACCTGCCCTATTCACATGCATGTGTCAGTAATAAAGGACAGAAAGTGTTTCTTAGTGGCAACAATTGTGCCATGTCACTAAGCGGCACGCTTCTGTGTAACGGAATTAGTTTGCATGGAGCCTGTGAAGGGAATTCATACAACCTTTCATGTCACCAGCAAGGCGCACCTGCAACTGAAATAGAACCATTCTTTCAAAGACTCTATAATGGGAGTTACATTCTTATTGTAGACCGCAAATGTTGTAGTCTTATGCCCGGGACTCCTTATCTAGTCACTACGACTGCGAAGGTCAAGTGCTGTGGACGTTCTTTGTTCCCCAGCTCCTTTCCAGACAGGGAGGCAAGGGCATGGCCCAGTTTGAATATTACTTCTATTCGAATAGATACTTTAAGCAGAATGAAAACAGTGCTTCTTCAGACGCCTACAAGGCTCACGTCATCAAAAGAAACGTATGTTCTACAAGTCGCAAGGACGACTGCAGAGATATATACATTATTATCGACTAATTCCCCCGTACATTTCGCGGAAATCCTGAGCGAAATCTTAAATATTTCTGATACCACTGGGGTCTCAAAGGTATTTAAGACAGTATTTTCGATGGCATTAACACCATTCAAAGCCATACTGGGTATTTTTCCAGATTTCGTCCATTCGATTTTTGGCGGACTTCCCCTGATCCTGGGACTAATTGCAGGAATCCTATTCTTAGTCCTTATTTTTCGTTATGGCAACCCATGTCACAGATCAAACTCTCGCGACAATGGAAGAAACAATCCTAGCCATTGGATACCGGGACCGGATATCAAAAATCCTGGGACTCTCCCGGCTTAGAGACCTGAACATGACTTGGTTTCTATCATTTCGACCAATGTGGCAAAGGTGTGTTTTACCTGTATTAAGGTGTCTGCTATGCGGAGAAGAATGTGTGTTAGACACCTGTCTGACGCTACAATCGGATGCGCCAGTGGATGCAGATACATTGTTGGTTCCTACCAAGGTTCACGCTTTGTGCTGCCCTCAAAGGCTGCCAATCCTGATGACGGCATTCGTGGAAGCTTCACCACTACGATTGAAGAGTAGTGAAGTACAAGATGAAAGCAGCATCGATCAGGTACGACCTTCTGTCAGCAATGCGAATCAGAATGTCAATGGAGGCAATCATGCGCACGAATGCATGGTTACACCTATTTCCGACTTAGTGGAACTTTCCCATGAAGCTGTTGACCGTTTTTTCGAAAGCCTTAATGATATGATGTTCTCTCCAGAACAGAAATAGAGACTTTTGAGCAAGCTCGCACACGGCGTTCCCTGAATTCGGCCTTCAACTTTAAAAATAAAGTCACATGAACAATTTTTCCCACCAGTTCACGGACAACAATTTTTTAGCAGCCCCAAATTATTTTTTACAACATTTTCGGGACACTTATCTTCTGCTTAAAGTAAGAAACTATTCCTAGAGAACTAAGATTTCTATTTTTAGATACTTTATAAACTTTAGTTGCCCGCTGGTATGTTCACAAATATTTTATTATGTGATGAAATGGTCTCGAACTTTCTTTCTGTATAGCCATATTAAGAGCCATTTCATGTGTATTTCTCATATACCAAATGAGCAATAATGTCTACAAATGCGTGTTTACTTTAGCGTTTAATTCATAGCTTAAGTGCATACAATATATATGACTGCAATTTTTCAGTATATTTGAAAATTTCAAAATGCATTTATGTATTTTGGGGTGGTGAGGTATACACTATACTCTATAGTATGTTGTACTATGTTATACTATGCATAGATTAGTAAATATGACCATAGTTAGCGTGGAGTGGGTGTCATGTATTCCTATAGGTTCTGAATCGATCCCCCTATTCCTGACCCTATTCTGGTTAAACTAACTATCAAGTTAACTAACAGTCAGCCCATGAGGCAAGAAAAGCCCCCATGATGCAGATACCGTTATCTGACGCAGTCACACTACGGCACAGGAACGTGTTATCTGATTAGGTCATAACGCTTGAGATCTAATTAGACAAGCGACATTCCTCCAGTCCCTGATAAGGCATACGACGTTCTCATAACAAATCAAACCTATGACAACCTGGAAAATCCGTGCGGCCATTGTTTTGATTTCACAGAGAACTTCAGTAAAAGAATGTGCTAACGAGCAAGTCGTATGACATCTTTATTGACGTATCTATGTCCATCCTTACGTCAATCTCGGCACCTTTAAGGTATATATATTGCCGATCTTGCCCTATGCAAACACACGCGTGGTGACGAGATGGAGCAGCCATACTTGCCGAAGCCCAGAAGCAGAGCAGACCCCGCTGGCAGCAGCCCGGCCTTCCTGACGCGCTGAGAGACGCGCTGCTATCTCCTGCCGAGAGACCCAGCACCGGCGCTTTCGGGCAGCCCTCGCAGGCAGCCTGGAATATCGAGAGCAGAGAAAGAGATACCATTCCTCATTCATCCTAACTTCCAGGTACAGAACTGAATAACCCCTCACAGAGAATTCTTTAGTTATTCACTTGGCAAAAACAAACTTAACTTAAACTGTAACTTTCTATTCCCGCCCACGCATTAGACTTAGGTCAGGTACACGGGGTAGGCGTATTTAGAAACACCAGTTGAGTACGTTTAGTCAAATGTATATGTGTATGTAAATATATTTTAATCATTTTAAACATCATATGGCTCAGAAACCATATCAATGTTTTTACAGTATTATTTTATACTATTGCTTTTAATGTATGCACTTTACTTAACTATAAGTATTGCAATAATATCGATCCATTTCTCTTGTACGAGAAAAGAGACTGATCAATAAATAACACCTTTTTATTGAACACGCCCATCTCTTCCTTTTCTCTACAATCTGATGAGACTAAGAATGCACGTACTGACTGAGTAAAATAATTGCCTTGTGCTCACACGACTCTGGAGATACACTCTTGATTAGGGGAGAGCAAAGTTGTCATGTTCTATGGTTGTCAGAAACTAAATCCCTTCTTGTCTAATCAGGGGAGTTAATTCTTTCCTGAACATTCGAGAAAGTTTCTAGCGAACTCTGAGCTACGCTGGCAAACCCAAAACTTAAGTCTAGTATCGACAGTAGTAGACCTAGTTAACGTCTGGCCTAGGCCTTTACTGCTGTAGGTATTATTCCAATGCGCAGAGCCTATTGGGAAGATAGGAACTACACTACAAAACAACTATATTTTTGCAAACAACATTAATGACTTCTATCATTTTAAATATTTCTTACCTCAAAGTCGATATTCTTGACAATGATATTCTTGCTGTCGATATTTCTGTGTCACAATATTTAAAACTCGATATTAGAGTAACCTGAAATTTCCAAATAGATATTTCGACTGAATATCACTCGGGGTCCTGTCACTGAGAAAGCTTTCTGCACTCCTGGGGAGACATGCTAACGACTTCCAGGAAAGGATAAATGAGGGCCTGTCCCTGAAGGAGGTTTCATCTCTCCCCTTCAGGAAGCCACATGGGTGTTGGCCCAAAATGAGAGCTTGAAAGGAGAAGCTTCCTATGAAGGACAAATAGGTAACACTTGGGAGAGGGGCTGCTCCATTGCTAAGGTAGACATGCTGGCCCAAGGGAAAGGAGAGAGGAAACCAGTTGCCAAACTGGTTTCTCAGTTGTGTAAAGCCCCATTGGTGGCCACACCTGTGGGTAAGGCTAGGGAGTGTCACACCATAGGAGAGGGGTCCTGCCATATGGCATGCCCAGATGCCACACTTCGCAGAAAGTGGTCATCAGGTGATAGGGAACCTGGTAGCCCTTTGGCTGCAAATCACATTTTGCCCTGTGGGCATTTTCTGAACAAAAGTTCACCCTTGGCACCCCAAACTCAAATCTCGACTGGATTGGAAAAAGGACTGACAAAAGACTGCCATGCTTCACCAAGGACCTGCCAAAGAGAGGCTTCGCTATCATGGACTGCACCTGCTGGCTAGCAATGGAGAAAGACAGTTTTTTGCCGTGTCCTTCTCAAGGAGAAGCCTTCTCCAGAGCCGAGACCAAGCCAAGAGAGTCTAAGGGCCCAATGACTGTCCTGCTGTTCGCAGCACAGGAACACAACATCTGAAGTAGCCTGCTGGGGCAAGTTGGTAGCCCAAAGTCTTCTACCTGCTGCCAACCTCCGCTTTGCAGCACCAGGGACCAGGACCCGATGCACAAAGTTGCATCTGAGTTCTCTGCACCTCGGTGTGTTTCGGAGTTAGTCCAGGACCTCCTGAGGATGGGTTATCGATCCAAGAAAGATTGGCCTGTGACTGTGATATGGGGCAACTGGTATTAGAGTGATGACTGGACTTCTGTCAGCACAATAGAACTTTTAAGGACATTGACCCTGTGACCACGATCCTCTCACCCTCTGCGTGGACCAAGGAGTAGGCGCAGCAAAACCCCATCAACTGCATTGCATCAACGTTATATTCACAGAGAGCCCTTCTATTTAAAGAAGGGTTTTTTACTTTCCACTCTGATGTTTGGTGGGAAAATGGTGAGTTTTCCTTAGACAACCCTCACCCACCATGGTTTCCCCTTGGTGGCATGCTCCATCATCGGGTTCTACCCGTTCCACTGCTGAATTTATAGTTGGTGAACCATGTTTGGATGAAGTTTAAAGGTGCGAGTGGGGGAAAAGGAGAATTTAAAAATACCTTGTTACTAGGAATAGTTTCTTTACTAGTAGCTCTACCCGGTATGGTTAAAATATTGGTAAATGTGGGAACCTTAAGGGGGCAACATGCCTTGGTTCCACTGGTCAACATGTTTCTAGCCCTACCCCAAGGCTATTCTTCAGGACCAAGATTGAATGCTCCTTGGTACCACTCTTATATCTCCTCTTAGAAGAAGGGTTCGCACCTGCCCGTGTCACCTACAGGGCCATGGGCAGACGCAAAACCTTAAGCGACGGAGCAGGCTTGAGGCAAGTGTTGCTGCAGGTGTCACTTCTTCCTGTATGGTCTCATGTTGCAATTGAGAGGCAACTAATAGTTTAAACAGATTTATCATGAAACCAACACCAATTGGTGCTGTATATATTTATTATATCCATTATATTTTCACAATTTTGTTTCTTGTAACTAAGAGCCAAGGGGAAACCCTGGTGGGTGAGGCTTGTCTGAGGAAAACTTACTGTTTCCCCAACAAACATCAGAGTGGAAAGAAAAAACCTTTCTTCCAACGGAAGGGCTCTCTGTGGTTATAATGTGTTCACTTGGAGGAGGATTGTTTGTGGGTTTCTAAACCCTTTTTGCAATTCGGTAACCTGTTACCATATCACAAAAAAGGGATTAAGTAAATTTAAAAAAACATTTTCCTGTCACAGACCCTGTGATATTGCAAATTACTGGTTTCATGACTGCAAAATTGCTTTTTACATCCGACTCTTAGGGCCAGATGTATCAACATTGCATTTTGCGAGTCTAGAATAGCGAATTTTACCGATTCGCTATTATGGACTCACAAAATGCAATGTATGTAGGTTATGCAAAATAAATTGCAATTCCTACCCATTCCTTATTTGTGACTCGCAAATTGCTCGTCACAAATAAGGAATGGCTTCCCATTCATTTCTAAGGGCCTGGAGGCCCATAGGAATTAATGGGAATTGTCTGTGCAATTTGCGAGTACTCAATAGGTACTCGCAAATTGCGCATGCAATTTCGAGAGTGCAAGGGTGCCAAATGGATACCCTGTTGCACCCCTGAAATATACATGTGTGCACATGTGGCGCAAATACATGCCCTATGGGCATGTATGTACGCCATATAGCACCTAGAAAAATGCAAAAAAGTTAAATTTTCTTTGAATTCGCATATTACCACCAACTTGAAGTTGGTGGTAATTTGCGCTTCCTTAAAGGCAGGTCGCAAATTTGTTTTTGCTTCCTGCATTTCATTTAAGGAATCGCAAATTGTGATTCCTCAAATGCATTCTCAAAATAGGGAATCACAATTTTTGTGATTCCCTATTTTGAGAATGCCTTTTGAGATGATACATTCCAAATGGCTTTTTCCCGTTCGCAAACAGGCCTTGTGAACGGGAAAAACGCTTGATACATCTGGGTCATAGTTTCTTTTCGAATTTTCGATTGTCTCTTTTGAACTTCTACAATGGCCACCAAATCAACCCGCTGCAACAATTCCAGAGGTCCTCTACTATGGCCCCTCCAAGTAGTGGGTGTTTTTCCAGTCATAGCCCTTGTTTGCTCTTTTGTGGACCCAGTACCGGAGTCTAAACTTCATTCATTCTCTCCTCCCATCTCTCTTTGGAGCTTAAATATTAGTTTACATCCTAACAATCTCTGTTTACCAAATGAGGCCGTGTCACTCTGCTTGTTCTAACGGTGACCAAAATACATCTCTGGGCTTTGAGTATTCACCATTTGTGATTTGGTGAGAGAATCCAGGGATGCTGGGAGTATTGAGAGGTTTTGAATATTAGAGTAGGCCAAGGTATATGAGGGACTGATGGTATTTACTTCCATTTATAAACGCTTTGATTTTGGGACCATTTCTCCCATTTCATCTCTTTCTACTGACTCCTTACTTTTTTCTTCTGTAAGGTGTGCAAGATCCTGCTGCACTCGTCGAGCAGCAACGTCTAATTGAATGGTTGCCACTAGGTCTACTGGGTCTGAAGAACTCGTCAGCCGACTATTATCTACCCTTAGATGCTGGGAATGTTCAATAGAGCTATGAACCGGACTTTTGCTTGTAATGACCTCTTTACAAGGAATCTCTGATTGAAGCCTCAATAACAATCATCTCAGAGGTTCTTCTTCATAATCGAATATATCAACTCTCTGGGATAACTCTCAGGGGCTTAGGATAAGCATCTTTAACACCTGTGTGGTTTAGGATCCAATTCCAAGTGAAACTCCTCGAATGACAAAGTGGGAGCTCGATGAGCGACAAAGTCCCTGTCTGCAATCAGGGAGCCTCTCCAAGCCAGTCAAAACAAAGGGGCTCATAATGATGGCGAGTGGACATCATAACGGTAATGGGACCGACCGCCAGACGTGCGGTGGTCCCACCAGCCCAATTAGGATGCCCCCACTAGCCCTTTTACCATTGAGGACGGTGCTGCTGGCTGCAGCACCGTCCGCAATGGTGAAAGGGCATGCACAGCATTTCCCTGCACCACGTGGCAGGCACCACGTAGTGCCTCCCACTTGGTGCAGTGAACTGCAGGGGGGTTTCATGAGTACCCCCCAAGTGCACTCCCCCACCCCTTGACTCGTGTGCGGAGCAAGTTTGTGTCAGGCAAATACTTACCCCAAGGCCATATGTGGCCCTAGGGTAAATAGAAAATCACTGCTTCAAGGATAGAGGTGGCCCTCCCAAACACAGGAACCAGAACAACTCACTAAATGGGCATGTTTAGGGTTTAATTTTCAGTAGGTGGTAAAGATGAACAGTAACTGTCAAGGCTTACACTTGAAGGATGGTTTGAGGTAAGCAGTGTGTGTTGCCTGAACTAGACTTATATTTTTTGGAAAGAGACGAGTTATTATAATTAATTTAATATACTCCCTAACTTTAACATGGTCAACATTTCTTCACTGCATGTATCAAATTTAGACTTACCTACACTGATCAGGGCATATAAAAATGGGACTAAATCCCACGTACTAATCAAGTGCAGCGTCAGCATGGAAGCATTTCTTGTGACACAGTTTGCTGCATAGCTCAGTCTTTCTATCTCATTTAGCGACAAGGGAGATTCACACTGGGACCACACTGCTGTAAAGTAGTATCACTGCTCATGTTGTAAATCAGGAGGAAAGGGCAGCAGCAGTGAGGGACAGCATTCAGCACTGCCTGTTCAGGGAAACAGAATAATTATTCTCCAATATGCACACTGGCACAGAAGAACAAGTTACTTACCTTTGGTAATACCTTATTTAGTAGAAACTCTACATAGATTCCTTACCTTAGAATAGGTACCAAACCGAAGTCACTCCGGGGGTGGATCTGAGAACTGTAACTTTAAAAAGTCCTGCAGAACCAAAGGGATAAAATGCCCGTCTCCCTAAACATGATTTTCTAAACAGTAACGTTTCGCAAATGTGTGCCATGATGACCATGTAGCTGCTTGACTGATGCCTAGAACTGGGACTCCTCGAGCTAGTATAATGTTTGCAGCTTTAGCTCTGTTGGAATGAGGGCTCAATCCCTCCAGGAGTAGTTTCTTTACCATTGCATTGCATAATTTGATACAGATAGCAATCCATCTGGAGATGGTTCTTGTATGAACTATTTCCTTACTTCGCACCTACAAATCCAACAAAGAATTGATAGCTCACCCAAAAGTCTATTGTGCATTCGATGTAGAATGACAATGCTCTTTTTGGATCCAAGCAGTGGAGTCTCTCCACTTCCATGGTAGGATAAGGTGGAACAAAGAAAGTACGCAGTGTGATTTTCTGTTGGATATCAAAAGATGTGTCCACCTTTGCCAAGAAGGAGGCATTGGTCCCAAGGACTAGGTTATCCATTAAAAAGGTTGTGCATGGGGGTGAACAGACAGTGTTTGCAATTCGCTAACCCTCCTGTCAGATGTAACAGCCACAAGGAAGACAGTTTTGATGGTAAGTAGTCCCATAAGGTGTGAAGAGATGGGGTGTATTAGCAGGTGTGGTTGTGCAGCCTCACCGTGTAGCACACTTACCAATCCCTTTAGGACCAGTTGGTTTAATTTGTTAAACCCTCTAGCTCAACTCTGGGTAGCTGTGTGTCTAAGCAGAAAGGCTTACACAAAGGAACAAGTTTTTTTTAAAACATCATTTTATTGGTTTAAGTTTTACATAATGTATAGCAATATTGCATTATTGTGATCAATGGTACAATGTTACATCATTTGAAGATGTGCGTATTAACAGTGTCTTTAGGATCTTACATTTGACATGTCCTATGCGTCATCTTGGCGTCATTTGTCGTGCATCCGCATTACAAATCTACCATTGACAGTATTCTTACATATGTACATTTCCTAGAATTTCAAATGAAAGGGAAGCAGAGCGAAAAGAAATAGTTCCGTAACTTTTCATAACTACCCACCTACTCAACTGGCTCACCTGCACATCTTGTAACTTGGGCCGGGATTATACATTTCATACTCTGGATTAACATGTATAGGTTATTTTGTTTTCAAGACAACGTTTATATTTGATGGCTTAAGAAGCGGCGTAGTTCTGTGTGGAATAACCAGCCTACTGTTCGGCGGAGTGGAGAGTGGTGACATGTTTTGAGTATTGGAAGGTGCAAAAGGGTCAGTGGCCTTTAATGATTCTAGCATCTGGTCCCATTCCTAGGAAATGGCTGTTTTACGTACCCTCTCGGAGTTCCTCTCTTCTGATGATATCACTCTCTGCTCCACCCTGGAGGACTATCTCTTTTTGCCTAGTGACTAGTGTAGGGGGAAAGCTGTTTTCCATCTCATTGTGATGGCGCATTTTGCTATGAGGATAGCCAAATCCGCAAAGAGATACTGTACTCTCTGTGTTTTCGGGCAGCGGCGTAATCCTGGTTGACAGCACCCTGTTGTGTCCCAATCAGAGGTGCCCGTCGTATCTCTCACCATTTGCCCAATTATGCACCAAAATCCCCTCAAGAGTGGGCATGGCCATAACATTTGTAGTATATCCGCGTCTGGCATGTGGCACCTGGGGCAGCAGACATGTGCGTCAGGGTATATACAATTAAGGTGGTGTGGGGTGAGGTATGCCCTGTGTACGATCATGTACTGTATGAGTTTGAATTTAGTGTTACAGGACACCTTTTTGGGAAATTCCAGGAAAGAGGAACCATTCTTTATCGGTTAGGTCTCTACCGAGATCCCTCGTCCATTTTGCGGGCAGGGGCTTGAGGGAAGCACCTGCGTAAGCCCTGGCACCCTTGTATAACCATCTGATTAGGTGACATCCCTCTCCCATCAGGTATATTGTGTATATTAATCCATGTATAAAGGGTTTGCTCCCGTTTGGAGACCAGTACTTTTTAATGTAGCGTGTGATGGTAGCGTGTAGTATAAACAGGGAATGGGGAACTCCCTGATTGTTAGACCTGGCACCATTGGCGTGGGTCTCCCTTCCATTTTTTGGCCTCAACTTCCTGTGTTTTGCTGTGTGTTGGACACCATTTTTGCTGGTCTAGATGCTTTGGGCACTTTGCCACTGCTGTTCAGTGCCAAATTGCAAGTGCTTCCTTTGTAAAGTATTGTTATGGATTAGTGATTCCATGATTGGCTTATTTGATTTACTTGTCGAACTCTAGTTCAGTGCACTATGTGTGCCTAGGACCTGTAAAAACCAATTTTGCTGGTGGGCTTGCAGCACTGATTGTGTCATCCACAGAAGCAGCCTGTAAAATGTGACTCAGATCTGCCAATGCAGAGCCTGTGGGAAGTCTGGGACTGCCATGTCGACTTGGCAAGTGCAGACACTTGCCGGTCCCTAAACCTTCCCTTTTTTTACATATTAGTCACCCCTATGATAGGCCCAAGTAACCACTGTGGGCAGTGTGCATTGTATGTGAAAGGTAGGACAAGCCGTGATGTGTGTGACATGGCCTGATAGTGAAATACTGCCAATTTCATTTTTCACTATTGCAAGGCTATCTGTTCCCATAGACCAGAATGGGGAGTTTGTTTATAACATCTTATAAACATAACTGACCCTGGAAACAAGATGGGAAAATAAAGTTTAGTATGCCTGAAGTCAGAATGTTAAGATGCATCTTTTAGTGAGGGTGATTTTTACATTGTGTGTTTGAAAATACCACTTTTAGAAAGTAGGTATTTTCTTGCCTAACCATTCAGTGTGTCTCTTCTAGGTTTGTGTATTGCATGTCTGGCTTTTGGATGGCAGGGGCTGGAGGAGGGCAATGGCTCCAGAAATCTGATGAGCCAGGGCTGGGCTGAATAGGCTTGGTCTGCTTTGGAGTGGTGGGAGGAGTAGCATCTTCACCTAAATAGGGCTGTGTCTGCCTTCCACAATGATTGCTCCGCCCCCCTGTGGCGTGTCTGGAGCCAGTGCTCACACTGACAAAGGAGGTTGTTGTGCACTTGCAAAGTGCCCCACTGAACTGGCTTGGGCTGGCTACAGACAATCTCTGGCTTCAAAGAACAAAGGATTTTGGTGTATAAAAAGAGGGGCCCAGACCCCAGACTTTTAGATCACTTCTGGGAATCAAGAGAAATCTTTGCCAAGGGGAAGAGCCGGATAAGCTGAGGAGGAATACTGCCCCTGTGCTCTTTGCTGTCTGGGGTTGGCCCGGAGTGGCTACTTGCTGCCAACGAAAGGAGAAAAGGACTTTACCGTTGCTTTGTCACCTTGAGGAAGATCTCCAAGGGCTTGAAACTGAGCTTGCTTCCTGTTCTGAAGTCTCAGGGACACAAAGACTTCACCACCAGCTCCCCATAATATCCGCACTGGGAATTCCAACCTGCAAAGAGGTGCCTGCTGCTGTTTGAGACCTCTGGAAACTCTGTCGCTGAGAGCTGGGAAATCGACGCAACACTGAAGTAGAGTGTCGCATCTGCACTGGTTTTTTGACTCATCGCCGAAGAAACTGTTGCAGCGCCTGCCACGTCTAGCGAACTAGCCACCGCCGCACCAATCCCGATGCAAGCCTGCTGTGCGGCTGCACGAAGACACGCATGGTACCGGATTGATTCATCGCATCAAAGCGCCAAAGACTGTTGCATCGTTTGGAGTCCGCAGTAAGAAACAGACGCATCAACTCCCCAGGCAGTATGGAATTAACGCATCACCTCGACTGCACTGCGGTAAGGAAGTGTGAGTGTAAGGAACAGATGCATCACCTTCCCTGTGGCCATTTTGTTTGCTTTGCGTGACACATCTAAGGTACTTTTGAGAAAAGTATCGCATTTACAACTTGCATTGAACTGAACTATTTCTACCACTTGAAAGCCTTATTTTTTCATACTGTATTGTGGATTTTTGTCGTTTGGTCTTGTTTTGCTTTAGATAAAGATTACTTATTTTTCTAATCTGGTGTGGTACCCATCTGTAGGGTTTCACTGTGTTCCTGTATGTGTTCACAAATGCTTTACACACTGACTCTGAGATAAGCCTGTCTGCACGTGTTAAGAAACCAAGGGAGTGAGTAGGGGTTATTTTAGGAGTGTATCCCCCTTACCCTGACTAGAAGCAAGGGTCCCTATTTGGACAAAGGTACCTACCTCTGCCAACTAGAGACCCCCATTTCTAACATTGGAGGTCATCAGTGAGGATCGTTGACTTGCATTTGTGACTTACATACAGTGATTGGTGTACACTACTAGTGAGTGCAGACCACTACGCCACCACATACATTTTGGTAGAGTTCTTTTTAGGAATTTTTTGCATCTTGAGACCTGCCAATTTTTCACTATGAGTAAACATGGATCCATTGCATCTGTGGATATTGAGTTTGAATAACAGAGGGTTGATACCTACACTGTGTCACAACTTAAAACCATGTGCAAAACATTGTTAATATCCATGAGAGGCCACACTAGGAAGGAGGAGTTCCAAAAGGTGCTGAAGGCCTGGTTGGAAGCAAGGAATGCCGGTGGGCAGACCAAAGATCCTATAGTGGAGGGGGAGAATTTAGAAGGGCAGCAGGATGGGTTTGTGGGCCTCAATGGAGGGGGGTGCCTTCCAGGGAAGGCAGCAATGTGTCTTCAAGGTGTCTGTCTCCAGAAGAGTTGGAGGACAGGAAGAAAAGCAGAGTGCATGAGATGGAGCTTGTTAAGCTCAAACTGGGGAGCAAGGATGGCTTAGAGAATAAGAGGTTGGAGTTAGAGAGCAAGAAATTGGCCATGGAGGAAAGGAAGATGCTTTTGAAGAATGAGCGATTGTTGACGGAGATAGAGCTGAGATTACTCCCTCTGGTGGCAGCACACCATCTTTGCCTGTAGATGGAAGCATTTATATTCCCAAAGATATCATCCAAGATTTCATGAAGCATGAGGACATTGGTTTAAAGCCTATGAGATAGCGATGAAGTCCTACCGGGTCCCTGAGAGAGATTGGGGAGCGGGGTTGTGGGCTCCAATGACCACAAGTAAACCCCCTGTAGCCTGGAGCCTCCCAAAGCAGGTCATCTGGGCCCCATAACGATAACCAGGCTACCCTGTAACGTAACAAGAGCAGAGCCCGGGGACGCAGCACTTGCGTAGCCCCTTCTGCCTGGCCCCGTAATGGCCGCCTACAGAGGACACTTGACATGAACCAAACTCCACCAAGGCCACAAAAAAATCCCCCTGTAGCCTGCAACCTCTAATAAAAGGTCATCTGTGACCTACAACGAAAACCTGGGTGCCCTGAAGCGGAATAGGTGCTCCGGGTCGCAGCACACGAGGAGCCTCTGCTGCCTGACCCCGTAATGGCCGCCTACTGCAGACACCTGACTGGAAGTAGACAACTCTAGGCCACTAGAAGGCTTCCGGTCGCCTGGAGCCTCCTGAAGTGGGTCATTTGAGACCCCCGACGATAATCAGGCTGTACTGAAATGGAAGCAGAGCCCCAGGGACACAGCACTTTAGGAGCCCCTGCTGCCTGACCCCGTAATGGCCGCAAATTACTGATCCACCACAGGAATTCAGCCAGCTTTAAAGACACTGAAGACCCCCTGTAGCCTGGACCCTCCTATCATCGGATGAAGTGTCTTTTACGTCTCTCAACAATAACTAGGCTGCCCTGAGGAGGGAGAGGAACCCTGGGACCTGACACCCTCTAAGCCTTCGCTGCCTGACTCAGTAATGGCCACCAGGATTATCACCCTTGGCTAAACCCACCAATCTCTCATGACTAACTCTGGGGAACCTCAAAGATCTTGTCTAAGACTGAACGCAAGAGGGTTCCGAGTCAATGCCCCTCCAACGCACCATACAACGCAACAAAGACTCTCAGGTTAGTGTAGACAGCCTCCAAGTGCCTGTCCTCAAAATGGCTACCAAAGACTACACTTGGACTAGCTTCTATAGAGTCCTGATCTATTAATCCCCAACGCTCCGAGGACCCACAGATTAGTGCAGGTATCCTCTAGACGCCCTTCCCTGAAACGCCCACCCGGGACCAAATCTCTGAACCACCATCACATCGCAGCAGATATGCTCCCCCCACCTTTAGAAAAGACATTCAATGACACAGGCCCCCTCCCCTAGTTACCTGACAAACACCTTCGCTCTAACCTGGTCCTTGAAGAAGCCCTACTCCACCCGACCCCCCTCCCTGGTCTCTCCCTTCTGGGAGGTAACACCTTGAGCTCCCCAAACCCCCCCACCTGGTCTCTTCCCACCAGGAGTTAACCTCATGAGTTCCCTTACCACCCAGACTAGTTAGCACTCTCCACTCTTAACCCAGTCATAATGCCACCAGCCTCGCGTATGGCTGTCACCCCTCGAACACCGAAGTATTTGACACCCCACGGACCGAACTCATTTGCGATCTCCTTCCCCCCAAACTCTCTGGCAAAGCAAAGAGACACTTCAAACATAGACTGATTAGACAGCACCCCGAAACACTATTCGTAGACACCTTCCACTGCTCCTCTAAAAGGCAGATCAAAATGGACCTCATCTTCCACACTGAAAGACCTGACACCTGGATCATCATCCTCAACACACATCTTCACATCTCCAAAACCACCATCATATCCCATTGCCGCAAATTAACGTCCTCTCTCCCGAATCACCAGACGCTGAATGCTAATATCTCCATAACCATCTGCTCGAATGGCACAGTCCTGATACAAGCTAACAATGATAACCTCAAGGTTTTTGACTCCCTCTTCCTCTCGCTAAAAAAGGCTAATGCGACCAGGCTAACACGACTTGGCCTGACCCCCCCTTCCCACCAGCGAGTCTTCCACGGCAGATGAGACACCAGAACCTTCTCATACCCCCCCGAGATCCCCATCCCCGCCCTCCCGTGACACCTCCCATAACTCTGTACCTCAGATCATTAATCCCCGCCCCATTGGCAGACGACCCTCCCACCCATGCCATACCTCTCATCCCAACCTGCCATCCAGGAGCGAGCCGCACCCCCAAGCTCATTCTCCCTCCAGCTCCAATATACCCACAGGCCACACGAGGCCTGACCCTCGTCATGAGCCAGTACTACCCCTGCTCATGACTCCTTCCAGAGTCATACCAGGCAACTTCCCCCCAATAGCCAGCATGTGTGCAACCCGCCCCCTCCCCCCTAGCAATGCTGTCACGGACTCCCTACCTCCCACCATGGATATCACGATGCAGTTCCTAAACCTCCTGGAAACTCCGCTTGAAACCCTGATCTGAGGCTGAACGAAACCTTATCCAACCTGGTCGCGCTCCAAAAGCCCACCCAGCTGCTCACAGTACTCCGTACTCTCACCTATCCCGAGCATGCCAAGACATCACCCTCAAGTGAGGCCCCTGGCCCCCCAGGCCCTGACCTTCGACCAACAGAATGGATACTGAAAATTGCTCTGAGAGACTCAGAAGTGGCATACCTAGCCTCAACCTATGACTCTCCACCTAATTCCTCCTCCAAATCTACGATCCAAGTAATTACGGGGGTCGGAAGAGAACACCTTCCACCGAAAATCCCTAGACCCCCAGCACAAACCAACTCTCTTCCCAGAGCCCCGCCTACTAAGAATCTCAGCAAAGAAGGGTCCCCCATTAACTGCATGCTCCTAAACTGCAGATCACCCTTTAAACATGCAACCTAACTAGCAGAAGCCATCCTCTCCCATGACATAGACATAGCATTCATCACGGAGACCTGGCTCAACAATCTCTCTTACCCCAACATGGACATGCTGGTGCCTCCGGGATTCACAATGATCAACAAAAACCGACAAGAGCAAACTCCTCCAAATCCGGGGAACATCTTTCAGACTTAATTGCACATTGTACACTTGGTAACTTAAATAATATAATTCTAGGCGACCTTAATCTAAGACGGAATGAAACAAAAAACCCACTCATTCAATCCCTAAACAACCTCCTACTAGAAAACAATCTGACCCAAGACTGTTCAGAAGAAACTCACCACAGGGGAGCAACACTAGAAGCAATTATTGCCAAAAGCAGCACAATCACCATCGACCATATCCTTCCTGTCCGACCATCACATCATCCTTTTCTATATTAACCAGACGATCCTAACTCAACACTCCAAACAGGACCCCCCAAATGGGTTAGGAACACAGCTCAGATCCCTCGAGCGGCACTAGAAGAAAAAATAAGCTTGCCCCTCCCCAATAGCACTGATCACCTCTCAACTATTGAACTCACCTCTCTTTACCACTCCAATATGATGCTCGCCCTAGACAGCCTTGCACCTCTGAAACTAAAGAAATCCAGGAGCATTCCATCCAGATCATGGTTCTCCACTGACATCAATGAATAAAGAAGACATCTAAGAGCCTCAGAAAGAATCTGGAGGAACAATCCCACCGCCCTCCATCGCCATCAACTCCAAGCAGCCCGCAGGAACTACAAACAGAAAGCACATTAAGAACAAAAATACATCTTTCTTTTGCTCAGCTCTAGACACCTATATGAGGATGACACACAACTCTATCTGGAAACCTCTTCCATTGCTGACATCCAGAAACTCAACACCACACTCAGGGAGGTACAACACTGGCTCTCAAACAATCACCTGAAACTCAATCGAGAGAAAAAGGAAATACTCCTCATTTCCAACAAAGGCAAAAACCCACAAATCGCAGAATGGCTCAAAGCTATTGATGCCCTCAATGGCAACCTCATCCTGGCGGATTCGGTAAAATCTCTAGGTATCACCTCAGACCCAAAACTGAACATGAAAAAACATATCTCAAGATCCGCAAAAAGTGCCTTCCTTAATCTGAAACTACTGTACAAAATAAAACCCTTCCTCCCACCCAAGGACCTTCAACAAGCCACCCAAGCAGTAGTGCTCCCCAGAATTGATTATGGGATTGCAGCCCTGACTGGGACATCAAAATCCCAACTGGGCCCCTGAAAACAACCTTGAATGCAGCAGCTAGAATGGTCACCGGTAATAAGAAATTTGATCACATCTCCACTGCACTCAAAGAACTCAAAAGGCTCCCAAATGAGATGAGAGCCAGCTTCAGAACAGCCTGCCTCACCCTCAAAGCCCTGCACACAGGCAAACCAGAATACCTGACTGCCAAACTCAAAAGGGCCGGCCAGTCCAGAGCTCCAACACTCTGCTACTCATCCTACTGAAATCTCGCAAGCAAAAAACTGCGACAAAATCGTTTGCTGGAAACGCCCCCAAAATCTGGAACTCCATCATCCCCACATCAGAACGATCCCCTCATTTCCCAAATTCAGAAATCTGCTCAAAATCCTCTTCCTCGACCGCTCTTGAATGAACCGATAGAAGCCAAGGATGCACCCTAGCCTGCACTCTTTCTAACTTTAAATTTTGACCAGTGACACTGACTCGGATCAAGAAAACTTTCTGGTCACTCGTCCTGTGTGAACAAAGAAACTTTTTGGGGGCACATCTTGCTTGAACTTCACCCTCCATGCCCGTCCGCACGACTGCGCCTTTATTCGCTCTATACCCGGCTTGATCCCCATGTTTGACTATACTCTGTACTGCCTATTTGCACATAATTTACTAGATGTAAAGCGCTCTGATACCCTTGGGTTTAACTAGCACTATATAAAACTCCTAAAATAAATAAATAAAATAGTTATTAGTAGCCTAAGAAAAGGGTTGGGACGATTCAGGTGTTCCTCTCAGAGGAGGGGGTAGACAGTGGGGAGGATACCACTATGTCCTTTTTCCAGTTTTGCGGCAAAGAGAGAGCCAACCGTTCCCTGAATTCGTTTCAAGTGGAGTATGCAAGGAGGGCACCAAATGTGCCCTTTAAAGCAGTCTGGTGGCACTGGCAAGCATCCCTACTCTGTTCCAATACACTAAGTCGTGTCTGGGAGGTGGTCACAGCCCTTTGTGACAGGAAACCTTTTGTTTTACCTTCCCCTGCTCAAGCTTGGCTCAGCAGCAGGAGGGCAGAATTGTGTCTGTGGTCTGCAGCAGCACTAGCTTGCTGTAAAACCCTGGAAGGCTGTTACCAGGAGTACAGGGGGGTACCCCTCAGTACATGGGAACGTACTTCTAACACTGGAATCTGTGTTGGGGTATGATTCCAACAAGGTTGATTCCAAACATGACGGATTTCGATGCAGCCAATATATAGTTAGACATCTCATATTGACTGATATCCACTATATGTTTTAAAATGGCTGACCACACTTACAAAGCCTGGAGAATAGACTCTGGGATTTGTAGGTGTGTCCTGCTCATGCAGGGGCACCCTCACACTTATGACCAAGCACCCTGCCCCCAGGACTGAAGAGTCTGCCATAGGGGTGACATATGTTTTAAGTCCAATGACCTCAGATATAAGGAAATTATATGTTGTGAGCGGTGCAAGCACCAACTCACACAAGCTTCAATGCAGGCCTGTAGGCATAGTTTAAGTTGTCTCCCATAGGTGACACAATACATGCTGCAGCCCATGGGAGAATCCTGGTGTGCTATGCTGTGAGTACCTTAGTACCATATAAAAGGATACTCCAGTAGCCAATTGTGGATGTACAAAAGTACTTACCATGGTCAATTTAGGGAGAAAGCACAATGACTGTCGTCCTGATTAGCAGGATCTCAATCAGACTGTCAAAACATACTGATACCATGCAAATAGTGGGGGTAACCATGAAAGCAGATCCTACTTTCCTACAGTGAACTACAATGGAGTACACTTTGCAAAGAGGCCTGAGACACCCTAATTGGTTTACAGAGGCTAAAGTTGATAACACTAATGCTCTATTTTGTGGTAGTGTGGGGGAGCAGTTAGGCTTATCAGAGGGTTTTGCTAAGCCTTTGTTGTAATCATAGAGGTAATACATGAAACTCACACTCAAGAATGAAGTTGGGACCAATTTACAGAAAAGGTCTTTTGATATATATTTCGAACCAAGAGCTTCAGTAGCATCTACGTATGCAATACGTTTCAACAATGAGCAATAAGCAAGGTAATTACAAGAAATCTTCAGTTGTACGCAATTACGCACAATGTTTTCCTATGGAGAAAATCATAGAATACAAAAAATCACAGTGCAGTAGGACTTAGGGGTCCATCTTCCAGAATTCAAAATTTAGGTAGCCAGGTTCCAAAGTTCTATTAGCTGTTTCACAGGAGTGTCCCGGATTCAGCTGGTTACATGGTGGTGCGAAAGAAAGCAGTTGACCACCTAAAAACAGTCTGTACAGGGAGACTCGTAGGCAAGTTTGAGGGCACTCACAAAAGTGTAGAGGTTGCAAGGGCTTGGGGAGCATGGGAGCACAAAGATGTCAGAGATTCCCCAGCCGGTGAGGACGGGTGCAGAGCAAACAGGTGATCCAAGCTCTGGTGCGCAAAGTGTACCTCGCGGACAGAGGCAAAAACTTCAGAGGGGCTGGGGCATGATTGCTGGGTCACTCAGCAAGTGGGTCTCAGGGGCTGCTGAAGTCCCTCGATGGGTGCTTTGTCCACAGGCAGTTGAAGTCCAGTTAGGGCTCTTTTATTTGGTCTAGGTTTGCAGGACGTCGGGTACTGCGGGGTTTGTGCTGTTTGGCATCAGAAGATCCAGGTGCCTCCAAACTTAGTGAGTTGATCCTTCTGAGCTGCTGTACCTTCTCTTAAGCAGTTGCGGCATCCGCAGGGCCGATAAGCTGCAAGTCGAGAGGTCAGACTGCGGTTTTGGTGCCTACAATGCAAGGGAGTAGCTTCTTGGACAATTTTACAAAATGCTGGAGGGCCCCTAGGGGATGGAGTGGTCTCTCAGTGGCAGTACGAGACAGTGTTCCGCGATTGTCGAGACTTTGGGCTGCAGGCAGGGTTTTGTGCCAAAATTCAGTCCAAGTTCTCTGTCCTCGGGGGCAGCCGCTCTTCTTTGTCCATGATCTTCATGTGACCGTCGAATCTCAAATTCAGAGCACAGGCGTGTCACCTAAATACCAATTAAGGGTGTTAGATGATGTGCCAGGTACTAGCCAATGGGCTACCTACCGTTGGGGTGACTACATCCTCTAACTGTTCACCCCACGTGGGGAGAGGACATGACCCTGACCCTTATAGGTTGTTTTCCCCTTCTTCAAAATGGTGGAAAGTGAGCTGGAGGGTCAACATTGACTGCCCCGCCTTTGGGGTGGTGCAGGTTGACAGGGGATCCTCCTCCTCATCTAACTAATTTTGCTGCCTGCCTTCCCACCGAAAATGGGGTCATGACAGTAAGGGATGTATGACGTTACAACGCAGGCTATTACAACGCCTGCCTTTACAACGCGGTTTTTACATCGCATACCATTACAACGCATATCGCTTTGGGGTGTTGGATAGTGAATAGTTTAATTTACTATTCCAACGCCAGTCCCCGTGGACACTAGGGAAGGTTATTGGATAGTAAATTAACCTATTCCCTATCCTAGAGCGCCCCCCAGCGCAATGCGTTGTAATAGTTTGCGTTGTAATGACCGCGTTGTAATGGTAGTGTGTTGTAAAAGTTTCATTGTAAGTGATGTTTACCGACAGTAAGGTTGTAATCTGCTTTTAGCTGGAGAGGCGTGGGTTGGAGATCAAAGACGGCATTGCTTTGAAGTGTCCCACCCTGGAAAGCTGTTCCTGCCTGGAGGAGTGTGAAGCAGGCATTATTTATGGCCCCTGAGAGTAAAGGCTCTCACCTCATGGGTCCAGGATCATATTTAGAATTGGCAGTCTGGTGTACACCAGTCAGGAACACACTAGAAGTCGGTAGGTTTCAGGAGACCCTTCTAGAGGGACCTCTGTGTACGATTATTAATAAATCTCACACTGGAATCAGTGCAGGTTTGTTAAGACGAGATGTGTGGTACCAAACATCCCGTAATACAGTGAGGCCATCATGGAGCTGCGGAATCTGTAATGACGAGTGTCCAGCACATGCACGTTCTGTCGCTTCCCTTTTCACTTACAATATCCTAGAATCAACATGGATATTGCAGGTGCTAACTCTAGCTGCCTATTGACAATGCAGGCACCCTTGCCCCATAGTGCAAGGGTGTCTGCATTGGGAGGAAGGATTGTTTATGTGCAGGAAGGTGTCTCTTTCTGCACAGAAACAATCCAGAGTGGCAAATTGTATCCTCTATGTGTGCAGCATTGTGCACCACACATAAATGTTGCATTTGTAATTTTTTTAAATGATTGTTTATGTGCACAAGAACAATCATTCATGACATTTTGCTGTTTCTATGTATGCAGCACAATGCAGCACACATAGAAACAGCAAATACAGGAGAAATTAAGCATTTTTCCTATAATTGGCATGTTAAGACCAGGTTTTCCCTGGTCATAATTTTGGCGCTGGCTCCTATTTACACCACCTTTATAAACAGGGGGCAGTGTAAAAATCAATGGTTGTTACGGTGGAATGCAAGTGTAGCGTGAAAGGGGTCCCTTATTTACAAGGCAGCATTAAGCCTTTGCCACACAGCCCTTAGTAGGTCCCATGGCATTCATAACGATGTTTGGCCCTCAGCCCCCTGCCCCAGGCACTTTGCTCATCCTGTGTACCTCCACCTCTACATGCTCTCTTGCTCGTGCATTTGATCCACTAAGGCCCAACTCATCTTTGGTTGTCTACCCTGAGGTGTCTTCACTGGACTCCTCACCTCAGTGTTTTCTAGATGTGAGTGGCACCCATATCCCCTCTGCCATATTTTGCCTTGCTGATGGCACCACTCAATGCTACCTCCTTTGGCTTATCCCCATTGTGGTGGATGATACCCTAAGCCTGCAGTAACTAGTAGCAGTGCCAGCTCTGCTCATCATCCCAGTCTCACCTGCTGTGTTGCTACCATCCTCCTGCTTCCCAGCTGCACCAGCTGTCTATTCTTCAGCTCTGTCACCTTGTCTGCCATTCAAGGGCCTTGCCCAAGGCATCATTCACCTCAGTGCTACTGTTCTGTTGCTAGTTCACTCCTGAGACTCCTGAGACCATCTTGAGGGGGCTACACATGATGGTATCCCTTCCTACTTTTGGTCAACTTTCATAATTCATGGAGAACTAGGACTTCAATGACTAAGATCTAACCCCTAGGGCCTCCTTCTTATAGGTCAAGCCCTCTTACCATTTTTAACCAGCCTTAACTGTAATTTTCACAGACTGTCCATGAATCAGCCATAATGTCCGTTGCCCTTGATTAATGTCTTCACGGACAGCATTTGCCCATAATTTTAGACTTTCAGCTAAATGTACAAGATTTGGGATACCCCAGCTGAATTGGAAGGGAGGAAGGCTCTGATGCTGTGTTCCCGAGGGAGGTGCGGACAGCAAAGAAGAAACAAGCCTCTTGCCAGGGTGTCTGCTTACCCAAAGAAATGCAAATGTTTTCAACTGGTTAATTATTAAGCGTAAAGGCTGCTCTGGAGCAGTTCTAGATGCTATTTGAGAGAGCCACTTGAAACTTCTTAAAGGCAGATATTTTCTTGTTGGGAGGTATTGTAAATGTTTTCCAAGGTGAGGCGTGGAGTGCATGTTTTTAATGGACAGTTATAAAAAAAAATGTGCAATAGTTATAATCTGCATATTACTGAAATCTGTTCTTTAGAAGCACTTTGTATTTTTAACATACATTTTTCGTGGCAGTCTGGATTATACTATGTGTAATGCATGTTTAAAATAATGACTTAAACATTCACAGTGGTTTCAGAGACCTCCTAGCACGAAGAATACAAATGGTTCTTCGCTGCTGCACCAAATAGGATTCAATTCTATGGGTCACTAATTGCACACGAAACAGGACATGCATCAAGCATTTTTGGAGTCGCAAACGGTGCGATTCCTTAAAATCGGCCGTTTGCGATTCCAAAAGTGCTTGTTGGGATGCATGAAGCAATTTTAGAATTCGTAACATTTTTGCGAGTTCTAAAATTGCGATTGCTTTTAAGAAGTCGCAGATGTGCGATTTCTTAAAAGCAATGCATCATTACTTTTAAAAGTGCAAAATCGCAATTAGGGTGTCAAATTTACCGAGTGTTTGAACCACTCGGTAAATTTGGAAAAAGTGTTTAAAATGCTGAAAATGTTTTTTTTTCAACATTCATGTTTCACACACACATGTCCTTAGGACATGTGTGTGTGAAACATGATGCGAAAAATACATTTCAGGGGTGCATGGGGGGGTCCTTTGGACCCCCCCCTGCACCCATGAAATTTTCAAAGTGCCACTCGCAATTTGCTAATGCCTTCCCATTTACTCCTATGGGCCTTTTGGCCCATAGGAATCAATGGGAATTGCGAAAATTAACTTAAGAATTCGGTATTTATTTGGGATTCGGTAAAAATTGCGATTTTTACCGAATCACAAATGAATACCGAAAATAATGATGCATACCATTTTGCACTTCTTAATTTGCGATTCCTTATTTTTCGCAAATTAAGAAGTGCAAAATGTCTCAATGATGCATGTGGGCCTATAGACAACTGTAGTAATCTCATTAACCACTAGAGGCTTCATAACATAGTGCATTTTGCTCTGATTAGTTTAATTTTTCGTTTATTTTTTTACTTAAGGTGTGTGTTATTTTATCTGTAGATCAACAAAATAGTTACAGAATACTCTGTTCTTTTTCGCCATGCCTTTGATTCCTCCTTTGTGTTCTCTGACCCCTTCCCCATTGCAGTATCCCAACCTTTGTTTAGTGCACTTCAACTGCTGCACTGAATTGCTTAGAGGTGGGTGATAAAGTTTGAGGGTGAGCAACCCAATATACCCTCGCGGGCTCGCGCAATACTTGTTATATGAAAATGGGCCAGCAAGGGATTTTATTCTGTAGTTAATTATCAGCGTGTATAGATCCTGTTAGAGAAATCAGGAATCATAAAAACTGCTCTTTGGACAGTAGCTGTGATGATTTTAGACAAATTGTCACATAGGATCTATATATACAATGTTACCACACTAACACCGTAAATAAATGCAAGAAACCAGGATTTTATATTGTCAGAAGATTATTATTTGTTTTCAAGACAAAATGTATAGATTTTTGTAAAAAAACATTTTCATAAAATAGGGTACATACAAAAGTATTAATTAGATATACAAGGTGTAAATTATTTCTTCCTTTGATATATCTAAACAAGCAGTCCAGACTGTTAGACACAAAGTAAAATGATGATTTCAACTGAAAAGGAGAAAATCAAAAATTGTACAATGGGTTACACACAGAATTGGACTAGTAAGTCGACGTTTCGGTCTTGTAGGGATTTTTCATAAGACCATCATCAGGACAATAGATTTCTACATACAGTAGATGACCCTCTGTGAAAAAAACAAGATTATATTTTAATATATTTAGACCTGGTTAAAAAAGCTTTTTCTTTTTACAATTTCTTACAAAACAATATTTTGACATTGATAGGAAAGCATCTCATATCTATGTTGTATACTTATGCAGTCGGTGTGGCGGCTGCACTAGATTTGAAAAACACTTATTTGTCATGTTTTCATCCCGAAATATAAAAGTCAGAACGTTGCTTTTTGCACGCATCAGAACACTCACTTTTAATCAAAGAGATACCTCCTTTATCTATTCGTAAAAGGGTATCAGCGAATCCACAGGATTTTCGTTGATTTTGACGACACGGGACAAAGAAATTAATTTCTTGTAACAGGATTGCTATAGAATAGAAAAAGTGAGAAAATACTGAAATCAGATCTCAGCTAGTTACAATCTTCAGACACGAACGTTGCCATTAATTATCAGCACAAAGCAGGGGGATTTCATTTACCTCGTGTTTTTAGTTGAAGTTATTTCGTTTATTCAACACAGTATCAAGTTCTTGGAGTTCGTTGAGGGAACATCCATTCGATTCTATTTAAAAAGATAGACGTATCATCGTTTAAAATGTAATTTCTTATCTACATAGTCATGGAGATATTTAATATACATGACTGTATTTATCTAGTTATCGATCAAAAAGGAGATTGCTTTATGACTGTTGGTTTCTATGCCTATACGTTATAGAATGAAGTAACCATTAAACATCGCATAACGTATAGGTTTGATTTGGCAACATAATTTTTGACGATTATGAAACCTATGTATCACTTCAAAATTAATTTTTTGGACAAGGGAAGTTACTTAGTCTATGACATACTAAATATTGAAATCGAGATTCATTTTACTTGGTCTACAACACGTTAAATCCTTGAAATAAGACACACAGCCTCCCAGCGTTGTATCTATTTGAAAAACAAAACAGCTGACTAAAAAGTTTTAGCTTCTATGTTTTAATAGAGCTAAGTTGTATTTTAATCTGACTGGAAACATTTATAGTAGTCACAGTTTATAAAAGCGGGGTCACGTATCCAAACTAGTGACAAGCTATTCAAAAAATGGGTCTCATTAAATCGGTTTGGCATATTACTTACTTCGCATAGATGAAGGGAGAGGAGTCTCGGTGAAGCACGCGCGGACCGTAAACAAATTAGGTTCAGGCTTGCAACATTGTTGTCGGCAAATGAGTTTGCTTTTAAACGTACTAGTGCACGTCATGTTAGTCTAAAATATCGCGAGATTGCGTGTTTTAGAGAGTTCGCCGTGTATACTAGGGTAAATCGGCGGCCATCTTAGTCTATGCAAGTTATCGATGCTGTTATAGGTTAGTTAAGGTATGGAAGTCGTCCAGATAATATTAGCACGTGTTGGCGGTAATAATACATTATGCATTGATTATTAGGGTTTACAAAAATAAAATAAAAAATAAATTTGATTTACAATCGGGTTAGATTGTGGTGCTACTTTTTCGATTAAATTGAACGGCTACTACGAATAGGGATGTCTATTTCGAAACCTGATAAATGTAAACTAAGATGTATTATACAGATGGAAGATTATAGATACATGCAACAGCAGGTTTTGTTTACATATCATAAAGAGATTAACATCGCAAGGTGTTCTTCTTTACTCAGATTGTTCCTACAGAAAATCTGCTGTTTGAACAGTGTTTCGGTTTCAATAAGAACCGCAACTTGACAGGTCTCCATCCACCCTCTACTTTCTTTCCCTTAAATAACATGGTGTCTAAAAATATTCTAACTTTTGAAAATGCGGTTCTTATTGAAACCGAAACACTGTTCAAACAGCAGATTTTCTGTAGGAACAATCTGAGTAAAGAAGAACACATTGCGCTAAAAAACTTGGAATCCTTGAAAGACACGGTTATTAAACCTGCCGATAAAGGCGGAGGCCTCGTACTATGGGATCGTGAGGCTTATAGACAAGAAATGATGAAACAGCTATCCATAGTGGATAACTGCAGATTACTAAGAACAAATCCAACGTCGAAGCTAGAAATAGAAATAAAGACTTTAAGTGACTATGGGCTCAAGGAAGGCTGGTTAAGCGCGAAAGAGGCTAATTTTCTAATCAATAAATCTCCAACTGTACCAGCTATATACATCATCCCGAAAATACATAAACATGCCACTGAGCCACCTGGGAGACCCATAGTCGCCGGCTGGAACTCAATTCTTAAGCCACTGGCACAATATTCTGATTTCTTCATTAGACCATTTGTAACTGAAACAGATACTTACATCAGAGATACCACCTCTGTGATAAATAGACTGGAAAATCATGATTTTAACCCAGATGAGGAATATTTGGTAACTATGGACATCACCAGTCTGTACACTAATATTCCACAGGACGAAGTGCTCTTGCTTATTAAAGATCTTTTAGATAGCCGTGAAAGACCACACTCTGTCCCTAGTGAATTCATAGTCAAATGCATTGAAATATCTATGTGTCAAAACTTTTTTCTCTTTGAAAATAAATTTTACCAGCAACTAAAAGGCGTCGCAATGGGGGCAGTTTATGCCCCCAACATAGCTAATATCTATGTTAACAACTTTGAAAAACAATTAATCTATGACAGTCTGAATCCATTCTTAGCCAACATATCATGTTGGTTAAGATATATAGATGACGTCTTCCTTATATGGAAGGGAAACAAGGAATTACTGACGCAATTTCATAAATGGGTGAACAAAAGAAACCCACATCTACAATTCACTCTGGAATATAATGCACATGAAATGAATTTCCTGGATCTAACAATTAAAGTGAATGATGACAATACTATCTATACAACCTTGTATACAAAACCAACTACACGCAATACTCTGTTGAAATATAACAGTCATCACCCTAAATCGCTACGTGATGGGCTACCCTTTGGACAGTTTCTAAGATTGCGTAGAAACTGTTTCAAAAAGACTGATTACTTTCATGAGGCAAGAATTCTAAAATCTAAGCTACATGATAGAGGTTATCCAAATAAGCTCCTCAAAAACTCCATGAAACGAGCCTGGTACAATATTAGAGAGGCACTGCTTCAGACTAAACAAAAGAATAACCAGACGCTACTGGTTTGTGTGACAACATTTGGCACATTCAGTCAACAGCTAAAACGAATTGTGACAAAAAATTGGGTTTTGTTAGAAGAACTACCAGAACTAAAAGAGAGACCAATGTTTACATTCAAACGAGGTCCCAACCTGAGAGATCGTTTAGTACATGCTTATGACTATCAGGTCCCTAACACAGTAGACAACATGAAACAGCTATGCCCAGTACAAGGTCATTACAAATGTAACAACTGTACTGCCTGCACCACTACTATTAACATAAAAAGTTTCAACATCAATGGGCGTAAAATTACCATCAGACATTTTTCTAACTGCAGAACAAGTAATGTTGTCTATTGTATTAAATGTCCATGTGGACAACTTTACATCGGTAAAACCACCCAAATGATTATAACAGCATCAATAACTTGCATAGACTAAGATGGCCGCCGATTTACCCTAGTATACACGGCGAACTCTCTAAAACACGCAATCTCGCGATATTTTAGACTAACATGACGTGCACTAGTACGTTTAAAAGCAAACTCATTTGCCGACAACAATGTTGCAAGCCTGAACCTAATTTGTTTACGGTCCGACGCGTGCTTCACCGAGACGCCTCTCCCTTCATCTATGCGAAGTAAGTAATATGCCAAACCGATTTAATGAGACCCATTTTTTGAATAGCTTGTCACTAGTTTGGATACGTGACCCCGCTTTTATAAACTGTGACTACTATAAATGTTTCCAGTCAGATTAAAATACAACTTAGCTCTATTAAAACATAGAAGCTAAAACTTTTTAGTCAGCTGTTTTGTTTTTCAAATAGATACAACGCTGGGAGGCTGTGTGTCTTATTTCAAGGATTTAACGTGTTGTAGACCAAGTAAAATGAATCTCGATTTCAATATTTAGTATGTCATAGACTAAGTAACTTCCCTTGTCCAAAAAATTAATTTTGAAGTGATACATAGGTTTCATAATCGTCAAAAATTATGTTGCCAAATCAAACCTACACGTTATGCGATGTTTAATGGTTACTTCATTCTATAACGTATAGGCATAGAAACCAACAGTCATAAAGCAATCTCCTTTTTGATCGATAACTAGATAAATACAGTCATGTATATTAAATATCTCCATGACTATGTAGATAAGAAATTACATTTTAAACGATGATACGTCTATCTTTTTAAATAGAATCGAATGGATGTTCCCTCAACGAACTCCAAGAACTTGATACTGTGTTGAATAAACGAAATAACTTCAACTAAAAACACGAGGTAAATGAAATCCCCCTGCTTTGTGCTGATAATTAATGGCAACATTCGTGTCTGAAGATTGTAACTAGCTGAGATCTGATTTCAGTATTTTCTCACTTTTTCTATTCTATAGCAATCCTGTTACAAGAAATTAATTTCTTTGTCCCGTGTCGTCAAAATCAACGAAAATCCTGTGGATTCGCTGATACCCTTATACGAATAGATAAAGGAGGTATCTCTTTGATTAAAAGTGAGTGTTCTGATGCGTGCAAAAAGCAACGTTCTGACTTTTATATTTCGGGATGAAAACATGACAAAT
Source organism: Lissotriton helveticus (assembly GCF_964261635.1). NCBI lineage: Eukaryota > Metazoa > Chordata > Amphibia > Caudata > Salamandridae > Lissotriton > Lissotriton helveticus. The sequence goes on along the minus strand of NC_136057.1, from coordinate 335,131,378 downwards.
AAGTGTTTTTCAAATCTAGTGCAGCCGCCACACCGACTGCATAAGTATACAACATAGATATGAGATGCTTTCCTATCAATGTCAAAATATTGTTTTGTAAGAAATTGTAAAAAGAAAAAGCTTTTTTAATCAGGTCTAAATATATTAAAATATAATCTTGTTTTTTTCACAGAGGGTCATCTACTGTATGTAGAAATCTATTGTCCTGATGATGGTCTTATGAAAAATCCCTACAAGACCGAAACATCGACTTACTAGTCCAATTCTGTGTGTAACCCATTGTACAATTTTTGATTTTCTCCTTTTCAGTTGAAATCATCATTTTACTTTGTGTCTAACAGTCTGGACTGCTTGCTTAGATATATCAAAGGAAGAAATAATTTACACCTTGTATATCTAATTAATACTTTTGTATGTACCCTATTTTATGAAAATGTTTTTTTACAAAAATCTATACATTTTGTCTTGAAAACAAATAATAATCTTCTGACAATATAAAATCCTGGTTTCTTGCATTTATTTACGGTGTTAGTGTGGTAACATTGTATATATAGATCCTATGTGACAATTTGTCTAAAATCATCACAGCTACTGTCCAAAGAGCAGTTTTTATGATTCCTGATTTCTCTAACAGGATCTATACACGCTGATAATTAACTACAGAATAAAATCCCTTGCTGGCCCATTTTCATATAACTAGAGGTGGGTGAATCAACAATTTAACAAGGTTAGGTGAGCAAGTACTGGGCCAAGGGTCTGGCTCAGATCTTAGCGCCCAGACACGAGGCGAGCGCTGATATATTTGTTAAGTAAATCATATAACAAACATCACGTAAAATATGATAAAGTGACTTCAAAATTCAAAAGAAGTGTATTTCTTTAGCATGAAGCATTGACTAAAATATCTTACATTGTAGTTTAATAAATCTGGTATCACACAATTTGAGTGGGGAAGCGCTGATTTATCCAGGTTTCTCATTTAACTTTGTACTAATCAGCCAAGAAATAGGTATGTATTTGTTTTTCCTTATATTAAGGCTAAGGTTTTACTATTTTTTAAATTTCTTTTATTTCCACAGTTCAGCAATAACAAATAAATAAACACAAGTCAAAATTACATCCATAATAATAAAAAAAGCTAATAAAAAAGATATAGAAAGTCAGAGCAATAACCAAAGTAGGAAACCATACATCATGCATTCATATGAGCAGCGAAAAGCTCCCATATATTAATTCCTAATTTATGTTTCCTTGCCCCCTTTATTGAAAAGAAACTTAATTCTTGATTGGCTAATCGATACATTTTAGCCCTCCAGACTTCGAACCTTCGTGGCTCGGGGCATAACCAGTCTCCAGCAATACATAAACAAGCCGTAGTCATTGCAACAAACAATAGAAATCGATGCTTATAAAAAACACTCCCTCTTGTGACAAGTCGCCCCATCCCTAAAAGCATTAAGGCTGGAGTAATATTAAGCGTAGACCCAAGAATAATAGATAAAAAAATTTCAATATCTTGTAGGAACTTATTCAATTGGACACAGCAAAAAAATATATGCACAATATCAGCGTTGTCACCCACGCAACAAAAAAATGTACCATCAAAACGGTCACCCCACTTATGCATGCGTGCTGGGGTGTAGTATAATCTGAATATAGTTTAAAAAAATTGTACTTTTAAGTTTGCAGATAGAAAAACGTCCTTTGATCTTGCAAGTGCATCTTCTATTGATACATCAGTTTCAATTTCTCACAATGTCGATGACCATTGTAAATTATGTTTCTCCATATCATCCTTTTTAAATGAGATCAATATTTTGTACAACACACCCATTTTGCTCTGAGATTTAATAGCCTAAATCAGAGGATTTGGGAACAATTTCTGTTTTCTATGTAACAAAAAATCCTGTATTTGAAGAAACTTGAAAAACTGTGACTGCGGTAAATTATATTACTTTGCCAGGTCTACATACTGTTTCATAAGACCCCCTCATCATATAAATCCCCTTTCTGGAGTACACCCTTATCTCGCGAACCGGCAGCCACCCTATCACAAAATATTGTTGGGAGCAATTTTGTCGCATTCATGGGAGTATAATAAGAAAGGGCCGCTAAATCAATTAATTTGCGTACTTTACTCCATGTTTTTATGGCTGCAACCATAACCTTAAACCCAGTCCTTTTATAGTAACTTCCTTCAATTTTCCAAAATAAGCTAAGGTTAGCTTCTGTTCCTAATACTAAATAGAAAATAGAACTACTTGTTGCTGTACTGCCCGCATCCTCTCCAAACAATAATACACCCATTTTCTGTAAAAAACAAACATAATAATACAAGATGAAATCAGGTACTGCTAATCCGCACCTTGCAGTTGAAAGTGACATACATCTCATGGCTCGACGAGGTTTCCCGGGGGCCCATAAGAATTTAGAGCAAAGTGCCTGTAGCTTCTGCAATTGAGTTGACGATATTTCTAGAGGTATAGCTCTGAATAAGTATAATACCCGCGGAAGAATATTAATTTTTAGGATGTTCGCTCGACCAATCAGAGTAAAATGTAACCTGCCCCATCTCTCCAAAGAATCTGCAATGTTACTGCATAATGATCTGCAGTTTGCGTCTACTAATGCAGTCATTGAGGCCCTAATCTTTACATCCAAACATGTTGCTTCAGCAACGACTCTTGGATAATTTAATACCACAGTATCAGTACATAAGAGTTGCGTTTTAGTAACGTTCAACTTATAGCCCGAAATCTGGCCAAATTTCCGAGCCAACCGTTCAATCTCCAAGAGTGCACTAGCCGGGTCCTCAGATGTGACCGCAATATCATTCGCATATGCAAATACTGTATAGGGGATGTCACATACAAAAAAAGGCTTAATTAACTGACTTCTAGAGAGCATTTCTGTAAAGGGATTAATATATAAAGCAAAAAGTAAAGGGGAACAAGGACATCCCTGTCACGTACCTCTAGTAATCCTCACTATTTCTGAAGTTGATCCCATTACCGCTATCCTAGCTACCAGTGAATCATATAGGACTTGCAATGCGGTCATGAAACTTTTCCTGAAAACCCACATTTTCCATTATTCTCCATAGATACTGCCATGCTATACGGTTGAACGCTTTTTCTTCATCGTCTAGCAAAATCAGCCCTAAATTTCGCTTCTCTACCTTTGCAATATCGAACAAGGTAATTACTTTATTAATGTGTGACACCGTGCTCCGCCCAGGAATAAATCCATGCTGATCATGAGATACCAGGGAGGCAATTACTTTGGAGAGACGATTAGCTAAGATTTTTGAGTATATTTTACCATCACAATTTAAAAGTGATATAGGACGGTATGAGCTAGGTAGCTCTACATCTTTACCTTTCTTGCTAAGAACAACAATTGCAGCTTCATCCCAAGACTTTGGCACCAAGCCAGTTTGAGCAGCCCTAAACGTGGCCAACATCATTTCCCTCAAATGATCAAAATAAAGTTTATATATCTCTCCAGGTAGCTGGTCAGGGCCCGCTGCTTTCCCCACTGCCAGCATCTTAACTGCGATTGCTAATTCTTCAATCATTGTCGGGGCATCCAGCATATCTGCTGCTTCTGAGTCTAATTTGAGGAGCTCCCAAGCGGAATTGGTGTCACCCCAGCTACCCCGCTTTGTTGACTAGTGTAAAGATCAGTGTAAAATTGTTGGAAGATAGTTAAAATCTCTTTTGGGTCCGACCTTAATATCCCGGCGTTATCCTTTAATGCTGCGATGTTACGACTAGCTTTGTTTATACGCAGTTTAAGAGTGAGACATCTCCCAACTGACTACCCATATTTATGACATAATTTTCTATGGGTCAAGTATTTTCTTTCAGACTCTTTGTCCCAAGCTCCCGTTATTTTGGCCCTTTTTATGGCACCTCATCCTCTAAATCTGAAAGTTACCCTGATATTCAATACCATGAATCAGTTTCTCCTCTGCCCTTTTCAGAGCAAAATTAAAACTCTCTAGCTCTCTCCTAAGTTTTTTTTGATGAAATAACCCAAAACGCATAACTTCCCCCTAAAGCAAACCGTAAACGTGTCCCACACTATGTTGATGCTGGCTGAGTCCCTATTATTATCAAAAAAATCCTTTAGCCACCTGGACATAAGATCTATGAAGTTGTCGTTGACACATTGCTTCCGGTCAAAGGAAATTTTTTTAGGTCTACCAGCCTCACCCCAACCAGACAGTATTAATACAATAGGGGAATGATCTGAGGACATTTTAGTGTAAATCTGCATTCCAGCCCCAGCCAAAAAAGAGGTGCCTAAAAAAAAAATAGTCTGATCGCACCATTTTTTTTATGGGGAAAGGAGTAAAAAGTATTTCCTGGGTCTGCAGGAAATAATGTACTCCATGCATCTGTCAGGCCATGGTCCTTTAGTATATTAGACAAAGCCTTAAACACCTGTGGTTTTCACCCTCTATAGCTTTTTGGCCCTCCTACAAAATCTTGACTAGTTAAATTAATATTCATATCCCCACAAATGATTAACAGGGAAGGCCATGTTGCAACCTCTATGTGCAATTCTTCCAAAATTGCTGCTTCGTCTAAATTAGACCCATAGATATTACATAAAGTAAAGTTCCTGAGTCGCCCGTCAAATTCAACTTTAGCCCAGCGCCCTAATTTATCTACTAATCTTCGCCGAACAATGTAAACATTAGGTTTGGCCCAAATAACAACACCCCGAGTCATTACTGATTGTTGCAAGGAGACAACGACAGAAAATCCCAGTTCAGATAACAAATGACGTTTACTCCACGGTAAATGTGTCTCTTGAATACAGACAAGGTCCGGGTGAATATGACGTAATTCAGCAGCAACCCTCCTTCTTTTATTAATGTTATTCAAACCAGAGACGTTTAAAGAGCATATTCGAATATCTCTAGACACCATCAAACATCATACCAAATTTCCCAATAAGTTGCACATCTCTTAACAATACATTTTCCCCAGTTCCTTTTTTGTTATCTCTTTTTTGCTGAAACTGTGATTTTTTTTCCCGTTTTTACCCCACCACCGTGACCCTACCCCCCTCCCTCCACCCCAGCACCCCAACCCCCCCTCGCACCCCACCCTTCCCTCTAGTAAGGCTTTAGGACTTATGGTCCTGCAGATGCCCGCTGCCAAAATTCCCTGCCCTTAGCCACAAGCCAGCAAAAACTTCTCCTCATATCAGAGAAGGAGAAAGAAAAATCAATAAAGCAAATAATAATCATCTTCCATGATACCTTATCTCCAGACTTAGAAAATAAAGGAAACAACAAGGAAACTATAAGTTAAAAATCAACGATACATAGAGTCTGTAGTCCAGGCCCAACTTTCCGTCAGATAACCACTGCATTTCTAAATGCTATTCAAAAATTCTTTAGCTAGTCCCGCTGTAGTGAAAAATTGTGTGCGATCCTTAAAAATAATCTTCAATTATGCGGGATTCATTAAATAGGCTTGCGCCCCTTTAGCCTGAAACGGTGTAATTAGCTGCCAAAGCTGCCAGCGGTTTTCCATAGTGTATCTACTAAAATCAGGTCTTACAAAAAACTCAAAACCTGGGCCAATTCTCCGCTTATCCTTACGGTTGAGTTTAAAAACCTCCTTGCGGGCCAAAAAGCTATTAAAAGAGATTAACAGTGCTCCGGGTCTAGCGATGCTTTGTCTATCAGAGTGTCCCGGTGATTGTCCTGTTCATGCTTGAATAATAAAGGGAAACCAATGCACTCTCTCAATCTCCCTGTCCCAATCCCATTTACTTAATTCTGGAAAAGCGTTCTTGAATAGGTCCACTATAAATTTACAAGCATCTTGGCCCTCTTTTCCTTCTGGTACTTGCAAAACCCGCCAATTATTTCTGCGTGATCTATTTTCAAAATCGGCAAGCTTCCATTGCGTATCCTCCTTCATCGCCCGCAACGATTCTTTGACTACCTTCTGCTGCGCAACTTCGTCTTCTAAATTTAATAAGCGGGACTCTGCCTCATTGAATCTGGATGTAAAATCCGCCTGTGATTTTGCCAGCCTGCAGACCGAATACCGTAATTTTCGACACAGAGTCTGAACCCTCTGGCTCCATTCTCTAGTTTCATCGCGCAAGGACATTATTGATTCATAAATCATTGATAAAGATATTTCCCCATTCAAAAGCTCTGGGGACTCATCCTGAGATTGGTTGCCATGTTTGCCCTGATTATCTGCCTTCTTTTCTAAATTTGTACGAACTGTAAAAGGGCTACCTTCAGGTATATCCACTGAATCGTCCAGACAAATACTACTATGAGTGCTGCCACCCCTCATATTCATATGCTGGGCATATTGTGAAACTAAGTCCTCGTAGGATGAAGATAGCGACTGCTCTGACATAGAATAAAAATCTCCACATTCTGTGTCCTGCTGTGTGCCTTGACCTCCCCCCCTGCTGATATCTGAGGGGTCGAGTCATTGTCATCATCCCCGCAATTTCCATTGTTACAGCTTTGAGTTTACTTTGATTATCTACATCATTAATTGTAGATGGGGGAGAGTTTACACCCACTGCTCTTACAGGAGTAGGACATACCAGTCCCTTTTCAACATTGTTACTTTGTGGGCTTTCAACATTTAACACTGCTACATCCATTTCCGCGTTTACCACCATTAAAGTTGCTTGTTCCTTCTCAACAATGGACTGCATTTTAGCCCCCTTAGACTTATCCTTTGCAGTAGCAAAAATTGCAGGTATAATTTTATTTTTACCAGCTCCTCCCGCTTTTGCTTTCAAGTTATCCTGAGTGATTTTTACATTTTTAGCATTTTTTGCTGGGTAGCCATGCTTTTGCTCACCTCTGCTCCTCCATTTTCAACTTGTTCCTCTGTTGTTCGTGTTTTCCACCTTGCACCTTTTGGAGGCATGACTCCTGGACTCTCAACAGCAAAGATCTTGTGGTTCTTTTCCCAGCGCAAGCAGAGGGAGCAGTTAAAACAATTAGAGCCAACCTCCTCTCTGCACCTGTGAACCGCTCTGCACATGCCCTCACTGAATCACTCCACCGGCAGCGATTCCCCCGCCGTCCACCTCTCAAACAATCCGCGACAGAAAACCCCACGACCGGCAGGAGCTCGCTCTACCTTCCAGCCACCACCACCAGGGCAAACTTATTGGTAAGCTCGTATAGTTATTTCGGCAACTTCTTTAACATATCGGCCGCCGATTCTTTCTCTCTCGAGTCCTCTCCTTCCTTCAATTTATATGGCTTGTGGGTTGAGCTGCGAGCGGTCAGCCTATGCGTCCACTCAAGTGGGCGCCATCTTGCCTATCCTCAAAAAAAAACTAAGGGCCCGATTCACAGAACGAACTTAAGACAAAATCCTAAACTTACTACTTTTGGTATTCACAGAAGTTAGGATTTTGTCTTAAGTTTGTCTTAAGACAGACTTAAGACAAACTTAAGACAGACTTAAGTTAGGATTTTGTCTTAAGTCTGTCTTAAGTCTGTCTTAAGACAAACTTAAGACAAAATCCTAACTTCTGTGAATACCAAAAGTAGTAAGTTTAGGATTTTGTCTTAAGTTAGTTCTGTGAATCGGGCCCCAGGGTTTTACTTCTTTGGGGAAGACCACCCTAAGACTGTCAGGTCTAACAGTGGTGCTCATGTGATGTGCTCCTATACCTTTGGGTTGAGTTCATTCTATATAAGAACTGGAGAAAAATGCATAAGGTTTTACTCTGTGTGCATTTTTCTGCAGTTCTTATATAGAATGAACTCAACCCAAAGGTAAAGGAGCACATCACATGAGCACCACTGTTGGACCTGACAGTCTTAGGGTGGTCTTCCCCAAACTTTTTTCCTACTTGCCTCCTATTTTGGCAGATTGCTTTTTGTTGACCTTACGACTCTGAGCACTTTGCCACTGTTAACTAGTGCTAAAATGCATGTCTCCCTCCCCTAAATATAGTTTAGTTGATGTATCCACAATTGGCAAATTTAATGTACTTATTATAAGTCCTTAGTACAGTGCACTACATGTACTCAGGGCATATAAATTAAATGCTACTAGTGGGACTACATCACTGCTTGTGCCACCCAGTCAAGTAGCCCTTAAACATGCCTCAGGCTTGCCACTGCAGAGCCTGTGAGTGCAATTCACGCTGCCATGTTGAGTTGGGATTTGAAACCCCTTGCCAAGCCTTAAATTCCTCTTTTATTACACAAATCACCCCTAAAGTAGGCCCTAGGTGGCCCATAGGGCACAGTGCTATGTAACTAAAAGGTAGGATATATACTTTTAAGTTTTACATGTCCTGGTAGTGAAATATTCGATTTTCACTACAGAGAGGCCTACTCCTCTCATTGAGGATTCTTTATTATATTTATTAAGCTGTAATTCCTAATTGAAATAAGGTAGATAAATCATGTTTAGTACCGATGGAATGGGAATGATAAATCCCCTTTAATGGTAAAGTTGGATTAGTTATTACTGCTCTGAAAATGCCACTTTAAGAAAGTTAGGCATTTTACTGCCCTTAGCCATCTGGTGTCTGCTGCCTGTCTCCTATCACTGGCCGGGTGATAGATGACCTTTGTGTATTCCCTCTAGACAGCCACAGAAACATGGAATCTGGGTGTGATTTCATGCATCTTCCTGGGAGAATGGAAGGGAGGAGCGGGGCACAGCCTCCCACTTATACCTGAATAAGCTGAGTCCTGTTCACAAACAAAGGGCTGCATACCACCCTCTATAGTGAGTCTAGAGCCAGAGCAGGAAGAAAGGAACTCTGTGCACTTCTAAGACCCTTCGTTAAAGTCACTCCCCACTTCAAAGGCACTGGACCACTGACCCTACCAACTCAGTACACTTCTGGACCCTTCTGGACACTTCTGGACCTGAAACTACTCTACCAGGAAGAAAACCTGCTGTGATTAAGGGCTGCCACTCTGCTGGGCTGATGGAAAGACTGCTGCCTTACTGTGTTGCCCTGCTTTTCTCTACCTGGGTAAAGACTGGCCCTCCATCCCTGCAATGTAGAGTGACTCAGTGGGCTAACTGTCTTGCCTCCCATTTTAAGACACAGGGACATTAAAGTCTTCCATCCTGCTCTTGTGCCTGGCTCATTGGAAGTGGACCCAGGTGCTTGCTCTAGTGGAACTGATGCATTCAATGCTGTGAGATCAGAATTAATGCATCACTGCTGCTGTGAGAGTATAACCACAGCATCGAAACCACCACATCACCGCCACTTCAGAGAGACAATTGACAAATCCTCTCAACAGCATGGAGAAACCCGGCACAGCAGCTTCAGAATCATCACATCTCAGAACCAGCGCTTCGTCTTCTGAACTGGCGCATCTCCATCACTGCGTGGAGAAATTCAACGTCTCACACCCTGCATCTTCGTGTTGCAACAAAGATCAAGGGGCCCGATTCACAGAATGAACTTAAGACTAAATCCTAAACCTACTACTATTTTGGTATTCACAGAATGCACTTACTACTTTTGGCATTCACAGAATGAACTTACTACTTTTGGTATTCACAGAGGTTAGGATTTTGTCTTAAGTTTGTCTTAAGACAAACTTAAGACAGACTTAAGACAGACTTAAGACAGACTTAAGACCACATCCTAACTTCTGAGAATACCAAAAGTAGTAAGTTCATTCTGTGAATGCCAAAAGTAGTAAGTGCATTCTGTGAATACCAAAATAGTAGTAAGTTTAGGATTGAGTCTTAAGTTTATTCTGTGAATTGGGCCCAAGGTACTTTTGTTCAGCTGGCCTTGTGTGGTTCCTGTATCTGGCCCACACTCCATCATGGTTGGCCTGAACTTTTGACTTTGTCCCAGTCCAGCGCAACCAGATATCCCACATAAGTGCTTATAACTTCTAAGCGCTATTGTTGCATTTATTCTACTCACTGGATATTTGTTGTTTTGGTCTTGATTTATTAATTAAATGAAGAACCTCTTAAGTTATACCTGATTGATCAATGCCGAGCTACCAGAGGGTGAGCACAGATTAATTTAGAGTGTGCTTGTGACTTACCCTGACTAGGACTGTGGTTCCTGCTTGGACAGGGTGCATACCTCTGCCAACCTGAAACCAAATTTTTAAGAAATACTTACATTACACAAGGTCTCATCCATTGTTCATGGGCATGGGGAAATTAAGGGATTTGCCCAGAATCACAGCATGTTGAGCTGATACCGAGACTCAAACCAGATTCCCCAGCTCCAAAGTCGGTAGCCCTGGCCCTAAGACCACATCCTGGGCAGATGGAGGGAGGCAAGCAGAAGCCGCATGAAAGCTTGCTTGTTATGGGCTTGAGGTATCAACAGTACCTCGAGCTGAGACAGAGCTAGGCTTCAGGCTCAAGCCTAACTCAAACTTTTGGTGGCTAGCCCACATCTAAAATGGCTGTATAATGTCTACAAAACCAGTGATATTAGCATAGGGTATCCTGCATTGCCTTACCTTCCTTAAGGACTTTTTTTTAGATATTGCCAGATTGACCTGTGAGCTATATTTATTTAACACAGTGTACTAGTCATTTTATAGAAAAGTACAAAAACACTGTCTTCTGGTTTTTAAAGGGGGGTTGAGGATAATAAATGTATCAACTCAGTGACTAAAGTGCACTATGAGCATCGGGAAGCCTGGGACAAATCCCGGATTCCATGCTTGACAGAAGTGTCTAATCTACTTGATTGTAACATTTAAGAGAGCTTTCAAATAATTCAATTTAAGATGGACTGTGTACAACAACTTACTTGTATGTTGTATAAGCCTATATTGTTCCATCATCAATAACAATAGTATTGACCATGATCTAGGGTATATCAGATAGTTAGTTCACTTTGTTCACTCCTGGAGTTATCAAGAGGGAGGGTTAATGCATGTTTTAAAGCTCATGTTTAAAAATTTTCACCTCAAATAAATACAATGTTGTGATCTAATGTACTAAACTGAAACATTGCCATATGTTTTTTTAGATGTTATTGTTGTATGCCAAAACAGGTTCCATAGCATGATAGCAGCCAGGTATGAAGCAATAGATTCTAGCGTACAGTTACTAAAGAACTATGCTGGGCTATTTATGTTAGTACACAATTTCTAAATCTTTCGGTTTAACAACCTGACCCATAATAAACCGACCATTCACACCCTCCTGTCCAGTTCCTGTTGCCTTAACTACCAGGGTAGGGAAGCAAAGAAAAAGATCCTGTGGGGCTTAGAAGAAAGTGTTCTAGTGGGGGCAGCATGACAGAGTGTTGTAGATAGGTGCCCTTAGACCACTGACTTGTGTGGTTGCTTACATGTGGCATAAACAACTAGTGTATAGAAACTGAGCGTGTATGTGTGGTGGGTGGATTACAGGGTGAGAGTATTGGTGCAGTCTTTGAAGCCCTCCACCAAACTATCCCACACCTGTGCAATAAATTTTTTCTCAGGCCAGCTCATTGCTCCCTATATAATAGGATTGAAACCAAGAGAGCAAGACCTTGTTCCAAGTTACGATAGTCGGAGGACGTGAATCCTTCCAATACAGTTTAATATTGCACTTTGCTGGAAACTTTCTCAACTTCGGCGGGGAATACGCTCAATAGGACCACTTAGGGGCAATTAGATAGTACACAGCCCACTGTGTTACACAGCACTTCAGGAACTCTCTGCCAGTATGAAAGGAGTGTGGGGTAAGACCATAACATATGAAACCGACTAGCATCTAATTGCATACAGTGAGGACATGCAGCTGCTTCCCCTGGGTATAGAACCCAGAACCTCCTGAGGCAAAATAGCCGGGAGACAGAGACTTGTACTTTTAATCTTTTTAAAAAAAATCTTTGGTGTAATTCTGATTTGTGTGTTACTCTTGATTACTTCTGCTGCTAAAAACTCGCCTTACCTGGCTACACAGGACTCGCTCTTCTTAATCAACCGCTCAGCAGCCCTGCGCTGACAGCGGCTCTCTCCTACAAACCACGGCGCCATTGCCGGCGTGCGACTTGGCCACGCCCCCTCGGAGGCCACGCCCATCACCTGCATAAAAGCATGTGTCATTTCCGTACGCGCAGCGGACGGGCGCAGCGGGCGCGCCGTTTGCGCGCCGATGGCGCGCCTAAGGCAAGCCCGTCTGCGCCCGTCTGCGCCCGTCTGCGCCTGGCCCGTGCCTAGGGACAGTCCCCCTGCCCATCCGGCTAACATCGACCGCACGTGCTGGACCAAATCTCAACTTCTCTCCCTAAATCCCACTACTTGCCCAGCCACTTCACGATGTAGCCCGGATCACTTGGAAGAGGCCTCCTTCCATTGCCCCCGATGCAATTTCACGCTTCCGCCGTGGAGTTGCCGCTCCCCTCCCTGCCCTATCCTGCCTACCCGCCAGTCTCTCCCCCTTACGCTGAAAGCTGGCCTGGTCAACTGCAGGTCTCTGCCTCGCCATACCAGCGAGATTTGGATGTCAATTATCGCCGAAGCTTGGGATATCTTATTCCTCAACGAAACGTGGCTTACAGATTCCTCCACCCCTGACATCCACCTTGCCATTCCGCCCGGCTACACCTTAAAGGGCATCAATCGTGCAGGGGGAAAAACTGGAGGCGGTTTAGCCATCATCCTCAAGTCACATCTCAATTTGTCCACGACCAAATTGACTAACATAGGAATGATTGAAGCTATGTACTTCACTGTTTCGGATTCCGTGGCAGTTAAACTGGCTGGTACATTAGTATACAATCCCCCTACCTCTTCCTCTCCCTCACTAACTGCGCTCACCCCCCAGCTGGCTGATCTCTCCCTCAAACACCAATTCTTTCTGGCGTTAGGAGACTTCAACCTTCACGTGGACAACCATTTATGCCCTAAAGCGAACAATCTAATAGAAACCATGCAGAGCTTAAACCTACTACAATTAGTCAATGGCCCCACTCATATAGCTGGGCACACCCTTGACCTAATTTTCGCTAACTGCTCTAACATCACAGTCTTCCCTTCCCTCCCTCTCACCTGGTCTGACCACTTTCTTATCCCCTTCAACCTTGTGCTAAACCTAAAACCTTCCCTTGCGGCCCCCATCAAAGAGCTGAGAAGAAAATGGCATAATGTTACCTCGGTCACCTTTGACTCAGCATTCCACTTTCAGCCAGAACCCCACTCCAGCGACATTGATGGAAATGTCACCAGACTCAACTCTGCTTTGTTCCAGGCCATCGATTCCATCGCCCCCACCAGATCCCGCCCTTCGGCCCCTTGGTTCTCTACCATCCTCCGAGAGGAAAAAAGCAGATGCAAAACACTCGAGCGCAAGTGGCGACAAAATTACGACCCTGAAGCCAAAGCCATTTAGAAATCCGCGTTAAAAATTTTTCTTAAACAAAAAAAATAACCATGAGAGACTACTTCTCACTACAAATTGCTAACGCCAAAAACTCCTCAAAAACCCTTTTCAATATTGTCAGAGACTTCATCAACCCCCCCGCTACAGCCACGCAGAACTCTCCTAGCCAGGCACTTTGCGATGGACTCCCAGACTTTTTCTTTGATAAAATAAATAAACTACGTGCCGCATTCCCCTCTGGGGTAGCTCCTTTGCTTCCACATATAAGGGCCCCAGAAGCCGTCTCCTTGCAGTCATTTAATGAACTAACTCTTGAGACCGCACTTAGGCTACTCACCCAATGTAGATCTGGCGCTCCCTCTGATCCTATCCCTGCCAAAATCATGGGTGATCTGGCCCCCTCACTGGCAAGCTCCTTTCTCTCAGTCTGGAATGCCTTCCTCCACCATGGCATCTTCCCAACCATGTGGAAGGAAGCACTGGTTGTCCCCATCTTGAAAAAGCCTGATGCCGACCCTACCCAATTCTCTAACTATCGCCCCATTTCCCTCCTCCCCAAACCCGCTAAAATCTTGGAAAAGGCAGTGCAACTGCAACTTACAGAGTTTCTGGAGGACAACTCTCTTTTGCACGATTCTTAGTCCGGATTCAGAGCGGGTTTCAGCACTGAGACGGCCCTATTGGAAGTAGCAGAAACTATTCGCGGGTGTGCAGATAGGGGCGAGGAGGCCATGTTGGTCCTCCTCGACCTATCTGCCGCTTTTGATACGGTCTCCCACAAAATACTCCTGGATCGTCTCAAGCAGGTCGGAATCAGCGGCATCGCTCTTACCTGGATCAAATCCTTCCTTACTGACAGAAGTCAGAGGGTGATACTGAGACCATTTAAATCAGAGGGTAAACCCCTGCTGTGCGGTGTTCCGCAGGGCTCTGCCCTCAGCCCTCTGTTTTTCAACGTCTATCTCGCTCCCTTGGCCGCCGTGGTGGAATCCTGTGGAGTCAGAGTGGTCTCATACGCTGATGATACTCAGCTAATATTCTCCTTCACTGACCACTCTGACTCCACGTTTGCCAACTTCCGCCAATGTCTAGACAACATCAATGTTTGGATGACTAATAATCACTTAAGACTTAACTCTGATAAAACAGAGGTTCTGTTTTTTAACCAGAAAAACCCTATTTCCCCTTCCCTATGGTGGCCTACAGCACTTGACCCCGCACCTATCCCAGTTCATTCTGTACGTAACCTGGGTTACCAGTTCGACGATTCACTTTCATGCAAAGCCCAAGTCAATAAGGTCACCTCTGCCTGCTTCATGAAGCTGCGCATGATTAAAAAGATACTTCCCTACCTCCCCTTGGCCGCCCACCGTACGGTCACGCAGGCCCTCATCACCTCGCATATGGACTACGCTAACAGCCTGTATGCCGGCGCCCCTCAATATCTGATAGACCGGCTCCAGATCGTTCAGAATGCGGCAGCTAGACTGATTGGAAACATCCCCTACCGTCAGTCAGTCGCCGCCTATCGCAAGGAGCTACACTGGCTCCCTATTGCAAGCCGTGTCCAGTTCAAGATCCTCACCCTCGCCTTTCGAGCTATCAACGGCCTGGGTCCTATTTATCTTCAAAAGCGAGTATCAATATCCCACTCCGTTAGATCACTGCGATCTAACCACTTACGCCTCTTGACCGCTCCTCGCTTTCGACGTGCCAGAATGGGCGGCAGAGGGTTCAGCGTAATCTCAGCTAAACTGTGGAACTGCCTCCCAATCGACCTCAGATTCTGTTCGACCGAATCCATCTTCCGTGCCAGATTAAAAACATGGCTGTTCTCCGGACTCTGATCCCTTCTTCTGTCGTCTTTTTCCCCCTTTTCCCCTCGCGGATCTGGTTCTAGCGCCGGGACACCCCCTCGGGGGTAGCTGTGCGCTTTATAAACTACATAAATAAATAAAATAGTTTGTTAATTTAGACAGGTATAGGATAAGCTTAGTTAAAAATATTAAATGAAATTGTTAAAATGGGAGCAGTGGTATAGTTAGTGGGGATATTCGAATATTTTAGCCCAATCCGCATTGTGCAGAGGTTTGGCCATGTCTGTCTCCCAGTTAGCACGGAGAGGAGCCCTGGAGCCCTGGTGGGGTTTCCATGTTTTGAAAAGAGCTCTGTAAACCTATCTTATGAGTTTGCTTTTAGTCCCTCTAGTGTAGAGCATCTGGTAAACCTCACATGGGGTTGGTGCTAGGTGGCAGACATTAAATAGAGCATTCATTGATTGTTTAAGATGTTTGGAAGAAAAGAAATAGACCTGGGTAAAGACTGCAGTCTGCTGTAAGTGTTTGGAAATATTGGAGCTTGCCATCAACAAACAAATTCCGCAATTTTGAGAGAACTGCAGAATGCCACTGATGGAGTTGCCCTGAGCCGAACTGTCCAGTGTAAGTGGTAAGTCCTACTAAAGGTATTCCAGGAGCCTATGGTTGCTTCATGATAGTGAGTTTATGGGTTCTAAAAAGGCAAGAGAAAGCATGACAAATATGGTCAAGTGGAGTTGGGTAGAATGGTCAGTAGAAAACAATGAATAGTGCAATAAGCCCTCCTTAAAGTCTGCCTCATGCATGGGGCAGCTATATAGCCGGTGAAACACCCATCGAAACTGTGTAGCTAAATAAGGGTTTTCTAAGTTCAGAAGGGATAATCCATCCACATTCACTGGTATCTCTAGAGTTGAAAACCCTACCTGGCTGCGCAACGGCCTCCAAATCAGATTTGGAAGATGTTGAGGTGTCTGAAGAAGGAAGAAGGGATAAGCAGGGGAAGGTTTGCAAAATAATACAATAAACGGGATAGCACCACCACCTTCACTAGATCTACACAGCCCATTACTGAAAGCAGAAGAGAGGCCAAAAAGCAAACTGGGATCAGAGGGACTGTGTCGCTCTGCCCAGATTCCCATCCTGAATATCTGTGGGGGAAGGGTGGATATTAATCCCTAGGTATTTAAAGGTAACTGTTTCCCTTGTTTCTATAAACACTCCTTACATTATAAAAACTTGATCATATTCTTACATTTTGCTTGAGCAATTTACATCCCAAATATTTTGAAGAGTCTGCATGCCCTTTGGCACTTAAGGTTGAACCAGATCACTGGTTTGGCCTTGGCTCATCAGGAGAATCATTTTGAGACATTGGCAGAGTGGGCAGTTGCCCAGGGCATAGCCTTCCAAGCAGTCTGATGTTCGCTCACACTTCACAAGCATGACCAGTGAGAGTTTGCCTGGGGCAGTGGGTGCTGCTTGTTCGACTACTTGATAGTGCCTCTCCCCCGGGACACAATACTTTCTGGTACTCATGGTAGGCCCGTTGTGTCAAATTGTAGGAATTATCCCGCCTTTTTCTTCTCTTACTTATTTGCCTGGTTCTTAGCAACAACGATTTGAATCAGTAATTGTTCATCTCCCATATGAACTTGATTCCATCCTGCTCTCTAACTCTCTTTGATTGTAGTCTGGGCTCCCAGTTCTGAGATAAACGTAGAGTCCTGGACACACACTCTAGTGCTGTGACACTTCAGACAAGTTGAAGGCATCTCACAACCTGACATTAGGTGTGAGACTGTCGCCCACACCATCTGCTCTGCCTCATTAATTAATTTTATGTTTAAGGTCCATAAGAGGTTGAGGTGACACAGATGTTTTTGTACAACTTGTCTAAACTAGCAGATGGTCACTTACCATATTATTTCCCAAACTGTTTGTCATGGATGGCCTCTCCTTGGATGTGTCCGTAAAATGTACCTTTTGTACTGAATGTTGACCATATGCCGTGAATTTGTGTCCTGAATTTTGACACTTTACACAGAAAGTTGTACAGTCCTGTTCAGAAGTGGCCTCCATGTTGAATAGTCACCTTAGTAGAGCCGTCAGCCAGTATCCCTCCATCTTGAGGACCTCTATGGTCACCCTGCTTTAATGGTTGATGCCGTTGGCGTGCGAGCTGGTTGTGGCATCCTCTTACTGTGCTGAAGGGAATGAGATAATCACCTTGTGGATGCATCCTCAAGTAATTTGGCTATAAACCCTGCACCATCATTCCTAGGCCTCTCCCAAAAACCCAGCATGGCAAGCACTTCCCAGATCTCCGCACCTGGCACTCCTTGAGAAGGAACCTGAATACCCACCTGTTGAGATCCTATCTAAAAGACTAACCTTAACATCACTGCTCTCCAAATGTTGCATGTGCCACTTTACTGCTATTATTTTGACTGTTGTCATAACTTGGGTATACATCTTTGTTTTTCCTGTTACTAGCAAAGTGTTCAACTGCCCTTGTGGCAAGGTTTGTGTTACACAAATATTAAATAAATACATTAATTAGAGCTTTAGCGAATACAACATGGAGTAAAAGAAAGGGACTGCTGTACAAATGAATGAACGAGGGGCAGGGACAAACCAACTACACAGTTTTCATGACAGTCAAGCATCTCACGTCTATATAAAGGTCTCAGGCAAGATGATAGGTGGGGAAAGTTTAAGAATGTGCTCACTGTGTGCCTCTAGAGTTGTAGTCCCAGCTGCCATACCCTTTGTATGTTTTGTGGCACAACAGCAAGGGTTTCAGATTTCTAAGTGCAGTCAGCCAATATGTCCTCTCACTAAGCCACAACATACCAATTAAGGGGCAGATTTACAATAACTGGCACATCCCTGCATATCAGCAGGGAGGCACCAGTTATTGTGCGCCACGGCTCCGCCACCATGGATGCACCGCATTTACAATGCGGCGCACCATGGGTCAAAAACGACACAGATGCGTGACGCATCTGTGCGGTAAAGGCGGTGCATTGTTGGAGTTGCGTCACAAGCGTGACGCAGCTCCAGCAATGCTCTGGGAGGCCCTATCTTTACAATGCTGCATCAATCCTTATGCCTGCTTCAAGCAAGCACAGGGTTTTGACGCAGCATGGGCTCAAAAGTGACTGGGGTGAAATCTTGTAGATTTCACTCAGCCACTTTTGGAAGGCGTTCGTGCACCGCAACACCCCCCCCCCCTGTGCAGGAACGCCTACTTCTGGTGCAGGGTTTTACAACATGATGCATCTCCCAGATGCATCACGTTGTAAATACCCCGCAGCATGGTGCATTTTTTGCTCTGCCGCTGCGTCACAAAAGTGACGCAACGCGGGCGTAAAATAGGCGCAATGGGCTTGTAAATCTGCCCCTAAGATACTAAAAACAATGTATTTATTTTTCCAGGTTCTTATAACCCACAATTCCATCCATCACTTACGTGCATGAGCCAAGCTGAGAGCCCAGAGCCGAAGATAGGAAGCTGTGTTAGATATACATCCCAGGCAGTATTCAATTGTATGGATGCACTGGTGCACAAATATGTCCCCAAAATCTAACTGAAATGACAAGACATATTAAAATCTGTTAGTTTCAGCTCGATTATTCACATTTTTGCAAAATCTGAGTTAACCTTTTTAATATTTTAAAATAATTTCACGCATAGGTAAGTAATTAACAACTATTGCAGAACCCCCCCAATCCCTTCTCCATAAGTCTTAAAAGTGCAGAAGGAAATGGGGTCAGGGAGCAGTGATCTGCAACAACTCATTCAACAAGTTACTTACCATCGGTAGAGCATTATCTGGTAGAGACAGAGTCTAGCCGCTGATTTCTTAAGTTTTGAATTCTCTAAAAATTCAACAGCAGCACCGCTGCATGTCGTTATATGGCACTGCGCGACTCCATATTGACATCGTCCATGCCAGTGATGTCCCTAGAGTCCATATAAGATGCCCTCCAACGCGTTGATACAAGTTTCTTCTGTGAACAGATTCGTCACCAACAATTAAAGCCACCATAGAAACTGGTTGTGGAAACAGTGTTACAGAAAAGGGTAGAAACATTTTTGTTAGTAATAGTTACAAAGTCTTAAAGAAAGACATGGTAATACCCAGAAAAAGATATTGTTTGGAAAGACAAACCACACCGTAAAGCAAACCGAATAAGAACACCAACCAATGGAGTGAGAAACCAGGGCCCTTGAAGGTGTGTAATCATAACACCACAATCCATTCGCAGAGCAAGGAGGATGAGCGGGAGTCAAGAAATCTGCAGCTAAACTATGTCTGTACCAGATATTGCATTACTGAAGGTAAGTAAATTGTTCATCCGATAGAGACATCTAGCCACAAATTCCTTAACATTTGAACTAACTTATGTAGGAAAGTGCCCCTTTTGGCATGGTTATCCCCTACCTTTTTGGCAGATACCTGATGCCAACTTCACCAAGTGTGTACTGGGGCCTGGTACCGAGGCCCCAGCGCCTGTGTTCCTTTCCTAAAACTGCACCTTTGTACCCACAATTGGAACATCTATGGCCACAGTTAAGCCTCTTTTAAAAGGTAGCGTAGATACCAAGGGCCATGTGACCAGGGTAGGCCTCTAGGTTTGCAGCACCTATTGTGCCACCCTTAGAGGCCCTGCACCTAGACACCCACAGACTGCGACTACAGGCTGCGTGTCTTGGTTCATAGAAAAGTGAAGAGTCGACGTGGCACACACTGTGTGTGCTATGCCTGAAATCCACTGCCTGGGGCCTAGGTAAGCCATCCCTCTAGCACGGTGAACTACACCACAGGTGAGGGTACAGTTGCATGAGCACTGCACCCCTACAGTGGCTAAGTCCATTTTTAGACAATGTAAGTGAAGACATAAAGAGTTTATGGTCTGGGAGTTGGTTACTACGAACTGGAATGTGATCCCCGACCTGAGTGAGTGAGTGAGTGAGTAAGAATTTATATAGCGCAACTTAGCCCAAGGGCATCAAGGCGCATCCAAGATGGTACTACTGTTTGAGATGTAAAAAGACGTGTGCCAACTACAGATAGGCTTCTGTGAAGAGCCAGGTTTTTAAGGCTTTGCGGAAGAGCGCAAGGGATGCTTGGCCCTTGAGCTCAGCAGGAAGCATGTTCCATAGTCTGGGGGCAAGGGAGAAAAAAGCCCTCCCACCCCATCTGGCCTTGGAAATTCGGGGAACCGACAGAAGGTTTTTATTGGCCGAGTGAAGAACCCTGCCCGGAGCATAGAAGGACACAAGGGACCTAATGTCTTCGGTTCCAGACCCATACAGAGCACGATGGGTGAAGAATAAGATCTTGAAGTTTATCCCGGCCTGCACAGGAAGCCAATGCAGGTATTTTCTAATTGAGGAGCCTGATGACCGCCTAGGGGCATCCACAACAAACCTGGCTGCCGCATTCTGCACTATTTGTAGACGCTGGACTAGTCTTTTATTTATGCCCAGATATAGTGCGTTGCAGTAGTCCAGCCTTGAGGAGATGAGAGCAACCGTGACCTGTTTCCGGGCTTCAGGGGAAAGATAGTGCGTGATCCTTCTAAGAATTCTTAACACACCACAACAGGTAGAGACAGTCCTGCTGATTTGTTTGTCAAAAGAAAGGGAGGTGTCAAAGATCACCCCGAGGTTGCGGGCGGCTTGAGAAGGCATGGGGCAGGTTCCAAGAGCAGAGGGCCACCAGTCCATCGACCAGACCTCCTGTTTGCCTCCGAATATAAGAACTTCGTTTTTTTCCCCATGTAATTTCAGGAAGTTCTTGATCATCCAGCGTGCCACTGCTTCCATGTAATTCCTGAAATTAAGGGCCGTGATTTCCACTGATTGGAAAAGGGATACCATGATCTGGTGTCGTCGGCGTACAACAGTACTTCAAGCCCGAAAGGTCTTAATAGCCTGGCAAGTGGGGCCACATAAATGTTAAAGAGTGTGGGGCTCAAGGACGAGTCCTGAGGCTTTACGGGGGAGAGGAAGTCACCCAGCTGGACCCTTTGTTTGCGCTGCTTGAGAAAAGACGTCAGGAGGCTCAATGCAGGACCGTCCACTCCCATCTCACTAAGGCGAGAGGCCAGAATGGAGGGGGACAGGGTGTCAAATGCAGCAGTAAGGTCGAGCAGGACCAGAAGAGTAGTCTGGCCACTGTCGACCTTAGCGCGGATGTTGTTGATCACCACTGTAAGGGCGGACTCAGTGCTATGCGCCCTCCGGAAGCCATGCTGAGAAGAGTCAAGCAGGCTGGAGTTATCCAGGAAGGTGCTCAGATGGTAATTGAGGTGGACGCCAAGCATCTTAGCGGGGGCAGGAAGCAGGGATATGGGGTGAAAGTTTTTCTAGGTCGCGGGGTCTAGAGTAGCCTTCTTCAGGAGAGGCTTGACAATCGCCATCTTCCATGAGGCAGGGAAGATGCCTTTGGAGATTTCCAGGTTCATCACCTCCAGAAGAGGAGGTAGCAAGACCTCCCTACACTCCTTAAGAATGTTTAATGGACAAGGATCCAGAGGGGATCCAGATTTAAGCTTATCCAGGAGCAGAATCAGATGATCAAGAGTGAGAGGGGGAAAGTTAGAAAAGTTGCTGCAAGGTCCATTAGCCGGGCCTTGCAAAAAAGGTATATCCAAGGGGGGTAATGCTTCTAGGTCTAGGTTGTGGTCTTCTAGGGCAGTGTGAATATCCATAATCTTGGAGAAAGCCTCGACCTTCTACCCGACGTCTGCAGTCTCAACCCGAGGGGTCCCACCGACTCTGACCTAAGCTGGTAAGAACAACCGATGCCAAAGAAACCCCTGCACCCGATGCCCCCTGGCCTTGGGTGGCCCAACCGACGGTGCCCAGGCATCCCTCCACAATCCAACTTACCACTCTTGCTTGTGATCACCCTCAGGAATTCTCCTACACTAATCCTGCAGCTCTTCTTCTGAACCGGAGATATTCATTGAAAGCAACAGGGCACCCGAAGTCTTCTTGGCACCCTGCATCCAGCAGCCTCCATGCCGCTGGTAGTGTAGCTCTTGTGCTGATTGTTGGACCCTGCAGCGCTGATCCTAACCCCAGGAGCTTTGTTCCTTCAACCGAGTGACCTGCTCGTGAGCGGTTCCTGGCCGAAGGCCCCTTAGCCCACATGGCTAACATTGGGTCCCCGTACTCTGCACCCGGCCGCCCTAGTGTAGCTGGTGGTGCAACTTGAGTGCCTCTTTGAACCTTGGGGAACCTAACAGCTATTCTTGCAGATCGTTTAGTTACCTTCAAACCATTTCATTCTTTTCTTCCATGGGTACCTATGTTATGATTTTTCTCCTAAAAATGTTCTAAGTGTTGAACTGACTTATATATATATATATATACATAGATGGTGATGAATTAAGACCAATGGGCAGTATTCCCTCTGTGGAGGATGAGTTGCATTGTTTATTGTGGGATTGCCACAGCAACTTAAGGCCCTTACGGGGGCAAGGATGACCAATCAGAAGAGGAACGGGGGGAAGAGGAAATTGAAGAGTCGCAGACCAGGAAGAACAAGATGTGTCTGTAAGCAAGAACACAGTCAACCAGAGGAAATGAACAATGCAGATAAGAGTGTCAATATCATTAACTTGTCTGACTTGGTATTAAATTCTGATGAATTGCAAATTCTATCATGTGGCCTCTATTATTGCACCCCCAAGACATGAACTTTGTCCATCCCATAGTTTACTGTTTTAAATTTTTGCCTAAACTTAGGCTAGCTAAATATTTTTCAGTTGTTAAACCCACCTAGATGAGGAGAATTGAACACGTAGAGAGCATCACTGCTCTGCAGGTTTCAAACTTAGGAGTATTGAGAGATTTGAACATTTCAGCTATGGGCAGTTCACATGAGGTATCTGATTATATGTTTTTAATGGAACAAGGCCTCCAAATCCATGACAAGCCCATCACACCTTTCAGACCACGATCCACTTTCTTACCTATGGTACCAAAGGATTCGATTGATTCCTTTAATGAGCTAGTCATTCAATATTTGAAGGACTTACACACAAAGCAGCTTAGTAATAAGTCCACAAAAGCAAAGGACATAGGATTAACCCTGGGCATTATACTACGCTATGCTAACAGAGCATACGTAGTTTGTACTATTTCGCACTCCGCAAATTGCACTAGCACAGTACAAAAACTGTGCTTAATCACGTAGCATAGCAGATAAATAAACAACATCCTCAGATGCTTTGATAAAGCAATTTTACGTGCTAAAAAGCACATAGCCAATTCACAAAAGTGAACTTTTTCAATGAAAACATTAGGCAATGAGGTGATGATTTCGGGGTCCCCCTTAACCTAGGACCAAGCAGATGCCTTGAAAACAAAGAGCATAAACAAAAAAAACATCTTGTGGAACTTCAGTGGTGGTCCCATCCTCTTAGGATCACCCCAAGCACAGTTATTGGCAAAAAAACATCAAAATTATCAAATAAGTCTACAAAGAGCTGCAGTTCACCTAGTCGTTACTAGATGTCTCTCATGAGTCAAATGCAAAGCATTCAAATTATTCTTACATCAAGCTGCAGTTTCACTAGTCGTTACTAGATGTCCCTCACGAGTCAAATGCAAAACCATTGAAACCCTTTCATCAAGCATTTGCATTTGACTCGTGAGGGACCAGTTAAACTGCAGCTCTTTGTAGAATTATTTTGATATTGGATAATATAATATTCACTGCCCACTGCTAATTTCGTCCCATAATGCTTTGCAGGGCCTTTGGTTGGGATTGTTTTTTTGCCAATAACTGCACTTGGGGTGGTCCTAAGAAGATAGGACCACCACCGAATCGTTCAAGATGTGCTTTTTGTTTTCAAGGCATCTGCTTGGTTCTCTCCCTAGGTTAGGGAGGATCCCAAAATCATCACCTCTTTCACTGCTTGCTAATTTTTCAGTTTCACTTTTGTGAAAGTACTATATGCTCTCTAGCATATAAAGACAGAGATACTTATTGTATCATAACTGTCACTGTGCAAGTTGTTTTTTGCAATTATTGCTCAGTGCAGACATTTACACAGTGCTATCAGCTACGCTATACATGAAAATTTCACATGAAGATGGAATCAAGGCTGTGAAATACTTCTTAAGTTCTAGATCCTTGACATTATACAGGCACACTGAAATGATAGTTAGAGTGTAGGGGTAATGCCTAAGAAACAACATTTTCCTGTTTGGTAAGGACATATATCATCAATTGCGATGGAAGGCAATGGGCACCTGCTTCGCCCCTAGCTATGCTAATTTACATATGGGCTGGTGGGAGGAGCAGGTGCTTGCCACACAATATGCCCGGGAAATGTCTGAGGACCCGTTATATTGATGATCTTTTTATGATCTGGAGAGGTGACTCAAATTCAGCCGAAGCTTTTATTTAAAGCATTGAAAAGAACAACTTGAATCTCAGTTTCACATCAAACATAAGCAGAAATGAAGTTCATTTTCTTGCTCTAACAGTGTACATTGAGGAGGGCGAAATTAGCACCATAACTAACCCTGGGCTTATAACTACAATACGCTGACGGAGCATGCAAAGTTTGTACTAATTCACACGTACCAAAACTGTGCTTAATCATGTAGCGTAGCATCTGAATCAACAATATTCTCAGATGCTTTGAAAAAGCAATTTGACATGCTTAACAGCATATAACCAATTCACAAAAATTAATTTTTACAATGAAAACATTAGGTATTGAGAGAACTGATGATTTTGGGGTCCCCCCCTAACCTAGGAGGAGCACCAAGCAGATGCCTTGAACACAAAGAGCATAAACAAAAAGCACATTTTGATGAACTTCAGTGATGATCCCATCATTTTAGGACCACCCCAAGTACAGTTATTGGCAAAAAACAATCCCAACCAAAGGCCCTGCAAAGCATTATGGGACGAGATTAGCAGTGGCAGTGAATATTATAGTATTCAATATCAAAATATTTCTACAAAGAGCTGCAGTTCACCTAGTTGTTACTAGATGTCTCTCACGAGTCAAATGCAAAGCATTGAAATTATTCTTACATCAAGCTGCAGTTCCACTGGTCGTCCCTAGATGTCCCTCACGAGTCAAATGCAAAGCATTAAAATTATTCTTACATCAAGCTGCAGTTCCACTGGTCGTCCCTAGATGTCCCTCACAAGTCAAATGCAAAACATTTAAATTATTCTTACATCAAGCTGCAGTTCCACTGGTCGTCCCTAGATGTCCCTCACGAGTCAAATGCAAAACCATTGAAACACTTTCATCAAGCATTTGCATTTGACTCGTGAGGGACATCTAGTAACCACCAGTTGAACTGCAGCTCTTTCTAGAATTCTTTTGATATTGTATACTATATAATATTCACTGCCCACTGCTAATCTCATCCCATAATGCTTTGCAGGGCCTTTGGTTGGGAATGTTTTTTTGCCAATAACTGTGTTTGTGTTTGTCCTAAGAGGATGGTACCACAACTAAATAGTTCAATAAGATGTGCTTTTTTGTTTTCAAGGTATCTGTTTGGTACTCTCCCTAGGTTAGGGAGGATCCCAAAATCATCAGATCTCCCACTGCTTGCTAATTTTTCAGTTTCACCATTGTGAAAGTACTATATGCACTTTAGCATGTAAAGATAGAAATACTGATGTTATTATATCTGGTCATGTAGAGGAAGCTTTTTGCAAATATTTTGCAATGTTTGCACAGTACAGACAAATACACAGTGTCTTCAGCTATGCTACGCAAACTACGTGTACTAAGCAAATTTTAAAGTATACTACGTGAAGCTACGTGTAGTGCTGCTACGCAAACTGCGCCCAGGCTTAACCAAAACCTTCCGCAAGGTGACTGCGGGCAACACAATATTGCACGCCCAGTTTCCATCCTACAAAATTGATCAACAGCATTACTTATGCAAAAAATTTGAGAATGCGGAGGAACTGCAGCTGTCCTGCCCAATAGTCCCAAGCACAACAGCAGCTCACAAAGAGATTTGAGCAGAGGGGGTATAGTAACTCTCTTTCGAAGGCAGCAATGGATAAGGCCAACAGTAATCAGAGAGTGCAGCTGCTGTTTGCAAATAGATCTGTTAGAAAGGTACCAAAAGATCAAGAACAACAAATACGCTTCATTACTGGATGCAGTAAGCAGCATA
This sequence comes from Lissotriton helveticus, assembly GCF_964261635.1. Lineage (NCBI taxonomy): Eukaryota > Metazoa > Chordata > Amphibia > Caudata > Salamandridae > Lissotriton > Lissotriton helveticus. Next base: position 335,105,024 of record NC_136057.1, on the reverse strand, counting down.
GAGAGCTGAGATTCATAACGCAGAAGCCCTGGCACTGGCATGTTCTAAGTGGAGACAATTTCCTAAAACAAATGTTAGGGGGAGGTCCTCTAATAATGTTTCGGAGGGCCAGATACATAAGGGAAGAACTTATAACAAATAACCCAGGACTTTGAATATCAACTTGACTTAGCGAGAGTTAGGGTTTTACGAAGTGCCACAAGTGCAAGGCATCTACATATTGGTAGAACACCATAGAAGTACCCCTGCCATTCTCTGATAAAAAGTGGCACATCAACAAACCTTTAAATTGTAAAAGTCAATTCGTAGTGTATGGACTTAAATGTAGCTGTTCGAATTGTGCATAGGAAGCACCATCTTACCTGTACATCAGAGGGTCTTGCTACATGTGCGAGCTATCAAGAATGGGGATCAGGCATACCCCATGGTGAGGCATTTCCAGCAATTTCATGCCAATAATTTGGAGGATCTGCAATATTTTGCTCTAGATCAGGTGCCATCAAAACTGAGAGTGGGTAACAGAGAGAGATGTCTGAGACAACTCCAATCGTGACACATTATTCGATTCAAAGTAAGATCCCCAATGGTCAAAATACAGAAGAAGAGCTTTATGTACATTTATAAGTTTGCTAAGAGGTTTGAGATGGTTGAATTTGTTGACTGTATACAGACAAATAAGGTAACAGAATCTCCTTTAGCTCTCTTTTGCACTTGCAATGAATTGTTTTAGAAGTTTTTTATGCCTTTCCCACTTTTTTAACATGTCGTAAATTTTGTTCTATTTTTTCACTTAGCACTTCACACTTTCAGCACTTTAGCATTATGTTAATTCCAGTTCCCTACGATAGGGATGGGCATTTGCCGCACAATATTTAAAGTAACCCAATGATTACATTAAATTAAGTATTTAGTGTTGTGAGTTAATAATGAGGAGATTTCTCCTGAATTTTTAATTAATTTTTAACTTTTAGTTAATTATTGGGAGTCTGCTGAGACATTATGGGAAAGTGAATAGTGACGCTGTATAGGCAAGTAAGTGTGCATTGTCACTGGCCATATGTTCATAAAGTAGGAATTAGAGGGGATGTTAAAATTTTTTTACTATGATGTGTGTTTTAACATTTGTGCCTATGTTTGATCTTGTGTAATGTTTGCCGCAGGCACCATATGGTTGATGAGCTAGGCACTGGCCAAAGGATGTCAATAAGTGATACGTAGTCACAGAATTATGGCATTTGAAATTTGACATTAGCTAGGCATTGGCTGAGTGCAAAAAAAAAAGTTGTAAAAAGACTATATTTTAACACTTGTTTAACTTTGTCAGTGTTTCTATAATATTTCCTATAATGACTTTATATCGAAAATATTTGGCGCACATCTGCACTTTATTGCACAATTTTGTACATTATTACTCAAATCATTGTATCAATTTTAAGCATTTTACGCGCATTATTTTGTGCCGGATTTGCAACTAACAGTGAATGTAGCTGTTACTATTGATGCACTGTCACTTTTAAAACAATATTCAGGCTTTTTTGCACTTTCTTTGCACTGTCATTTTAAAAAATTCAAAAAATTCAAAGAAGTGGCTATAAATAGGTGAAGAAATAGCGGCAATTCAGGTTTGACAAAGACTGCAGAGGCAGTTGAAATGCATTACTTGAGTATCGTGGCTTGACAATCAATCTGTTTGTAAGCTATCCTGAGCATGCTAGAGTCTGCTTTTGTACACTGAAGCAGTCGTTTTGAGGATATATACATATATATATTCACAAAAAAAACCATAGGTTTTACAGACGTTATAGTTACGAATTAGCATTTAAAACACCTTAGAAATTCACTGAAAAACCATAGGTTTCAGGGACGTTATAGGTAGTTGGACATTTGAATCATATAAAACCACAGAAATTCGCCTGTTATAGTTATTTGAGTTAACTATAACTCTCGCGCCCGCAATGCACTGCTGATGATGTCACATATTACATCACTCATGGCATGGTCACTGACATCACTGATGACATCATCCAGTGACTGTGTGTTTCTGTAAAGTTTAAATATGTTTTATATATATATATATATATATATATATATATATATATATATATATATATTAAGCCTGGGCAAAGCACTACGCTATGCTGGCGTAGTTTGCGCAACTTCGCACTATGCAAATTGTATGTAGCACAGTACAAACACTCATAGCGTAGCGTAGTGCAGCGGTCATTTTTTGCTTGCTCGCGGTCCTCAACTTCAAGTTGTCGACCGAGAGCAAGCAAAATGACATCCCGGCGAGACTTTTTCCTCGTTCACAATTATTAAAATCAAGTTGACGATCGCGAGCATGGAAATCAAACCTCCCGGCGAGCTTCTCAACGCGGGGAGGTCAGCTTTCTCATTGCGAGTGGTCGCGTAGGCTCGCGACCGCTCGCGATGAAAAACTACCTGTCCGCGTTGAGAAAGCTGCCGCTCAAAGAAAAACCTACTTGAGCGGCAGTAAAAGACAGCTCGCACTGTGCAAGATGCCATTTTCAATAACTGCGCAGTGCGGACAAGCATCCGGCACTGTGCAATCATCGCGAACAGCACACTACGCAGTTCGCGCAGTGCTATGCGTAGCTCGCCTAATGCGAAGTGCACTTCGCATAGCTACGCATAGCACTACTTCGCGAACTATGCCCAAGGTTATTACATATGCCAAGGCGTATTGAAGAATGAATGCATTTACAAATGCCTAAAGAGATTATTTCGTCGGGGCGTGACTGACTGTATAAGTGAGTGATTGAACGTGTCTTACTGAATGCATGGGTTACTGACTAAACAGTGTAAAAGTCTGTATTAGTCTCTCTGTTGGTGTGTAAGCAACTGCATGGGTTGCTGAATAACTACATGAGTGTCTATATAGGTTATTGATTTGTTGTCTGAGGATCTGTATGAGTCCCTGAGTATCTATGTGGGTTGGTGCGTGGGGGGTGTATGAGTCTGTGCATAGATTTCTGAGTGGGTGATTCAGTGGCTGTATGGATTAAAAAGTGCATCTGGGAAGGACTGTATGGGTGAGTTAGTGTGTGTATGGGTGTGTTGGTGAGTGAATGAATGTCTCAGTGGTATATCTGTGACTAACTACATATGTTTTAAGGCACTATATGTGAGTGTTGGAGTGTATAAATGAGTATAAGTGACACAAAGTTATTTGAAGAGTGCGTGGATAAATAAGTGTCTGCTTCTATCAGTGATTGTATAAGACAGTAAATATGTGTTAGTATCTGTAATAACTGATGTGGTACATCTAAAAATAACGAAGTTGATGTGCATAACCCTATACACAAGTAAATGGGTATGTGATTGATTCTTTGCTTTACTGACTAGGTGTCTGAGTAACTCTATGGATGAGTGGCAGAGTTTGACTGCATGTATAGATGTATGAGTGCATATTATAGTCCTGTATTGATGAGTAACTACAAGTATAAGTGACTAAATGTGATGTGTAGCCTAGGAAATAGTGAGTGGTATGTAGTATATGGCATTCTTGTGTGTACAGTTTCAAAAATAGTAGTCTGCATTTTAGAATGGGTGTATCAAAGTTTATTTTAGAGCATCAGTATGTGCATCACATTATCACGTGGATGATGTCATCAGTGATGTCATCAGTGAAGTCACTGACCATGCCATGAGTGATGTAATATGTGACATCATCAGCAGTGCATTGCGGGCATGAGAGTTATAGAATTTCTGTGGTTTTGTATGGGTCAAATGTCCAACTAAATATAAAGTCCCTGAAACCTATGATGTTTTCAGTGAATTTCTAAGGTTTTTTAAATGCTAATTCCTAACTATAACGTCTGTAAAACCTATGTTTTTTTCAGTGAATTTCAAAGGTTTTTTAAATGCTAATTTCTAAGTATAACGTCCCTGAAATCTATGTTTTTTTCAATGAATTTCAAAGGTTTTTTAAATATTATACTACTACTGTGTATTTGTCATTAGTATTTATTTTTTCTAACTTTTCAACTACATAAAATAAACTGCAAAAGTACTATGTAACGTAACACATTTCACAAATTACAATGAGTTTATAAATAATACAAAACAATTTAACATTCAGATAACAATTTTTCTCCCTTTTTTTGCTGTCATCAGCTACTACTTAACTTCACTATTCTCAGTGATGCCAGTGTAATTTCATCATAAACAGCAGAAAAAAAAAAACAATCACCTAGATTGTTAAAAAAAATACAAAACCCTAATTCTCTCAAATATAATACAAAATCAACACAAATAACACATCCAATAGAACTTTAAATGTTCAAAGCTTACCTTTACTTCGTAGATTGTCTGCACATTTACCCAACATGCCAGATAATGTATCGAAAATTTTGCTTTGAAAGCATCCAGTATGAATTCCTTCAAGATCTTACGTAGTCTCTCTGCACATTTTCCCTGTACGCCAGATAATGTATCCAAAATTGCGCTTTGAAAGCATCCAGTATGAATTTCTTAAAGATCTTACGTAGTTTCTCTGCAAAATTTTTCCAATGCACCAGATAATGTATCAAAAAATTCGCTTTGTAAGCATCCAGTATTAATTCCTTAAAGATCTTACGTAGTTTCTCAGCACAATTTTCTCAATACACCAGATAATGTATCAAACATTTCGCTTTGAAAGAATCCAGTATGAATTCCTTAAAGATTTTACGTAGTTTCTCTGCACATTTTCCCAATACGCCAGATAATGTATCAAAAATTTAGCTTTGAATGCATCCAGTACGGGCGGCGCCCAAAATGGCGGAGTGAGGGCGTCCGAGAGTGCAGCAGCCGTTGGGGCTCCTACTGACCCACCCTCCCTGACTCTTTTTCGGGGTTGGAAAGATTAGATAAAGCGACCCTGGGCCTTTTTTGATGCTGCTCCCGTGTTGAGATTACATACTTAAGGATTACTAACCACGAAGATACTCACCGATTCTCCAGATGTTCAGGGTCTGCCTCTGTGTGGTACGCCGGTGAAAACAAGTGGACAGGCTGCGGGGTGATCTGCTACTTTTCGCTGCTTCTTTGTCTCCGTGTCTCCGTGTAGGGGAGAAAACTTCAGAAAATGTCAAATGCTGTGGATCTGGCTGACCCGAAAGCTGGTGCGGCAATCAATCCCGCGCCTGACTCATCTCACCCGCGGCTCGGTACGCGGCTGGTCAGAGCTTTGGTTCGGGCACGGACGGGCGTCCCAGACCTCTGCTGTCGGCAAGGTGAGGTCAGAAGCTGCTCCGCAGGCAAATATGGCCCAGAAGAACACGCCTAGGTCCACCCGTGCCAACAAAGCTGCGGCGGCGGACCCGGTAGCAGTGTCTCCGGTCCCGGGGGATCTAGCGTTATCGGCGATGACCTTGGTGCCAGGGGCTTCATCGGCCCAAGCTGTGGGAATAGGGGGTGCTGCACTTCCTACGCCTTCCTCCGCGCTCCCGCCAAGATCACCCCCGGGAACCACTGGGCTTCGCAAACAGGTACTGCGCCCACCTACACTGATTACGACGGATGCTAATATTCCCAGTGTCCCTAATTTAGATTTGCTTGAAGCCCCCAAAGAAGCAGCCAAAAAGATGGGTTTGGGGACAGTTGGAAACAGCTTGAAGCTGCCAGCCACAGAGCGTGATGGAATTAACATAATCTTTATCCCCCCTAAAGATCAGACTGCTATTATTATTGCCCAACCCGAAGCAGCAGTGGTGGAGGGGGACTCGGTTACGGCCCCACGAGAGGAGGATGCCCCCTCAGTTAATGGGGGCAATAAGAATGTTTGTGAGGGGTTGGTAGCAGAACAAATGAACTCCCCAGAACATATTTTGGTGAACACACTGGTTGACGTGACTGTTGCTTTACCTACCGTAGAGGGAGCTGAGGAAGCAGATGGTGGAGGGGACTGCTCCACTGAAGACTATGAATATCAGGAGACAGAGGAAGAAGAGGGACGAGAACTGGGGCCTAGCTCTCAGGTAGTCTCTTCAGATACTGCTAAGTTTATGGTAGATCGAAGGGGTAAAACTAAACAGAAAAAGAAAATTAAGAATAAGAAAGGGAGAAAAAACCCTACTGAAGGTCTATCAGCAATTAACTCTGCTTCTGTGTCGAAAAGGTCTCTTCACTTGGATAAGAGCCCCCTTAGGATATGGATTCAGGCTAAGGGGCTTGTTAAGAATATGACCCTCCGACTGTCAGGTAATAGCCCTCCTGTCACTGATTTCCACAATGACTGCTCGGCTTCATACCTCTCCCCTTCAACTTTTGGCGTGAAGCCTACGCCTCCTCTTTTGTCTTCACCTTCGGGGCCTCGCTTGGCACTCTTAGGCCCCCAACTAAGCTGGCAGATGTGACTTCTGCAGGGGTGGAAGCCTCCCCTGTATGTTTGGAAGTATCTGGTTCTGCTTCTGACTCACCAACTTGTGTGTCTTTGGATCACCCAGACTCAGACCCCTCTTATAACAATCCATTAATCGACTCAAGTAACCAGAAACCTGTGCTATCTCCTTTTGAGGTCATACTACAAACTTTAACTAACCATCGTGCAGAAGCGCAGGAACACTTTCTACAACTCCGGGAAGACAATACTAAACTTCAGAATTCGTTATCAGAGATGACCTCCAAATTAGGCGGGATGTCACAGGAAATTGGAGACCTTCAGCAAAGAGTTGTTAGTATCGAAGAAAGCGCTGATCGCACTTAGCTCTCTCTGAAGCAACATGACACTCAGATTATAGCTCTACAGCTGAAGGTCGAGGACTTAGAGAATCGCCAACGCCGCTAGAATCTTAGACTCTTTGGCATACCGGAGGGCGTGGAGGGGCCAGACGCCAGGGTCTATTTGGTAAAACTATTGCAGAAAACCTTTCCAGATTTAGCTGATTGGGACTGGGGCTCTCTGGTCCAGAGAGCCCACCGCCTTCCTCCATTTCAGAAGAGTAGGGTGAGTAAATTTCCTAGGCCTTTTATCATTTATTTTGGAAATTTTCTTTTGAGGCAGGCTGTGGCTTTAAAAGCATGCCCTAACTCTCCTATCTTATTTGAGAATATGTCTTTATTTTTTCGGTCTGATTTGAGTAAACCTACCATGGATAGGAGGTGGAGGCTAAGGAAATTTATTGATCCTTTCAAAGCGATTGGGGGGCAAACATTCCTGCAGGAACCTGCCCGCCTCAAAGTTATCAAGGGAGGTCATACTTATTACTTTTCAGATGAGAAGGAAGCTGAGAATATGCTAGCTAAGCTGGGTTAAGAACTGAACCGTAATTTCTGGGGGTAGTGATTAAGAAGGGTTTTTCTGTGTTTGTTTTTGTACCCGGGGTCTCACTTTATCTAAAGAAACTAAAAAAGGTAGGGTTGTCTGGTAGTCCCTGGGCTGCTTTACTCTGAGCTGCCCCTTCAGCGGCAGCAGTCACGGGGGGGTTTCCCTCTTATACTGGGGTGAGGGAGGGTTGGGGGTGGGCCCAGGTTCTCCGAGGGTGGGACGCTTTGGGTGGGGTAAAAAGGTTAAAAAGTCCAGCACAATGTGGTAAGAAAAAATTTGACAGGAAGGAGCTGTAGTTTTTTATTTTTTTTGTTAATAGCATACTGTATGGCGGAAATGGCGATAATTATGGATTGAAATGTATAAATTGAAATGTTTAGCATGGAACGTATCCGGCATTAATAGTAAGAATAAAAGAAAACTGGTTTCCGAAGAGCTTAGGCTTTATAATCTTCAGTTAGCTGTTCTATCGGAGACGCATATTTCTTATAAGGACAGAAAATTACTTAATCAGTTGGGCTACGAGGTTATAATTTGCTCATCACAACAGATTTCACTTAGAGGAGTTGCCATTTTAAAAGATAAACGATGCAGATCTGAAACAATCAAAACTGCTACAGATAATTTGGGTCGGTGGATAATCGCGCAATTACTGATCGGCAACCATAAATTTGTATTATGCGGGATTTACGGTTCCAATTTTGATGATGCTTTTGTTTTTGATGATTGAATATTGAACTTTTGGGGTGGGAAGGAGAACTTATTATTATGGGGGATTTTAACTGTATTATGGATTACCAGCTTGACACGACGAGACAGGGCGCCTTTCAGCGTATGCGCAAAGTGCGTGCAGCTATTTTGGACATCAGTCGGGTACATAATGTAAAAGACGTATGGCGCTCTCTTCATCCTGACACACCTGGTTACACCTATTATTCAGCGCCCCACAAACTTTGCTCCCGCATTGACATGGCTTGGCAACTGATAAAATAATATCTAACAGCTCTATTGAAATCTGCCCTCGCGTATCCTCGGACCATAATCCTATTTTATTGATATTTAGTTATTTAGAAGGTCAAGCGACTTCAAGACTGTTTTCTTTTCCCCGTTACTTATTTTCAGATGCTGCTTACATCTCACAGCTTAAACTACACCTGGGTGAATTTATTAAAATTAATCTTAATTCGGCATCCCATATACTTGTTTGGGATACTTGTAAGGCCAGCATTAGAGGCCACGCGCAACAATATATCTTCAAACAAAACTCTGAACGCCGGATTGCCAATGATAAATTGATAATGGATATTACGGCACAAGAAACGTTATTGCCCGAGGCGTTACGAATATGCTCCCCTGATGCGTTAGAAATAGGGCTAAAACTTGGATCTCTTAAGTCTAACCTCAAGTCAACCTTGATTGAAAAGAGTTGTGCCAAGTTACATAAGTCCAAAATTATGCATTATGAGGGAGGGGACAAAATACTGGCCTTCAAAGTGGCTGATGATAGAGCACAGACTCTCATTAAAAACATTAAGGGCTCAAATCAAATTATTTATAACCAACCAGCGCAGATATTGGCGCAATTCGCGGAGTATTATAGCACCTTGTATACCCCTGAGAATCAAGCCTCTGCTTCTGATATTCTAGATTATTTGGAAAATAATATAAAGGAAAAATGTAATCTACCAGGCTTAGATCATCTATCAGATGACATTACCAAGTCAGAGGTAAGACAAGCTATCTTATCTGTACCTATGGGAAAAGCTTCGGGGTAAGATTCTATTCCGGCGGGACTTTCATAAAAGCTGTATCGAAGAAATAATTCAATTATTTCTATTAGTAATTCAACCTATTGGGGTAACCGGGATTGCTCCAAATTCTTGGAATATTGCGAAAATGATTTTATTTCCGAAAAAAGACAAACCGGCAGATGAATGTGGTTCGTACAGACCCATGTCTCTGCATCGTAAAATATTTTGGGTGACTGTGTGTATAAACTCTTACAGGGATCCCAGAGGTTCCAAATGTACAGATGACGTTTGGAAATGCTAATTTTATATCTTTGTATATAGCAATTAACAGTGTTTCTTCTTTTTTCTTTTAATTGTTGGAAAGTTTTATTACAATGAACTTTTATGATTGTAAATTCAATCGAAATAAAGTTTGTTTTGACTTTGACCCATATCTTTGATTAATACAGATGCTAAGGTTTTTGCCAAGATTTTGGCAAATAGGTTGGCCCCGATTATTCCGGAAATCGTAAACGTGCAACAAAACGGATTTGTATTAGGCAGGGATACTACGACTCACATAAACTCAGCTATTACGATTTTTGATATGTCTGAGACGGAATCCACCCCACTCGGTATGATTTTATTAGATGCCGAAAAGGCTTTTGACCGAGTGGGGTGGGATTATCTCTGGTCTGTGTTGTCCTTTATTGGTTTCAGGGGTAAAATCTTTAGTTGGATCTGGGCCCTATACGATCAACCCACGGCTAAGATCAGCTATGCCGGCTTGTCATCTTCTGCCTTTACGATTTCTCGGGGCACCCGGCAGGGGTGCCCATTGTCAACCCTGCTTTTTGCTCTGTCAATGGAGCCATTTCTCTCTGCACTTCAGGCTCAACCCAAGATAATTCCATTCCAATTCGGGCTTCAATGGTTGAAAATTACTGCTTACGCGCACGATATCGCGATATATTCCACCAATATCGCAACAGCATTAGAGGGTATAACGGTCGAGGCTAATAGATTTGGAAACATCTCTGGCTATATGCTAAATGTGAATAAAACCAAAATAGTGGTTAATTACAAACCTTCGGGAGATGTCCCTGGGATATGTAGGGCTGCCAATTACTTAGAAGTTAAAATTTCAGCTAAAATCAGGGATCTAATCCCTATAAATTATGACGTGCTTATAAAAACAACTGAGGCGCTATTAGAAAAATGGCACAAACTTCCCCTGAACATTATTAGCAGAATTAATTTGATTAAAATGAAAATTTTGCCAAAATTTCTTTACTTATTTCGTTCTATTCCTTTGGCACTTAATAATGTTTTTTCTAAAAAGCTCGACGGAATCTTCAGCAGTTTTATCTGGGGATATCGGAAAGTGCGCAGATCCGTGGCAAAACTGAAAGGAGCTGTAGACACAGATGGACTTAATTTCCCAGATTTTAAACTGTATTTTTGGGCTAGCTTTATTGGCCGCCTTCGTTCCCTGCTCAATCCTAATTTGCAATTTTTTTATCATACCATTATGATGAAATCAAATGCTAGAATGTTTTTGTTCAGATTGGTGTTGATGGCTTTTTAGACTTTGGGGCACTTAAGAATTGATGTCACTTAACCGAGGCCATGAGGTTTAAATACATTCAAATATATGATTTTATGATACGTCGGATGAAAGTTATGAAAATCTCAGATTCTGACATGGGAGTGCTTCAACTCGTCTAATACGAAATCATTAATAAGTACAGGATATAGCTGTTTGATTTCTTATATAAAGCAAGATTGTTCTAGATTAGCGGAGAAGTGGAGCTCCAAATTGGGACTGACTATACATTCAGAACAGATTGCTCATTCTCTCTCAAAAATTAATAATGTGGTTCAATCGGCGAGTCTCAGATTGCAACAATTTAAAACTTCTTGTTTGTTATATCATACTCCCAAAGTGATTCTCAAATGGTCTTCAAATGCTTTATATTATGACCGTACCAAATGTCCTAAATGTGAAGCCGTGGGTGCCAACATAGAACATATGCTATTTTCTTGCCCGTCTTTAAGTGGGTTTTGGTCTGCCTTGGATAAGGTGCTGAAAATGAAATTAGCTAAATCCCCGCTACTTTCTGCTTTAACTGTAGTTTTAGATGTACATGACACTACCTTGCCTCAGCAGGCTTTAATTACTATTTTACTATCCTGCGCCAAACTTGCCATAGCTCAAGCCTGGATCTCCCCACAACCGCCACATATTACACAATGGTGGTCTTTGGTTAACGAAATTCATGGCATGGAGGCGGCCCTGGCCTGAATTAGAGGTATTAGGTCTTTACTTAAATAGAAAAAGTATGGGGTAACTTTATTTAAATTTGGATTTTTAAAATGGTATGGTTCGTCTGTTTATATTCTCTTAGTTGAAACTATGGTCTGCCATTCTGTATGTGTATGTATTTGTATATTTTATGTTATGATTGATTTATCTGTGATATTTTTGTCAAGTCTCCTCTTTGTGCTGATAATAAAAATATTTTTAAAAAAAGAAAGCATCCAGTACGAATTCCTTAGAGATCTATACACCTTCCCATTAAAGACGAATAGTGTATCTAAAATCTTTGTTTCAAAAAATTAAGTATGAGTTGGGTAATTCAATCTCGGTTTCATTTCCAAGTGTGTATCATTACAGTGACTCCAACCATTATTACACTTTAAATAAACTGTATATTTGTCCACTTGTAGTAGTTCTTCCAGCATGGAAAACAATAGCAACTGTTGCAAAAGTTCTTCCAGAAAAGATACTTGATTAGCAACAACATTTTTTATTTTGGTTTCCACTTTTCTTCCATTTGGTCGACAGTGTTGCAGCATTAAATCAAATATTTTCCATATCTTTGTAGGCATAATGTAGATAGCCTTCTTGATTTACAACGAGAACACGTCAACTCATGATCAGCTTCTTTTACTAATTTGGAAAATGGTACAGATTTGCAGTCAGGTATTGTTAAATATTAAAATCGTTCTCTGTCAACTGTAGTCCTTTAAGATAATAAACACTCTTCACATTTATGTTCCCATTTGCAACTGAGTCCAAATAAACTCTCAATCAGAATTCCTTCATCTTCTAGTACTCCAAGCATAACCATCAGAAATTATTGTGCATCTTCCTGTATATTAGCACTGAATGTTAAAGATCCAGTACATGTATCCAACAGTTGGCGAATACCAGAAGCAGAATGAATCTTATTTCTATCAGTTCTTAATACTTGAAATAAAGTGTAAAGTGCAGAACATAAAGTTTTTTCCTGACTTACCATAATTTCACCAGAAACATCTTCAAGATAAAATATAACATTTAGGGACCGATTCCAATCTCGGTCGGAAGGGCACTGAATCGGGTTCGGCATTAGCAGATCCAGTTCGGAGGCTGAATTTCCGTCCGAGTTGTACATGGGTCGGGACATCGAAGTACGATGCGAACAAGTGCGAAATCTCCGTCTGAATCGTTTCCGGGTCCGAACCGCTCCGTATGACTCGGTCACAAGCAAACCGCGGCGCGCAATGGAGATGTTTCAAGACCGAGCTAGTACGATGCTCTATTCGGACAGCCGGATCGAGTCGGAGCATCCGGCTCACAATAGCTCCCGGAGTTGGACTTCGGCAGTCCGCGTCGGTTACCCGCAGCCTTATGACTTGGACACAGGGGGAGACCCATGGGTCTCCCCAACACAGGCATGTATGGTGCGGATGGCACCAACGCGTACCCACTGTAGGGGGCGCACTTGTCCACGACGTACCCATTCAGTCAATGGGAGCCCATGTACGCGTCGTACGGCCGGCTCCCATTGACTTCTATGGGAGTCTGATCAAACCGAGTCTGACAGCATAGGGCCGCATCTTACTCGCTTGGTCGGACTGCAGGAGTCCGGATCGGTCGGTAAACACCCCGGATCCGACTAGGACGGAGTGCTTTCTGACCCAGATCGGAATCGGCCCCTTAGAATAACATTATTATGACACCGGAAGCATTTTCTAATTGGTATCCACACATCATCACTTGTTTGTATTTTCTGCTTCTTTAAATCTTTTCTTTTCTGTTGATTTTCTTTCTACTTTTCAACCATAGTTAACTCTTCACATGTTTGCATTTTGAACACACAACACGTTTCTCATTAATGGGATATTCACCAAATGGAGAGCATAAAGCCTTCTCAAACGATTATATTCTCTTACACAATTAACATCAGCAGTAACCTTGTTCTCATCAAGATCAATTAAATACAAACCAGACAACGTTCTAACTCGATAATGCAACATATACCATTCCCTCTTTAAACACAGTATTTCCAACATTTACCAAAGCATTATCTACACTTAAACCTTGTGATTTGTGAATAGTTATTGCATATGCTAAACAGAAGGGAAACTGTTTTCTATGAACATACAAGTCTTTTACAAGCAAAAACCGTGAGGCAGAACGTGAAATCTGTCTTACCTCTGCAATCTGCTCAAATTTAACAACTTTCCCCATTGTTCCATTCACTAAACCTTCTTCTACATTCAGATTACGTTTCAAAATTAACCGACAGTTTAAACATACATCTATTTTTTTTCTAAGCCAGCAGTTATTGATACAGACTTTTCCAAAGAATTCAATTCAGTCTGTAGTTTTTCTGAAAGAACAATTGTTATTCCTTGATGCTCTATTTTATCAATAGCTTCAATGTGAACTATTTCTTGATTTTCCAATTTCATAAGCTCTCTATTAAATGTATAACACTCTTCCACTGTAGGCATTAAGCAAACTATAGACTTTTTTTCTTTCATTTTCTTGTACATTACTTCTGCTGGTGTGTTTTCATTTGTAAATAAGTTATTTAGTAGACAACTTTGAAAAGCTTGTTTACCATGTTTGCTTCGAACACTTATTCTTACATCTTTTAGAATATTTGCATCATTTTCATCTCTTGCTTGTCGCATATTCTGAGTGAGTTCTTTATATTCAAAATGTAACCACAGATTCACATTTCCAATACTTCCCAAAGATTTCTTAGTATCCTCATGTAGAAGAGTTTCAAACACTGGTTCTCCTTTTACAGGGGTTAGTTGTAGCAGATCTCCAAATACAATTAAATGTTTTCCCCAAAGAGAACGTCATAATCTGTTTTTAATACCTGTTGCATTCTTAAGTGTTCAAAAGCAAGCATTAAGTTTGAGACCATGCTCACCTCATCAATAATTAAAAGTTAAATTTTCTTCAGCACTCTTGACACTTTCTAAGAAGCTTCTCTAGACAACTTCTGATATTCTAATTTATTATCATGCTCCACTGGTAACAGCAATAATCTATGCAAAGTAACTCCTTTAACATTGTGTGCAGCTAATCCAGTTGGAGCTGTTACCACACAACATAAATGAGTTTTTTGAAGATAACTGGTCAAAACTTTAATTAAAAATCTTTTACCTGTCCCAGCTTGACCACTGATGTACATCAGAAGAGGTTTAAAAGATGGTCACAGACATTCTTTTTTTTAATGCAACAAACCATGTTCTATCCGTTCTCTCACTTACACATATATTTCTTTCTGTTCAACATTTACTTTTTCTTCTAACTTTTCAAATGTTATATTCTCCTTGTGTGCTTGTTGCATTGCAATTTCGAGGAAATATTTATTGTATGTGGTTAATTAAAACCTTTACAAAATTTGCAAAGAGAATATTACATAAAATCATTAAAATGAAGAATAAATGAAAACCTACATTTACTCTTTGTTTTAAAAAGGAAGACAGAAAAAAATAAAACAATTTAACAATTGCTGAGATCGGAGTCTTTTGTAATCCTTAATCCTTTGATTTGGTACCATTGTTCGCCATTTTTTCAGTTTGCATTATTAGGAGGCTCGCCTTCTGAAGAAATCTGGAGGCCCTACAGGCTGTCTGCAGCTGCTGGCTGTTCAATGCTAGCATGACTGCCGGCCGACATGTTCTGACTTGAAATGAGCGAAATATATGCAAGAGATAGTAACGTCTCAGGTTTGTGAGGGTTGGGCAAATGCACAGAAGATGAATCAAAGTTTCTTCTGCATGACCACAGAGTCTGCAGAGTGATGTTGGCCATGTTTGCTTCCATGGAGGGGTCTGGTCTTTTGAGATGTAAGTTCCCAGCCGTACTCGTAGGAGCATCTGTTGCGTAGATGGTGTTATGTGGTTAACTAAGTATGGTTGCGGGACACACCTCTAATATGTTGCAAGTACCATCCAGCCGTGTTTTTTCTTTGCTAGTGCAGCTTTGTCAGCGATCCAAGATTCTACTTTTGCCGCACCATTGGCTGCTTTTTTGAAGGTCGCAAAGGTGTGACGGGTGTTCCAGGCCTCTTGCATATTAAGATTTGACAGACCTTCTTCAAGTTTTGCTTTTCATGCGTCTTTTCCTTTTGTTTGTTTATTTATTTCAGTCCAGCAGAGACCCATCAGCGTGTCCTCTTGCGCTGCTCTTAATTTCCAGCACAATTTTAGTATTGCCCCTTGTCTGGCTTGGTGCTGATTTAATAGCCCAAATTCAAGGCGTACTTGCGCTTGTGAAGCAAACTTCGGAATTTGAAAGATGTGTTTGAACAGCACTGACTGTTGGAGATTCAGAAAGTTTGCGTCTTTGCCTCTGAATAATTCTGAGCCGTACGTGCATTGCAATTTCGACTTTATGCATAGCAATCGCTGCTTCATTTTCCAGCATTGGTTGTCCCAGAGGAACTTGACTACATGGACCACAACTTTGACTATCTTGAGAACTTTCATGAGCTATTTCAGCTATAAAAGTTGTTTCCTGTTCAACTTCATCATTCAACATTTTTAAATATGTAGGGAAAATTGGACATCCAATGCAATCTTTACAAGCATTAAAATAATCTTCGTATCAGTCAAAAGTTCTAAGTAATTCACTTTCGCTATGCCATGGTTTAAACAGCTGCAGAAGTGCTAAATAGTAGAATTCTCGCTTTTCTGGAGTTTCACAACCAAGTTTCTTGTGGTTATAAGATTACCCTTTGCATGTTTTACTAAACAACCATGACATCTAACTACTGAAAACTTTCCTTCTTTTAAATTCTCTTAAACATTTCTTTTGAAGCTGTAATGTTGAACTACTTCATACAGACTTAGCTGTTCCAGATATTGACTCCTTTTCGGATAGTATGTGTCCCACACATTCGTGTTAAGGATGTCTGTACTATCTGGCTCATTTGCTGCTAATTGTTGTTCAATTTCTTCCAATGATTTCAACACTCTATTTCGTTTGCAGGCAACACCTAAACTTACCCAGATGATTCCTCGAGACTTTGAATATAAACTTGAAGAACACAAGCGGTCTGAACATTCACATGATCAAATTTCTCGGCGGGAAAGCATTTTAAAACTAAAACTGTACAATGTTTTGCTAAGGCTATTCTCTTGTGCAATTTCTTCCCACATTTGTTTCATCTCTGTTTTTCAGATTTTGTTATGTACGATGTAACATAACGTGCAACAGCAATTGAGTTATCCGCAACATACTGGATGTCCATGTTTGCATTCCACATTTTTAAAATGACTGGATTGTAGTCATTGATATACTTTGACACTTCTGTTCTGTTTAAGTTGTAGGTATTCTTTGAAGATTTCCGAGTTATTGTGTGCCTTACAGAAGAAAAAAAAGAATTTACTCTTCCTTTAGAAATGACTGGACGGGGAAAACCAAACCGACATTTGGTGTAAAATTTTCCTTTACACTGGTATTTTCTTCTGCAATACTTTCCACAACGATTACTTTAGAAACATAAAACTTGCTGTCTCAAGCTTCTATCTCCTTCTTCTCTTAATATCTCACATGTCACATACTGTTCGATGAAAGACAATACTATTTCATCAGAATCATTTCCAAATTTAGGTGCTTCCTTGATCCATAGTAGCATATGTATATGAGGTGTACCTCTTGCTTGATACTCCTTTCTCCAAAAGAAATCGATATCTTCTCCTAGAGCTGAATTCTTTTTTTTGCAGATAAAAGACATCGTAGCATGAAACTTATGATTAAAATATCTGCACACATTTACAGGATCCAATGAACACAGTTAACCAGGAGTCTTTATTGCAATTTTTTTTATACTAGAATTCGCTTCTCTTAGAAAATCAAGCAAATCTTCTCATGCATACTCTGCACAGCTAAGTTCGACAAACCATGTTGGTGTACCTAAGTTCTGTAACATACACTTGAGTTCTCCTTGACGACGATACCAATACTCATTTGTTCCACGTTGACATGCCATCAAATTGATTAACAGTGCTTCTAAATTTTCATCTGTTTCTTGAACTTTCTCCACAAATTCTTTCACAGAAAGAAGTGATTGATCAACTCCAGTTTTAAGTATATGATTCACTGCATTCAAGAGAGAACACAGATCACTTTCAAACAAAAGGTGAAATATGTATGGACTGCACTGTCGAAATCTAGGTTCTTCAGAATATAATCTTGTTGACCGATATTCTGAAGCTGGAATCCGTACAGGTCGGTCACCACCTTCTCCAGTAGGAAACAACTATGGAAAACAATGAGCTTCCAATCTTTTCCCCCATACACTCATTGGAGTTCCCTGTGCTTTTTTCATTAGAAATAACTCAATGCTACTTCCTATCACTTCTTTTGAATGCAAAGGACATATTGTATAATGTTCATAAATCTCTTTAGTCCTTGACTTGTCCACTTTCTCTATTTGACCACTTAAAATTTCAGAATCATCTTCTAAAAGTATTACCTGTTCATCCACATTTACATTTTTGTAATAAATATTGTTCTCTATAGGATATAAGGTAGCCTTTTCAACTTTATTAACATCCCCAAATTCTTGCCATAATTTCCGACTCTTTGTTGGTACACCATTTACTAAAATAACTACAGTGACTTCTTCCTCTTTGTCTCGAGCAATAGTTTCAATGTTTTTTTTTAAATCCAAAGGTAAGTACACCAATCTTCCTCTAAGCCCTCTTTGCAAGTAAATTAGTGAAAGTTTACCTGTTTTAGGCTCCATCCGAATTATAGTTTGAAAAGGGTGAACAGATTGAATTAGAACTGACTCATATGTATTCAATTTGGCCAGCTCCTGCGGATTAGCTACTAACTCCAACTTAGCTCTAGCAGGCACTTTGTTATCTTCTAATTTGTTGTAACAATATCTACATATACGTTGAACACTACCTAACTCAAATCGACCTTCAACAAACAAGTAAGTTGCAAATTCTTCCCACTTACCATTGTTCTCCTTTTCACTTTTCAAATACAAATCAACATTCCTACTTTGACTTTTATAACGAGTACGTCAACAACAAACACAAACTAAGGGGTCAATTAGGATGGCGGACGGATCGCCACAGCCATGCAGGCGGTGACGATTCGTCCGCCATACTTGCCCGTCCACCACCTATTTTCCCCCCCGCCATATTACAATGGCGGGGGGGACCAAGGCGGAGGGGAAGACCGTCCAACGCTTTTCTGCCGCGGTCGCCTTGCGACCGCGGCGGAAAAGGTCTAATATGTTGGCAGTGTCTATCAGACACCGCCAGCCATATTAGGATGGCTGGATGCAGATGCCTTTCCGTGGCGGCCCCCACCCTGCGTTTCACAGTACAACATGGCAGGCACCGCCATGTTGTCATGTTGCCCGGCCGCAATGTTAAAAATGCGGGATGCACCCGCCACAGTGACGGGTGCATCCTAATTTGGGGCACGGTACCTCCGCCCTTGTGGTGGACGGTCCCTGCCCCAGTCAGGATGGCGGACGGACTTTGTCCATCCGCTATCCTAATCGACCCCATAGTTTGGTATTTCAGAGCACACTACATTAAACTTTCCAATTTCTTCTTCAAACTGATCAGTGCTAATCCCTTTCTCATCTCCTCCAACATCTGTAATTGTCAAACTTTCACTTTCTATGAACTGCTCTTCTAAACCAAAATATCGCATTTCAATATCATCACACTTTTTTTGAACATCTGATAAAGAACCATATAAAAGACTACAATTCAGTGCACTTAAACTTAATGCAGGACTTTTTACATAGTACAGTTTCTTTACAAAGTTCCAAATTTCTGAATGGTGTACTGCTAACATCCTCAAATGATGAAAAACACTTTTACAAACTTTTCTTGAAAGACAAGCCAGAGAATGCCCATTCTTCTCAGTATATTTTCTTACATTACATGTATCTAGTCCTTGCAACAACTTAATCTTCTGTTTTATACTTTTCTGAGTATATTCTCGTAGCAAATTTCGCATTATATCAATGGATTCCTGTCGAATACTACTAATACTACTGCAACTCCACTTATACACAGGAGCTAGTGGACGTTTCCATTGCACTTCTTCAGCAATTAACTCTTCTGCACTTTTACCAACTATTTCCTCCTTTGGAAGAGGAACACCATCCTGAACTTCGCAGCAACGACCTCCAGTATCAACTGCAAATGATCAACTATTTTCCTGAAAGTAACTTTCCTCATTAAAAAAAGGCTTAGTACTAGAATTATGTCTCCAAAGTCCACTAAAGATTTTACAAAAATTGGTTCTGTTCAAAAGTCTTTTTTTCTACTTTTGTCTTTCAATACTTTTACTATTTTCTCCATTCTCTTTAAAATAAAATTAATAACTTCTGGTTCACATTGAAAGCAGTATCCACTATACTTTCAATATGCTGCTTCTCTTTGAATTGCAACATTCTTCTTTTATATTTGCAGCATGTTTTAAATAAATTCTGAATCACTCTAGATCGAAAAAGCCTTTGACGAATTTCTTGAAATTGTTTTTGTCTTCGAGTACCAGATACTATTTCTTTATCATCTTTCCTTTTCCTTGTATTTGAAATTGAACTCTGCTTCACCTTACTTGAAAAATTCTACTTTTTGCTTTGTGTGATGTTTTTCTCATTAAATGTTCGTAATATTTTTTTCAAAAATTGCCTTTTGCTTTTAGTCGAACAGTTTCTGTACTACTCGCATTTTTTTCTAATTCAAGATCTTTCCTTTTTGTCAAATATATATTTTTCTTCTCTTTTCTTTTTTTCAGCTCTTCTAGGCATTTCCAAATTTCAATCCAAACGAAATAATTTTCTGAAAAACAAAAAATAAATTCAATTATTTTTCACATTTGTTCACTATGTTAAAATAATATATACAATTACAAAACTTCCAATAACAACTTCCAGACCCAGTGCTACAACGTGATGGAGTACGACAGATGGGCACTAGGATGACATGTAGTGCCATAGAACATACCGCAAGTATTTATTTAATTATTTACATACTCCTTTACAATTTATATATAACTGCTCTACCTCATACTTTTCACCTCTCCGCCACACCCCATCAACCCACACCACTTTCTCTGCAACCCACTGCACACAACTTTATAAATAGTATTTCTAAAAATGTTAATCTATGTACTTAGGATGATATTATCAAGCAAACAGCACACACAAACATTTCCTTTATTACCCAACAATTTTATCTATAACTTCGCAAGCATAACACTGCACCCAGGGCTTTAAGTGGGGGGATGTCTGTAGGGGTCTGAGCACCAGCACTTTATTTTTGGGGGCCTCGAAAGGTCTTTATAGGGTTCTATTTTCCGACCTCAAAAACGTAATACTTTTTTTTTCTTTATTGCACTGCACTGACACTGTGAGAGCATGCACATTGCTCACTACTTAGAAGTGCAGACATCATGCCAAGCGACTCGCATTGTAGCGGAAGGGAAATCCTTTAAAGAGAGCCATTTTTTCTCAGTATTTTCCTTCTCTTTTTGCAACGGAGCAGCAACATCATTGTGGGGGGATTAGCAGACACACCACCAGGCGCGCAACGCCCAATGCCCGGACTCTCTGACACAGCTTCCCAGGCGCACACACAGAGCCGCACCCTTCAAAACATAATTTTTTTGTAAAGGAGACTGTTCTTTTTCACCCCTTTTTACAACCCTTACTTCCCCACTCTGCCTTTTGCGGAAAGAATTAGGCTCCCCCGATATTTCCCTCTGGTTGCGCCTCTGCAAACGACCACAACAAGGCAACTCCAGCACGAACTTGCTCTCACCTTACACACGGTCTTGTTTTAGTGCTTCGAAAAGACACACTTTGCCTGCCTCACTAAGTTCTCACGCCCTCTCTTTAATATGAACATAATAGCTTTCCAATTACTTTTATATTCCTATGCTATACTTCACATGGAAATATAGAACTCAAGGTTCTCTCAACCCCAAATTAGCGCTCTGGTATACTTTCTCAAATATAAGAAGTACAGGTATTCAGTATCTGTCAGTCATGGCCACTTTAAAATAGTATACCTAAAAACAACTTGACAAAACATTATGTTTCTAAATTAACGTATTACACTTAAAAGCTCCTTTGCATTTCTTTTGCTAGATGCACCACAAGAGAAACTCAAAGCTTTGTTATTCTTTATTAAAAAATCTGCCTGTCAATGCTGTTCGTAAGCCTTCTCAATGCCTTAAGAGGGTAGCTGGATGAGTATAATACAACGTATTTAGGATTGGGGCGGACGATGCACCGAAATAGGAACATATAGTTCAATAAAGGGCGAATGGATGCTAGGCCAGAAGCATCAATGGACAGATACATAGATCAATGTATCAATGTATGTATGGATGGAAGGATGAATGAATGCAGAGACCAGTACTTACGATAGATGGGTGGGCTGATAAATGCTTAGGATTGATTCTGGGACAGATATATCTATGCATATATAGGCGTATCGCTGCACGAATGGCACAGTGCTTACTATAGGCGAGTGCGCTCATAGATGCTTAACATAAGCGGATGAAAAGATTTATGTATATATATATATATAGGTAGGAATAAATGCATCAATTAAAAAATGGTTTAATGGTGCAGTGCTTAGGATGCATGGATACTGCGCTTTAATTGGGCCGGGTCTGGGGACCAGCACTTATTTTCAGGCAGCCTCTAAACGACTCTCTACCATGCTCTATTTTCAGCCCTCTCAAGGTTAGTCATTTTTTTTTTATTACACTGCAGTGACAGCATGCACATCAATGTACGCATGTTTATTTTGCTCACTACTGAGAACTGGAGACATCACGCTAGGTTACCCACGTTGTAGAAGAAAGGGAAATCCTTTAAACAATGTTTTTTTCCGAACCTACGATAATTGGAGAGGATTTTCTAAAGCACACAATGATACTTATCTTTATTTAGACCACGCCCCAAGTTGCATAGCCCACACCCCTTGAAGAGCTTTGTCCCCCTTTTAGAGCACCCCCACTTTTTTTCTCCCACTTAGAACCCTAACTACACCATAGTACCAACAGTGTTACCTTCCATTGAAATCTACAATGGCACCAAGTTTCATAATTTTCCATCAACACTATCAGCCTTCTACCACAGTACAAGAGTGTCTATCAGCACAAAGAGGTCTTATCCACAGAAATGTTGTGTAATTTGTGTACCTGTTTGCTGGTACATTCATCACCAAAACGTATTAAAACATGGGAATTTGCCAGAAAAACATATACCATAAAGCGATTCATTAATTGGCACACTGCCACTGCACTGACCTCTTCCCCACCCTTCCTTAACTTTACAAAATTAAAGAAAGAGCCACACCAAGCCGAGTTAACACACTATAGCAAATACAGGAACTTAATATCAATAACCGTCTAACGGAACGCTCATGAGCAAAGCGTATTTAGACATACAAATGTGCGGGTAAAACATATACCATACCAAAGTGCACTTTATAAGTGCTCCCAGTGGTATTACATCACCTTCAGTAGCTCAACATCTGCACGTTACTAAATTCTGTGTTCAATCAGAAACAAACCCACCTCTCCCACACCCATCCCGCCCTTCCTTAACCGTACGAAATCAAACAGAAACCCCGACCATTCCTAGTAGCGTCGCTATATCCATAAAAAGGCTTAATTTTAACAGGAGTGTGCCGGAACACAAAAAGTACTCAAACATGCAAATTTGAGGGTAAAGCATAAACCATTACATAGCACTGTTTATAAATGGGTCCAGTGAAACTACATTACCTTTAGTAACTACACATGCCTACGTTACAAATATCCGCCTTATAATCAACAACATATGCACCTCCCCCACCCCCACCCATGCCCTTGCTTAACCTTACAAAATCAAACAACGAGCCCCAGCACTCCCGTTACCGACTCTATAGCCATACATAGACTTAATGTCAACAGGTGTCTGCCGGAACGCTCATCAGCAAAAGCTATTAAAACCTGCAATTTTGCAACTCACACATACACCATACCATAAGACGGTTTATAAATAGTCACAGTACCACTACACCTCCTCAACAACCGCCGTTGCTTAACTTTACGCAATAAAAGAAAGAGCCCCAGCAAACGTAGAAGCACCACTATAGCTATACAGAGGCTTAATTTCAACAGATGTCTCCCGAAAAGCTCATCAGCAAAACGTATTAAAACATGCAAATTTGAGGGTAAAACATATACCAGCCATAGGGCACTTTATAAGTGCTCCCAGTGGTACTACATCACCTTTAGTACCTCAACATCCCCAAGTTACTATATTCTGTGTTTCAAACAGCAACATAACTACCTCCCCCACACCCAACCCCACCCTTGCTTAACAGTACGAAATCAATCATAAACCCCCAATTCCTAGTAGCGCCAGTATACCCATACACAGGCTTAATTTTAACAGGTGTTTGCCGGTACACTTATCAGCAAAATCTATTCAAACATGCAAGTTGGCGGCTAAAACATAAACCATCACATAGCAAGGTTTATAAATGGGTCCAGTCAAACTACAGTCATTTATATACCAAAATGGATGAACAGGTCTAGAACGTGTGGTAACACAAGAAGACTACAAAAAAGTGGATACTAGAGTAATAGTTGGCCGAGATATTCCCATCAAACCACCCTAATTTGGCGGAGTTTCATCATATGGGATCTTTGTAGTAACACCCGACTCTACCGCCCAAACCATCAGCTGATGGTGCGGGAGTGGATGTGGATCTTACACTCCAGTCAAACTACACCACCTTTACTAGCTAGACATATATATGTTACAAAAGTTGTTTAAACACTCTGTAGAGTGTAATGAAGGGCATGGGGAGAGTAAACAAAGTTCTAATTCCAAATCTTTTGATATACCGTCCCTTTACTGTATCTATATTAAAGATATTAAATGAATAAATTGACAAGTATCTCAAAAGGGATAGGGAAGCTCACCATCACGGACCACTTCAGCACCTACATATATCTGCCACAGCGACACAGCCTGACAAATAGTATCACTTATAATCACATGTAGTTCTCTAATGTCAACAAAGTCATACAGAAAATATACCACACATTTACATTTTTCTTTTGATCTCTCACACATTTATAGAACATCTCTTCTACAGAAGCACTCCACAACTACTTCTATTCCATAAGAACAGGCAATAATTAATATGTTTACTACCATATATTTTAGTATATCTACCTTTTTATTATTCACTAGTCAGAAATTACTAAAACTATTAACTATATCCAAATGCAAACCAGAAACCATATTCATATTATATCTCAACTTAGGATCACATGATAACACATACTTCTCCTACCACCACCCTCCTACCCCCACTATTTCCACAAAAAGTATCAGTTGCAAATGTGCAACATTTTCTTTATCTCCCCAAATACATTACAACCCCAAATTAATGCTGTACCTCATTTTAAAAACCATGCAGTCCTATAAAGATGACAAACTACACTTCTTCTCTGTGAAAAAATCCTAAACATATATAAAGTACTTATATAACAACAGCTCACATTTTATGCATATTTCATAACCAATATCAAACACCACACTTTACTAACAGTATATTACTTTGAAATAAAAAATACTTTCAAAATTAAAAACATCACCTGAAATACTAAATCACTACTATAAAACACATAACACATAACACATAACACACCTTGTTCATTTCTAACTCACCTTTGTAGTTGTTATCCAGATTTCAAATGACACATGCATACATTTCTGTCTTTCTCACATAATACATGTAAAGCTCTGACTTTATCAAGAATGAAACCAGGAATGGCACAATTTCTCTGTCGCTCCACACATAAATACATGTAAAGAACAAATCAGAATACTTCATTCCTTCAACGACATTCCAAAACGTACCTCCATCGGTTAATTTTGAATTTTCCTTCCGAAAAGCTACTTAATATTCTGCGCCACATACAGGTCACAAGTTCAACCTATTTTAACACCACACTTTCTGGAACCTTTTACGACACCTGCAGGTTAAAAGTTCATCGATTTTTTTTTAACCTAACGATATACTTTTGCAACATTTTATCGAACATTTAACGGTACATGCAGGTTAAAAGTCCACAATAGGGGTCAATAGTTAATCAGCTGTATCCCCAACTCCAGCAGCACCTCACCTTACGCCCCCAGCGCCATCAGGCCCATAGGAGTCAGTGCTTTCCACTTTCCAAATACCAAGTTCATTTCATACACACAAATTTACCTTTGCACTCCATATATAACCCCCCCTAAGCACCATATACAAGTTACAATGTTCGAAACAAAAGTTCCTCCGAGTAGCTATGACTACATGCTGACACTACTTGGACAGATGTGGCACAGCGGCCAGAGCACATGACTTCACAGCATATGACACACAGTTCACACTTTCATCCCCAAGTCCGGCAGCAGCTCAGTTTAGCAGCATGAGACTCTACATACTATCTCACATATTTTCCGTACCCCAGAACTTTCAGACCATTACGGGTCAGTAGACTGTCCTAGTAGTTATAAACACATGCTGACACTACTTCCACAGCTGTACTGCAGCTGCCATGGCACATGACTTCACAGCACCTCACTTAATTTTTGCAGCCTAACACTTCCTCCTTCCATGAGACTCTATACAATACCTCACATATTTTCCGTACCCATGACTTTCACACCAGTACGGGTCAGTAGTTCATCCAAGTAGGTATAAACACATGCTGACACTACTTCCACAACTGTACTGCAGCGGCCAGGGCACATGACTTCACAGCATAAGACACACAGTGTGGGCTCACGCTTTAATCCTAAAGTCGCGCACAAGCTCACCTTAGAAACATCACACACTAGGCAATACCTCACTTAATCTTTGTAGCCTAGCACTTTCACACCGGTACGAATGATTAGTTCACTTCGCATTCCCTCTATAGCACACCCTAAACACCCCGAAAAGGTTACAGTACTCCTACCCTCCTCTTTCCCACATTTTTCACCCTTTTCCCCCCTTAATCGCTTCAACAGAATCACAAAACGGCGGCCATCACTTCCTAGTTGCAAATACTTGCAGTGCTCACAGCCAATCAGCCGCAAGCTCAGGCTCGTAACGCCTCAGCCAATCAGCCAATCAGATGGCAGAGTTCCCAAATATCAATATCTGTGAATTTTGATATTTCTCAAAAACTACTGAACGGATTTACACCAAATAAAAACAAGCATGCTTTCTAGACCCTTCTCCCTGCCAAATTTGGGGTAAGTCTGTTCACCCATCGACCTGTAGCCTTGTCTAAAGTTTCCTATGGAAATTAATATTGAAAAAACACATTTTGGGACCCCCCCTTTTTTCACGGCCTCCCCTTGAGGAATCACCTCAAAACTTTCCACATACGAGCTGATCTCAACAAAGAATTAGTTTTGAAAATTTCACGAAGATTCATCAATCGGCGCCATAGTTATTGCGAATAGAATGTTGCCATTTTCCTATGGTAAATAGGTCCTCACTATAACTACCTACCGGCGACCGCCAGAAGGTCATATATATATATATATATATTTATATATATATATATATATATATATATATAAATATATATATATATATATTTATATATATTCCTTCGATTCTTTTCTCTTCCTTCTCCAGCAGAAAAGTCACGGCACAGCAGCAGGCAAGTTATATAAATTATTTATTCAAACACCATGTGCACTTCATTCACCCTGCACATCGTCTATTCCATTGTGGACACTCCCTGGGCAGCACTCACCTGATTGATGTATTGTGGGACTTGCAGTTCCTACGAACGGCAAGTAGTGAGCCGAGACTACAGGAGAGGGAGTGAAGACTTGCAGCCAATGAAACTGTGGCAGGTGTTATTTTAATGAGGGAAGCAATCACCAGTTACATTTATGGCGTCTGAGGAAGGCAGTGGTCTGCCGAAATGCATTATGCCAGCAAAATTGATTAAAATGCTCCCAAACCATTCCCCGCTGTGGCCCTTGCTTCTTTGCTAGTTGGAGAAGATTGTTTGGATATTTTGCGCGGTCTCCAGAAACGCGCTACAGGGGCCCCGTTCTGTCAAGTGGCCCGGGCTCTTCTGGTTCCTGCTCCGGCAGTTTCTTTGGCCACCAAGGTATTGGTACTGCCCGAGGCCCGCCACTCCACACAGAGGAAATCCGAGGCGGCTGCACTGCAGTCCGTGACTGCACGGAGGACTTGATAGCATTGTCGTCTTGTTCCCTGCCAGGCTGACGTATGTGAGGAGCGGCTGGAACGTTTGGGGACTGGAGGGAGCATCATATGCGAGTACAGAGACTGGGTATTGATTTTAACTTCACTTCATTCACCCTGCACATCGTCTATTCCATTGTGGACACTCCCTGGGCAGCACTCACCTGATTGATGTATTGTGGGACTTGCAGTTCCTACGAACGGCAAGTAGTGAGCCGAGACTACAGGAGAGGGAGTGAAGACTTGCAGCCAATGAAACTGTGGCAGGTGTTATTTTAATGAGGGAAGCAATCACCAGTTACATTTATGGCGTCTGAGGAAGGCAGTGGTCTGCCGAAATGCATTATGCCAGCAAAATTGATTAAAATGCTCCCAAACCACTCCCCGCTGTGGCCCTTGCTTCTTTGCTAGTTGGAGAAGATTGTTTGGATATTTTGCGCGGTCTCCAGAAACGCGCTACAGGGGCCCCGTTCTGTCAAGTGGCCCGGGCTCTTCTGGTTCCTGCTCCGGCAGTTTCTTTGGCCACCAAGGTATTGGTACTGCCCGAGGCCCGCCACTCCACACAGAGGAAATCCGAGGCGGCTGCACTGCAGTCCGTGACTGCACGGAGGACTTGATAGCATTGTCGTCTTGTTCCCTGCCAGGCTGACGTATGTGAGGAGCGGCTGGAACGTTTGGGGACTGGAGGGAGCATCATATGCGAGTACAGAGACTGGGTATTGATTTTAACTTCACTTCATTCACCCTGCACATCGTCTATTCCATTGTGGACACTCCCTGGGCAGCACTCACCTGATTGATGTATTGTGGGACTTGC
Source organism: Lissotriton helveticus (assembly GCF_964261635.1). NCBI lineage: Eukaryota > Metazoa > Chordata > Amphibia > Caudata > Salamandridae > Lissotriton > Lissotriton helveticus. The sequence continues at coordinate 335,076,649 of NC_136057.1, read as the reverse complement.
AGTTCCTACGAACGGCAAGTAGTGAGCCGAGACTACAGGAGAGGGAGTGAAGACTTGCAGCCAATGAAACTGTGGCAGGTGTTATTTTAATGAGGGAAGCAATCACCAGTTACATTTATGGCGTCTGAGGAAGGCAGTGGTCTGCCGAAATGCATTATGCCAGCAAAATTGATTAAAATGCTCCCAAACCACTCCCCGCTGTGGCCCTTGCTTCTTTGCTAGTTGGAGAAGATTGTTTGGATATTTTGCGCGGTCTCCAGAAACGCGCTACAGGGGCCCCGTTCTGTCAAGTGGCCCGGGCTCTTCTGGTTCCTGCTCCGGCAGTTTCTTTGGCCACCAAGGTATTGGTACTGCCCGAGGCCCGCCACTCCACACAGAGGAAATCCGAGGCGGCTGCACTGCAGTCCGTGACTGCACGGAGGACTTGATAGCATTGTCGTCTTGTTCCCTGCCAGGCTGACGTATGTGAGGAGCGGCTGGAACGTTTGGGGACTGGAGGGAGCATCATATGCGAGTACAGAGACTGGGTATTGATTTTAACTTCACTTCATTCACCCTGCACATCGTCTATTCCATTGTGGACACTCCCTGGGCAGCACTCACCTGATTGATGTATTGTGGGACTTGCAGTTCCTACGAACGGCAAGTAGTGAGCCGAGACTACAGGAGAGGGAGTGAAGACTTGCAGCCAATGAAACTGTGGCAGGTGTTATTTTAATGAGGGAAGCAATCACCAGTTACATTTATGGCGTCTGAGGAAGGCAGTGGTCTGCCGAAATGCATTATGCCAGCAAAATTGATTAAAATGCTCCCAAACCACTCCCCGCTGTGGCCCTTGCTTCTTTGCTAGTTGGAGAAGATTGTTTGGATATTTTGCGCGGTCTCCAGAAACGCGCTACAGGGGCCCCGTTCTGTCAAGTGGCCCGGGCTCTTCTGGTTCCTGCTCCGGCAGTTTCTTTGGCCACCAAGGTATTGGTACTGCCCGAGGCCCGCCACTCCACACAGAGGAAATCCGAGGCGGCTGCACTGCAGTCCGTGACTGCACGGAGGACTTGATAGCATTGTCGTCTTGTTCCCTGCCAGGCTGACGTATGTGAGGAGCGGCTGGAACGTTTGGGGACTGGAGGGAGCATCATATGCGAGTACAGAGACTGGATATTGATTTTAACTTCACTTCATTCACCCTGCACATCGTCTATTCCATTGTGGACACTCCCTGGGCAGCACTCACCTGATTGATGTATTGTGGGACTTGCAGTTCCTACGAACGGCAAGTAGTGAGCCGAGACTACAGGAGAGGGAGTGAAGACTTGCAGCCAATGAAACTGTGGCAGGTGTTATTTTAATGAGGGAAGCAATCACCAGTTACATTTATGGCGTCTGAGGAAGGCAGTGGTCTGCCGAAATGCATTATGCCAGCAAAATTGATTAAAATGCTCCCAAACCACTCCCCGCTGTGGCCCTTGCTTCTTTGCTAGTTGGAGAAGATTGTTTGGATATTTTGCGCGGTCTCCAGAAACGCGCTACAGGGGCCCCGTTCTGTCAAGTGGCCCGGGCTCTTCTGGTTCCTGCTCCGGCAGTTTCTTTGGCCACCAAGGTATTGGTACTGCCCGAGGCCCGCCACTCCACACAGAGGAAATCCGAGGCGGCTGCACTGCAGTCCGTGACTGCACGGAGGACTTGATAGCATTGTCGTCTTGTTCCCTGCCAGGCTGACGTATGTGAGGAGCGGCTGGAACGTTTGGGGACTGGAGGGAGCATCATATGCGAGTACAGAGACTGGGTATTGATTTTAACTTCACTTCATTCACCCTGCACATCGTCTATTCCATTGTGGACACTCCCTGGGCAGCACTCACCTGATTGATGTATTGTGGGACTTGCAGTTCCTACGAACGGCAAGTAGTGAGCCGAGACTACAGGAGAGGGAGTGAAGACTTGCAGCCAATGAAACTGTGGCAGGTGTTATTTTAATGAGGGAAGCAATCACCAGTTACATTTATGGCGTCTGAGGAAGGCAGTGGTCTGCCGAAATGCATTATGCCAGCAAAATTGATTAAAATGCTCCCAAACCACTCCCCGCTGTGGCCCTTGCTTCTTTGCTAGTTGGAGAAGATTGTTTGGATATTTTGCGCGGTCTCCAGAAACGCGCTACAGGGGCCCCGTTCTGTCAAGTGGCCCGGGCTCTTCTGGTTCCTGCTCCGGCAGTTTCTTTGGCCACCAAGGTATTGGTACTGCCCGAGGCCCGCCACTCCACACAGAGGAAATCCGAGGCGGCTGCACTGCAGTCCGTGACTGCACGGAGGACTTGATAGCATTGTCGTCTTGTTCCCTGCCAGGCTGACGTATGTGAGGAGCGGCTGGAACGTTTGGGGACTGGAGGGAGCATCATATGCGAGTACAGAGACTGGGTATTGATTTTACCTTCACTTCATTCACCCTGCACATCGTCTATTCCATTGTGGACACTCCCTGGGCAGCACTCACCTGATTGATGTATTGTGGGACTTGCAGTTCCTACGAACGGCAAGTAGTGAGCCGAGACTACAGGAGAGGGAGTGAAGACTTGCAGCCAATGAAACTGTGGCAGGTGTTATTTTAATGAGGGAAGCAATCACCAGTTACATTTATGGCGTCTGAGGAAGGCAGTGGTCTGCCGAAATGCATTATGCCAGCAAAATTGATTAAAATGCTCCCAAACCACTCCCCGCTGTGGCCCTTGCTTCTTTGCTAGTTGGAGAAGATTGTTTGGATATTTTGCGCGGTCTCCAGAAACGCGCTACAGGGGCCCCGTTCTGTCAAGTGGCCCGGGCTCTTCTGGTTCCTGCTCCGGCAGTTTCTTTGGCCACCAAGGTATTGGTACTGCCCGAGGCCCGCCACTCCACACAGAGGAAATCCGAGGCGGCTGCACTGCAGTCCGTGACTGCACGGAGGACTTGATAGCATTGTCGTCTTGTTCCCTGCCAGGCTGACGTATGTGAGGAGCGGCTGGAACGTTTGGGGACTGGAGGGAGCATCATATGCGAGTACAGAGACTGGGTATTGATTTTAACTTCACTTCATTCACCCTGCACATCGTCTATTCCATTGTGGACACTCCCTGGGCAGCACTCACCTGATTGATGTATTGTGGGACTTGCAGTTCCTACGAACGGCAAGTAGTGAGCCGAGACTACAGGAGAGGGAGTGAAGACTTGCAGCCAATGAAACTGTGGCAGGTGTTATTTTAATGAGGGAAGCAATCACCAGTTACATTTATGGCGTCTGAGGAAGGCAGTGGTCTGCCGAAATGCATTATGCCAGCAAAATTGATTAAAATGCTCCCAAACCACTCCCCGCTGTGGCCCTTGCTTCTTTGCTAGTTGGAGAAGATTGTTTGGATATTTTGCGCGGTCTCCAGAAACGCGCTACAGGGGCCCCGTTCTGTCAAGTGGCCCGGGCTCTTCTGGTTCCTGCTCCGGCAGTTTCTTTGGCCACCAAGGTATTGGTACTGCCCGAGGCCCGCCACTCCACACAGAGGAAATCCGAGGCGGCTGCACTGCAGTCCGTGACTGCACGGAGGACTTGATAGCATTGTCGTCTTGTTCCCTGCCAGGCTGACGTATGTGAGGAGCGGCTGGAACGTTTGGGGACTGGAGGGAGCATCATATGCGAGTACAGAGACTGGGTATTGATTTTAACTTCACTTCATTCACCCTGCACATCGTCTATTCCATTGTGGACACTCCCTGGGCAGCACTCACCTGATTGATGTATTGTGGGACTTGCAGTTCCTACGAACGGCAAGTAGTGAGCCGAGACTACAGGAGAGGGAGTGAAGACTTGCAGCCAATGAAACTGTGGCAGGTGTTATTTTAATGAGGGAAGCAATCACCAGTTACATTTATGGCGTCTGAGGAAGGCAGTGGTCTGCCGAAATGCATTATGCCAGCAAAATTGATTAAAATGCTCCCAAACCACTCCCCGCTGTGGCCCTTGCTTCTTTGCTAGTTGGAGAAGATTGTTTGGATATTTTGCGCGGTCTCCAGAAACGCGCTACAGGGGCCCCGTTCTGTCAAGTGGCCCGGGCTCTTCTGGTTCCTGCTCCGGCAGTTTCTTTGGCCACCAAGGTATTGGTACTGCCCGAGGCCCGCCACTCCACACAGAGGAAATCCGAGGCGGCTGCACTGCAGTCCGTGACTGCACGGAGGACTTGATAGCATTGTCGTCTTGTTCCCTGCCAGGCTGACGTATGTGAGGAGCGGCTGGAACGTTTGGGGACTGGAGGGAGCATCATATGCGAGTACAGAGACTGGGTATTGATTTTAACTTCACTTCATTCACCCTGCACATCGTCTATTCCATTGTGGACACTCCCTGGGCAGCACTCACCTGATTGATGTATTGTGGGACTTGCAGTTCCTACGAACGGCAAGTAGTGAGCCGAGACTACAGGAGAGGGAGTGAAGACTTGCAGCCAATGAAACTGTGGCAGGTGTTATTTTAATGAGGGAAGCAATCACCAGTTACATTTATGGCGTCTGAGGAAGGCAGTGGTCTGCCGAAATGCATTATGCCAGCAAAATTGATTAAAATGCTCCCAAACCACTCCCCGCTGTGGCCCTTGCTTCTTTGCTAGTTGGAGAAGATTGTTTGGATATTTTGCGCGGTCTCCAGAAACGCGCTACAGGGGCCCCGTTCTGTCAAGTGGCCCGGGCTCTTCTGGTTCCTGCTCCGGCAGTTTCTTTGGCCACCAAGGTATTGGTACTGCCCGAGGCCCGCCACTCCACACAGAGGAAATCCGAGGCGGCTGCACTGCAGTCCGTGACTGCACGGAGGACTTGATAGCATTGTCGTCTTGTTCCCTGCCAGGCTGACGTATGTGAGGAGCGGCTGGAACGTTTGGGGACTGGAGGGAGCATCATATGCGAGTACAGAGACTGGGTATTGATTTTAACTTCACTTCATTCACCCTGCACATCGTCTATTCCATTGTGGACACTCCCTGGGCAGCACTCACCTGATTGATGTGTTGTGGGACTTGCAGTTCCTACGAACGGCAAGTAGTGAGCCGAGACTACAGGAGAGGGAGTGAAGACTTGCAGCCAATGAAACTGTGGCAGGTGTTATTTTAATGAGGGAAGCAATCACCAGTTACATTTATGGCGTCTGAGGAAGGCAGTGGTCTGCCGAAATGCATTATGCCAGCAAAATTGATTAAAATGCTCCCAAACCACTCCCCGCTGTGGCCCTTGCTTCTTTGCTAGTTGGAGAAGATTGTTTGGATATTTATATATATATATATATATATATATATAAATATATATATATATATATTTATATATATTCCTTCGATTCTTTTCTCTTCCTTCTCCAGCAGAAAAGTCACGGCACAGCAGCAGGCAAGTTATATAAATTATTTATTCAAACACCATGTGCAAAATAAGTGCAAATACAGGACGGCCTACGCGTTTCGGCTACAGCTAGCCTTCGACTGGACCATAGAGTCCCTGGGCGTCTAGATGGAATATAAAGTGTTATGTGCTAGTACCTTTCTTTGTGTTCATGATACACTAGACTGTTAACCTAATTCACAAATTATGGGTCAAATTCATCGCCATTTTGTCTCTTCTTACATCATTGTAAAGTACTGTTCAAAGTGCAATGTGCGATGTCGCCATTTTATCTCTTTTTATATCACTGTGAAGTACTCTCTAAAGTGCCATTTAAAGTGCAGCGTGCAACATAATGATGTGCCTTATACTATTACCACAGTAGGTTTACTCCTTTTTACACAGCTATTTACAATATGTACATATAAGTGGGGAGAGGGTTTGGGACAAATGTTCTGATTCCAATTATGCTAGTCACAATTTTCAAAGTAAAGTACATTTTTCAAATTTGATTCACTGTGACTTTCTGATCATTATCTACATTTTAACCATATACATCACCCCACTTTATATACATATGTATAATCGTTAACATTCCGCTACTGTGGTAAAATATATTACAGAGGACAGTCCCATTTCAGATGCATTTCCTAAATAGTCAATATTTCCCATGTATTTCCCTGAAACAAACTAAGTATTTGTCTCTCTGGGACACTATTGCATTCTGGGTAAAGTACCCAATCCAACATTTCCTTATTTTCAGTTTAAGATGTTATCTGCAATCATTTCTATGTGTCCCCACGGGAATCCAAGTTCTGAGATGTTAAGTACGATTTGCATCATTGTTTCTAGATATCCTATCAACTGGATTCTAAGACATGTCAAGTGTTCTCTGAAAGTCTTTCTGCTGCAGGAGAAAAGCAATTCATTAATTACACCCTATGTACAACTATATACAAGGAGATATTCTGTCCTGGAAAGAAACTTTTCAAAACTTTTTGCTGATAGTCTTTCATGGTTCAGTATTATTCACAAATGTACATACAGTTCTGCATCCAAATTATGTCCATGTCGATATTCTGTGCCCATTCCTAGAATCTTCCTTGACTCCATTTTGCGTAACTTCAATGTCCGATCGCCTTCTCTTTCCGCTGATTTTATGATTTTGATACCAGAGTATTTCAACTGGCTGCAATCATTATGATGGAACTCATTGAAGTGTTTGGCCATCGGATAAGTTGGGTCCTTGTTCTTTATTGCACGAAGATGTTGTAGGATCCGCAGTTTTAATTTATTAATCGTGCTTCCTACATAATGTTTCCCACATGGGCATGTTAACCTATAGATTACATATTTCGATTCACAAGTTATGTGATCTATGATTTTTTCAGATCTTCCATTTTGTAATTTGTATTCAGTTATATTTAGGCCATGCTCACAAGCTTTAGGACCATAGAGTCCCCGGGTGTCTAGATGGAATATAAAGTGTTATGTGCTAGTACCCTTCTTTGTGTTCATGATACACTAGACTGTTAACCTAATTCACAAATTATGAGTCACATTTTTCGCCATTTTGTCTCTTCTTACATAATTGTAAAGTACTGTTCAATGTGCAATATGCGATGTCTCCATTGTATCTCTTTTTATATAAGTACTCTCTAAAGTGTCATTTAAAGTGCCGGGTGCGACATAATGATGTGTTTTATACTATTACCACAGTAGGTTTACTCCTTTTTACACAGCTATTTACAATATGTACATCTAAGTGGGGAGAGGGTTTGGGACAAATGTTCTGATTCCAATTATGCTAGTCACAATTTTCAAAGTAAAGTACATTTTCAAATTTGATTCACTGTGACTTTCTGATCATTATCTACATTTTAACCATATACATCACCCCACTTTATATACATATGTATAATCGTTAACATTCCGCTACTGTGGTAAAATATATTACAGAGGACAATCCCATTTCAGATGCATTTCCTAAATAGTCAATATTTCCCATGTATTTCCCTGAAACAAACTAAGTATTTGTCTCTCTGGGACACTATTGCATATATATATATACATCTTCACTCACCATCCCTTGTAAATACACACACAACGAATGTATGTCATTACATCGCATACTAATACCACGCATGCCATTACAACGTGGGTATTAGTACGCAATGTCAATTGATATCAAAATCAAGGAGTAGAGGGCAATTACTGTTCTACAGAGGACAGAAGGTCCAGACACGACGTGCCCTAAACGTAATTTCAAATAAAGGATTGTCGTGTTGTTCCTAACGAAGGGGAGGATTGATACAGACAGTGATGTAAGTGGATTATGAGAGGGTGGTCAGAAGTTCACCCTGGGAATCCATTGTGTTGGATTTAATGCCCTCACACACCCTTTCAGGTGTCATGCTTCATCATCTGGGCTTGCTCCTCGTTGGGTCGGCGGTGCAATACCCAACGGGCAACACCTCAAAGAGGGGCTCTTTGGCGGAGATCTTTTTCCAACTGCCGTATTGATGAAGTGCGGGTGTGGGGCCAGATATGGATGGTAGACGTGGGTTAGTTAGTTGTGAGTTTAAAATAAAGCTAGTGGTACCTAGGGTACTTTATTCAGAGGGCCACTGCTTTGGTTAAAAAAGATGACGCTGGGGAAGAGTAATGGAAAATAATGTTTCCAACTCTAATCCAGAGTTTGTTCTAGTCAGGTCAACATGTTTCACGCTATCTGGAATGTACCTAGCGATTCTTCAGGACCACAATTGACTATGTTAGCAAGTATCTAAATGTGAGGAGAACTGTCTACCCTGATTCCTATAAGATGTGGTGTGTATATGCTCCTATGGCTACCACAGTGTGTGTATTAACGAAGGATTATACTATTATATTACCCTTCTTGTGTTGCGATTGTCAATACCTGTTGGGAGAAAGGCACAAGCATATCACAACGGGCTGTTATTAGATAAGTTCATCATTGACTGTCACATGGATGCATTTTACATGCCAGTGTCACAACCCCATTGTACAAGTGTAGCAGGCACTCTCATTCGTGATCATTTTTGTGAGAGTGACTTGTGAATAATCAGATAAAAAAGATGCGGGATACCAGTGTGGGATCTTGCAACTATTCAAAACTCACCTATGGTTAAAAACAATCGAACAACAACAGTGTCCAGCGGGTAAAGCTTCAGGGAGATCTTCCACCATGAGGCTGTGTGTATAGGAGGAACATCTTAAAAACTGCCTGGTTATGTATATACATTGGTAAGGATTATCCTTTAGTGAACCTGCTTTCATCATCAACATGATAAGGTTACACAACTTGGACTTCACTAAGAACTACTGCTTCAGAAAATGTTGCTGATCGGTGTTGTATGTATCATGACATTTGGATAATGTATACATGACCTTTTGTGCCGAAAAGAGGGGTGGTAGGAATTGTGTGAGGTCTTATCCCTGGTGGGTTCTCAGTATTTTTACTTGAGAGTACACGTAAGTGTTATAAAAATTCTATTCATAAAAAATTGTTTTATAAAGCAGAATGCATGGGGTTATATTATCTTGAGGGTATGTAATTACTGTAAGAACATGCCACTGCCGGGATCATTCAATCTCTCTCCTGCGCTAGAAAGGCGCTGGTGAAATGTAAGCCGGTTGCTAGCATTACCGCAGTTATGTGCGTTAAGTCCGGTGGTCTGGATATCTAAAAAAGGACTCAGGGTTCGAGTATCTTCTACACACGCCATTCTCTAGTATCGGCATGAAATGGTTTGTAGTTCTTTAAACTCTGTGTAGTACACGCGCTTGGTTAACGCGCTGGTGAATTGTAAATGTGGTCACACAAGTCATTGGTTGGGGAGTTATGGATTTATTCTCTCTTGCTTCTATCACGCTCTCCCTGTTGTTATTTTGTGCCCTCTTCATACTTCTTTGTTTTAATAAAATGGCCATATGACGCCTTAGACTAATTCTGTATATTAACCTCCAAACTGCTTATAACAACAATATCAGACTATCAGCTTATAATTATCACGCATTTAGTCTGTGTTGTTTGACAAATGCCAAGATGGCCGCCACTTTCGAGTAAACAATGAGAGGCACACACACTTTCACATAATTACAACGAGTGCTACTCCACCCACCATCCACCCGGTTCCAGCGGCGATGGGTAGGTGAGAGACGCAGCTCAGGATAATACCCAGTAAGTGAGCTATGCCAACAAAATCGCTTACCATTAGCAATACTCCATACCGGATTATCCGACAGCTAAACACATAACCTAACCGGCTTACAATTCACCAGCGCGTTAACCAAGCGCGTGTACTACACAGAGTTTAAAGAACTACAAACCATTTCATGCCGATACTAGAGAATGGCGTGTGTAGAAGATACTCGAACCCTGAGTCCTTTTTTAGATATCCGGACCACCGGACTTAACGCACATAACTGCGGTAATGCTAGCAACCGGCTTACATTTCACCAGCGCCTTTCCAGCGCAGGAGAGAGATTGAATGATCCCGGCAGTGGCATGTTCTTACAGTAATTACATACCCTCAAGATAATATAACCCCATGCATTCTGCTTTATAAAACAATTTTTTATGAATAGAATTTTTATAACACTTACGTGTACCCTCAAGTAAAAATACTGAGAACCCACCAGGGATAAGACCTCACACAATTCCTACCACCCCTTTTTTCGGCACAAAAGGTCATGTATACATTATCCAAATGTCATGATACATACAACACCGATCAGCAACATTTTCTGAAGCAGTAGTTCTTAGTGAAGTCCAAGTTGTGTAATCTTATCATGTTGATGATGAAAGCAGGTTCACTAAAGGATAATCCTTACCAATGTATATACATAACCAGGCAGTTTTTAAGATGTTCCTCCTATACACACAGCCTCATGGTGGAAGATCTCCCTGAAGCTTTACCCGCTGGACACTGTTGTTGTTCGATTGTTTTTAACCATAGGTGAGTTTTGAATAGTTGCAAGATCCCACACTGGTATCCCGCATCTTTTTTATCTGATTATTCACAAGTCACTCTCACAAAAATGATCATGAATGAGAGTGCCTGCTACACTTGTACAATGGGGTTGTGACACTGGCATGTAAAATGCATCCATGTGACAGTCAATGATGAACTTATCTAATAACAGCCCGTTGTGATATGCTTGTGCCTTTCTCCCAACAGGTATTGACAATCGCAACACAAGAAGGGTAATATAATAGTATAATCCTTCGTTAATACACACACTGTGGTAGCCATAGGAGCATATACACACCACACCTTATAGGAATCAGGGTAGACAGTTCCCCTCACATTTAGATACTTGCTAACATAGTCAATTGTGGTCCTGAAGAATCGCTAGGTACATTCCAGATAGCGTGAAACATGTTGACCTGACTAGAACAAACTCTGGATTAGAGTTGGAAACATTATTTTCCATTACTCTTCCCCAGCGTCATCTTTTTTAACCAAAGCAGTGGCCCTCTGAATAAAGTACCCTAGGTACCACTAGCTTTATTTTAAACTCACAACTAACTAACCCACGTCTACCATCCATATCTGGCCCCACACCCGCACTTCATCAATACGGCAGTTGGAAAAAGATCTCCGCCAAAGAGCCCCTCTTTGAGGTGTTGCCCGTTGGGTATTGCACCGCCGACCCAACGAGGAGCAAGCCCAGATGATGAAGCATGACACCTGAAAGGGTGTGTGAGGGCATTAAATCCAACACAATGGATTCCCAGGGTGAACTTCTGACCACCCTCTCATAATCCACTTACATCACTGTCTGTATCAATCCTCCCCTTCGTTAGGAACAACACGACAATCCTTTATTTGAAATTACGCAATGTCAATGACATCGCATGCCATAACATTGCACACTTTTACCACGAGTATTCTTTTACCACTCATGCCATTACAACGCAAAGGCATGCGTGGTAAAGCTATACTTGTGGTAAAAGTATGCAAGGTAAGTAACATCCCTATCCCTACACCTACACAACAGACTACTCCCACCCCTACACTGCCCCAACCCAAAAACACTGCCACACTACTACGCTACCCACACTACTCCCACCCCTATACTACCCTAAGCCCTAAAACACTACTACGCTACCCACACTACTCCCACCCCTACACTACCCTAAACCCTAATACGCTACAATAAACAAACACTACAATACTACACTACTCTAAAACCTAAATCACTACACTACATAAACACTACACTACTCTCCCCAATACACTACACTAAACAAACAAGACAACACCACAACACACACTAAAACGTTTTTAAAAAACACACACACACATTACCACACTACTATAAAATCACTACACTACATAAACACTACACTACCCTCCCCAATACACTACACTAAACAAGCACGACAACACCACAACACACACTAAAACGTTTTTAAAAAACACACACACAACACAAACATTACCACACTACTTTTAAACTACCCTAAACAGTACAAAAGTAACCCCCACCCCATGCACAAACCCCCTTACCTCTCTCCTCTCCAGCGTCGCCATCGGATCCTGCTTCCTCCTTGCTTCACGTCGTTGTGAGGAAACAGCCTAAGTTTCCTCACAACGACGTGAATAGCCTCCCCCGCCGCCGCCATTACATATTACATCGCATGCATTGTAAAAGGGCAAGCGATGTAATGGTATGCGTGGTTTTACCACGCGTTGTTACATCGCATGCGTTGTAACTAATGCGATGTAAAAGCAATGCGTGGGAAAACCTGTGTTGCAATGGCTGTTCCCCCACACAACCACACTTTGCACACGTAATGATAAACGACACATAATCACATGCAGTACATATGCATTGTACACAACGATCTAATGAATTACAGGGAACTCATCCAGAAAACCCCATTTCATGCATTTATACTTGCAGCTGTGAGTTCACATGGTGCACCCCCACAAAGAAATGACCTTTCAAGCCGACTAATTTTTAATGGCATGAATTCATTCCCGACCCTCCGGGCGACACAGATTAGAAAGGTCCTAAAACGATGTAAGTTAGCGTCCGCCCACTGGGGCACAATCCACACATGAAGGACTTGGCATTTCACTTTAATCCAACGAAAGCCAACATGACACATCTGTAACTGACCTAGCAGCACAAACGACAATACCAATCGGGACCAAACATACCTGTTCTTCCAGCAGCAGTAAGGAGATAGCATGTACCACCAGGCAGCTAAAACATGAACAGTTCATATACCGAACAGACACACAGGCTATGGCTCACTTCACAACACTTCCCTGATTACAGAATACGCACGCAGCGCACACCTTTGTAACACACGGGAACTGAGTATTTCCTTCATGTTCTTCATGCTACTATGTGAAGGGCGCTACATGTGACCAAATAACAGCACAAATCAAGCAAAAGTATAAATAATTGTAATCTACTCATGATTGTTCAAAAACAAGGCCTATCAGTGAATGCATCATATTCATATGTTTGTTTACTGCCATAAGTGAATTAACGTATACATTATTATTAGGATGACTTGCATTTCTACTGTCGAGGGGCCCGATTCACAGAATGAACTTAAGACTCAGTCCTAAACTTACTACTATATTGGTATTCACAGAATGCACTTACTACTTTTGGCATTCACAGAATGAACTTTCTACTTTTGGTATTCACAGAAGTTAGGATTTTGTCTTAAGTTTGTCTTAAGACAAACTAAAGACAGACTTAAGACAGACTTAAGACAGACTTAAGACAAAATCCTAACTTCTGTGAATACCAAAAGTAGTAAGTTCATTCTGTGAATGCCAAAAGTAGTAAGTGCATTCTGTGAATACCAAATATTTGAAACCAATCGACACGTTCAATATATATGTATATACATATATGGCGGTCGCAGGTAGGTAGTTATAGTTAGGACCTATTTTCCAATAGAAATCCGCAGCATTCTTTTCCCAATAACTTTGGCGTTGTTTGACGAATCGTTGCGACATTTTCAGAACTTATGGCCCGCTCAGGTCCGCTCCTATCCTGAAAGTTTCACGGTGATTCGTCAAGCGGGGGTTGCGAAAAAAAGGGGGGTCCCAAAATGTGTTTTCCCCACGCAATTTTCCATAGGAACCTTTAGCCACAGCTACCGCCCGAACTGCTGAACGGAATTACACCAAATTTGGCAAAAAGGTAGCCCGTGTTTCAGAGTTGTGCCTTTTTGTTCAATGGTGTAAATCCGTTCGGTAGTTGCGGAGAAAATCAAATGTTAAATCACATAAATATCTATGGCCGCGCAGAATCCGCGCACCCTCCCGATGACAAGCTGTATGCTAATTGGCTGTCAACTCTCCAAACCAGGAAGTGTTGGCAGCCATCTTGTAGAACCGAGGCACAAGAAAACAGAAGAAAAACTTGCAAAACGCAACAAGAGGGCAGGGTAGAAACACTCCGACCCCCTAGGCCTGCTTTTAAAAAATGGCAAGATCTGCATAGGTTGTGCGGATCCTGCCGATAAAAAAAAAGACGCGCGTGCTCCAGTGCTTCGTTGGTAATTAGCCCCCGGGGGGCCAAGTAATGGGGGATGCTTAGAAAAAAATGTGTGGGGGGCTCAATCCCCCCCACACTGCCCCGGGGACCGCCACCCCCGGTGCAAAGCATGAATATTTGCGGGGGCACACGGCCCCCCCACAGCCCCGGGGACCACTACCCCCCGGGACTTCGTAAGATAATGTTGGGGGGCCTCTAAGCCCCACCAAGCCCCGGGGACAGCCACCCCCGGGGCTTGAATTGAATGTGATTGTGGGGGGCACGCTGCTTTGGAGGGGCTCGAGGCCCCCCATGCCCCGGGTACCGCCACATCCCCAGGGCATTAAATATTTAAATTGGGGGTCCGTGATGGACCCCCAGCCCCGGGGACCACTACCCCCCAGGGCTTTGAATTAGTGGAAGCGGGCCGTGTGCCCCCCAGGGGCCAATGATGGCCCTGGGGACCGCCATCCCCCAGGGCCGGCTCCTGCAGTGGCCCGGGGTGCCCACCCCCGGGACATTGTTGTTTGCTATAGTTTTGCAGGGCAGGAGCCTCGCGGCTTCCGCCCTTTTATAGCAAACTTAGTTTGCATTTTCAAAATTTAAACCAAATTGCTTTTCCACACAGGGAGCTGCATCTTAGCAGCTCCCCATGTGGAAAAGCAATGCCGAGGATGCGGGGAGCCGGTGGGACCGTGGGGGAATTGTGGACCCCCCACGGTCCCCAACGGAGAGGGCCAGCCCCGGAGGATGGGATCCCCGGGGCTACAAGTGGCCTGGGAGGGGGGCCATGAGGCCACCCCCAAAAAAAATTACAATAAATACAAAGGCCGGCCCCGGGGATGGGGTCCCACGGTGCCATACGTGGCCAAAAACAATGTAAATAATTTAAAAAATGCCATGCCCCTAAGAATAGGGTACCTTGGGCCGATTAAGACCTCAGGAGGGGGTCACGCAGCCCCCTTCCAAATTGTTTTAAAAATTAGGGGGGAGGCCCTGGGGTGGGGTCCCCAGGGCCACAAAATTAGAAAAAGAAGGGGGGCCACACAGCGCCCCTTCTTAAAAAGAAATTGACCGGCATCACGCCGGAGGCCACGACCCCTCCTTTCATCACTCTCCAAACGCGCCCCCTGGTGCGCTTGCAGATGGGGTAAAAATTCCCCTTGAATACTGGGGGTCCCTGGGGGCCAACTAGCCCACCAGTAACCTCCAGTATGCACCAGGGGGCTGCGTTGCAGAGAGGTGATCTGAGGCCACGCCCCTTTTTACACCTCTCTGCAATGCAGCACTGTGGCGCTTAGTGGAGGTAGCTGGTGGGCTAGTTGCACCCCAGGGACCCTCAGGATTCAAGGGGAGCTAATTACCCAGCTTACAACGCGCCATGGGCTTTCCTCAGTGCCCGCTTCTCCTCAGTTATGATGTTGCACCTGGGGGCTAGTTTTCAAAACCAAGTAGGTCTTCTCCCATTGGACTGGAATACTGGCCCATCCTCCATGGCTCCTTACGGCACCATTTAAGCAGTGATTCATGCTGGTTTTTGTGCCTCCCGCTGCAGGTGCAGATTCAGTGATTTGCAAACTCGTACACTTTGTGGTGTCCCAACCATTGCTGGCTACAGTAATCATGCTTACTCCAGCAGGCCAAATAGGAGACAGTGATAGTAAATCTAACCTTTGTCACCTTCACACAGTGGAATACTGCTACCTTCCTCCCCATACGGCAGTAGAATCCAGTGAGTATATTTTACCATCTGGGGGAGACGTTCTGTATTTTGTAACAAAGTCCACACTTTGCAGCTAGGCATGTTGCACCAGAATGATAGGGCGTGCCGGGAGCCAGTGCTTCTGCCGGTTAACATACAGTGCACTCCCACTCCAAAGAACGGGCCCGACACTTGCTTGGTGGCAAAGGGTGAAATTTAATTCCAAATTACAGGCGTATGTCAAAGTATTGCTGTGTCAATGAGATGCTGGGCAGACGCGTTTCAACCTTACGGCTTTCCTCAGTGCCCGCTTCACCTCAGCTATGATGTTGCACCTAGGGGCTAGTTTTTAAAACCAAGTAGGTCTTCTCTTGTTGGAGTGCAATACTAGCCCATCCTTCACGGCGCCTGACTGCGCCAATCTTGCAGTTATCCATGCCGGGTTTTGTGCCTCCCGCTACAAGTGCAGATTCAGTGATTTGCGTACTTGTACACCTTGAGGTGTCCCAAACATTGCTGGCTACTGTGCTCACGCTTACTACAGCAGGCCAAATATGAGACAGTGATGGTAAATCCAACTTTTGTCACCTTCACACAGTGGAATACTGCTTCCTTTCTCCCCATATGGGGCAAGCAATAATATCACACTTCTAAGTCGGCAAATGCAACTGTTATAATATGAAATGAAACACAAACAGATGATAATATGGGCGTTCGCTGCAAGAAATCAGATTGATATATACACTAAATACATCAGATAATTACAACCACGGAAGACTTGGATGTGTACACAGACTCATTCACACATCACAATGAAAACACCTCAGATGATTATAATCACTGGAGACTTGGATGTGCACACAGACTCACTCACACATCACAAAGTAAATACTCAAAGAAAACACCTCACTAGTTGCAAACACTGCATCTTAGCTCACTCCAGACTGGGGGATTCACAGCCAGGGTTAAGAGCCTCAGCAAACCAGGTTCTGCTGAAGTAGAAGCTTCTTTCCCCATTTGGACTACAAACAAATCCCAGCTTCATAATCTCAAAACACACTAGAATGTTCCAAGAGGCCCTTCTCTGGGTGAAGGAAAGTTACTGGAGTTGGGCACTTTCCATGTAAGCATTCCAAAGGCAAAATATTTCTCTTGTTTCTACTGCACGCTCATGTATTCCAGCCTTTATCTTAACAAAGCTTACGAAAGTCTCCAGCATTACAGTCAACAATCCCCACAAATACAGCTACAAACAACCGTGAACATGAATAGCCTAAACAATTGAGTGATCTTGGGGCCTGCTTGTGTGCAAAATCTCAAGCTAGCTGACAGAATTCAAGATGGCATGAGGGCATGTCAAAGCAATAGTAAGAACTTCACAATACTTCCCAACGTACAGCACAATGCACATTTGTGCCTCACTGCATATAGCATCATAAACGTCATCTCCCAATGTACAACATAATGCACATTCGAGCACTACTGCATATAACACTGCACTCCGAGACCAAGAAGTACATTCCACACCTCTCTCTTTCTCTCTCATACTTTGAAATGCACATCCCACACATTCTGTTCCTGGCAAGGCTATTCTACTCTGTGAAAGTTCTTCCCCTTCACAGCTACGAGAAGACACAAAAGAAATCTTCAAGGAAATATACACATGCAGGAAGAATGTACATTCACGCTAGGATAAATTAAAACACCAAAAGTCAATTAAAATAACAGTAGTCAAAGGTCATCACATGGTTTTAATACATGGGAGTGGCTCTAGCACTACAGGCATTCTTGGAGCTGCGCAGTGCTGGAGGTTGGGCCTTCTTGGAGCTCGATGATTATCGGTAAGGTGAGTCAACAAAGCTTGGCAATGACAACAAGATGTGGTGCGCAGGGATGTGGTTTGAGTCGGCTGGGAGGGAGTGCAGTCTTCCAATTTGCTGGGAAGACTTGTCAGGCCTCTGGAGAGTCAACAAACTATCACCTGTGTTGCAGAGCTGGAAGGTGCCCATGGGACAGGCAGGATCAGCAAACTGGTTGTCAACGTTGAGGTGCCTGGGGATGCAGGGAAGTAACTCTTTCATTCCAATAGAGATTCCTACTTGCTTGGAGGCATGCAGAGTCCTTGCTGACTCGAAGGTTGCATGGCCACATAGTTGCAGAAACATGGAAGAGCACGGAGTTGCAGGATGAATCTTCCCACCAGAGCAGTCTTTCCTTTGGTCTTTGCTTGATCCTGCAGCAGAGTTCCAGTGTCCAACAGCAGAGGAGCCTTTAGACAATCTTCAGAAGATAGGCTGTCAGTTCTTGAAGATGGAATCTGGACAAATCTAAGGACCTACCCTCAGGGGAGCCCTTTAGTAAGGACATCTTCTGTGGTGACCCACTTACCAGGGGGGTCAGGGACGCTACTCAGCTTGTCTAGCCAGTCAGATGCTTCAAGGAACCAAGATTCAACATGGCAGAATCAAATGGCAACCTGGAGGAGCTCTCTGCACCTCCCTAGGGAGGAGCTGGACATGGAGGTGGACACTCCCCTGTCCTCAAATGTGCAAAACTTCCTAGGCAATCATAATGAGGGAACTAATGCAAGGAAGGACGAACAACTAGGTAAATGCACATACATTCATGTATTATTTATTTATCAAACAGAATTTCATATACACATAATAAAAAATTACAGTTTATATATCACAATTACATACACAATTAAAAGAAAAATTAAAATGATGATACAATCACCAACATTTAAGGAGAAAACAGTAATTAATATTTTAAAGCAAAAATGTGGCAGATTAATATTTATCGACGCGCGTTTCGGCGTTCAAGACAACGCCTTCTTCAGGAGCCACACAAATTTCTGCAACATAACAGAAAAACATACAATTATAACAAGACCTTATTTATTGTATTCAAAAAATCAATTCGTGCATTTACAGTTTAATAAAAAAGAAAAAATATGTCCTCCACATAATAGCTATTAGACCCTAATGATACAGGCATAAAATTATATTCGAAAAGGCACGGATATTAAATAACGTGTGTGAAGTTGGAAAACCATGATAAATCCAACACTTACAACATAACGAGTTTACACAGTTTAAAAAGCATTGTAAACCAACATCTAAATTAGACAATACAAAAAATTCACTATATTCGACAAGGCATTATATTCAGGTTTCTATGTCCATTTATGCCAGCTCGAGAATTCCTATAAATTTTAAAAGGCTGATATACAAGGCATTATATTCAAGTTTCAATGTCCATTTATGCCTGCTAGAGAGTTCCTATAGATTTCAAAGGACAGATGTATAGTATATGTAAGAATTGACTTACTAAAAGTAGAGGTGCTTATATTACTGATATAAGGACTGCCATAGTCCTCTTGAGAATCCTGCAGTGCACGATAAAGATTGTAGCCATATCCAGTGAAGGCTCAATGATAGACATACCCTGTCTCTACTTTTAGTAAGTCAATTCTTACATATACTATACATCTGTCCTTTGAAATCTATAGGAACTCTCTAGCAGGCATAAATGGACATTGAAACTTGAATATAATGCCTTCTATATCAGCCTTTTAAAATGTATAGGAATTCTCGAGCTGGCATAAATGGACATAGAAACCTGAATATAATGCCTTGTCGAATATAGTGAATTTTTTGTATTGTCTAATTTAGATGTTGGTTTACAATGCTTTTTAAACTGTGTAAACTCGTTATGTTGTAAGTGTTGGATTTATCATGGTTTTCCAACTTCACACACGTTATTTAATATCCGTGCCTTTTCGAATATAATTTTATGCCTGTATCATTAGGGTCTAATAGCTATTATGTGGAGGACATATTTTTTCTTTTTTATTAAACTGTAAATGCACGAATTGATTTTTTGAATACAATAAATAAGGTCTTGTTATAATTGTATGTTTTTCTGTTATGTTGCAGAAATTTGTGTGGCTCCTGAAGAAGGTGTTGTCTTGAACGCCGAAACGCGCGTCGATAAATATTAATCTGCCACATTTTTGCTTTAAAATATTAATTACTGTTTTCTCCTTAAATGTTGGTGATTGTATCATCATTTTAATTTTTCTTTTAATTGTGTATGTAATTGTGATATATAAACTGTAATTTTTTATTATGTGTATATGAAATTCTGTTTGATAAATAAATAATACATGAATGTATGTGCATTTACCTAGTTGTTCGTCCTTCCTTGCATTAGTTCCCTCATTATGATTGCCTAGGAAGTTTTGCACATTTGTTTATATCCCTGTCCTAGGAATCGTTATCTTTATTCAGGGGGCCCTTGTTTTTCACATACACTCCCCTGTCCTCTGCATAGTTTCACACCAGAGTGGGAGTCAAGGGCTCCTGAGCTGAGCCAAACTAGCTTATGCCTTGAGGGAACCATATATACCCTTCAATTGAGTCTAGTGGCGCTCAGAAGCGCCAACACCCTACCTAATTCTAAAGGAGAGGTGTTCACATCTCTCATTCACAAGAAATAATTTGTTCAGCTTCCCCTGCCTGAATTAGGCTCATCCTCAGGGCAGCAGAACAGTGTCTGAGGTTTGCAGCAGCGCGAGCTGGCAGGCAGATCCTGTAACGCTACACAGGTAGGTATTGGGGGTAGTCTAAGGAGCACCACCAGTACATGATATCACGCAACTAACAGTGGAATTGGTGTAGCTGTACGATTCCAACATGCTTGATACCAAACATGACCACGTTTGGGGAAGCTAATATATAGCTGGACATCTCGACTTGCCAGTGTCCAATAATTACCTTAAAATGGCTGCCAGCACTTACAAAGCCCATATAATGAAGCCAGGGTTTGTAGGGGTACCTCTGCTCGTGCAGGGGACCCACTCACTCAGATCCATGTACCCTGCCCTTGGACGGAAGGGCCTACCTTAGTGGTGGCTTATAGGTTTAAAGTGGAGTGATTAGGACCAAAGTCAAAATACACTGAGACAAGGCAAAATGTGGGGGGCATCTATGCTAGAAAGATCCTACTTTCCTACAAACACCTATGGGAAATGCCACAAAAAGTTAATCTAAACCCAAACACCATACAAACATACACTGCAAAGCATAGCGAAAGAGTCTCTAAATAAATACAGGATACAATTAACAAAGAAAACCCTAGCTGAACTATCAGCAAGGTCATCACATAGACTGCAGAGAGGAGCCATGCTCTCTACTGACCCAGAGGGGGATTCAATCCTTAAGGCCACATAAGACTCCCAAAGGATATCCCCTGCATAGGATAAGAAAGGGGAAAATAATCATCATCAGAGGAATTTTTATATGAAAAATTATATATTTATATATATTCCTCCTAGGAGTAAAAAGAAGGTGGTCCCTACAAAAGATTCCAAAAAATATAAGTAATGCTAATAAGAAAACTGAAAAATGCTCCACCAGGAGCAGGTACATTGGTAATCCCTATTACCATCTGAAAAGAATCTTTTGAGCATAGAGCCCATCTTCAGAGAACAATAAACCTATACAATAGGCACTAACCCCAGGGTAGAGTTCATAAAAGAAACAACCTGCTCTTGACAGTGCTAAAACAATAATGCCTGTAGAAAACAGGAACACCGCACTCAGGTGTGACCAATAGGTGAAATAGCAGCAAAGATACTACTAAAAATTGGTCATATTTTGTAAAAACTAAAGTCCAACTTCCCCTCATACAACTTAGTAATGGGAAAAGAAAGAGGCACACTGAAATAAAGAACAAAAGTAAGATTCTTTACCACCTCTACTGTTGCAAAAATGCTGCAGAGCTGAATCAGCCTGCGCTCCAACTAAATGAGTGCCATCAAGGGGCACGAACATCAACCAATGTCTGTTGGACTGCCTTTAAGAACTTAGAGGTGAGCAACCAAGTGCAGCAATGGATCGCCACAGACAAGGCCATTGCCCTAGCGATAGAATCAGTGTTGTTCATACCACGACAAATCAGAAGTTTGGATGCCTGCTGCTCTTCAACTAACAAGGGAGCAAGAATGGGACGACTCTCCTTCAGAATGGATGGTAAAATACCTGCCAATGAATCCCACAAAGCCTGGGTGAAATGAGAATTGGTGGACCCCAAACCCAAACTGGTGGAGGTGAAAATGTGCTTGCCATAAGTATGCAGGTGCTTATTTACAAGCCCCTCACCCCGCCTGTACCTCACTTTTTACCATTTTAAAAGTGACGAACTGGCAGCACAAGGGGCTTGTAAATAAGACCCCCACTCTTTTAGTCTCCTTTTCTGGATGGGTAGGCAGAACAGAACCAATATTTTGAGCAGCCAAAGCAGCCTGAACCACAAGGCTATGAAAAGTAGAATGTTTCATAAGACAGGCTGGGTCAATAAGGGCTGGAGGATGCCTATGAGAAATAGAAAGTTCAATAGGAGGGCCCATCCTGGGTTTAGCCCAGTTCCCAAACAAAATTTCAAAAGAAGAACCGACTTCTCTCTGACTGGCTTTGGTGCAAAATGTCCAAAAACGGTCGCTGGCTACAACCACAGAAGCAAGTGGCATGTTCAAAAGTTCAGCAACTCATTTTAATATGTCTGTGAACAAGGAGCTTACCTACAAAGCTAACTTAGGAGGAGATAAAAGGCCTGAGGCTGATGTCCAAAGTGGGTGAGTCAGAGTGGGAAACAAACACATCTGAAGGAGGGTCTACAAGGAGCCCAGAATTGACCCCTGTGCCAGCCAGCTCAATAAGCACCATGTCTTCTGCGCCGTCTGATGCTGCGGAGTGTGCGAGTAAGACCTTTATCGGTGGTGGAGATGGAAAGTGTTGAGGTGTCGTGTTGTACCATTACCGACATCGGATGAATGGTCGCCGGTGCCGAAAGTGGCAGACTCGGAAGGCTGTGCACCGTCGGCACCGCTAACAACATTGTTTTCGGAGCCAGGCACTGAAGGCAGAACCCCCAAAGTGCTATTTACCGGCGTTGAAAGCCGTTTCTCCTCAGCTTTGGTCACAGAAGCACAAGTTACTTACCTTCGGTAACGATATATCTGTAAGAAACAGTAGTTAGTGTTAGGTTCCATACGTTAGAATATCCCCAGGCGTCAGGCTGGATCCGGAAAGTTTTTGTCAGCAGTACCATTGCGCGTCGGTAGGCGTCGTCTGCGGCTCCGCGTCCGTCATTGGCATCGTGATCGCTGGGATGACGTCATCGGAGTACTTAGACGCTCCCCTTGCACGCTGATGTCAGTTCTGTACATAGCTTTCCGTGCCAGCAACGCAGAGCCATGATAGAAACCGACACTGGTGCCATGAAACTATGGCCCTCAAAGGGAGATACCTTAACCCTAGATATCGGTTCGCAGAACGGAGAGGATGGGTGGGGCGCTAAGGAATCTAACACTAACTACTGTTTCTTACAGATATATCGTTACTGAAGGTAAGTAACTTGTGCATCTGAAAGTAACAGGTCAGTGTTAGATTCATTACCTTAGAATAGATACCACTGCAATACCAACCCTGTTGGTGGGTCTGCGAACCAAGTTCACACCAGAAAAGTCCTGGTGAACGGAACGGCTTAAAAAGTCATCTCTCCGGACTTGGCTGTCCAGGCAGTAGTGCCTAGCAAACGTGTGCAGCAAGGCCCACGTAGCTGCCTGACAGATTTCCTGCAAGGGGACTCCCCGATCCAGGGCAGCAGTAGTCAACATGGCCCGAGTTGAATGGGCACGCAGCCCCACAGAAGGCTCCTTTTTCACCAAGGAATAACAGACCTTGATGCACAAAATGACCCACCGAGAGATGGTACACTTGTGCACCGCCCGTCCCTTCTTAGCGCCCACATAACCAACAAAGAGCTGGTCGTCCACCCAGAACTGGTGTGTGCGGTCAAGATAGAAGGAGAGCGCATGTTTTGGGTCCAGACGGTGGAGCCACTCTTCCTCTTTCGAGGGATGCGGAGGCGGAAAGAAGGTGGGCAAGGTGAGGGACTGCCCGATATGAAAGGCTGTAACCACCTTGGGCAGGAAAGAAGGACTAGACCTCTGAACAACCTTGTCCGGATGGACAGAGAGGATAGAAGATAGAGCATGGAGCTCACTCACTCTCCTGGCAGAGGTGATGGCAACCAGAAATGCAGTTTTAAGAGTCAGAAGACGTAGAGGACAGTTATGAAGTGGCTCAAAGGGAGCGCACATCAGATAAGTCAATACAAGGTTCAAGTCCCACTGAGGCATCACGAAAGGAACAGGAGGAAACATGTGTGTGATGCCTTTCAAGAATCTATTTACAACAGGACTTGAAAAGAGCAGGCTGATCAGGAAGCCTCAAGAAGGTTGATATGGCCGAGAGGTAGCCCTTGATAGTGCCCAGAGCAGAGCCCTGCTGGGCAAGAGAAAGTAGAAAGAGGAGAACCTCGCAAAGGGGCAGAGAGTGGATCCACAGCCTTTGCTGTGCACCATGCCACAAATTTGTTCTACCTGATGGCATATACCGATTTTGTGGAGGGACGTCTGGCTGCCAGAATCACATCACAGACTTCAAGAGGCAAGTCAAATGGCTTCAACTGTCGCCGCTCAATCTCCACGCATGTAGGAGGAGACTGGACAGGTTCGGAGGAGGAAAATCCCCTGCTGCTGCAACAGCAGGTCCTCCTGTAGAGGCACACGAATCGGGGGATCGACTGACATGCTGAGTAGCTCGGATACCAGTATCTTTGTGCCCAGTCCGGAGTCACAAGTATGACTTGGACACAGTCTCGCCTGATCATCTTCAGCACTCTGGGCAGAAGTGGAATAGGCGGAAAGGCGTACTACAGACCACAGCTCCACTCGCGACGAAAAGCGTCTCCGAGCGAGTGCCGCCTTGGAAATTCCAACGCGCAGAACTGATGACATTGCACGTTCTCTTCGTGGTGAATAGATCTAACCAAGGCTCTCCCCACTGCCGAAAGAGACCTTGTGCCAGTTCTGAGTTCAGACGCCATTCGTGGTCCATCATGCACCGGCGGCTAAGTTCGTCCGCCCTGGCGTTCAGGGAACCAGCCAGGTGTTGAACCACCAGGGTGACGCCCTGGTGTTCCAGCCATGTACAGAGGCAGAGCGTCCTGACAAATGGTCCACGACCCACCCCGCCTTGTTTGTTGCAGTACCACATGGCGGTGGTGTTGTTAGTGAACACCTGCACTGCACTTCCCCGGACAGAGGGAAAGAATCCCTTCGATGTAAGACGGAACGCCCGCAGCTCCAGAAGGTTGATATGGAGCTGGGACACCGCCGGAGACCAAAGGCCTCTGTTCTCCGCCTCTTCCATGTGGCCCCCCATCCCAGAGGGACGCATCCGTCACTACTACGTGCTCCGGTTGGGGTAAGGAGAGGGATCTCCCTGCTGACCCAATTGCAGTTCATGAGCCACCACTGCAACTGACTCGCAGTGCCCTCCGAGATCAGGACATGGTCGGACAGGTTGCCCTGATGCTGTTTCCACTGAAACTTCAGGTCCCACTGCAGAGCCCGCATCCGCCACCTGGCGTAATGCACCAGAAGGATGCAGGAGGCCATCAGCCCCAGGAGCCACAGCGTCAACCCGACCGTAACTCAGGATAAAGGCTGAAAGATCAGAATCAGAGCCTGAATATCCCGAACCCGCTGTTCAGGGGGATAAACCCGAAACTGTGCCGAGTCCAGTACCGCTCCGATGAAAAGGAGCTTCTGAGAGGAGCACAGGTCAGACTTCGGCATGTTGATGGAGAACCCCCGCGAGTGCAGGAGGTTGGCCGTAGTCTGGACGTAGAAAACGACTGTTTGGGGCGAGCCCGCCTTCAACAACCAGTCGTCGAGATAGGGGAATACTGGAACCCCTGATCTATGCAGATGAGCTGCGACCACCACCATCACTTTTTTGAACACCCAAGGGGTGCTGGTAAGGCCGTAGGGGAGCACGGTAAACTGAAAGTGCTCGTGGCCTACCGTGAACCGCAGGTAGCGCCGGTGGGCTGGCAGGACGGAGATGGGGAAATATGCGTCCTGCAAATCCAACGCTACCATCCAGTCTCCAGGGTCTAGGGCAGCTAGGACCTGAGCTAAAGTTAGCATCTTGAACTTCTGCTTCCGGAGGATGCCGTTGATGCTCCGGAGGTCCAAGATAGGGCGGAGGCCTCCTTTGCCATACTTGGGTACCAGAAAGTAGTGGGAGTAGCAACCACGCCCTACTTCTGACCCAGGAACACGCTCGATGGCCCCCTTGGCCAAGAGGGCCATAACTTCCTCCTGCAAAAATTACAAGGGATCCCCCGACATGCGGTGGTATTGCAGTTGTATGGATGGAGGGGTCGCCTCAAAGGGGAGGGAGTAGCCACTTCAGACGATTTGCAGCACCCACCTGTCCGACGTGATGGAGCACCAGTGGAGGAGCTGATGGCGGACCCTGCCCCCACTGGCATCAAATGGGCATGAAAGGTCAGACTAGGAAGGCTTTGAGGCAGATGCTGCGGGAGAGGATGTGGACTGACCTTGCCGTTGTCCCCCGGCACCACCACGGCGGTTACCATGTCCGCGGCCGCGTTGAGGCTCGTTCTGCGGCCTGTGCCTGGCAGGAAGTGTGCGGGTGCCCCTTCCTTGGTCACGAAAGGGGCAAAAAGCAGAAGTTTTCTGGTGCTGGCCCGACAGGCCCAAGGACTTGGCCGTAGCCCTGGAGTCCTTGAAACGCTCAAGCGCACTGTCTGCTTTGTCGCCAAAGAGGCGACGGCCATCGCAGGGCAGGTCCGTGAGGGATGTTAGACGTTACAACGCATACGTTTACAACGCATACCTTTACAACACATTTTTTACAACGCAACATCCATTACAACACATTCCATTACAACACATTTTTAAAAACTACCTTTACAACGCATTCCATTACAATGCATACTACCTTTACAACGCATACCATTACAACGCATAACATTACATTGCATGTATGGTAAGTATTGGATAGTCTAGGGGTAAAAATTACTATTCTAACTCCAGGGGGGTGCAACAGTAGGGTAAGTGTTGGAAAGTGTAGGGGTAAAAATTACTATTCTAACTCCAGGGGGTGCAACAGTAGGGTAAGTGTTGGATAGTGTAGGGGTAAAAATTACTATTCTAACTCCAGGGGGTGCAACAGTAGGGTAAGTGTTGGATAGTGTAGGGGTAAAAATTTGTATTCTAACTCCAGGGGGGTGCAACAGTAGGGTAAGTGTTGGATAGTGTAGGGGTAAAAATTACTATTCTAACTCCAGGGGGTACAACAGTAGGGTAAGTGTTGGATAGTGTAAGGGTACTATGCGTTGTAATGGTATGCGTTGTAATGGTATGCGTTGTAATGACATGCGTTGTAGTGGTATGTGTTGTAGTGTCATGCGTTGTAATGTTTGCGTTGTAATGGCATGCGATGTAATGGATGTTGTGTTGTAAAAGTTTTGTTGTAATGGTAGTGCGTTGTAAAAGTTGCGTTGTAAAGGTTGTTTCCCGTCCATTAGCGTGGCCTGGACTTTGCCCGAGAAATTGGCGGACCTCAGCCAGGTGTGGCGGCGAACCGCCACCGTAGTGGAAATTGCCCTTCCCAGCGAGTTCACGGTATCCAGTCCACACCTGATGGAATAACGTGCCGCATCCGGCCCCTCTGCAAGGGCTTTGGCGAGCCGGGCCCGGGCCTCCTCCAGGCACTGGGGCAGCACGTCCGCAACCTTGTCCCACAAAGAGTGGGTATAACGGCCCAAAAGGCAAGCGGTGTTGATAGACTGCAACCCCAAACTCAATGAGGAGAACAGTTTGTTCCCAAACTGATCAAACCTTTTGGATTCCCAATCCAGGGGAGGGGTCGGGAATGCAGTCTGGGATGTAGAAGCCTGGATCACCAGGCTCTCGGGGGTGGGGTGCATGGACAGAAAGCTAGGGTCGCCCGTAGCCGGGCGGTGGCGTCGGGCCATGTTCCGATCCACAGGGGCCACTGTGGAGGGCTTGGACCAGGTGCCCAACAGAACGTCCGGGAGGGCCTCATTGAACGGCAGTAGAGGCTCCGAGGAGCTTACTGGCAGCTGAAGCACCTCAGAGAGGAGGTTAGTCACGGCCGCAGCAGGGAGTTCAAGATCCAAGGCCTTGGCTGCCCTACGCAACACCACACAATAAGTGGCACCCTCCTCCGTTGCCACAGAGGGAGGAGAGATGACTCCATTGTTGGGTAAAGTGTCCAGACCACCGGCCTCCCCTAGCTCGTCTGCCCAGTCCTGGCTCAACTGGGACTGCTATGCCAGAGGGTCCTCAGACCCCTCCCAGTCCTCCCCTTCATCCGTGTCCTGGTAAACAGGCTGGAATGGCGGAGCCGGGTCGTAGGTGAAGAGCTCACCTATCGACGCCGGAGACGGCGCCGAGCAGCGCCGTTCCGACGCCGGACCCAGTCCGGGGATGAAACTGGGGCCGACGTCGTCCGAGGACTGCGCCGGGAGCGATACCATGGGGGTCGGCGCCAGGGTAGGGGGTCGTAAGGTCAACTGGTGTCAATCGGGATCCAGGGACGGATACCACTGGGGCCGGCGGCATTGGGACCAAAGTTGACCATGGCGCCGGGGCCAAAGCACCAGACGGTGCCGGGGCCGGAGCCACCAGCCAGCCTAGTCCCCAAGTTGGGTCTTCAGGGCCCGAAGGCGCACTGGCAGGCCTCAACGGAGGGAAGTGAGTCCTCATGGCAATGAGGAAATCACGAATCTCCTCCGGCGTTGCTCGCAGGCCAGGGACCGGAGGGTATGGGCCTGGAGGTGGCACCTGTGCCTGTGCCTCAACTTACTGGAGGACTTGGAGCCCGACGAGTGCTGGCGATAACTCGACAAGCCGACTGCCGTATCCCGAGTAGCTTGCGGGACTGCTCCCGCCTAGCTTTCAAAGTCAAGGCCAGGCAGTAGGGGCACGACTTGTTGTTGTGGTTGGCCCTGAAGCAGTAGAGACACCGATGGTGGGGGTCGTTCACCGACATAAGGCGGTGACATGCGTTGCGCAGCTTGAAGCCAGGCATCCCTACGGCACCAGGAGTCGAAGTCGACTTGAAAAAGAGATCCAAAATAGATCAAAAAGTTAGTCAAAAAATGACTAAGAGTACTGGTCATCCCGGATCTGCTCTAGCTGGTGCGGAGAAAAGAAGAACTGATGTCAGCGCGCGAGGGCGGCATCTAAGTACTCCGACAACGTTATCCCGGCAATCACAACGCCAACGACGGACGCGGAGCCGCAGACGACGCCTACTGACGCACAAGGGTACTGCTGATGAAAACTTTCCTGATCCACCTGACGCCTGGGGATATTCTAAGGTAAGAAATCTAACACTAACCTGTTTCTTTCAGATGGAGAAAGCACACAGGCTCCCCTAGGGCATCAAACGCTGCAATGTTGAGTTGTGCTTGGTCTGACCACTATGATTTGGCACTCACAGGAGGACTGGGGGCCTGTTTTTTTTCCCCGCCAGGCTGTGTATTACAGCCTGGTGGAAAACATGCAAAGTGCGTCTGACTGTTTAGCCGGCCCAATATGGCCAGCAAAACCGTCATAGGCACTTTGAGTGTGCCCACCACTCCTCCCCGTCATGATCCAGACCCACCCCACCCTAAACTAGCCTGTATCAAAGAAAAATACAATGAAAACAACAATCTTGTCATTTCATTTTTCCTTTTTTCCTCCTGTGAGAGCAGTGGAGCGACACTACTCTGCTTTAGTGGAGGAGCCACACATAGTGTTGGATTTATTATCAAATCCATGCAGGAGACCCTTTTAGAGGGTCCCCTGAAAACCTAACAAACACTGGTGTGGTCCCTGACTTGTTTTCACCAGCCTGCCGCTACCAGACATGTTTCTGACCTCATGGGGTGAGAGCCAGCACTAAGGGGGGCGTAGCTAGAGCTTGTGGCGCCTAGGGCTATTCCTCAGAATGCTGCCCCTTGGGGGAGGGTGGGTTTGTGCTGGATAAAAGGATGGCGAGCACTTGAAAGAGGACCGAGAGAAACGTAGTATCACTTCTAATAGTTACCTTAATCATGCAAGTTACATGCACATACATGGCACGGTCCAAGGCTACACAGTTGAATACACTATATAAGGGCTACAGTATGAATTAGCTTACAGTGTAGTAGGGTGAAGTTAAAATAATAAAATGTCCTCTACTCAATTTGTTTGACACCAGGGTTATATTAATGTAGAGCGGGAACAATGGGGTGCTGCAGGATGTTTTCCGGTCATTCAGATTTTTGAATGTCCCAAATGTTCACTGCAAGATGATCTAAGTCAGCAGTGGCAATCAATAGGCGGCTGGGCCAGCATGTCTTGATCCACGATACAGTTTCTGAATATGTGCATAGTATACAATTACATGCCGCAATTCTAAATAGGACTCATTTACATATCAGTTACTTTGAAAATATGGCAGGAATCTGAAGCTGCGTTGGCCGCACCTACTTTAAGCTTTAGTTCAGAAGTTGCACATCTCTGCAAATCAGATGTCTCCTTCAGGGGCAAAACACAATCATCTGTGGCACTGGGTGGCCCCAAACCTTTTAGGGGGCCCCCATTCAGCCCAAAGCCTATGAATAGTTATGAGACATTGGGGACTTGGGGCCCATTATCACAATCTGGAGGGGTACCCCATCATTTTGTGTTAAGCCACTGGTGTCCTTAGGGTTCATGTTTTGGTCCAATTTTTCATGGTATCGGGCAGTCTCTGTAATGAAGACAGTGGTTGGTGACTGTTGTCATGTCTTCATCACCCTAGCAAGATTCTTTTGACCAACTTTATTTAGTTATATTTCATTATTTAAATACAACGGTTATTTCAGAGCGTCCTGCTTTATAGGTTGCGGTGGTACTGTCCCCTGTGGATGCCTCACATGCCCTCCTAGAATGAGTTTACAGCATTTTTTCAGATGGCAAATTAAGTCGCTCAGCTGAAGTGAGCTGACCAACAAGATGCAAGGGGAGGTGATTTTTGATTTCAGTATACTCCCTGACCTAGGAAGTTTCAACTTAATAGTGCCCCATTCGCCATTGAAAAGGCAGACCTTAATACAACCCCCCCTTCAATTAGTATTTGGGACTGCGATGTCATGTGACATCTCACTATGACAGAGAGGAGAAACCTTATGCCATAGGTGCCACTGGAATTATTAGACTCTGCGTCCTCAAATTATTCCACAAAAATATCGATTTACTGCACTTTCCACATATTCCGCCATCTGCTATATAAATTGCAGATCTCTACATAAAATGTTTCTAGCTCAGATGCATCATAAGTTGGTGCCATACAGTTTCCAGCTGTCGAAGATCATTTCATTTACCGGATGCCACCAGCGCTAAAGCTGGCCCTGAGTAGCACAGACTGTGCTGGAAGACTTTGGGGCCCATTATGATGTCGGTAGCCACCGCCGGCCTGGCGTGGGCAATCCGCCCGATATCCACACTCGTTCCCCCCCCCCGCCATATTTGTATGGCGGGGGGACCTCGGCAGACGGAAAGACCGTCCGCCGCTTTTCCGCCCCTGTTGCCTTGTGGCTGGGGCGGAAAAGGAATAATATGGTGGCGTTGTCTATTAGACACCGCCAGCCATATTACGATGGGCCTGGGCAGGTGCCTTTCCGTGGCGGCAATGTCGCCACGGAAAGGCATGCCGTCTTCACTTTGGGGGCCCCCTGCGGGCCCCCAAAGTGAAGGAGGGGTGGGGGGTGCACACGGGGGTTACCTCTGGTACCCCCCTGCATTTGCATATACAATGCGGTAGGCACCGTTATATATATATATATAATATATATATATACAATGTTATAAATGCAGGATGCGGGCGCCACTGTGGCGGTCGCATCCTAATACCACCCATGAGACCCCTGCCCTTATGGTGGGCGGTCCCTAGTCCCGATAGGATGGCGGGCGGACTTAGTGTGGTGCGTCATCAGCTCTGCGGTCAGGGCATGAGGCCGCCACCTTGTTGACAGGTATGTTGGGACGTAAAAATGACAGGACACGGACTGCTTTGCTAACCATCCAAGTACCAGAGGCATGCGTTTTTAGCTTTTTCACTAACCTGCGCACATCACCATGTGCTAAACCAAAGCAACCCTGGTGTGCAGGGGTAACATCGGGCCAGATCACGACCAAACCCTCCTTGAGTGTCACACACATCCCACTACAATGAATTGCAGGACGGCTCTGATCCCAGTATTCGAATGCGCCGCCTCATTTGTCATTCTGTCACACTCTATTTCCATTTCAGAATAACCAACAATAAGATGTGATGAGATGTTGCAATTCAGATACATAGCATGCGAAAAGCTTAAAACCATCAAAACATAAGGAAACAGATCAATAAGTCTCCACAGGTCCTTGAACGGCCCAGAGTAGCTTCTGAGAACCTGATCAAACCAGGATTGGCAAAGAAAATAGACCTGGCCTTGAAAAGTGTGAAATTTTTTTTTATTGTCTTTTTTTATAAACATTTGCAATATCAAAAAATAAATTGCCAGATGAATAAAAAAGTGAAAATGAAGCAGTGTCTCAGCAGCCTTGACATACCTCCCCTGATACTGAAGTGCCATCCTTTTGAGGTGGCTAAGCACATATGAGCTAGTAAGGTGCTGTCACTCACAGTGCACATCAGCAAATGGGTCAAGTTGACTGACGCATTGAGCCCATACCAATGGGGGTGGAAGTAAATCTGACTGACAGTATGAACAGACCGAAGGATGAATTGGGGGAACCGAAAGCCCTGTATTTATTTTTTCATTACGTTTGGGATAACGTCTGTAGGCCATACCTAAGCACATTGACTGCAAAATTATAGGCTCAGAAACAAAGACTGACAAAATCTTGACCTCATGTAAATATCTTCAGACAAAAAGTCGACTTGCTTCTAAGCACACCATCAAACAGTTACCTCACCACCGAACCTGATAATACTGAAGTTTAAGATTAACCCAGTTTTGCAAGAAATGGAAAGAAAGTGAGTTTTATTGCACTTATACATTTTATGCCTGCTAATACCGTCGCTCATTTGAAAGGTAA
This sequence comes from Lissotriton helveticus, assembly GCF_964261635.1. Classification (NCBI taxonomy): domain Eukaryota; kingdom Metazoa; phylum Chordata; class Amphibia; order Caudata; family Salamandridae; genus Lissotriton; species Lissotriton helveticus. Next base: position 335,044,011 of record NC_136057.1, on the reverse strand, counting down.
ACTGCTCACCTTTCGGTTTCTTGCATATGAAGCTTCCCTCACAGTCCAGAAACAGTGCTCTTGCGGTGGAGGAAGCTTTCTGACGGGATTAAATGTCCCATTCTCGCAAGCACCAGGATACCCCAAGCCAAGGCACTCTGCCCAAGCTCCGCTGCACAGCACCGTCCACTGGAAGCGCAAGCACTACTTTGTGTCCCGACCCCAGCCGGTGAGCACAATGATCCCGGACGCCTCCGCCCGGCGCAGTCAACCTTGCAGAAGTGAATTCTGCGTGAGACGGGCCTATTCTAGGTGGTGGTGGCATGGCGTGCGTGCGTGCGCTACACGCTGCAGGCAGCTGTTGCAAGCAGCAGGTGGCGGTGCGCTTGCAGTTGCACTTCAAACAGGGCCGCACGCGTAGCACTGGTGGCCCGTTGCGGTGGCCTTCAAAATTTATTTGCGGACACTACTGTAATGACTGACAGTAGTGTTAGTCAGTGAGTGTCCCCAAATAAATTATAAAGGGTGCCGCAACGAGCCACCAATGCCGCGCGGCGGCTGCCCCCAAAATAGTGCCACCAGGGGCGGACCGCCCCCACCGCCCCCCTAGCTACGCCACTGCTCAGAGGACAAAGACAAGGCCTTCTCTTTGGGGAGGAGCTTCACACCTCCTCCAGGACAGAATGGCCTTCCTGGGCGGGTAGCTTCATAGGCAATGTAGCCTTTGAAATCCAATCCAGGAACCTTCAAATAGTGGAGTAAGCCAAGCCCCCTTTCCTGCTCTACTTTTGGCGTGAAGAAAGTGGGCAGAAATTAGATAGAATAGGAGGAGGGTCCCCACTTAGTCTATTCCACCGCTAGTTCGGGGCAGGTGATGTTAACACCTCTCCTGAAATTCTACCTCCTCTCAGGGCTAGGATAGTGTCTATGTCCACAGGAAGTGGTCACTAGAGGGACTAGACACCCTAAAGGTAGGTTGCCGATGGGCTACTACCTGTCTCCCCTTGTAACACCCCTAAATCTTGTCTTTAGCTTTTCACCTTGAGACCTGAACATCTGATTTGTACGACAAAAGACGACAAGGAAAAAGAAGACACCCTGCAGCAGAAGAAAAAGGTACCAAGCCCTGTCTACTGTTCCCAGGACAATTGCTGCTGATGTGTCATCCTGAAAACTGAGAGGACTCCAAGAACCCCAAAGCACCTCCAGCCTTCAAAAAATCACTGCGAAACTCCTACACGCTGCGCTTGCTTTGAAAGACATTCAGATGGCTGCCCACAGAATCCAGAAAGACGGACACCAACAGACTCATCACCAGTAGACTGGACTACCCAACGCACTCCACACCAGCTTCACCCAGAAACAGCTCAGAAAAATACAGAACGTCCAAAACGCCACAGCCAGACTGGTCCTCGACATCCCCCGCTGCAGCCACATGACACAACACCTCTGACAACTCAACTGGCTCCATATCATCAAAAGAATCACCTTCAAGCTCCTCACTCATGCCTTCAAGGCCCTCCACGATGCAGGACCAGAATATATGAACCACCACCTTGCTTTCCACACACCCGTCAGACAACTCCACTTCTCCCAACTTGCCCTAGCCTCTGTCTTATAGATCCACAAAACCAGAACTGGAGGAAGATCTTTCTTCTAACTCGCCACCACAACTGGAACACCCTGCCCCTCCACCTCAGGCAATCCACGTCGTTGACCCAGTTCAGGAAGGACCTCAAGACCTGGCTCTTCGACTGAACCTCCAAACCCAGATGGATTAACACCTCCCCCCAGTGCATTGAGACCCTCACATTTGAGTAGCTGTTCTTTACAAACCCCTAATTGATTGATTGATAGGAGTAAAGGTATCAGGCACTGATCCCGTGAAATCCAGGTTGTCGACTTGCTGCTCCCCGACAACCTTGATGCATCACTGAAGCAAGAGAAGGTACAACAGCTCCGGAGGGTCAGATCTGTCTCCCCACCAGGTTTGGAGACACCAGGACCTACTGGAACCACAGTGTACCAATACTGAACCCTCAGCGGCGAACAACAAGAAGAAGAGTCTACTCCAGAAGCAAGCAGACGTTGAGGGACATTGAGATACCCGAGACCAACTTCCTGAATGGCCCAGCTGTCCCAAGATCACCTCTCCAAGTTGCCTGCTCCTGATCATGAGGACCTCAAGATGCACGATGCCGGCGCCAACCAACCTGCTCTGCTCCTGTGGTTCCCAAGCCCTTACGACATTCCTCCCTCTAAGAAGTCTCACTGGACTTCCCGGTCAGTCCCTCTGTGTGGTATATTTTCAAGTGGCCACCTTTGTCATTCGACACCAGCTTCCAAGACCTTAGTACTCTACTAATGATGTTCCTGAACTTTTCCTGCTGCAACTTTGGCCCTGGTCTCGACAGCGACCTAAAATGAGAAGGTGAAGTTTGTGAAATCATTGCCTGAATTTTTTTGCATTTTTTGCTTTTTCCCATTATTTTCTATGATACATAATTGTGCATAGAAGTGATATATTTATCGAACTTTGCAAAATAGTATCCCCTTAGAACGTATTTTTTATAAATTGGTCTTGAATGTATTTATTGTGTGTGTGTCTAATTTATTGCCCCTGTGTGTACAACAAATGTTTAACACTGCCCTCTGATAAGCCTAACTGTTTGCCCAAACTACCACAAAAAGAGTGTTAGTATTATCTACTTATACCTCTGTAAAACCATTGGAGATTCCTTGGATTCTCTACAAAGTGCACTTCATTATAGTACACTGTAATGAAAGCCAATTCCTACAACAAAATGGCTGTTTACATGTCTGCAACAGTTTTTCTATAAACTCAATATTCTCTTCCTGGGGTATGTTGGTATACAATGAAGAAATGTAAAGGGTGGCTAGCCAATCTGTTTCAATGTTGAAGGGCCAGTTATCAAGCAAATTTGATCATAAACATTGTATCTCTTACAAAAGTCTCTTGTACATGGACAAAGTCCTTGATGAAAAAGCCAATATATCTACTGATGGGTTCTAAAGCTGAACCACAGACCGATAGCAAGGGGGCCCAGTGGGATTAGTAATGCTCTTAAGAATTTTTGGCAGGGTATAAAGTACAAGCGTACTAGGACTTTCCATATTTAAGTATTCAGAATCTTTTTCCGTAATGTAACCAAAGTTCCCTCGCCTCTGTTGTTAGTTTAAGGATCTCCATTTTGATGGTGGACAAAGGATTCATGGCCAATACCTTATAGTGTCGATGATCAGCAATTTGTTTGTTAATCTCTTCATCATATTCTTTGCAATCCTGAATTACGATACCTCCTCCTTTATCAGCTGTTTAGCAACTGAATATCTACCCTCTTGATGCTTTTGGTATACAGTCATAATATCGAGTAAAAAATATAGAATTACCTTAATATCGAGTTAAAAATATAGAATGGTCAGAATATCGAATGGACAGAATATAGACAACAAAAATATCGAATGAAATGGACAAAATATCGAATGGACAGAATATTGACAACAAAAATATCGAATTTGAGGTAAGTAAGTTAATATCGATTTACATAAAATAAAGAAAGTCAAAATATCGAAGTATTTATTATAGATGTAAAATCTATAGATTTTTTGATAATATCGAATTTTTTAAAGTGTTTATTATGTTAGTATATGTGTGAAAAGTGTATATTTATTTTATAATTTATTTTAAGTAATGAATTTTATGGTATTTAATTTTTGCGTAATTTAATTCTATTGATTAAATGTTATAATTTATTTATTGGTATTTATCTTGAATTCATTGTTAATTAATTTTTAATTGGTAATTAATTAAATTATAATTGGTAATTTATTTTTACTAATTGATTAATTGATAATTATGTTAATTTTTTATTTTTTTTCTGAGGCGGGTTGTGGGTTTATAGAGGAATAGGGTGGGAAGTAATTTAATTATAATTCATTAAATGTTTTAATTTATTTATTGGTATTTATCTTGAATTAATTGTTAATTAATTTTTAATTGGTAATTAATTAAGTTATAATTGGCAATTCATGTTAATTTTATTAATGTATTTACTGTAGCGGGTTGTGGTTTTATAGGGGAATAGGGTGGGAAGTAATTTAATTGTTATTAATAACATTTATAAATGTATTTATTGGTATTTATTTTTAATTAATTGTTAATTATTTTTCATTTGCTGAATAATTAATTGTAAATTGGTAATTAATTTGTATTCATAGGTAATGATTATTAATAAATCATTTTTATTTGTATTTGTATTTGTATTTGAATAATTATTATATTATATTAAATTTGCACTTGTTTTTAATTAATTTTTATTTGGTATTAATATTTAATTTTTGTTTATTAATATATAAAGTATTTACTTTCTCTACTGTTGCACTCTCTAGAGTGGGAATAGTAATTTTTTCCCTTACGCTATCCAACTCTTTCCCTACTGTTGCACTCTCTGGAGTTGGAATAGTAATTTTTACCCCTACGCTATCCAACGCTTTCCCTACTGTTGCACTCACTGGAGTGGGAATAGTAATTTTTCCCCTCCCACTATCCAACGCCTTCCCTACTGTTGCACTCTCTGGAGTGGGACTAGTAATTTCTACCCCTACGCTATCCAACGCTTTCCTTACTGTTGCACTCACTGGAGTGGGAATAGTTATTTTTACCCTCCCACTATCCAACACCTTCCCTACTGTTGCACTCTCTGGAGTGGGAATCAAAATGTTGACCCTCCCACTACCCAACGCCTTCCCTACTGTTGCACTCTCTGGAGTGGGAATAGTAATTTTGACCCCTACGCTATCCAACGCTTTCCCTACTGTTGCCCTCTCGGAGTGGGAATAGGAATTTTTACCCCTACGCTATCCAGCGCTTTCCCTACTGTTGCCCTCTCTGGAGTGGGAATAGGAATTTTTACCCCTACACTATCCAACGCTTTCCCTACAGTTGCACTCTCTGGAGTGGGAATAGTAATTTTTACCCCTACGCTATCCAACGTTTTCCCTACTGTTGCACTCACTGGAGTGGGAATAGTCATTTTTACCCTCCTGCTATCCAACGCTTTCCCTACTGTTGCACTCTCTGGAGTGGGAATAGTAATTTTGAACTTTACGTTATCCAACGTTTTCCCTACTGTTGCACTCTCTGGAGTGGGAATAGTAATTTTTATCCTCCCGCTATCCAATGCTTTCCCTACTGTTGCACTCTCTGGAGTGGGAATAGTAATTTTTACCATTACGCTATCCAACGCTTTCCCTACTGTTGCACTCTCTGGAGTGGGAATAGTCATTTTGATCCCTACGCTATCCAACGCTGTCCCTACTGTTGCACTCTATGGAGTGGGAATAGTCATTTTTACCCCTACGCTATCCAATGCTTTTCGTACTGTTGCACTCACTGGAGTGGGAATAGTAATTTTTACCCTCCCGCTATCCAACGCTTTCCCTACTCTTGCACTCTCTGGAGTGGGAATAGTAATTTTTACCTCTATGCTATCCAACGCTTTTCCTACTGTTGCACTCTCTGGAGGCGGAATAGTAATTTTTACCCCTACACTATCCAACGCTTTCCCTACTGTTGCACTCACTGGAGTCGGAATAGTAACTTTTTACCCTCCCGCTATGCAACGCTTTCCCTACTGTTGCACTCTCTGGAGTGGGAATAGTAATTTTTTCCCCTACGCTATCCAACGCTTTCCCTACTGTTGCACTCTTTGGAGTGGGAATAGTAATTTTTACCCTAAATCTATCCAACGCTTTCCCTACTGTTGCACTCTCTGGAGTGGGAATAGTAATTTTTACCCCTACGCTATCCAACGCTTTCCCTACTGTTGCACTCTTTGGAGTGGGAATAGTAATTTTTACCCTAAATCTATCCAACGCTTTCCCTACTGTTGCACTCTCTGGAGTGGGAATAGTAATTTTTACCCCTACGCTATCCAACGCTTTCCCTACTGTTGCACTCTTTGGAGTGGGAATAGTAATTTTTGCAAACCAAAAAGAGAAGCGTAGAGGTACTGACAGAATCACCCTCCAGAGCAGGGCTTGTATAACCAAAAAGATTCTATCAAAAAAGTGAATAGGTGATGGTTTTTATAATTTTTAATTTTTAACTATTTCAGAAGTGGTACTAGGCTCTCTCTTAAGCATGGAAAGATGGGAGCACAATGTGCTTGTTAAAATACCCCTCACACACTAAAAAACCGTTAGTGTCATGCTTCATCATAGGGGTCTTCCCGCCCCTATAACGGGACGGGGCGTGCTACGACCAGACGGACTATGCGGGAGCACTTAAGTTGTGACAGAGGCTATGTGTGGGTGCATGGGTATCAGTGGAAGTGTAGGGACCTAACACTAGTGAGTGTGAAAAAAGTGAAAAAAGATTAAAAATTCCCTGGCTTAGTAGAAAAAAATAATTTTATTAACTTCTCTAGCTGGGAACGTTAAGAAGGGGTTGTGTGGTAGAGCATTAGCTGCTACCTAGTCGACATGTTTCGTAAGCAGTCCCCTACTGCTTACTCATCAGGACCAAATAGCGATCCCTACTTGTTAATACTCAGTTCTATGAAGTTGTGCCTACTGTCCTACAAACAAATCAGCAAAAATAAGCTGGCTGTTTGGGCTTCGGGGCATGAGTTGGCCCAGGTGAAGCAAAAAAATAATGCAATAGGTATGAAAAAATGACCAATGTGGTCTCTGTAGGAGAAAAGGGAAGAGAGAAACCAACATAAATGCGTAAATAAGCATTATAATCTGAATGAGAATACAGACAGAAAATTGTATACCACACTAGTGGAGAAACCGCCTTATATATCTGAAAGCGATTGTATTCCTACATGAGGATCAACAGGTAGGTGTTTTACGTCTCTCGACATCAGCTATCTGTCGCTAAAGACGTATAGTGGCCTCACACTATGGGTTCCACTATCATCTCATCACACACACCGACAATCATGACTCCATGCATTTCCAACGAACTAGCACTTAAAAGGGAAAAGGGGGGGACCCTCCTTCGCAATATTTTCAGGAAACGGTAAGCGTTTCGATCAACTCAAAACCTTTGTCAGAGAAATCAATACATACTTATCTCAATAATTGTCATAGCCCCATGAGTTAGCAGGCGAGGGGTATTCCGCGCAGTTTACTGTGAAGAACAAAACCTCGTGTTAATTATTTAAACATCAGCGAGATTTTTGTTTGCTTGTTATGCCCCTATGACCCGTTTTTTAAGACTCGAGGTCAGAGTCTGTTACTCACATGTCTGCCAGAAAAAGAAATCATTGTTCCTACCCCCGTGCTCCTCCGAGGATTGCCGGGCTCAAGTGTCCGTTTGTTATTAAAAGCCCTGCATATCCGCATTGTCATCTGTACGGGTGCCGCCTACTTCATAACGCTGGAGCGCTAACTTTCCAACATGGCCGCCCATTTTCGGCGCGGTCAGAGTGCAAAAGCGGAAGTCTTTCCGCGATGTCTATTGTCATTGTTTAGAATTTGTTCAAGGATTAGTAAACTATACACTCGTTAGATTCGGTTGGAAACGCAATTGCATTTACATTTAATCCATTATTTGTGGGGTCACAAAATATTGTTTATACTGATGCAAATAATTTTGTCCTATTATTAAATTGTAATCGTTATTTGCAAAAGGAATCTCCAAGTGGCGGCCTCCACCATCTGATGCCAAAAGCTGAAAAGGGGAGAAGCAAAACAGGAGTAATATCCGTGAAAGATGATAATCTGAGACTGAACAGGCAAAGGTGCCATTACAACTGGCTCCAGGGTATGTCGTCGTTCAGCCCATTCTTATGTGACTGAATGCGGAACACCCACCTCTGTTCCTTTTCCAACAGAAATCTTTCATTACTGACCAGTTCTATTACAGTCCATGTGATTTCCTCCGGTTTGTGATTCTTTTCAAGGAAATGGTTCGTGAGCTTGGTACTTGATTTCCTGCATTTTATAGTGCTCTTGTGTTCACCTATCCTGACCTTCACTGCCCTGCTTGTCATCCCCACATATTCAAGTTGACAGGGACAGGTGATCAGATATATGACATTCGCACTATTACAGTTACTGAAACATCTCTGTTCACAGACGGTGCCATTGTTAAAAGTTATTTTTTTGCTTTTCTTCGTCAGACCACAGACCCTGCACCCTCCACATGGATAGTGACCTTGAACGAAATTGGTGTCTCTTTGTGCGTTGTTTCTGTTGAGTTTTGGTCTTGTGTGAACCAAGACATCCCTCAAGCTCTGGGCTCTTTTGTGCGCAAACATTGGTTTCGGTATTTGCAAACCCCCGCTGTTCAGGATCTTCCAATTCCTGTTAATGATTTTGGTCACTAGGTTGGAACTGGTGTTGTAGGTAGTCACACAAATTGGTCGTTTCTCTTCCTCCTTTGGGGTTTTTTCTTCCAAGAGGCTTTCACGCCAGTTATTTCTTGCCCGTGTGTAAGCCTGGTTAATAACACGGTCAGGGTACATTCGTGCTTTTAGTTTCTTTTTGAGATCGTCTGATTGGGCTTTGAAATTTTCAATCTCTGTACAGTTTCTGCGTAAACGCAGGAACTGACCGTATGGGAGGTTGTCCCGCAAATGTTTAGGGTGGAAACTGTTATACATTAGGAGACAGTTCTTAGGTGTTTTTGAAATGGGTCTACCACACAACCCCTTCTTAACGTTCCCAGCTAGAGAAGTTAATAAAATTATTTTTTTCTACTAAGCCAGGGAATTTTTAATCTTTTTTCACTTTTTTCACACTCACTAGTGTTAGGTCCCTACCCTTTCACTGATACCCATGCACCCACACATAGCCTCTGTCACAACTTAAGTGCTCCGCGCGTAGTCCGTCTGGTCGTAGCACGCCCCGTCCCGTTATAGGGGCGGGAAGACCCCTATGATGAAGCATGACACTAACGGTTTTTTAGTGTGTGAGGGGTATTTTAACAAGCACATTGTGCTCCCATCTTTCCATACTTAAGAGAGAGCCTAGTACCACTTCTGAAATAGTTAAAAATTAAAAATTATAAAAACCATCACCTATTCACTTTTTTTGATAGAATCTTTTTGGTTATACAAATAGAAATGTTTGCCCTCCCGCTATCCAACGATTTCCCTACTGTTGCACTCTCTGGAGATGGAATAGTAATTTTTACCCCTACGCTATCCAACGCTTTCTATACTGTTGCACTCACTGGAGTGGTAATAGTAAATTTTACTCTTTCTGCTATCCTACGGTAAAAATATTTTAATTTTTTTATTAAAATTACGTTTATTTTATATATATGTAATAAGAATACAATTTGTATGGTTTTGTTTTTAACTACATTAATTATCTATTCATTTTAATGTTAATTAAGTATTTTAAGTATGTTTAAGTTAATTATATTTATTATTTCATTAAATTTTAATTACTTTAAAGCATTTTTAAAAATTCGATATTTTGACTATCTATATTTTTTACAACGATATTTTTGATTCAATATTTTTGTACTTACCTGTTTGGAGATAGGAAGTCAATATTTTTCTATTCTATATTTTTTACTCGATATTTAGGTACTTCTATATTTGTGTCATCGATATTGCTTCAGTGATCCGATGCTTTTCTCTCATTTTTTCCACCACCTCATTACTGATACTATGGATATAATTTTTTTAGGTGCCCCTTCAGTGCTAGGTCCTGATGAGACCCCACATTGGTAAGTGGGTTGAAACGTCGTTGACTAAGTGAAGCGAACCATTTGTCAGCCACCATTACTGCAGTAGGCTGCGAACACATATTATATATTGATTTAATGGCCACTTTTGTAAATTTTTGATGAAGCCTTGTTTTTATGTTACTAAGAGTCACAACCTTGAAATATAGTTTTCACAATCACTTGGGACACCATGCACTGGATTAAAATAGTGTGATTACATTATATAAAATAACGTATTTTCATACAAAATTCATGTTATATGCCTTTTTCCTTTCAGACATCTCTTTGCCTTCGATTATTGTGATTGAGCTATTACATATTAAGTATCATTTGTTGATTTTCCACAGAAACCGTTGTTGTCTGCTAAACTGTTAAGTCCATTCTTAGACATTGTAAGTTCAGTAAAGTAAAGCAATAAAGCAGTGTATGGTCTGGATGCAGGTCACTGCGAACTCCACAGCTCCATATTGGCGCTATTGAAATCTTGTAAGTTCGGCATATTAAACCCACACTGATACTCAGAAGACGTCCTAGAGATGCCCCCTGAAGAGCGACCAGCCCCGGTATGGTTCCTGAATGGCAGCCCACCATTTTCCGCTACCAGATATGTTTCTGAACCTCTGGGTAGAGGCCCTTCGCTCTCTGGGTCCAGAAACAAAGCCCATCCAGGGCAGAGGTGTCATGCCTCTTTGCCCAGGATGGGCTGTTTCCATATAGGGGAAGCTTCAAAGGCCTACCACATTTGGAAGCTGTCCCTGCCTTTTACTGACCCCAGCAACTGGCTCCCACCGGTTCTGACCCCCAATTTGGGTGGCTGAATTGCAGGAAAACCAAGTTAGTAGGAGAGGTGTGCCCACCTTTGCCAACCCCACCCCTCAGGTGGGAAAGGCGAGGTGAAGCACACATCTCAGTCTCCTCCATCTTGAATATGAGGGGACCCAGCCAATTAAAGAGAGGATCATGCCCCCATCACTGTGGAGGGTGGCATAACAGGGGGTATACTCACTCCAAGGAAGGGACCCATTGGTTCCAACCTGCACATTTCTGTAACACCCCTAAATTTAGTGTATAGGGGCGACCATGAACCTTGCCTCTGCAGATTTCTGAAACCTATGAAGAAGAAGGATGGAAGAAGTCACATAACAGAGAAGAACTAACTTGGCCCCAGCCCTACCCACCCATCCGCTGTTTCCACATATCGTGCACCAAAAGTCGACTTGTCCAGCAGCCAGTAACCTCCAGTACCTCTAGGAGCACTGACTGTTCCAAAGAAACTCCAAAGAAAGGAAATGAGCCTGCTGAGGATGAAGAAACTTGAAGCCTGGAACCACTAGTACACATGTCGCCTACAGCCCAAGTCCACATAGCCCACTGGTCCGAGCAAGGTCCCACAGTGCTCAAGTGTCCAAGTCCACCATGACTTGACTCCCTGACATTGCCTGCAGCCTCTGCACAGAGAACCCCCAACTGTGAGTGGCCCAGTAATGTGAAATCTGACCACAAAGGCACCCCTGCATCTGGTCACCCTGCACCCTGGAGAAGAGAGCCCGAGGTGCACCTATGTCCCCGAGCCCTCCAACTTACCTGCCCTTCTGGAAGACTTCCTGGATCGAGCCTGCAGCCAAAATCCAAGACCGGCAACCTCCTTTAGAACCTATTGGGCTCCCAACCTCTCATAAGGACCCGGCATCGGACCACCCCTGCGCTGCTGTTGGTTTGGACATGGTGCCAACTTGGGCCCCCCTTTTCCCTGACCTCAACCCTAGGAGCTTGGCTTCCAAGACCGAGTGGCCTCCCCGTGAGCCATTCCCAACCAAAGTGCCCCCTAAAGCCCGTTGGCTAACATTGTACCTCTGCACTCTGCACCGGGTCGTTCTAGTACCGCTGGTGGTGCATTTCGAGTGCCTTCTTGAAACTTGGGGAACCTTAGTTCTAACCTTAAAAAGCTATTCTTGCAGGACTTTAACTTACCTGCAAACTGATAACATTCTTTTCTCCCATTGGAGCCAATGTTATCATTTTTTTCCAAAAAGGTTGTGTTGAACTGACTTTTTGTATGAAAACCAAAGTAAATTTCTTTGAATCAAAAACTATCATACTTGCATGTATCTTGTAAGGCCCAGTGTGTGATATCTCGGCATAGCACCCTAACTACTGAAAGTGTCTGAAAAGTAATCTAAAAGTAATCAATAGTAGTTTTGAAGTATTTTAAGTTGTTTTGAAAGCAAATGCAAACCAGTAACAATTGCAATTTTAACCACAACTGCATTTCCTTGAAAGGTTTTTTATTTGAAAGCACATATCACTTACCTGTGCCGATTCTTGCATGGTTCTAGAAATAAAAAATAAGTATACCTTTTTTATTCTCACCTAATTGGTCTGAATTCTGTCTCCGACCCATCCCATTTGCTGGTGCCTGTCCCTGGAAAAAACTTCAACTATTCCCATCCAGCCATAGGTCATGCCTGCAATATATGAAGTATTTACTTTCCCTACTGTTGCATTCACTGGAGTGGGAATAGTAATTTTTACCCCTATGCTATCCTACGCTTTCTCTACTGTTGCACTCTCTGGAGTGGGAATAGGAATTTTTTCCCCTACGCTATCCAACTCTTTCCCTACTGTTGCACTCTCTGGAGTTGGAATAGTAATTTTTACCCCTACGCTATCCAACGCTTTCCCTACTGTTGCACTCACTGGAGTGGGAATAGTAATTTTTCCCCTCCCACTATCCAACGCCTTCCCTACTGTTGCACTCTCTGGAGTGGGAATAGTAATTTTTACCCCTTCGCTATCTTACGCTTTCCTTACTGTTGCACTCACTGGAGTGGGAATAGTTATTTTTACCCTCCCACTATCCAACACCTTCCCTACTGTTGAACTCTCTGGAGTGGGAATAGTAATGTTGATCCTCCCACTATCCAACGCCTTCCCTACTGGTGCACTCTCTAGAGTGGGAATAGTAATTTTGACCCCTACGATATCCAACGCTTTCCCTACTGTTGCCCTCTCGGAGTGGGAATAGGAATATTTACACCTACGCTATCCAACGCTTTCCCTACTGTTGCCCTCTCTGGAGTGGGAATAGTACTTTTTACCCCTACGCTATCCAACGTTTTCCCTACTGTTGCACTCACTGGAGTGGGAATAGTCATTTTTACCTTCCTGCTATCCAACGCTTTCCCTACTGTTGCACTCTCTGGAGTGGGAATAGTAATTTTGAACCCTACGCTATCCAACGTTTTCCCTACTGTTGCACTCTCTGGAGTGGTAATAGTAATTTTTACCCTCACCCTATCCAACGCCTTCCCTACTGTTGCACTCTCTGGAGTGGGAATAGTAATGTTGACCCCTACGCTATCCAACGCTTTCCCTACTGTTGCACTCTATGGAGTGGGAATAGTCATTTTTACCCCTACGCTATCGAACGCTTTTAGTACTGTTGCACTCACTGGAGTGGGAATAGTAATTTTTACCCTCCCGCTATCCAACGCTTTCCCTACTGTTGCACTCTCTGGAGTGGGAATAGTAATTTTTAACCCTACGCTATCCAATGCATTCCCTACTGTTGTACTCTCTGAGTGGGAATAGTAATTTTTACCCCTACACTATCCAACGCTTTCCCTACTGTTGCACTCACTGGAGTGGAAATAGTAACTTTTTACCCTCCCGCTATCCAACGCTTTCCCTACTGTTGCACTCTCTGGAGTGGGAATAGTAATTTTTACCCCTACGCTATCCAACGCTTTCCCTACTGTTGCACTCTTTGGATTGGGAATAGTAATTTTTACCCTCCATCTATCCAACGCTTTCCCTACTGTTGCACTCTCTGGAGTGGGAATAGTAATTTTTACCCCTACGCTATCCAACGCTTTCTCTACTGTTGCACTCTCTGGAGGCGGAATAGTAATTTTTACCCCTACACTATCCAACGCTTTCCCTACTGTTGCACTCACTGGAGTGGGAATAGTAACTGTTTACCCTCTCGCTGTCCAATGCTTTCCCTACTGTTGCACTCTCTGGAGTGGGAATAGTAATTTTTACCCCTAGGCTATGCAACGCTTTCCCTACTGTTGCACTCTTTGGAGAGGGAATAGTAATTTTTACCCTCCCGCTATCCAACGATTTCCCTACTGTTGCACTCTCTGGAGTGGGAATAGGAATTTTTTACCCCTACGCTATCCAACGCTTTCCCTACTGTTGCCCTCTCTGGAGTGGGAATAGTAATTTTTACCCTTACGCTATCCACCGTTTTCACTACTGTTGCACTCTCTGGAGTGGGAATAGTAATTTTTATCCTCCTGCTATCCAATGCTTTCACTTCTGTTGCACTCTCTGGAGTGGGAATAGTAATTTTTACCATTACGCTATCCAACGCTTTCCCTACTGTTGCACTCACTGGAGTGGGAATAGTCATTTTGATCCCTACGCTATCCAACAGTTTCCCTACTGTTGCACTCTATGGAGTGGGAATAGTCATTTTTACCCCTACGCTATCCAACGCTTTTCCTACTGTTTCACTCTTTGGAGTGGGAATAGTAATTTTTACCCTCCATCTATCCAACGCTTTCCCTACTGTTGCACTCTTTGGAGTGGGAATAGTAATTTTTACCCCTACGCTATCCAACGCTTTCCCTACTGTTGCACTCTCTGGAGGCGTAATAGTAATTTTTACCCCTACACTATCCAACGCTTTCCCTACTGTTGCACTAACTGGAGTGGGAATAGTAACTTTTTACTCTCCCGCTATCAAACGCTTTCCCTACTGTTGCACTCTCTGGAGTTGGAATAGTAATTTTTACCCCTACGCTATCCAACGCTTTCCCTACTGTTGCACTCTTTGGAGTGGGAATAGTAATTTTTACCCTCCCGCTATCCAACAATTTCCCTACTGTTGCACTCTCTGGAGTGGGAATAGTAATTTTTACCCCTACACTATCCAACGCTTTCCCTACGGTTGCCCGCTCTGGAGTGGGAATATTAATTTTTACCCCTACGCTATGCAACGCTTTCTCTACTGTTTCACTCACGGGAGTGGTAATAGTAAATTTTACTCTTTCTGCTATCCTACGGTAATTTTTTTTACATTTTTTATTGAAATTACGTTCATATACATATATGTATTAAGAAAACAATTTGTATGGTTTTGTTTTTAACTTACATTAATTATTTATTAATTTTAATGTCATTTAATATTTTAAGTATGTTTAAGTTCATTATATTTATTATGTAATTAATTTTTAATTACTTTAAAGCATTTTTAAAAATTCGATATTTTGACTATCTACAGTTTTTTACAACGATATTTTTGATTCAATATTTTTCTTCTTACCTGTTTGGAGATAGGAAGTCAATATTTTTCTATTCTATATTTTTAACTCGATATTTCGGTAGTTCTATATTTGTGTCATCGATATTGTTTCAGCGATCCAATGCTTTTCTCTTATTTTTTTCTACCACCACATTACTGATACTATGGATATAATTTTTTTAGGTGCCCCTTCAGTGCTAGGTCCTGATGAGACCCCACATTGGTAAGTGGGTTGAAACGTCCTTGACTAAGTGAAGCGAACCATTTGTCCGCCACTATTACTGCATTAGTAGGCTGCGAACACATATTATATATTGATTTAATGGTCGCTTTTGTAAATTTTTGATGAAGCATTGTTTTTATGTCACTAAGAGTCACAACCTTGAAATATAGTTTTCACAATCACTTGGGACACCATGCACTGGATTAAAATAGTGTGATTACATTATATAAAATAACGTATTTTCATACAAAATTCATGGTATATGCCTTTTTCCTTTCAGACATCTCTTTGCCTTCGATTATTGTGATTGAGCTATTATATATTAAGTATCATTTGTTGATTGTCCACAGAAACCGTTGTCTGCTAAACTGTTAAGTCCATTCTTAGACATTGTAAGTTCAGTAAGGCAATAAAGAGTATATGGTCTGGATGCAGGTCACTGCGAACTCCACAGCTCCATAATGGCGCTACTGAAATCTTGTAAGTTTGGTAGCAAATGTCTCAGCGTATTAAACCCACACTGATGCCAGTGTGGGATTTAATGTAAAACATACTCAGAAGACGTCCTAGAGATGCCCCCTGAAGAGCGACCAGCCCCGGTGTGGTTCCTGAATGGCAGCCCACCATGTTCCGCTACCAGATATGTTTCTGAACCTCTGGGTAGAGGCCCTCCGCTCTCTGGGTCCAGAAACAAAGCCTATCCAGGGCAGAGGTGTCATGCTTCTTTGCCCAGGATGGGCTGTTTCCATATAGGGGAAGCTTCAAAGGCCTACCACATTTGGAAGCTGTCCCTGCCTTTTACTGACCCCAGCAACTGGCTCCCACCGGTTCTGACCCCCAATTTGGGTGGCAGAATTGGCAGGGAAACCAAGTTAGTAGGAGAGGTGTGCCTACCTTTTCCAACCCCACCCCTCAGGTGGGAAAGGCGAGGTGAAGCACCCATCTCAGTCTCCTCCATCTTGAATATGAAGGGATCCAGCCAAATAAAGAGAGGATCATGCCCCCATCACTCTGGAGGGTGGCATAACAGGGGGTATACTCACTCCAAGGAAGGGACCCATTGGTTCCACCCTGCACATCTCTGTAACACCCCTAAATTTAGTGTATAGGGGCGACCATGAACCTTGCCTCTGCAGATTTCTGAAACCTATGAAGAAGAAGGATGGAAGAAGTCACATAACAGAGAAGAACTAACTTGGCCCCAGCCCTACCCACCCGTCCGCTGTTTCCACATATCGTGCACCAAAAGTTGACTTGTCCCTCAGCCAGTAACCTCCAATACCTCTAGGAGCACTGACTGTTCCAAAGAAACTCCAAAGAAAGGATATGAGCCTGCTGAGGATGAAGAAACTTGAAGCCTGGAACCACCAGTACACATGTCGCCTACGGCCCAAGTCTACATAGCCCACAGGTCCTAGCGAGGTCCCACAGTGCTCCAGTGTCCAAGTCCACCATGACTTGACTCCCTGACATTGCCTGCAGCCTCTGCACAGAGAACCCCCAACTGTGAGTGGCCCAGTAATGTGAAATCTGACCACAAAGGCACCCCTGCATCTGGTCACCCTGCACCCTGGAGAAGAGGGCCCGAGGTGCACCTATGTCCCCGAGCTCACCAACTTACCTGCTCTTCTGGAAGACTTCCTGGACCGAGCCTGTAGCCAAAATCCAAGACCGGGAACCTCCTTTAGAATGTATTGGGTTCCCAACCTCTCATAAGGACCCGGCATCGGACCACCCCTGCGCTGTTGTTGGTTTGGACATGGTGCCAACTTGGGCCGCCCTTTGCCCTGACCTCAACCCTAGGAGCTTGGCTTCCAAGACCAAGTGGCCTCCCGTGAGCCATTCCCAACCAAAGTTCCCCCTAAAGCCCGTTGGCTAACATTGGACCTCTACACTCTGCACTCTGCACCGGGTCGCTCTAGTGCCGCTGGTGGTGCAATGCGAGTGCCTTCTTGAAACTTGGGGAACCTACGATTTAACCTTAAAAAGATATTCTTGCAGGACTTTAACTTACCTGCAAACTGATAACATTCTTTTCTCCCATTGGAGCCAATGTTATAATTTTTTTCCAAAAAGGTTGTGTTGAACTGACTTTTTGTATGTAAACCAAAGTAAATTTCTTTGAATCAAAAACTATCATACTTGCATGTATCTTGTAAGGCCCAGTGTGTGATATCTCGGCATAATACCCTAACTACTGAAAGTATCTGAAAAGTAATCTAAAAGTAATCAATAGTAGTTTTAAAGTATTTTAAATTGTTTTGAAAACAAATGCAAACCGGTAACAATTGCAATTTTAACCACAACTGCATTTCCTTGTAAGGTTTTTTATTTGAAAACACATATCACTTACCTGTGCCGATTCTTGCATGGTTCTAGAAATAAAAAATAATTATACCTTTTTTATTCTCACCTAATTGGTCTGAATTCTGTCTCCGACCCATCCCATTTGCTGGTGCCTGTCCCTGGAAAAAACTTCACCTATTCCCATCCAGCCATAGGTCATGCCTGCAACTGGAGCTAGACTCCAAGGGCCCGATTCACAGAATGAACTTAAGACTCAATCCTAAACTTACTACTATTTTGGTATTCACAGAATACACTTACTACTTTTAGAATTCACAGAATTAACTTACTACTTTTGGTATTCACAGAAGTTAGGATTTTGTCTTAAGTCTGTCTTAAGTCTGTCTTAAGTTTGTCTTAAGACAAACTTAAGACAAAATCCTAACTTCTGTGAATACCAAAAGTAGTAAGTTCATTCTGTGAATGCCAAAAGTAGTAAGTGCATTCTGTGAATACCAAAATAGTAGTAAGTTTAGGATTGAGTCTTAAGTTCATTCTGTGAATCGGGCCCCAAGGGAGTGAACATGCATCTCTGACCACTTATCCCTGACAGCAAGAGTCACATAACAGAGGGAACAAGGTAAGAAAAACTTTCTTTAACAACAGCTACAGTGTTTTTACAGGCAGATAGTTAAAAATAAATGTAAGCAGGATTATACATACTTTTCCCTTGATCTGGGCAAGGGGAAGGGTTAAAAAATGTGTTATGTTATGGAAGAGGATACTAGGAATAAGGGGCCTCCTCATATGCGATGAAGTGAAAGAAAGGTGAGGAGGCAATGTTCATTGTTCTCACTCCTTATATCACTAACATCTCACAAATGTTTCCCATGTGAGTGAGTGGGGTAAGTGAGAAATAAGTATTGTTTATATGCCCCTTCTTAAAACTGGCAAGAAAATGTTGCTACACGGTCTACTGATTTTAAAGGTGCATTTTGTTTTGGAACACCAACTACAACCTATCTTGAAACTATACTTTGGCAAAGGCTCCAGCTAATCTAAAATTTCCACCTACTGTCCTTTACTGTTGGCTACTACTGGTTGCCAGCTGCATTATATAGCAGGGATTAGTTGTAAACAAGGATCTCTCATTACACAAGTCCAAACTATTTGTGGTGGGAAGCATAACCTGAGCATATGGGCCCAACTCCTGCTGTTTCTGCAATGTTTGCCATCATAGCTTAATCAGCACAATCAATGAATTTCTTGGGAGTAAAGACTGCAGTTTTATTATCAAATTAATTATTCCTGGTCCACTCGCAATCAATCAATCAAGAATTTGTATAGCGCGCTACTCACCTGGAGGGTCTCAAGGCGCTTGGGGGAGAGGGGTCCGCTACTGCTCGAACAGCCAGGTCTTGAGTTGCTTCCTGAAGGAGAGGTGGTCTTGGGTAATACGGAGGTGGATGGAGAGGGAGTTCCAAGTCTTGGCTGCCAGATAGGAGAAGGATCTTCCTCCCATGGTGGCTCTTCGAATGCATGGGACGGTGGCGAGGGCGTGGCTGGTCGATCGTAGCTGGCGGGTGGGAGTGTAGAAGGTCAGGCGATTGTTGAGGTACCTGGGGCCCAGGTCGTGGAGGGCCTTGTGTGCGTGGGTGAGGAGTCGGAACGTGATTCTCTTTCTGACGGGGAGCCAGTGCAGGTATCTCAAATGTCCGGTGATGTGGCTGTGTCGGGGGATGTCCAGGATGAGTTGTGCGGAGGCGTTCTGGATGCGTTGGAGTCTTTTCTGTAGTTTGGCTGTGGTTCCGGTGTAGAGGGTGTTCCCGTAGTCCAGTCGGCTGGTGACGAGTGCCTGGGTGACCGTCATCCTGGTTTCGGTGGGGATCCAACGGAAGATCTTTCGGGGGGGATGCGTAGGATGTTGAAACATGATGATGAGACGTGTCTGGTCATCGAGAGGGAGGAGTCCAGGATGAAGCCCAGGTTGCGTGCGTGGTCTGTTGGTTTGGGTGCGCTGCCCAGGGCAGGGGGCCACCAGGAGTCGTCCCAGGCACAGGGTGATGATCCAAGGATGAGGACTTCTGTCTTGTCTGAGTTCAGTTTCAGGCGGCTGTTCATCATCCACTCGGCTACATCTTTCATCCCTTCGTGTAGGTTGGTTCTGGTGGTGGCTGGGTCGTTGGTGAGGGAGAGGATCAACTGGGTTTTGTCGGCGTAGGAGATGATGTTGAGGTTGTGTTGGCGTGCGATGGCTGCGAGGGGGCTCATGTAGACGTTGAAGAGGGTGGGGCTGAGTGATGATCCTTGTAGAACGCCGCAGATGACTTCGGTGGCCTCGGATCTGAACGGGGGGAGGCGGACTCTCTGGGTTCTTCCGGCGAGGAACGAGATGATCCACTCCAGTGCCTTCTCTTGGATTCCGATGTTGCTGAAGGCGTTGTATTAGGGTGTGGTGACAGACAGTGTCGAACGCTGCGGAGAGATCCAGGAGGATGAGGGCCGCAGTTTCCCCGTTGTCGAGCAGGGCTCAGATGTCGTCAGTGGCTGCGATGAGGGCAGTCTCGGTGCTGTGGTTGGCACGGAAGCCGGCCTGCGAGTAGTCGAGGGATCCGTTCGTCTCGAGGAAGGCGGCAAGCTGTCTGTTGACGGTCTTCTCGATGACTTTGGCAGGAAACGGGAGGAGCGAGATGGGCGGTAGTTCTTGAGGTCGGTGGGGGTCTGCTGATGGTTTCTTCAGGAGGGCGCTGAGTTCGGCATGCTTCCAGCTCGCCGGGAAGGTGGCGGTGTTGAAGGAGCAGTTGATGATGTCTCGGAGTTGGGGTGCGATGACGGAGTCGGCCTTGTTGAAGACGTGGTGGGGGCATGGGTCGGATGGAGATCCGGAGTGAATAGTGTTCATCGTTTGGATGGTGTCTTCGATGCTGACCGGGGTCCAGGCGCGGAGGGTGGTGGTGGGGGGCATTGGTTCTGTGGTTGGGTGCGTGGTCTGTGCGCCGAAGCTGTTGTGTATGTCTGCGATCTTGCTGTGGAAGAACGAGGCGAGTGAGTCGCAGAGGTCTTGTGAGGGAGTGATGTCGTTATTTCCGGCGCTGGGGTTGGAGAGCTCTTTGACGATGCTGAAGAGTTCCTTGCTGTTGTGTGCGTTGTTGTCTAGTCGTTCCTTGAATGTTTTCTTCTTGGTGGTGTGGATCAGCTGGTGGTGTTTGCGGGTGGCGTGCTTGAGGGTGGTCATGTTGTCTGTAGTCGGGTTTTTTCGCCAGGCTTTCTCGAGGGTACGGCAGTTCTTCTTGGAGTTCTTGAGGTCGTCGTTGAACCAGGAGGCTTTCTTGCTTCCGGGCCTGCTGGGATGGTTTTTCAGGGGTGCGAGGTCGTCAGCGCAGTTGGTGATCCACTGTGTGAGGTTGCTGGCTGCTTGGTTGGGGTCCGTTGATCTGGCAGGGGGGTTCTGGTTCAGTGATGTGGTGAGCTGGTCGGTGGTGATCTTGTTCCAGCTCCTGCGGGGAGCCTGTTGCGGGTGGTGGTGAGTCGTGATCCTTCTGAAGCTGAAGTGGACGCAGCTGTGGTCTGTCCAGTGGAGTCCGGTGGAGTGGCTGAAGGAGATGTGCTTGCTGGAGGAGAACACTGGGTCAAGCGTGTGTCCGGCGTAGTGGGTGGGGGTGTTCACCAGTTGCTTGAGTCCGAGGTTGGCGAGGTTGTCCAGCAGGGTGGTGGTGTTGTTGTCGTTGTTGTTCTCCATGTGGAAGTTGAGGTCCCCTAGGAGGATGTAGTCAGCGGAGGGGAGGGCGTGTGGGCTGATGAAGTCTGCGATGTCTTCGCTGAATTGTGTGCGAGGTCCTGGGGGTCTGTAGATGAGGGTGCCTCTGAGTGTGGTCTTGGGGTCAGTGTGTATCTGGAAGTGAAGATGTTCGGCGGTTTTGAGGGTGTCGTCGGAGTTGGTCGTGATGCGGAGGGTGTTCTTGTGGCCGATGGCGATGCCTCCTCCTGTCTGGTTGACGCGGTCCCTCCGGGTGATCTTGTATCCGTCTGGGATGGCGATGGCGATGTCGGGCGCTGAGGAGGCGTTCATCCAAGTTTCCGTGAGGAAGGCGACGTCTGGAGATGTGGTGTCGAGCAGGTTCCATAGTTCCACGGCGTGTCTGTGGACGGAGCGGGTGTTGAGCAGGATGCACTTCAGGTGGTTGTTGCTGGTGCTCGGCTTGGCGGGTGGTCCGGATGCAGGAGAACTTACAGGATTGGCAGGTGAAGGGTCCGTGGGTGCGTCCTGGGGTGGCTCGGTGGCAGCCAGGGATCCGGCCGGTGTTGAGTGCGTTGAGGGTGGCGGAGTCGTACGTCCGGCGGGTGGGATGGCCTCTGTGGGGGCCAGGGGGTCTGGCGCTGGGCACGGTCCAGGCGCGGAAGGGCATAGACGGGCTTGCCTTTGGCGCACCTTCGGCGCACCATTGTCGCACCCGCTGCGCATGAATACTGCACGTACGTGCGGACTCTGCCATAAATGGAGAGTGGGGGGGCGGAGCGAGGGAGGAGCAGCTGGGAGGTGGGAGCGGGGTGGCGAGTGGGTAGGGGAGCAATGCGATGCGGTGAGGCTGAAGGAAACGGGGTGGGGCCGTGGGGGAGCAGAGGCAGGGAGCGGGAAGTGGGGTGGAGCAGCGGGAGAACAGCGATAGAGCAGAAAATACAATCAGGGGCACAAAGCGGGAGAAAAACGGCGATAGAGCAGAAAATACAATCAGGGGCACAACAGTGACAATCAGGGGCACAACAGCGGGAGAAAAACGGCGATAGAGCAGGTAAAACAATCAGGGGCACAATAGTGACAATCAGGGGCACAACAGCGGGAGAAAATACTGATTACTGGGACAACGCACAATACAAATACAGGCAGAAACAATTACTGGCAGTGGCGGCGGCAAACGGGGACTGGGCACACGCAGGATGTGCCACGCGGCGGGTGGTGCGAGCGGCACTGACCAGGTCAGGTCAGGTCACAGCTCCCCGCCTCGCGGACACCACCTTAAGTATCCAGTGGGAGGGAGGAGCAGCTGGGAAGTGGGAGCGGGGTGGCGAGTGGGGAGGGGAGCGGTGCGATGCGGTGAGGCTGAAGGAAATGGGGGTGGGGCCGCGGGGAGCAGCGGCAGGGAGCGGGGAGCGGGGTGGAGCAGCGGGAGAACGGCGATAGAGCAGAAAATACAATCAGGGGCACAACAGTGACAATCAGGGGCACACTAGCGGGAGAAAAACGGCGATAGAGCAGGCAAAACAATCAGGGGCACAACAGTGACAATCAGGGGCACAACAGCGGGAGAAAATACAGATTACTGGCACAACGCACAATACAAATACAGGCAGAAACAATTACTGGCAGTGACTCGCAGTCACCAGTGATAGCATAGTGTTTCCACCCTTATCCCTTATGCCATCTGACATATCTAACATACATAGTTTCTGTGACAGACACACAGTTGCATTCCCAAAAAACAGACCACATGCTATGTGTAGGAAAACTGCAGCACACAGGTGAGCTTAACTAATGGGTGATTAAATGTGTGCAGCGCCGTTTAGGACTAACCACTGACATCCATCCTGTATAGGTATCAAGCCACCAGGGATCACAGTGCTGTCCTATTAGCCATCTGGTGCTCTATATTTATCTTTTGGGCTACGTTCCTATATAATTTGCTGCACCTGTGCCCCCATGGAGTGAAGTAAGGCCATCCTCTGCTGCTGATGCTGCCCAACTGAAAAAAAAGAAGAGAAAGATGTCGAGCCCACCTATATACCCCTCCCAACACAAGGGGCGGACGTGAAGTAATCCACCCAGGGTCAAGGACTGATATCTCATGCTGGCCATGGTTAATTTGCTTATCCAAGTGGTCACTGAAAACATACTACACCAAGCAGCCCCATTTAGTGTTACCCTGTAGGTGATGTAGCCATCAACCTTGAATTAAGCAATATAGCGATTTCGCTATGGGAAGTAGTACAAATAAAGTGCATTTGGAGTCCGTGTGGCAAGGTGAGTGCAAACCCTTTTATGGTTATGCTTAACTTGTGCAGGAAGCTGACTCTCTATATACTATACCAAAAAGAGGTATAGTGTGATTGGTCAGGGTGTCCCACAGGGTTCAGCGCTTAGCCCGTCCCTTTTTAATCTTTATGTACAGCCGCTTGCGGCGATTGCCAGAGAGTGGGGCTTGACGCTGGTATCGTACGCGGACGATACTCAGCTAGTCGTCACACTCTCCGAGACTCCATCTGTCAATGCTACAAGATTTAGGGACGGAATAGCTGGAGTCGCGCACTGGATGACTAACAACTGTCTCCAGTTGAATGCCGGTAAAACGGAGATTCTGCTGTTGGGGAAGAATACGACCCTGTGGAACAAACACTGGTGGCCTCCCTCCTTAGGTCCGATGCCTGCTCCCAAGGCCTCAGTAAAAAACTTGGGTGTCTGGATGGATCCCTCTCTGAGCCTCCAGACCCACACAAAGAAAGTGGCAGCGACTTGTGTGGGTCTATTAAGGAGCCTCCGTCCCATCTTGGGGTTCTTTGAACCCGCCATGCGTCAGCTTGTGGTTCAGGCCATCATTCTGTCACGCCTAGACTATGCCAGTGTCCTTCTGTTAGGTGCCAACAAAACGGAAGTAGCCCGCTTTCAGAGAGTCCAGAATTCGGCTGCTAGGACCCTGGTTGGCCTTCCCCGAAGATGCTCTGCCAGAGCTACGATTAAAAAACTGCACTGGCTCCCCATGGAATCCCGCATCAAATTCAAGACGCTCTGTCTGGCTTTTAAAATTCTTAAACTTCAGAGCTCTCTTCTGACTTTCTACGTTCCACAACGTAATTTACGCTCCCTTGGTCAACATCTTGCAACCATCCCTAAAAGCAGGCTCTGCCGTATGGGTGGGCGCTCTTTTCGGGTGCTGGGGCCCAGGCTTTGGAATTCCCTTCTGGTTGCCATTCGTGGCATCGAGAACCTGCTTGCCTTTCGCAAAGCTGTAAAAACCTTTCTGTTCTCCTGTCCTTAAGGCTCTGCTCCTCTGGCCTGCTCCATCCACTCCACCTCATTAGTCTTCAGCGCCGGGACGCCTCTTCGCTGGGGCAGCTGTTGCGCTTCAATAAACTATTAACATAACATAACATAACAGAGTCCAGTGGATCCCCAGAGACTTTACAGAGGCTAAAGTAGATAATACTAATGCTCTCTTTTGTGATAGTGTGGGTGAGCAATTAGGATTATCAGAAGACTGTATTAAACATTTGATGTACACACCAGTGGCAATAAATGAGAAGAACACTCAAAGAATAAATTTGAGAGCAATACTTGCTTGATTTTTTTTGTAGAACCACAGAACTTCATCCCAGGTAAATACGTTTTGCAATAGAAATTCTTTTCAATGTAAAAAGTGGACACTTAGGGCCAGATGCACAAGTTACTTACCTTCGGTAACAATATATCTGTAAGAAACAGTCGTTCGTGTCAGATTCCTTACCTTAGAATATCACCAGGCATCAGATTGGATCCGGAAAGTTTTCGTCAGCAATACCCCTGCGCGTCGCTAGGCATCGTCTGCGGCTCCGCGACCATCGTCGGCGTTGTGATCGCCGGGATGACGTCGTCTGAGTACTTAGAAGCCGCCCTCGTGCTCTGACGTCAGTTCTGTACATAGCTTTCTGCGCCAGGAATGCAGAGCCATGATAGAAACCGACACTGGTGCCATGAAACTAGGGCCCTGAAAGGGATGTCCTTAACCCTAGATATCGGTTCGCAGAACGGGGAGGATGGGTGGGGCAGTAAGGTATCTAACACTAACTACTGTTTCTTACAGATATATCGTTACCAAAGGTAAGTAACTTGTGCATCTGAAAGAAACAGGTTAGTGTTAGTTTCCTTACCTTAGAACAGATACCCCAGCAATACCAACCCCGGTGGTGGGTCTGCGAAATAAGATCACACCAGAAAGTCCTGGAGAACGGAACGGCGGAAAAAGACACCTCTCCAGACTTGGCTGTCCGGGCAGTAGTGTCTAGTAAACGTGTGCTGTGAGGCCCATGTAGCTGCCTGGCAGATGTCCTGAAAGGAAACTCCCCGACCCAAGGCAGTAGTAGCCGCTGTGGCCCGAGTGGAATGTCGCACAGCCCAATAGGAGGCTCGTTTTTCACCAAGGAGTAACAAACCTTGATACACAAGACGACCCACCAAGAGATGGTCCGCTTGTGCACTGCCCGTCCCTTCTTTGCACCTACGTACCAACAAAAAGCTGGTCGTCCACCTGGAACTGGTGTGTGCGGTCCAGATAGAATGAGAGCACACGTTTTGGGTCCAGACGGTGGAGCCTCTCTTCCTCTTTCGAGGGATAGAAAGTGGGCAAGGTGTTGAATTCCCCAATATGAAAGGCTGTGACCACCTTGGGCAGGAAAGAAGGACGAGTCCTTAGAACAACCTTGTCCGGATGGACAGAGAGGAAAGAAGGCTTAGAAGATAGAGCCTGGAGCTCACTCACTCTCCTGGCAGAGGTGATGGCAACCAGGAATGCAGTCTTAAGAGACAGAAGACGAAGAGGACAGTTATGAAGTGGCTCAAAGGGAGCGCACATCAGATACGTTAGAACAAGATTCAAATCCCACTGAGGCATCACGAAGGGAACAGGAGGGAACATGTGTTTGATGCCTTTCAAGAATCTATTTACAACAGGGGACTTGAAAAGAGAAGGCTGATCAGGAAGCCTTAAGAAGGCTGAAATGGCCGATAGGTAGCCCTTGAGATTGCCCAGTGCAGAGCCCTGCTCGGCAAGAGAAAGAAGGAAGACGAGAACCTCTGAAAGGGGGGCAGAGAGTGGATCCACAGCCTAAGATGTGCACCATGCCACAAATTTGTTCCACCTGCAGGCGTATACCGTTTTTGTGGAGGGACGCCTGGCTGCCAGACTCACATCGCAAACTTCAGGAGGCAAGTCAAATGGCCTCAACTGCCGCCGCTCAATGTCCACGCATGTAGGTGGAGACTGGACAGGTTCGGGTGGAGGACCGTACCCTGCTGCTGCAACAGAAGGTCCTCCTGTAGAGGCAGACGAATCGTAGAATCGACTGACATGCTGAGTAGCTCGGGATACCAGTATCTTTGTGCCCAGTCCGGAGCCACAAGGATGACTTGGGCCCGGTCTCGCCTGATCATCTTCAGCACTCTGGGCAGAAGTGGTATAGGCGGAAAGGCGTACAACAGACCGCAGTCGCCTAGCGAGTGCCGCCTTGGAAATTCCAACGGGCAGAACTGATGACATTGCGTGTTCTCTTTGGTGGCGAATAGATCTAATCAAGGCTCTCTCCACTGCCGAAAGAGACCTTGCGCCACGTCCGAGTTCAGATGCCATTCGTAATCCATAATGCACCGGCGGCTGTGTTTGTCCGCCCTGGCGTTCAGGGAACCTGCCAGGTGTTGAACCACCAGGGTAAAACCCTGGTGTTCCAGCCATGTCCAGAGGCGCAGAGCCTCCTGACAGAGGGTCCACCCCGCCCTGTCTGTTGCAGTACCACATGGCGGTGGTGTTGACCGTGAACACCTCCACTACACTTCCCCGGACAGAGGGAAGGAATGCCTTCAGTGCAAGACCGATCCCCCGCAGCTCCAGAAGGTTGGTATGGAGCCGGGACTCCGCCAGAGACTAGAGGCCTCTGATCTCCCTCTCTCCCATGTGGCCCCACTATCCCAGGAGGGACGCATCTGTCACCACTACGTGCTCTGGTTGGGGAAGGGAGAGAGATCTGCCGCTGACCCAATCGCGGTTTGTGAGCCACTACTGCAACCGGCGTGCAGTGCCCTCCGAGATCAGGACGTGGTCGGACAGGTTGCTCTGATGCTGTGCCCACTGAAACTTCAGGTCCAACTGCAGAGACCGCATCCGCCACCTGGTGTGATGCACCAGAAGGATGCAGGAGGCCATCAGCCCCAGGAGCCGCAGGGTCAACCTGACCGAGACTTGGGATAAAGACTGAAAGATCGGAATCAGAGCCTGAATATCCCAAACCGGTTGTTCGGAGGGATACAACCGAAACTGCGCTGAGTCCAGAACCGCTCCGATGAAAAGGAGCTTCTGAGAGGGGCACAGGTGTGACTTTGGCACGTTGATGGAGAACCCCCACGAGTGCAGGAGGTCAGCCGTAGTCTGTAGGTGGGAAACAACTGTTTGGGGCCAGCCAGCCTTCAACAACCAATCGTCGAGATAGGGGAAGACTGAAACCCATGATCTGCGCAGATGAGCTGCGACCACCGCCATTACTTTCGTGAATACCCGTGGGGCGCTGGTAAGGCCGAAGGGGAGCAGGGTAAACTGAAAGTGCTGGTGGCCTACTGTGAACCGCAGATAACGCCGGTGGGCCGGCAGAACGGGGATATGAAAATATGTGTCCTGCAAGTCCAACGCTACCATCCAGTCTTCTGGGTCCATCCAGGGCAACTAGGACCTGAGCCAAAGTCAGCATCTTGAACTTCTCCTTCCGGAGGAAGCCGTTGACGCTCCGTAGTTCCAAGATAGGGAGTAGGTCTTCTTTGCCCTTCTTGGGTACCAGAAGGTAGTGGGAATAGCAACCATGTCCTACTTCTGGTCCAGGAATGCGCTCGATGGCCCCCTTGGCCAAGAGGGCAGTAATTTCCTCCCGCAGAAGTTGCAAGTGATCCCCCTACATGCGGTGGTACTGCAGTGGCATGGCTGGAGGGGTCGCCTCAAAGGGAAGGGAGTAGCCCCTTCGGACGATTTGCAGCACCCACCTGTCCGACGTGACGGTACGCCAGTGGGGGAGGTTATGGCGGACCCTGCCCCCCACTGGTGATGAATGGGCCTGAAATGCCGGGACTGGAAGGCTTAGAGGCAGATGCTGCAGGGGCGGGTGTGGACTGACCCTGCCGGTGTCCCCCGGTACCGCCACGGCAGTAACCACCTCCGCGACCGCATTGAGCCTGGGTCTGCAGCCTGTGGCTGGCTGGACGTGTGGGGGCGCCCATTCCTTGGCCACGAAAGGAGCGAAAAGTAGAAGTTTGCTGGCGTTGGCCTAGGCCTAAGGACTTGGCCGTAGCCCTGGAGTCTTTGAAACGCTCTAGCGCACTGTCCGCCTTGTCACCAAAGAGGCGACGACCATCAACGGGCATGTCCATGAGGGTGGTCTGGACATCCCCCGAAAAGTTGGCGGACCTCAGTCAGGCATGGCGGCGAACCGCTACTGTCGTTGCAATCGCCCTACCCAGCGAGTCCGTGGTGTCGAGTCCACACCATATTGAGTAGCATGCTGCACCCCGCCCTTCCGTCAGGGCTTAGGTGAGCTTTCCCCGGGCCTCCTCCGGGCACTGTGGCAGCACCTCCATAACTGTATCCCACAAAGAGTGGGTGTAACGGACCAAAAGGCTGGCGGTGTTGACAGACCACAGCCCCAAACTCAAGGAGGAGAACAGTTTCTTCCCAAACTGATCGTACCTTTTGGATTCACGTTCCGGAGGAGCGGTCGGGATGCGGTTTGGGACATAGAGGGTTGGATCACCAGGCTCTCGGGGTTGAACGGTCAGGAAGCTAGGGTCGCCCGGAGCCTGGCGGTGGCGTCGGGCCACGGTACGATCAAAAGGAAGGCCTGTGGAGGGCTTGGAGCAGGTGCCCAGCTGAACATAAGTGAGGGCCTTGTTAAATGGCAGTAGAGGCTCCAAGGAGCTTGCCTGCCGTTTGAGCACCTCAGTGAGGAGGTTAGTCTTCACGGCCGTGACAGGGAGCTCAAGAGCCAAGGCCTTGGTCACCCTAGTCAACACCATGCTGTAGGCAGCCCCCTCCTCCGTAGCCACGGAGGGAGGAGAGACTAATCCAGTGTCGGGCGAAGTGTCCAGACCACTGGCCTCCCCTAGCTCGTCTGCCCAGTCCTGGCTCAACTGGCACTGTAGTGCCAGAGGGTCCTCAGACCCCTCTCAGTCGTCCTCGTCATCCATCTCCTGATAGTCAGGAAAAAATGATAGAGCAGGGTCGTAGGTGAATTGTCCACCCATCGACGCAGGAGACAGCGCAGAGCGGAGCTGGTCCGACATCGGACCCGGACCGGGACTGAGACTGGGGACGACGTCCTCCGGAGACGGCGCCGGTAGCGACACCGTCGGGGTCGGCTCCAGCGGAGGAGTCGTAAGGTCGACTGGCGACGACCCGGATCTAGGCCTGGATCCTATGGGGCCCTGCAGCATCAGGACCGGAGTCGACGACGGCGCCGAAGCACCTGACGGTGCTGGGGCCGGAGCCGCCGGCCCGCTAGGGCTCCCAGAAGGACCCGCGGGGCCCGAAGGCACCTTGACGGGGTCTGACGGAGTGAAGTGAGTCCTCAAGGCCATGAGGAAGTCACGTATCTCCCCCGGCGTCGCGTGCAGCCCAGAGACCGTTGTGTGTGGTGCTGGACGCGGTGCTTGCGGCTCCAGCGGAGCTGCGTGGGCGATGTCACCCAAACCCCCGGCTGCATCGAGCAAGCGTCGGGGGGAGTTAGAGGAGCGATGATGCCTCTTCGACTTCTTTTTCAAATGCCTTGACTTACCTCGGGACTTGGAGCCTGACCAGTGGTGTTGACTCGTCGAGCGGCGATGACAGCGGCTCCGCGACTGGTCCCTCGACTTCTTCCTCGACCGGGACCTCAAACGGCACGGAGCCAAATGCCGGAGCTCGAGTAGATTACTGGACCGCTCCCGTCTAGCCTTCGAGGTCAAGGCCCGGCAGTCGGGGCATGACTTGTCATCATGGTCGGCCCCGAGACAGTAAAGGCACCGACGGTGGGGGTCGGTCACCGACATCAAGCGGTGATAGTCCTCGCAAGGTTTGAAACCAGGCATCCCTATCGGCACGGCGAGTCGAGGGTCGACTCAAAAAGTGATCAAAATAGATCAACAAAGTTTGTCAGAAAATGACTAAGAGTACTGCTGTTCCCGGATCTGCGCTTGCTGGCGCGTAAAAAAAGAACTGAGGTCAGCGCACGAGGGCGGCGTCTAAGTATTCCGACAACGTCATCCCGGCGATCACGACGCCAATGACAGAGGCAGAGCCGCAGATGACGCCTAGAGACGCGCAGGGGAACTGCTGACGAAAACTTTCCGGATCCAGTCTGACGCCTGGGGATATTCTAAGGTAAAGAATATAACACTAACCTGTTTCTTTCAGATGTACGACGTGAATGTATGTCAACACATTGAATACTAATACCACGCGTGCCATTACAATGCGTGTATTACTACGCGATCGCATACCATTACATCGCATACTTTTACAACGAGTATGCCTTTACCACGCATGCCATTACAACGCAAAGGCATGCGTGGTAAAACCATACTCGCAGTAAAAGTATGCATGGTAAGTAAAATCCCTACCCCTACACCTACACAACACACTACTCCCACCCCTACACTACCCCTAACCCACAAACACTACCACACTACCCCTACCCCAGACACTACTCCCACCCCTACACTATCCCTAACCCAAAAACAGTACCACACTACAACACTACCCCTATCCCTACACCTACCCTAAACCTAAATCACTACACAAACACTACTAAACTACCCTAAAACCTAAATCACTACACTACATAAACACTACTACACTACACTAACCTAAACCCTAAAACACAACCCTACCCTAAACCCTAAAACACTACACTACCCTAAACCCTAAAACACTACACAAACACTACTACACTAAAACCTAAATCACTACACAAACACTACTACACTACCCTAAAACCTAAATCACTACACTACATAAACACTACTACACTACCCTAAACCCTAATACACTACACTAAAGAAACACTACACTACACTACACAAAAACCTAAATCACTACACCACATAAACACAACAACACTACCTTAATACACTACACTACACAAACACTACAACACTACACTACCCTAAAACCTAAATTACTACAATACATAAACACTACTACACCACCCTAAACCCTAATACACTACACTAAACAAACACTACAACACTACACTCCCCTACCCTAAAACCTAAATCACTACACTACATAAACACTACTACACTACCCTAAACCCTAATACACTACACTAAACAAACACTACAACACTATCCTAAACCCTAATACACTACACTAAACAAACGCTACAACACTACACTACCCTAAATCACTACACTACATAAACACTACTACACTACACTACCCTAAAACTTAAATCACTACACTACATAAACACTACTACACTACCCTAAACCCTAATATACCACACTAAACAAAAACTACAACACTACACTACCCTAAAACCTAAATCACTACACTACATAAACACTACTACACTACCCTAAACCCTAATACACTACACTAAACAAACACTACAACACTACACTACCCTAAAACCTAAATCAGTACACTACATAAACACTACTACACTACCCTCCCCAATACACTACACTAAACAAACATGACAACACTACAACACGCACTAAAACATTTTTAAATAAAACACACACAGCACAAACATTACCACACTACTTATACAGTACCCTAAACACTACAAAAGTAACCCTCACCCCATGCGCAAACCCCTTTACCTCTCTCCTCTCCGGCGTCGCCGAGGGATCCTGCTTCCTCCTTCCTGTTTGGTTCTCGTCATTGTGAGGAAACAGCCTAAGTTTCCTCACAACGACATGTAAGCCACCCCCGCGGCCATTACATCGCATGCGTTGTAATAGCGCATGCAATGTAATGGTATGCTTGGTTTTACCACGCTTTGTAACATCGCATGCGTTGTAACGCATGCGATGTAAAAGCGCGCGTGGTAAAACCCGCGTTGTCATGGCTGTTTCCCTACGACATGATTTTGCATGCGAACCCATTTGTGCATGCAAAATGACTGTTGGCCATGTCCAATTCCTAAATAGCGAGTCACAATTTATTTGCGACTCACTAGTTAGGAATTGTGATTCGCAAAAAGGAACGGGCATTCCCTTTCTAATTGCGACCGCAATGCTACGTGTGAATGTTTTTCACTGCAATTGTGGTCTCTAATTATAGTCCCCGGGGGACCCTTTCCACTTTGTGACTGTCTCTAAAAAAAAAAAATTAACGGCAAGCAGTGGTCCTTTCTATTTTTTAAATGCATTCCCGTGAGGCACAGGGTCAAGACTGATTTGCATATGGCCATGTCTGAACTGGGGTGGCGTGGTGAGCAAAATAACAAAATGTATTAAAAACAGATCTGTGACTGGGAGAGAATGTTTTGCCAATGTGCAACATTCCATTCATCATCTTGTGTGTTTGGCTGTTCGCCCTATGTGGGAAGGGTATGCGCAGACGTGGGTCCCGTCGTCACTATGCCCCTGGAGTCAAGCTATCCTGGTTGATGAGGGCTGATAGCCAGAAACCGGTCCTAGGATGCTTGATGCCGGTCCAGGGAAGACATGGCTTGACAGTTCGGGCTGAACTGTTCCCATGAGGCACAGGGTCAAGAATGATTTGCATATGGCCATGTCTGAACTGGGGTGGTGTGGTGAGCAAAATAACAATGGATTAAACCTAGATCTGTGACGGGGGGTGAATGTTTTGCCAATGTGCAACATTCCATCCATCATCTTGTATGTTTTGCTGTTCGCCCTATGTGGGAAGGGTGTTCCCAGACGTGGGTCCCATGCTCACTACGCCACTGGAGTCAAGCTATCCTGGCTGATGATGGCTGATAGCCAGAAACCGGTCCTAGGATGCTTGATTCCGGTCCAGGGAAGACATGGCTTGGCAGTTCGGGCTGAACTGTTCCCATGAGGCACAGGGTCAAGACTGATTTGCATATGGCCATGTCTGAACTGGGGTGGCGTGGTGAGCAAAATAACAATGGATTAAACCCAGATCTGTGACTGGGGGTGAATATTTTGCTAATGTGCAGCATTCCGTCCATCATCTTGGGTGTTTTGCTGTGCGCCCTATGTGGGAAGGGTATGCCCAGACGTGGGTCCCGTGCTCACTATGCCACTGGAGTCAAGCTATCCTGACTGATGATGGCTGTGTGGGAGGGCAGGTTTGATAAACAGGCGTGGAGGCTGCAGTAAGGGTTTAGAAAAAGATGATAGGGCGTGGTGTCTGTCCTTGGGTTTCCTCGTCTTCTTCAGATGATTCCTGTGAGCTGGAAGGGCTGGACATGGGAAAAGGAGTTTTGCTTCCTGTTTCCTCTGGACCGGGGTGAGTACCCCGGAGGCTCATAGGAGTAAAGAAAAAAGAACCGTAAGAATGTATTCAAGTATTAATGTGGTCGTTTTACACCATCACCACACCTTAGTGCTCAATGAATGTCTGGTGCCCGCATAGTAGAGGGACAAAAGGGCATGAATAGAAAAAGGGCATGGATAGGGTCCAGCACCAGGATCTATGTTTATATAGGAAGGGCAATTGTGAGGTATCGCAATAACCAAAGATACGGCATGTGACAGAAATAATGAAGGTACCGTGCCGTTCCACCCTCCTCCCCGTGTCAGGAACAACAATAACCCTCCCTCTCCCCCTCAATGCACCCTCGAGCCGTTTGTACTCACCGGCTCCCGCCGTAACTCTCCTGAGTCACGGCCGCTCCCCAGCCACCTCCGGACACCACCAGTCCTCGAACCAGCGTTCCTCATCGTCGTCGGGACTCTCAGCTGTTCCGACCTCCGGTCCTGTTTCACGGCTGTAGTCGGGTCCCGCGTCTTCTTCCTGCCACTCGGGTCCCGCGTCTTCTTTCCTGTACTCGGGTCCCGCGTCTTCTTTCCTGCACTCGGGTCCCGCGTCTTCTTTCCTGCACTCGGGTCACGCGTCTTCGTCTCCTACTCCTCTCTCCCTGCATACGATTGGCCCTTTTTTCATTGGCTCTTGTGCTTTCCTTCCTGTGTGCAAAGGCGGTACTTCTGGGTCACGCTCCTGTAGAGAAATAGCAGAAGGACATGGATGCCGTAGTCCGGGAGGTTGACGCTGCGCTGGTAACCGCAGTGAGACACCCTTCCTTGGAGTAAGTACCCGTACCTCCTCACATTCCCTTTCCCTTGCTGTCTTTCTTCTAGGGAGGAAGTCTTGTGGGTATCTGGAGAAGTAGTCAGCGTTTCCCTGCTCTTTCCCCTTCCTATGTTTAGTGTGGAATCTATATGGTTGTAATGAGAGAAACCATCTCAGTACCCTTTCGTTGTGTCCCTTATTCCTTGCTAACCATTCTAGTGGCGCATGATCAGTGAACAGGGTGAACTCTCTCCCTTCGAGATAATATCGCAGGGTTTCTACCGCCCATTTGATAGCAAGAGCTTCTTTTTAGATGGTAGCATAGTTTTTCTCTCGGGGAAACAGTTTACGGCTGATATACAGGATGGGTTTTTCTCCATGGGGAGTGTCTTGTGACAAAACCGCTCCGAGACCCTGGTCTAAGGCGTCTTTCTGTAAAATGAAAGGTCGGGAATAGTCGGGACTGATCAGGACAGACTCTGAAGTCAGGGAGTTTTTCAAAGATTCAAAGGAGCTCAAGACCTCTTTAGACGGGGAACGTAACAAGTCTTCTGTTCTAGTGTTCTTCAGTAGAAGATCAGTAAGAGGGGCAGCCACTTGTGAAAAATTAGGGATAAATCGCCGATAATACCCTAACAACCCAAGGAAAGCTCTTAGATCTTTTTTAGTTCTGGGCAACGGAATCTGTGCAATGGCTGACAATTTAGAGGTCTGAGGTCGTATGACGCCCCCCCTAACAAGTAGCCTAAGTACTTCACTGTTTGGGCAGCTAAATGACTTTTGTTTGGATTGATCTTCAATCCATCTGACCCCAGGGTATGTACTACTTGGGACAGATGTGATAAATGTTGTTCCCAAGTATCACTGTAAATCACAATGTCATCAATGTAGGCTCCAGCATAGGTTTCGTGTGGTCTTAGAATCGTATTCATAGCTCTTTGAAACGTTGCAGGTGCCCCATGCAATCCAAAGGGTAGCATCTTAAACTGGTATAACCCATCTGGCGTTGAAAAGGCTGTTTTTTCTCTGTCTTCTGCCGTCAAAGGAATTTGCCAGTACCCTTTACATAAATCGAGGGTACTAATATATTTGGCTCTCCCTATTCTTTCCACCATTTCATCCACTCTGGGAAGGGGAAAGGTGTCAAATTCAGATATTTTATTGACCTCCCTAAAATCAATGCAGAAGCGCACCGACCCATCAGGTTTTGGCACGAGTACAATGGGGGAATTCCATTCACTTTGGGATGGTTCTATGATGTCCATTTGTAACATCTTCTGTATTTCCTCCCTTATGATCTGGCGACGGGATTTTGGTATTCGATATGGCCGTAACCTGACTCGTTTCCCACAAGGGGTTCTGATAGCGTGTTCAATCAAAGTGGTTTTCCCAGGATTAAGGGAAAACACAGAGGCAAGCCGCATTAAGGCTCTGCTCAAGTCGGTTTTTAACGAAGGGGGCAGTTCAGAATCTATGCATTGCGAAAACAAGGGATTTTGGGTTTCCACGTGGTGTACCGCTTTCGGAAGGGGACCCTCCCATTTTTTAAGCAAATTCACATGATAGATCCGGGATATTTTCTTGTTGCTGTCTGTTACAATTCGATATGTTACTGCAGTGACCTGTTGGAGAACCTTGTAAGGTCCTTGCCATTGTTCTAATAACTTCTGGTCTGAGGAAGCCATCATAAGTAACACCTGATCACCTACTTGAAAAGTTCTCAGTTTCGCCCCTTTATTATATTGTTTCTTCTGAGCCTCTTGTGCATTCTCAAGGTTATTTCGTACAATGTCTCTGATCTGTCTCAAATGGGTTTTTAGGGTAGAGACATAAGCATGTAGGGGTTTTATGTTGTTAGGTTCAGTCTCCCATTGTTCCTGGGCCATGTCCAGTAAGGTACGTGGTTGGTGCCCATACAACAATTCGAAGGGAGAATAACCTGTGCTTTTCTGCTCCTTGCATCTAATAGCAAATAATGCCAAAGGTAGGATCTCTTCCTATTTCCGGGCTTCGAGGTCTAACAATTTCTTCAAGGTGGTCTTAATAGTGGCATTGTACCTCTCAACCAACCCATCTGTTTGAGGGTGGTAGGCCGCTGTACGGATTTATTTAACCCCTAACTGTGTACATATGTCCTTCATCATTTTTGACACAAAAGGGGTCCCCTGGTCGGTCAATATTTCCTTCGGAAAACCCACCCGAGAAAAAACACCGATCATGGCTTTGGCTATATTCGCAGTGTCCGGTCTCCGAAGAGGTATGGCCTCAGGGAATCTGGTAGCATAGTCTACTATGACTAGTTCATATCTACAGCCGCTTCTAGAGGGAAGTAAGGGTCCAATGATATCCATCCCTACTCTGTAAAAAGGCTCCTCGATGATGGGAAGAGGTAGTAATGGTGCTCTTGGGGGGTGATATCGACTATTCGTTTGACACACAGGACACTCTTTACAATACCTTTTCACCTGATGATATATGCCTGGTCAATAAAAATTATCCAAAATGGTTCTCTCAGTCTTTTTGGTTCCAAAATGACCCCCTAACAAATGGCTGTGAGCCAAATACAACACTTTTTCTCTGAAAGGTTCTGGAACTAATAACTGTGCTTTCTGATCAGGATTACCTTTTCTGTATAACAAGCCATTCTTAACAAAAAAATAAGGACCTACGTGTTGTGGATCCTCTTCCTTAAGTGCTTTGTCCCATGCTTCCTGCAATACAGGGTCCTCTCGCTGGGCTGCGTGGAAATTCCTATCGGTTTCCCATGGGTTTTCTACTGGAATAACTGGCATTACTAGGAGATCCCTCCCTTTCTCGGATCTCCTCTGTTTCCTGCTTTTTCTGGGTTTGGAAGGGGGCCATTCTCTCTCTGTATCATTGGAGAAGGGGGCGGAAGCTAACCACTCCTCCTCACGTTTGGGAGACTCTTGTAATAATAGAGGCAGTTTCTCATAATCATTGCCTAGAATAGCTTGTTCTGGTAAGCGGGGTATTAATCCCACAGTAAGTGACGTCTCTGTATCTTGAGGGTGTTGTATAAGTACTCTGGCAGTGGGGTATGGTTTGGTGTCGCCATGTACACATTTGATAGCCACCATTCCCTCTATGGGACCTATACTATTGCCAAGGTCTTGTGGTCTGACTACACTGTGTAAACACCCCATGTCAACCAAAGCGGTAACAGTTTGTCCATTTACAGAGACTGAACATTTATAAGGAGGCAGTTTTCTTTCAGGGGGAGAACAGTAGTAATTACGGGGCATCCCTATTTCCATGGGCTCCTCTTTTTGTGGACAGAATCTAGCTATATGTCCCATCCCGCCACATTGGAAACACTGGGGTCCTGTTGTAGGAGGCCGAATAAACGGGACACTAGGCAAAGGGTTACTGGGAATCAAAGCTAGAGGTTCGGGTTTCTTTGGTAACGGGGGTCTGGTTGGTCGATGGGTCACATGTCCCCCTGTCTTTCCCATAGCCTCTTCTCTTCCGGAACTCTTGTGCCCTGTTATAAGCACTAGCTATTTCAACCGCTGTTTCTAAAGTAAGATTGGCTTGTTGTCGGACCTAACGTTGAATGGGTGGATGAAGAGAAGTCAGAAATTGTTCGAGATAAATCTTGGCCATGATCCCCTCCTTATCAGTGGATGACGGTTTAAGCCAACGATCCGCCATGTCCTTCACCCTGAAATATAAGGCGCGAGGAGTCTCCTGAGGACCTTCTTTCATTTGTCTTAACTTAATTTGATAAGTCTCATCATCAATTCCTAATCTTTCCGATATGCATTTTTTTATTTCTGCATATGGGACTGCTCCTTGTAGGGTGGCCGTCTGATAGGCTGCTTGCAAGTCCCCAGACAGAAGAGGTCCCAAATATTGGCCCTATTTATCGGCTGGCCACGAGTCGGCAGTCGCCATTCGCTCAAAATTGCTGAAAAAAAAATCTGGATCCTCCCTGGCTACATATCGCTGTAGCACTACAGATGGCAAGGTGGTGGGGCCTCGTTGTTGACCTAGGGCTTCAGTGAGCTTGTCCATTGCAGCTCCATGGGTCTGTCCTTGTCCTGTAAGTACCTGCTGTAACTTACTCCGATCTTCCTCGACTACCGTCAAAAACCTTTCCATGACTTTGCCTAAATGTTCTTGGTTTTCAGCCATTTTTGCTAGGGCAGCCTCCATTTTGCCTTCAAATCCAACTTCTGACACCACTTGTGGGAGGGCAGGTTTGATAAACAGGCGTGGAGGCTGCAGTAAGGGTTTAGAAAAGGATTTATTAACAACGGATGAAGTTGTGATAGGGCGTGGTGTCTGTCCTTGGGTTTCTTCGTCTTCTTCATATGATTCCTGTGAGCTGGAAGGGCTGGATGTGGGAAAAGGAGTTTTGCTTCCTGTTTCCTCTGGACCCGGGTGAGTACCCCGGAGGCTCATAGGAGTAAAGAAAAAAGAACAAAGGGA
Source organism: Lissotriton helveticus (assembly GCF_964261635.1). NCBI lineage: Eukaryota > Metazoa > Chordata > Amphibia > Caudata > Salamandridae > Lissotriton > Lissotriton helveticus. Next base: position 335,005,063 of record NC_136057.1, on the reverse strand, counting down.
ACCGTAAGAATGTATTCAAGTATTAATGTGGTCGTTTTACACCATCACCACACCTTAGTGCTCAATGAATGTCTGGTGCCCGCATAGTAGAGGGACAAAAGGGCATGGATAGAAAAAGGGCATGGATAGGGTCCTGCACCAGGATCTATGTTTATATAGGAAGGGCAATTGTGAGGTATCGCAATAACCAAAGATACGGCATGTGACAGAAATAATGAAGGTACCGTGCCCGTTCCACCCTCCTCCCCGTGTCAGGAACAACAATAACCCTCCCTCTCCCCCTCAATGCACCCTCGAGCCGTTTGTACTCACCGGCTCCCGCCGTAACTCTCCTGAGTCACGGCCGCTCCCCAGCCACCTCCGGACACCACCAGTCCTTGAACCAGCGTTCCTCGTCGTCGTCGGGACTCTCAGCTGTTCCGACCTCCGGTCCTTTTTCACGGCTGTAGTCGGGTCCCGCGTCTTCTTCCTGCCACTCGGGTCCCGCGTCTTCTTTCCTGTACTCGGGTCCCGCGTCTTCTTTCCTGCACTCGGGTCCCGCGTCTTCTTTCCTGCACTCGGGTCCCGCGTCTTCGTCTCCTACTCCTCTCTCCCTGCATACGATTGGCCCTTTTTTCATTGGCTCTTATGCTTTCCTTCCTGTGTGCAAAGGCGGTACTTCCGGGTCACGCTCCTGTAGAGAAATAGCAGAAGGACATGGATGCCGTAGTCCGGGAGGTTGACGCTGCGCTGGCAACCGCAGTGGGACACCCTTCCTTGGAGTAAGTACCCGTACCTCCTCACAGGCTGATAGCCCGAAACTGGTCCTATGATGCTTGATTCCTGTCCAGGGAAGACAAGGCTTGGCAGTTCAAGCTGGACTGTTCCCATGAGGCACAGGGTCAAGACTGATTTGCATCCGACCATGCCTGAACTGGGATGGCGTGGTGAGCAAAATAACAATGAATTAAACCCAGATCTGTGACTGGAATGAATGTTTTACCAATTTGCAACAGTCCGTCGATCATCTTGTGTGTTTTGCTGTTCACCCTATGTGGGAAGGGTATGCCCAGATATGGGTCCCATGCTCACTACGCCACTGGAGTCAAGCTATCCTGGCTGATGACGGCCGATAGCCAGAAAACGGTCCTAGGATGCTTGATTCCGGTCCAGAGAAGACATGGCTTGGCAGTTCGGGCTGGACTGTTCCCATGAGGCTCAGGGTCAAGACTGATTTGCATATGGCCATGTCTCAACTGGGGTGGCGTGGTGAGCAAAATAACAATGGATTAAACCCAGATCTGTGACTGGGGGTGAATGTTTTGCCAATGTGCAACATTCCTTCCATCATATTGTGTGTTCCATAGTAAGGAGGTAGTCAGAAAGGAATCCGACCGACATATCAAAATGTGGTCGGAAAGACTCTGACAGACAGTGTGAGCCTTTTCAGACAGCATTGTAAGCAGACCCTTAGTGCAATTATCAATTTTGTTATGTTAAACTATGGGAGGAAGAAAACCTTTGACATATGTATAGACAACATTGACTTACAAGACCAGTCTTTGGAAGGTAAGGTCAGTACTGGCCAAGATTCAGTTCAGCACCAACAGTACACCACTATACCACCAGCAGCACAGGGGCGGCCCAGTGCAGGGTCAAGTTCAAGGTCGGGCGTCCAATATAATTCAAAACTGGGCCAATCGACAGGGGCTGCTTATAAGTAAGTAGCAGCGGCTTGGGGGGCCACTCTCTGCGGGTTGAGGCCTATACTGGACATGTCCTAAGCCAGCACAAACCCTACACCACCAGTGGCACAGGGGTGGCTGGTGAAGGGGGCCAACACAGTGTCGAGTTCACAATGAAAAGGAATGGAGGCAGGCCAAATCATAAAAGAGCTGCAGGCTCAGGCCAGGAGGGGAGTCAAAGGAAACCAACAGCTGTAGAGGTAAGATGCGATGCTCAGGGATGTGGCTTGGTGAAGGGGACAAAGGTCTCCCCTTCACCAAGGCCCAGGAAGGAATGGTGCAGGGGTGTCTTTTGATCCTGTAAACTGCTTATCAGAGCAATTTGCTTTTGAGGGGGTCTTTGTGCAGAGGCTGCAGGCGACGCCGAGAAGTCTGGGAAAGGTCAGCACATGGTGGACTCAGTCTCTGATGCACTGAGGAGCCTTGCTGAAACCAGTGGACCACTTGGACACAGGCCAGAAGCGTCAGGTGCTCAGGTGGAACCGGAGGCATGCTTTGGGGTTCTTCAGGTTGGAAAGGCTTCACTTTGAAGATGGTGCTCTGTGAACAGGTCGACAGTTCTTGGTAGATCTTGTTTTATTGAAGGCAGGCAGTCCTCCCACATTCTGGAGATCGCTGGGCTGCAGGTCATGTCGTCTTTTGGTGGTGGCTCGTCGAGTGCTACACACAGGCCGATAGGGCTTGGGCCAAATCAGCAGTACAAATGTTGCAAGAGTGCCTGTTCTCGAACAAGTTGGTGTAATAATCAAGACCCAATCCTGAGCGAGACCTGAGGTGTTGAGAGGGTGGCATGTGCACCTCGACTAGTACACTTAGGTTACTCTGTGGGTAACGAAAACCAGAATGTCATTGTATGAAGAATCAAAAATGTTCTCCTGCTTTATTAGCCACAGTAAATTGTGGAACCTGAAGCACTAAAAACTTTGTTACAAATCATTCAGCATTCAATATATATTTTTAGTATTACTAAAGAAAATTGTATAATTTTACTTTAAAATATAAATGTTTCTTTTTTTAGTATGTTTTGGCTGCAGCGTATACCCAGAAGGGCCCAAAGTGAAGGAGCGTTCAGCTGTTTTATGTGACTTTGTCAAATTAGGAATGAGGAACAAAGTGGAAGGAATGTCCAACTTCACAACCTTCACAACTCCCCTCCCATGACATTGCCTTGTTCTGGTCGCAGGTCTCTATTGCTGCGTATCAGCAGGTGCCTGTATGTAACTCTGCTTCCAGGCCTGGAACTGAAGTGAATGGCTTAGTTATTCAGTGCCTTGAAGCAGACTTCCTTCCAAAGACTGCTGGGCCCTCGTGGGTTCCGATGAAAAGCAGGCTTTTATTTTTCAAGGAATGCCAACCCTTTAAAAAGCGTTGACACTGTTGAGGTTAAAGTTAATGTTCTATTGGCCTGTTTTCCAAAACTGAAAAAGAGGAATTTCAGTGAACAAAAGGTGCCTGTATCTTACTGCATGTCCTTTTGCACTGCTTGTAAAATTCTTCTGACCTCGCAATCTTGTAAGAGTCGGTGGATGCCGGCAGTACTATAGCGGCTAGTCCTGTCCAGCTTACCCCTAGGGCGCCACTTACTAAGTATCATGTAACTCATGCAGAGGCGACTGGGTGGACTCTAGTCAGTGCTCTGTTAACTCTACAGAGGTTCATCAGCAGGATGGAAATTTGGTACATTTTCCTGGCATGCCTGACAGTGATATTTCACATGTTAGGTTCTTGATAAAAAACAAATCAGCCTTTCATAGGCACCAACAGCCTGCCAGATAATCTTCCTGTAGCTTTATAGGTCAGTGTACCTCTGTACTCCTTCACTCCAACAAAATCCACAACCAGACTAAAGTGGCAAGCCGGATCCCTAGACAAGGGCTGAGTGGGGAGAATACAATCCCGCTGCTTTGTCTCCTGCAGTGCCATATACTCTATTATGTGCTTACTAGAAACAGCTCTTGCATAGTCTAGTGATTAGAATAGAAGAGATGCGTAGATTTCATGGCGTGAATGCCCTTTTTATATCTCCACCGCCTTTATGTTCACTTGCACTGAAAAGGCATCGAACAAAGAATGTACTCAAATTCACTTTATATCAAAACTGAACTTTGCACAAATCAAACCCGCACTTTATTATCTTCAATTGCTGAAATGTGACTGCACTTTATTTGTCTGTAACTTTTTAAAATCAGCTATCACCTTTAGGAAAAGCATGGATGGATAATTATGTTGCTAAGACGCCTTAGGCACTTTTAAATTTTACAATGAAATTATAATGAAATTATTTATGTTTTAATGTAATTTTTATAATGTACATGTTCATGTTGCCCGCTGCTTTCTACTTTTTAACTTATATCGTGCACTGGATCTCTCACTTGTCAAATGAATCTTTGGATTGTTTTTAATTGTCTGTTGATGTTATGTACTTTTATGATTGTAACGTCTACAATCGAATAAAGTTATTTGAACTTGAACTTGAACACTTTATATCAAGTAAAACAAATTGTTATATTGCTGTGGTCTTATTGCTCTTATTCTGCTGCCTCCCTTCTCTGTGTATTGTTTTTTATTTTTTGTTTGTGGGTGAGTTATACCAGATGACGTGAGTAGCTGCATTGAGTATTAAAAAGAGTGAAATGTTTGGGATATAAGAGTATCTTGTAAAAAACTTGAATCTTTAGAAGTGTATGTGTGTTCAATGTGTAAATGAATGTGCTGCACCTTATGTAGTGTAAACTGAGCTAGGAAACAGAGCCCTCTACATAGTTGGGAGAGAAGTTGGCCTAACGGCTAGGGCTGTTGGCCTCGAATCTGGGGAACTGGGTTTGAGTCTCGGCAATAACGCTGTGATTCTGGGCAAATCACTTAATCTCCCTGTGCCTAACAAAAATGAATGTGTGTCCTCATGTAACATAACTGGTGTTATGTAAAGCGCTCTGATACCCAATTCGGGTCAAGTTTGCGCTATATACAACTTCGTAAAAAAAGAAACTCTGCAGTTTTCTCTGCTGGTACGACTCTATGGTGTCCACCTCTTCTTGGGTCATGAGGAACTGAAGTTCGGGACTGCTAGCTAAATATTAGATTTAGGGGTGCTAGAAGTGAGTGACAGGTAGTGGCCAATGGTCTATTATGCCCAACTCATCAGGGAGGGGGACATATCAAATAAGGGCTAGGACTAAGTCCCGCCATTTGCAAGATGGTGGGCCCTGAAAAATGTAATTCACTTCGCCTCCAGCACCTGAGGAGTGGAGTTGGCAGAAGGGGGCACGCCTCCTATTCTTTCAATCTTTTCACCCTTCTGTCCTCCCGCAAAAAAGGGGGTGAGGACAGAAAGGGGGCTTGCTCCCTCTAACTGGAGAGGCTGGGTTGCATTACAAAGGCAGCATGGCCTTTGAAGTTCCCCGCCATGGATGGCTCTTCCTGACCAGGGGGAGGTGTGAACACCTCTACCCAGAAAGGCATTGTTCTCGACCTCAGAGCATGCAGTCACTCTCCCCATGGGACAGAACACTGTCTGGTGGTAGAAGGCTGGCTCAGGCAAGTCGATGACCACACTAAGTATTGGTAGGTTTCAGGGGGCTCCTCTATGTGGCTCTCTGTGTGCAATTTTTAATAAATCTAATACGGGAATCAGTGCAGGTTTATTATGCTGGGATGTTTGGTACCAAACATTCCCATCCCATATTTCAGTAAAGCCAAAATGGAGCTGGGGGACTCATAATGATGAGTATCCAGCCCATGTACTTAATATGACTTTATTGAATACTTATAAGTTCCAGGAATCAACAAGGATATTGCAGGGATATATCTGCTCATGCAGATATGACCTCAGAGGAAATATAGTGCACCACGTCTTACTTATATCCCATGCCATGTTGACTCTTCAGTTTGGTCTGCACCAAGGCATGCAGGCTGCAGTGTGCATGTCCTTGAAGAGGGGTCCCTTAGCGTGGCACTATTCGTGCTGCAGCTCTTAGGGATCTTTATAACCACAATTCCCTCTTTACCAGGAGTATCAGTTATTAGGTGCTTACATGTGGGCAAAAGGGGTGCCAATCGTGGAAACAACAGCTACTGTTTAGGGAAGAAGCTTTGACATAGGGGACCTGGTTGACATGGACCCTGTGCACTTTCTGTCAAAACTGCATTGTTTTCCAGGCAAAATGTTGGGGCTAACCATGTCCAAAGGAGGCACTTGCCTACATCACCCACACAAATGAAAGTGGATGAGACCAACTCTCCCCTAGAGAGTCTTCATCGTCTAGGTAGAACAGCCTGAAAAGTTCATCTGCATTGGCAGAGGCGGTCCAAGGTCTGTGTTGTCCATTCCCTATAGGGAGATGGACCACCATAGCTGTTTGGGATTTTCACCATCTGAGAGGCCTGTGGATGGCTTGAATGAGAAAGTGAGAGCCAAACAGGTATGGCCTAAACTTCTTCAGGGATAAAACCACAGTGAAGGCTTCCCTTTCAATAGCACTGCAATGCTGTTCCCTCAGGACTAGTCTTCTACTAATAAAAGCCACTTGCTGGTCTTGACCATAGTATTTTTTATTTAGGATAGGAGCTTTCCTTTTTTTGTCACATTGTCAGCATTAGTGACTGGAAAGGTCCTTCCAGGCAGATACTGTTCTGAAGACACCCAATGCTCAGTCACCAAGGTGATGCTGCCACCAGTGTCTCTCAAGGCTTCAACCCTAACCCCATTAATACCAGGATGCTGTCTGTATTTTTGCATGATACTGGGCCAGTCAACTAAGATGGCTATGTTAACATCACCTCGACTCAATGAGCTTCATGGCATTGCCAGTGCTTTCCCGAGTTCCCATCTGGAGATTGGCAACTGCATTTAATGCAGGTGGACTAGAAGCAGTTTTCATATTTTTACAACCAGAGTCTCCAGTTTGGTGTCCCAGTGGCCTCCAGTCATGACACAAAGCCTTCATGGGATCCCAGTTCTTCCCCTGGTAACTACCATTTGGCTGTAAAGAGTCTCTGCCCCCCTCCTGAACAGGTTTTTGGGAGCCTGAAGAAGACTCTTTGTTTTTAGGGTTATCCTCTTTCCATTGGGGGGGATTTTTGACCTCTTTATTTTGACTACCCCACCAGAGGTAGACTTGGTCACCCTTGTTTTTACCACGTGTTCTACCTTCTTCCCCAACTCTTGAGGAGAATGTGGACCTATGTCTACTAGGAATTAATGTTCTATTGGTCACAATTACTTAAAAGATGTTCCTTCATTATCAAATTGCAAAGCTATTCAAAGTCATGCACATTGTTACCTTCTAACCAACCTCTTTGTGATTTCACTAAGTAGGCGACAAAATCTACCCACGTCTGGCTCTGGGTTTTTCGAGCCTAGTTGAATCTGATGCTATACTTCTAAGTAGTGAATCTAAAGACCTTAAATAGGGTACCCTCTATGAGGTCATAGGATTCAGCCTCTTTCTCATTGAGTGCCAGGAGTCTATCCAGGCACTTTCCTGAGAATATTTTGCAGAGGATAGCACTCTACAGCTTACTGCGGACCTGTCTGCTAAGACACGCCCTCTCAAAAGCAATGACCCACTTGGTGACAGCATCACCCTCAAATAATTTTGGGACAATCCGTTTGGAGATTTTAGGTTTAAAATAATCTACTTTCTCCCTATTTATGGTTGTGCTGTCACCAGAGATGGGTCCCAGGCACAGCTCATTACTCTCTAACTTTGTAACCAAGAGTTGTGCCATAAGAGCGACCCCCCTGATAAGTCTTGATAGTGCAGGCTCGTCATCTGTAGGGCTTCTCTGTACTAGGGTGTCACACTGTGAACAGAGACATCCTCTGGATTCTCTTCATTATACTCTTTGGCAGGGTTTGACCCAGTCCTGAGGCCATAAGTTTTACAGAGGTCTCTGAACTGTTTCATGTTTACTGATAGATAAGGTGGAAGTTCAAGTTCCTCCACCTGTATCAGCTATTTCGAGTGACTACCTCTAGTACTCATTATCTTCTTTACTATGTTGAGAACCTTTTTGGAGTGGAAAAAAACTAACAACACTGGTTTCCTAACTATAGTAAGGTTTGTACTTTTAAAACAGTTGTAATAAGAGGGACCTAACCAGGGCCCTGACAATTATTTTAAAATTTGGGAAAATAGTCAATTTGCAAAAATCCAATTTAACTACAGGCAATTTTTTGATTTATTCCTGTTGTCACTTAATATTATCATGGTGGTCCAGCAAACACAAAGTCATGTATCCCACTGTTGCTACCAATGTAGGAAGCTGGCTCTCTTCGAGAAGCATCTAAATCTTCCCAAAATGACAATTTGGAGTGAGAAACCTTTCCTTAAAGATCCGTTCACTTAAGTGTTTTGTGCAAGGAGTTATTTTCTTTTTTTAACTTTGTTTTCCAACAGGAAGGAAGTGCCCCAGAGTCTCCAACTTCCTGTGTCTATCCATGAAGGCTCTTACCCGGGCTTTGTCCATTTGCTGGTCATTTTTCATTTGGATTTGGAGATGGAAGGATAACTCTTTGTGTCTTCTGCAAGCACCATTGGATTTTAGGACTTTGTACTTGAGATATTATAAGTAAATTAAGGGGGGCATGGACAAGATGGCGGCATGAGCGGACGTGCAGCTCCAAGGCTCCCGCCGACGGCCTGCCATAGCACTGGCTTTTGGGCCATTTTTTGTTGCTGTTGGCCCAAAACCGAGACTGGGGTGGTTCCGGTGCTGCTGCGACGCTGATCCGGGACGATAGAAAAGTCCCAGTGCTCATTTCTGGAGCGGTGCAGCAAGGGCCTGCCGGAGTGGTGCACTGCGAGATTGGAGGCAAAGCCTGGTGACTGCTAGGGGGTCTGTAAAGAATTTGTCTACCATTGTAGGTGAAAGTTGGATTACCTCGTTAAAAAGATTAATCGCACATAGATGTGAAGCATCGCCGTCAGCGTTGGTCGCATTTGCAATGTTCAAATTGGAAGGTACCTGTGTGCCGCTTTCCTCTCGTACCTTACCGTCACCATTTTGTGTCTGTGAGATCTCAATGAATGCGTCATCAGAATTGGTAGCCGCTGAGGACAACACAGTGCATGAGACGTCACTGGTCCAAGCAAAGTATCAACATCCGTTGGCATGACTGATGGGAGTGTCAGGCAGATGTCTAGCACGCATTCTTCTCCACATAGCAGGCATCATAGAACAGGTAAGATGCAATCTTGCCAGATTGGTCTGAATGACATAAACCATTTGGTATTCAATTCTCTTAAACAAGTTAATCCCAAAATTTGGACTATGCGCTCACGACACTTCATCGCCAGTAGAGTATTCTCCATGGTGAACTGGGTATCGCTGGTTATTTGGCTTGCAATATCAAAGAAGTAGGAGCAAAAATAGTATCCCTGCAGCGAGTTCCAAAATGAGAGGCAGTCTGCCAAACACAGAGGGCCCGATTCACAGAACTAACTTAAGACAAAGTCCTAAACTTACTACTTTTGGTATTCACAGAAGTTAGGATTTTGTCTTAAGTTTGTCTTAAGACAGACTTAAGACAGACTTAAGACAAAATCCTAACTTAAGTCTGTCTTAAGTCTGTCTTAAGACAAAATCCTAACTTCTGTGAATACCAAAAGTAGTAAGTTTAGGATTTTGTCTTAAGTTAGTTCTGTGAATCGGGCCCAGAGTGCACGAAGTTTGTAAATATGACTAGGACTGCTTTAAAAGGTGCTAATAGTCCAGAAAAAACTGTCTTAAATACATGTGCAATACCAATATTATCAGACATGTTTAAGATACGACTTAACATTTCTGAGAAATGTACAGGGCAGTTTGTAGTTAATAGGGTGTGTATCTCTGCAGAAGTCCTTGCGACTTGCAGATCATAGAACTCTTTGGCCGAGGTCAATGGCACAGTTTTCTGTAAAAGAATGGCTTTCATGCTTAAAGTATCAATTTGTATAGAAGAGATGTTCAGTGAAGGCTATAAAGGCGACTCCCTGTCTTGGTTTTTGGTAACAATACTTGCATACAGCAAGTGACCCTGGCTGATACAGTTACGAGATAGGCTAAACCTGGCAACATGCCACAGCAGCTGTAATCATTCAACATAATGTAACTTCCATTAGAAAGTTGTCCAAAAATTGGATCAATCAGTGCAGCTGGTGAACCTTGCAGGTGGGAGGATAAATTGTTAGAGGAATCATCGCAGGCCCCATGTACATTAATACCCTGACAAATGAGAGAACCGATTAGTGCGGTTTCACAATTTTTACCACTAAGAAACACTTTTGTGTGTGTATGGTAATTCCCAGGATGTCTTGATGTATTCTTTGCCCAACCTTTCATATATGCCTGCTAGTGTATGTTTCAAGCAATACTGAAAATGGAAAATTGTAACAGCCAGAGTGATTGTACCGTGTATTATCCATTCAATTGCTGTTTTTTCAGCTACAGTAAATGGCAATCTTTCCAGTTTTTCAATGCTCAACACCCTATAGTCTGCTCCCCTCTGTGCCAGATTGATCTGTTTATCAGTGAGATTGAATTCTGAAAACAGTGACGTGCTGTTTATTAAATGCCAATGCGCATTGCCTGAACAAAGGTTTTGTAACGTCCAGCCTAATAGCATTATAGAACGTAATTGCGACTGACCATGTTGCAACATGACCAAGTCCTGTTCCATTATGTCTATGGCAGAGGATACTATGCTGTCCAAAGAATATATCCTGGGCGACAGAGTCGTTAACCCATTGTCAACTACAGAGAGAGAGTTCTCTAAATGAATACGATCAATTTCTCATATTCGTTCTGCAGTCTCTGCTTGCGTAATCTTCCATGCTTCATTATAAGCAGCATAAATACCGGCGTATATAAAACGTTTATGATGCGGTTTAGTAGGTCCTTGTAAGAAGTCCCTCAGATCAGCTCAATCTTTAAGTAAAGATAAGTGTTGTTTTACTTCCTTTAGTGTAGACTTGTGTAGCCATTCAAGACACAGTGTCCCTACACTGTATGTTGTTACTATTCCTGGATACTGTCTCTGAACATATCTTGGATCTGGCCCAGTGAATTTGAACCCCTGTGTCTTATTCAGGAATCTATCTTGACAGTTGTTTGTGTCTGTGGGCCAGATTAAGCATTTTTTCCAATCTGGATCTGTTCTGTTGTGATGCAAAATAGTATGTATGTCGACCTCCCCCTCTGAAGTGTCATTGATATCAGGTGTAGGTATGGACGGTTTGTTTAACTCCTTGATCTTGGCTAACCCAAGACAAGATGTCTGTTGGACAGTGTCATTCAAAAACATTATTTGCTCTGGGATGATGCAAGCTCTAAATATGGCTTCCAATCCCTGAACCTGCCAGTCTTTTGTGCCCCAGACAGTTTTTGTTTCAATGTTGTCTTTCCAAAAGTTGAAACCTAATGAAGACAGCTGAGCATAAAAGGCCGCAGAATAGATTTGCTTGGTATTTGTCAACATACTTTGGATTCCTGTCCTATTAACATTTTTAAAGTAAAATGATTCTGGATTTGATACTGAAAAGTATAGATATTTGCCATAAAATGTTTTTGAGCTACCCTTTGGTGGCATAGGACAATGTTCCCATTGGTTATATTTAATTACATTTCTAGGATTTGCAGATCTGTGCAAGAAATGATGACTATAGTGATTATAACAATACATTTGTTCGTAATCTAATGAACCTTCTAAGTATTCATGATTTGCAAATACAGCAGATATTTCTAAGTCTGACATCATATTATCAATAGTCACGAAGTCTCAATCATCAGAAAAGGTACTAGATGAAACAAAGTCATTCAAGGAAATCTTGAACTGGTGTGGAATCTTCAACAGCTCTGCCAGACTAAAAATGTTATATTCAGTTCTGTCCCAAGCTAAACCACCAGGTCTAGGAACGGTTGTGATATTCACTGATGACAAGTCTCTTTGTTCACGATGAGATGATTTGTGTGGCTTGAGGAGTAAGTTCTTGTTCTTAATTTCTGTGTCCTTTTTAACATATCTTCCATTTCTCAGCATTCCCAAAGTTATTACAAGAGTCAACCAAAGTAGAAGAAAAAGTTCACCCAATACAATCCAAAGTTCAATCCATGGTGAAACCAGGTAAGTCTTTTCCAGGAGATGAAAAAGTTCTGTTGCTTGTTCTTTCAAAGTTATTTTTACTGGCGTTGTTTCAGGTTCGCTGGGATCCTCGGAAAATGTTTGAAAGTTAATGAAATAGCCAGGGGCAGTTCTGTCAATTGTTGTGATTGCTTCAAGATTCGTTGAAATCACTGGTAGCACTTGATCACTTGTTACATTTGTATAGTCAGATGCTATTTCATTGTAGACAGGTGTTTCTTGACGAACTGTTATTTGGGTCTCAAGAGGTACAAGTTACATGGCTTTGTTGCATAGTCCTTCGTTTCGCACTGCAGATTCTTCAAAGGTGATGAGTCTCTCAGTTTGAACCTCTTGGATAGTAGCCAGATTAGGGCGTCTGCTACATCTTTGGAGTCCACTTGGCCTACTGCTTTTGATCGGCCACATGATGTGATTTGACCAGGTCGATGGATACAAACCTGTCCTCCTTTTAACCAGCAAGGGGCGGCAGTAATACTGTTCTTGATCCGTGGATTGCTAGGACAGGTTCTGGTTGTCTGTAAGAAGGCCCAAATTTCTTCTTGTCCGCGATATTCTCTTTGACTAGATCCCCAATCTTTGGAATCCAGACAGTTGGGAGTTGGGACGGATGGTCTTTCTTCAGTGGTTGTTGGCTTCAGGAACACGTTACTTTGGCTTTTTCTTATTTCATTTAAGTCCTACAAAACAGCCAAACAGTCTTTGATATCAAAGGGTTTTGGTTCTACCACTGAAGTCTGACAATCAAGATCCGAAATAATCATTCTTGTTCCAAAAAGGATTTCATATGGAGTGATTCCCCCTAGAGAACTTCTTGGCAGATTAATAAGACTACGTTGGACACTTATTAGATGTTTGACCCATCCATCACCCGAGCCTAATACCCTAGCTGTTATAGATTGCTTTATGTCCCTTTTTTTTCTCTCCACTACTGAATTTACCTCAGGATGAAATGGACTAGAGTACTGCAATGCAAAGCCCAATTTGGCTATGGCCTCCTTGTAAGCTCGAGAGCTAAACGCAGGACCCTGGTCAGAATGTAGCATGCCGACTGTGTATGTGCCGATAAAGACTCGTAAATCTTTTATAACAGTTCGAGAGTCAGCCGAGCACTGAGGCCACATCCAAATGAACCTTGAGCCCGACTGCGACTATGATATATTTATAGTTACCATTCCTCTGTAAGGGACCGCACTGATCCAAGTAAACGCAAGCTAATAGTTTGTCTGAAATTAATAGGGGTGTCTGCGCAGGACGTTTCACTGCAGACACTTTCATCTTTTGGCAGATTTCACATTCCAAAACATAGTTTCTGGTTTCTTTCCTCAGGCGCGGCCACCAGTATCTCTGTTTTAATAACGGCACTGTAGGGTTAACACGTGCATGTGCAGAGGCAAGCCCTTCATGTGCTGCTAAGATTAGTCCTAATCTATGTTCAATGTTTGGAATTACTCTATCCCCAACTCCAGGGATTCGAGCAAACTGAACAATATTCGCATCAGTTCTATATGAGTATTTGAGTGGAAAGCCCTTTGGTAATGTTTTACCACTGTCTTTGCTCTAAGCATTGACAGCTAACATTATTTCGCCATCTATTTTAGTTTTTGAACGAGTGATTGCAGCTACGGAAGCCGTTTGCACAGCTGCTTTCGCGGCTTCATAAGCCAATGAATTCCCTGCAACGTGAACGCCATCACGTTGATAACTCAGGGCATGTATCACATGAGCCTTTTGTAGTTCTTGTCTTAACTGAACTACTTGTTCCCAAAGCAATTTATGCTTGATTGTGCCACCTTTTGCATCTTTGTAACAGTTTTGAATCCAGTTTTGCAAGTATTCATTGTAAGATTGAACACAATAATACGAATCGCACACTATGAGTGTGGGGAATTTGCCATCAGTATTTTCAAGCGCCATCTTGAATGCTTGTAGTTCAGCTTGCTGAGCTCTACAATCTCCTAGAGATTGTGTTTTAGTGACCATAGGTCGGAATTTGCCATAACGCCAGCGACCTTTAACCATCGCGCACGCAGCACTATAAGCTTGTTTATCCCTCGTAGCGGGTTGGGCTGATCCGTCAGTATAAATTATAAATTCATACTGCTCTAGAGACAGAATCTCATTAGGCAGAGGATTTTCTTGTTCATATTGTAGAAATGCTTGTGTTTTCATATAAGTGTCAAAAAGGGATTCCACGTTTGTTGCAGAAAGAGAATTAACCCATTGTATCTATCTCGGATGTAAAGCTTTAGCATTCGGAATGCTCTCTTTTGTCACTGCCTCTAAGGAGTAATGACCATTGTACGCTTACCCTTTTGCTACTGCAGTTTGAACCGCTGTCAGAATTTCTTCTGTTGAAGTGAATTTCATTTCTGCTTGTGTGTACAAATGTGATTTGTAAGCTATTGGTACTTTTTTACCTTCGTTAAAGGTTAAGTATGTGAATCTGCATTGTCCTGGAATGTTTGTAAATGTTTTGTTGCTAACATGTCTGTTTGCAATGAATGCAACATTTCTGAGTGTTTTTGTGTCCAATTAACTGTTTTGAAATCAGGTTTGATTAATTCGTAGTGAGATTTAACCCTTTCTGCGTAGTTTGGAATGTAAGTTCTTACGAAATTCAGGACACCTAGAATCAACTGTAAGTTTTTTAGCGTTTTTGGAGGTTGTAGCAGTGCACATTTCTCTAGAAAGTTTGCTGCCAGGCTTTTGCCTTCACTTGATAACTCGTATCCTAGAAAGAGGACGTTGAGGTGGGCAATTCGCGATTTCTTGGAATTTAATTTATACCCTTCAGAGGCGGAGCCCAATATTATGGTGTTCACCCTGTTCAAGTGCCTATCCAAGTCATCGTCTGTTAGATAGATGTCAGTGACACATGATAATGCCTCATCATCATAGGTTTGTAGTAACTCTGTTACTCTGGCTGAAAATAAACCTGGACTATTCTTGAATCCCTGAGGGAGACGACAGAAGTGAACTGTATCCCCATAATTGAGAAAGCGATCAAGTACCCACTTTCTGGTGCAATGTTTTGGCAGAAGAAACAGTTAGAAATATCTAATGTGGTTTTATATTTTTTACGCACAATGCTATTCATTAGTGCTGCACTGTGTGCATTTTGTACTGCAAAGGTTTTGCAACAAGAGTTTAGATGTCTGTAATCCAAAACTAGACGATATGTATTGTCTGGTTTGGAGACAGGAAACAAATGATTGTTCATGAATAAGGTGCATGTTTCAATCACCCCTTGGTATTCAAGTTGATCTAATATCTCCCTGACCTGTTTTTCAGTTTCTTGCTTAACTGGGTACTGCCGTTGGTTGATTTTTTTAACTGGATTTTATAGTGAGGAGAATCCTCCTCTCATCCTACATGATTTTTATATAATGCAGGAGCCTGGGCTACTGCCCATTTCCTGGCATAGGTATATTTTAAATGAATTGGAATGTGGTTGGAGAAAGCTGGCATAATGATTTCTTCACCATGTGGGGACTCACTGACAAATTCAGGTGGCCAGTCTTGTTCAGCTAGAAGAATGTCATAACCCTGAGAGAGCTTCTCCCAAAAGAGTGCTCTTAGTTGTCTTGTTTTGTCCCCCTCTATCCGGAGTATTAGTTCATATAACTTATGTGGGACACTAACCCTGGTATCTGCAGTTTCAACTGGGATGTACTCATTCAAGTCCACTGTCTCCAGATGATCCTTCAAGTTCTTGTGAGCTATGGTGACTTCTGCTGCGCTGTCCAACATTGTTTGAGCCCATTCCCCATTCTTGAGTCGTGTCCTCAAGATCCTCGGCATGTCTGATTTTTAGACCTGCTACCTTCTATTTGGTGAATTGAGTTTTCTTATTTTTCTGAACGTGTTGATCGTCTTTGGACTTCACACGTTCTTCCTTTTGTCCTGACCGTCCTCTTCTTTCGGATTTCTGTGACGAAGTCTGAAAGGTAGGTGTATGATTATCTTGATATCTATTAGGTTTTCTCGAATTATCCCTATTCCTGAGGTTACACCTCCTTTCAGAGGGCTCATTTTGAGGAGACCTACCTCTGGATTTTCTCTTTAGAAGTTTGTTTAGTGTTCTCCACTTCTTTTTAGGAGGAGCAGGCATGTTTTTAATAAAGACCTTTTCAGGATTTTCTGACAGTTGATGTTTAACTCTTCCTAGTTCAGTTATATCAAATTCTCTTAGCTTTTGGCGGATCGCCACGGATGCTGCTTCACCTTTAATATTAGCTAATATTATTGTTGATACCTGTTTGAAATATTTCAGTAGTTTAAAACCTAGATTTAGAGCAGGCTCTTCCCTGTATTAATTTTGAATCTGTTTCAGGACGTCTGGTATTACCGCCATAGACGGAACACCATGTGTTTTGGTATAGATTGCAGCAAAGACCGTACCCCAAGTGTCGCAGTCCTCCAGATGTGGTGCGATCCCCATAGGTAAACAGAGTGTTAGTATTCTGTGTTTCTCATGAGGGGTAGTATCAGGAAATACTGCCTCAATTTGAGTAATTGTTTGAGCTATCCAGAATGGAATTTGTTCCAGTTTTGCGGGTAATTTACCAACGGCTAAGTGTAAAGTCTGTGGTGTAATTTTATTTGTGTTCCCCTGGTAAGAGGTGTGTTGTGGAATCCTTATTGCCGTTTGGACAGTAAAAGTCCACATGACATATTGAACCAATTATCTATACATTTTTATCAGCTCTTTTAGTTGAACTAATAGTTCCTCATCCAACATTTCTTCAATGGCAGGAAGTGGTGTATAGCTGGCTAATACCGGCCATGTTGCTCCTGGTCTACCTAGTGGACCGAGCCTGGTAATGTGATGTATATGTTTTAGGGCACCTTTAAACCAGAGCGCATGCTCTTGGTATGTTAGTGCAATTTCAATATACTCGAAAGGAATGTATTCCTCCGGTGGTTCATCTTCTTTGTAGAAGTGAAACACTTTTGTTCCTGGATTTGCTTCAGGGAAGACTATGCATGAATAGAATACCTCTGTCTGATGATATTCGTGTGCCTCTATCACAAAAACTACCCTACCACCTCTTGTTGATAGGCCATTTCTTATAAGTTTTTTAGTGAAGGCTTTCCTTAAAATGTCTGGAATGCTTATAGCATCATCGTCGGTCTCTTGGAAACCTGTAAAATTTAAAACTTGTACGGCTGGAACAGACGCAGCTCCACCGGTTTCAGTGTTGTTGTCGTTATTCGACATTTGTTTAATGAAAGTTGCAGAGCAAGTTTCAAGGAAACAAAGATAAGGTGCACAATATTTTGGAACACTGTATCCTTCAACGTTGAATAAACTAAAAACTAATACATAGGATTTTGCATCCTACTCAGCTATGGCAGATATTATCCCTTTACCCAGTCCAGATGTCTATTGGAGTATTACTGAAAAAAGGGGTCTCTGAGAAAAGCACAAATTAGTTACTTTGGTATGTAGCGTTAAATTAGTGCCTTACCAAATGGTGAGCGCCATGTAGTGTAGTTCCTATATTCCCAATAGGCTCTGCACATTGGAATAATATATCCTATAGATTAGACGTAGGACTGAGGTCAACTAGGTCTCTATCGAATATACTAAACTTAATTGTGTGTGTCCCAGCTAACTCAGAGGTCACTAGAAACTTTCTCGAATACACAAGAAGGGATTAGTTTCTGACAACCGCATAAACATGACAACTTTGTTTCCCAAGTATAAGAATATATCTCTCAGAGTCGCGGAAACAATAGATAAGTATTTCACTCAGTCAATCGTGCATGCTTCGTTTCTAGAGAGATGAAAAGAAATAGTGAGACGGGCATTTTCAATAAAGTTTATTGAACAGTCTTCTTTCTCATGCAAGAGAAGTGAACTGCTACAATCGTTATGCAGACTGCAAAGTATAATGCAGCGTAAACAGTAATATGAAATAATACTGTAAGAGCATTGTATGGTTTCTAAGCCATATAAAAATACATACATAAAAAACATTGACTAAAATACTCAACTTGTGCTTCTAAAATACGCCTACCCCAATGTACCAGACCTAAGTCTAGTCCGCGGGAAGAAGTAATTATTGGGTAGCAATGGTTTTAGTTTTTGCCAAGAATCTACCTAAGGTTTCTCTAGGTTCTAATCAGCTCCATACCTTGGTTAGAATGAAGGAGGTCTGGTATCTCTGTCTCAGGACTCGATTTCCCAACACTCCGCAAGGGGAGCCGGAAAAACTGGAGCTGGATTCTCGGCAGGAGAAAGGCAGCTTCCTGATCAGTTCGTTAGCTGGAGAGTTGGCTTCCGCCTGCACTTGCGGTAGCGAGTTGCGTCGGGCAAGTAGGTCTTTGAACTGCTCCAAAAAACTGTATCTTGCTAGAGCAAGTGCAGGTATATTTATACCTTAAAGGTGTTTATGAATGCCATAGTTTGACGTAAAGTCGGGCATATGAACGTCAGCAAAGAACCCCTAGGGAATAGTTGTTCTTTGTAAAGTAACTGAGTTCTTGGACAAATCAATATTCAAGCAAGGGGAAGTTCCTTAACTGCTTATGCTGGTTTTCCAAGAAATTGTTGTGACGTTTAGTACAGGTGGAAGTACCCATGCCTGTATTTGGGTAGCATGGGCTATGCCTAAATAAGGGCTTGATTGTTATGCCTACATAAGGGCAATGTGAAATGTACCTATATTAGGGCATGAATTGGGAAAATTCACTCGGAGCTTAAAATGTCACACAACACTTGGTAGTCACCAGACGCTGAGAGGGAGTCAGGCGCTCCCATAGCTCCCTTGGATCTGGATAGAGAGAGCTATGTCCTGCTCCATGGGGCGACAGACCACATGACATCCTGGGGGCGACCTGAACCTAGTTTTTGATAACAACAAGGATAGATCTAGCCAACGCACTCATCAGACAGGGGCACTCTCTGCAGAGGGGCTTGCTCGAATACACGACCTGGGATTGTGCGATCTGTGGCGCAGCGTTCATTCTCACGACCGGGAGTACTCATACTACTCTAATGCACATAAGACTTACGCGAGACTGGACCATTTTTTAGTATCTACACCACTACGAGCACTCACGGCTACTGTTGGCATAGGAGTTGCCTCCCTTTCGGACCACGCACCAGTAATCGCCACTCTCAACCTCCCACCCGTATACCGACCCTCCAGGGTATGGCGTCTTAGAGATACACTCTTGCACCGTGTGAAAGTAGTTAAGCGCATACAGCGCTCCATTACTGATTACCTCTCCCATAATGCCAATTCTGACACAACCCTTGCAATGCAGTGGGCAGTGCTGAAGGCAATCGTACGGGGGGAGTTCATCGCCATTTCAGCTGCAGATAATGTAGAACGCAGGCGCAAAAGGGAAGAACTTACACAACAAAGCAGGGAGCTTGAGCAGATGCACCAGAGGACGGGAGCCCCTCGAGTGTGGAGACAGTTTAAGGCCGTGCGCCACCAACTAGCGGTGCTTGATCAAGATAGGGCGGAATTTGCAGCACTGCAAATGCGGCACGCCTACTATACTGGGCGGGACAGGTGCGAACGCCACCTCGCACTTGAGTTGAGGGAGGTCTGGCAAAAGCAGGGGGTCCAAGAAATCCACTGGGCGGATGGTAAATGCGTATCAGAAGATAAAGCCATAGCTGAAGCATTTCGCAATTTTTTTGCCACTCTTTACGCCGGGCCCCGCTAGAAAGCTCCGATGGAGCTGCCTTCCTGGACTCTGTCACCTTGCCAACTCTGACCAAAGCCCAGACCGACCACCTCGACAGGAACATTCACACGGAGGAGTTCATCGCCGCCATATCTCGTCTTAAGCCAGCTAAGGCCCCCGGGCCGCATGGCTTTTCAATGATCTTTACAAGAAGTTGTGTGCCTTGCTCGCCCCTCTCCTCACTCAGCTGTTTAACTCTTTCGCCGACCAGGGGCTATTACGAGTGATCTCTTGGAGGCCTCCATAGCGGTCATCCCCAAACCCGGGAAGGATAAATCTACGTGCGGAGCATATCTCCCAATAACTCTCCTTAACATAGATCTTAAATTGTATACAGAAATCCCTGCCGCTCGTCTTGCCCCTCATATGGTCGGTCTCATTGACCCGGACCAAGCTGGATTAATTCCTGAATGGCTAACGTCAGACAATACCAAAAGGGTTCTACATCTCATTGAGAAGGCTACACACGTGCAGGGGGAGTACATGATGCTCGCTATCAATGCCGAGAAGGCATTTGATCATGTTCACTGGCCCTACCTAGAGCAGGTTTTAGAGCGAGTGGGGATGGGGGAAAGATTTCGCTCATACATCCTCAACTGCTACAAGTTTCCCACAGCTGTGGTCCGGGTGAATGGGCACACATCCTCCCGATTCCCCATTGAAAGAGGAACGAGACAGGGGTGTCCTTTGTCACCCCTTCTCTTTGCCCTCTATATGGAACCTCTGGCTCAGAGAATGCAGCAGACCCAGCGATTATCAGGATAAAATTTGGCGGCTATGTCCATACGATTAGCCTATATGCTGACGACGTGTTAATATCACGAGGAGTGCATCGCCGGCATGTCTGGCGGACTTGGATACCTGCGCTCGGGCTGCAGGATTTAAGGTGAATACAGATAAATCGATGGCTCTAGACCGGTCTCTTTCACGACCCACCCTGGAATACTTGCAAAGCTTGCTCCCCATTCAATGGGCGGCAGACACGATTCCATATCTGGGGATTCAACTGGCTTCCTCCCTCTCAGCAGTGGTTACTACCAACTATTCACTCCTGATTTGCCAGGAACTTGGTCAATGGAAGCATTACCCCTTTTCATGGCTAAGCAAAATTGCGGCGGTCAAAATGACCATTCTACCCTAGATCCTCTATCTCTTCCGCACCATTCCTCTCCGACCACCCACAGGCTGGATACAGCAGACACAATCGGATCTTGCTCAGTTGATCTGGAGTGGTCGGAAACCAAGATTGAGGCGAGCTCTGGCGAGGATTGCTTCTGAGGGGGGAGGACTTGGAGTTCCTGATCTCCGGCTCTACTTCCAAGCGGCTCAGCTGCAGCACCTGGTTGAGTGGAGCCGCTGGGAATCAGAGAAACACTGGCTGTTTCAGGACCAGTCTGTGGCGGCACGACCCTTGCAAGAAATTCCCTTCTTGCGCAAGTCCAATAGACCCCAAAATGTATATGGCTTGTACATTACATGGGTTCCCCTTGAGGTATGGTACTCTACTAATATCAAACGCGAACTCAAATCCTTCCCGTCTCCGCTCACCCCATTAATGGACTACCCTGATTTCACTCCCGGTGTGGACATGGTTGCCTTTGCAAGTTGGAGGCCTGCTGGATGCTACTACCTGTATCATTTATACAACGCCGAAGGGGTCATCCCGTTTTCCCAATTTAAGCAGGAATATGGGCTTCCAGAGACAGAGAGATTTAGATATCTACAGGTAAGGCATTGGGCGCTTCAACCCCAGGTCCGCTCCGAGGCAGATAGGCACCTTTCTCCTTTCGAAAGATGACTCATTACACGTACGTCTAATAAAAAGCTAATCTCCGACCTATACAAGATGCTACAGGTAAGTCATGCACACACGTACAATTCCAGCAGAGCGCGGTGGGAGAGGGAACTAGGCAGGACACTCAGCCATGAAGACTGGGAAAGAATATACTATAGGGCCCGACATTCTGCGTACCACATGGGGCTCTCACGAAGGTCTTAACATACTGGTATTATTATTATCCAGAACGCTTACATACAATGGGCCACACTCGGGAGGCGACATGTTGGCATTGCTGTGGCCAAGTAGGCACTTTAGTGCACCTGCAGTGGGAGTGTGAGCATGTTCAACCCTACTGGACCCAGGTGCTAGACGAGGTGGACAAACATTTTGAGACCGAGATTCCATGCTTTCCAGCATATATCCTGCTGGGTATCCCCAATCCCCGGACTTACCCTTCTTTCTAACCATAAAGAAGTCCCAAACAGGAGAGGTCCACTTTTTGATGCTGGTGACACTGCTAATGTCTGATGAACTGGTAGTAGGTGAGCATTTCGATGTTTGACTCTCTGCAGTGCCTACTTCTACTGAGGTGGTTGGGTATGTGAGTGGCTACTGGGGCTTTGCAAACATTGCAGCTGGCTCTGGTGGTATCTGTGACAGACTCCTCTGAGCTGGTTGAGATGGGGTAATGTCGTTCTCCACAAGGGCTGGGCTAAAATCCATGTTGACTGGCTCGCCATCCTCTTCATCTTCTACATCCATAACTCTAAGGCTTTCAGGAACCTTTTTTTTCCTTAGCCTCTCCTGGTGTGTCTCACTTTAAGACAGAGGTGATATCCAAGTGGAGTCTTGGTCATCAGAAGGGGGGCTTGGAGAAGAAGATGGTGGCATAACTCTCCTTTTTCTTGCTGAGGACCTGGAAGACAATGGATCTTCTGATAGAGTGGCTTCTTCTACTTCCTCAGCATGAATCTCCTGCACTGCTCCTAATTTGGGAGGAATCACTGTTGCTGGCTGCGGCTGATGTCCACTTCTCTGAGTGTCCTTCTACAATTGGGATCTACTTTGCGAAAGAGATAAGTCCATTTCAACATCACTGCTCGTTGGCATTGCCGTGAGTAGAATGGTTGCCTTTCTGCCAGACATGGCCTTGGGCCTAGGGTGGGGCGGGTCCACTGCTGCAGGGCTGCTGCTCTCGGCTTGCATCCTGGAGGTCGATGCAGAAGGCACAAGTTTGATGAAAAAGGTCCTGGTGGCAGGGCCTGATCCACACGAGGACATGTGGGACCAGGAAGGATTACCTGCGGAGAAGGTCCGCTGGTGCGGTCTTCGGGGTCCCTTCACATGATTGACCCCACAACGGCGACACGGACTGGGCAATGGAGGGGACCTTAACACGTGAGGCCCTAACGCCTACTATAATGGTAGAAGTAGGGTGCACAGTCCCCTCACAGCTCTAAGCGAACAACACGGTGCTCTGTGACTGTGCCGGTGGGGGAAGAAACTGGACTCCAGAGTGTGACAACAGACCTGCTCACCTCTCGCAGTTGCCCTTCAGGAGGGGCGCCGGAGCAGGGGACTCAACATCGGAGATAATCGATGACATCCCACATGACGGAACCCAGCGGGTTTACCGGCCCCCCCCGCCTTCTGCGAGTCCCCGACTATGGCTGCACAACGAGCCAAGAAGGATGTCCCGGGCAAGGAATCCTCCATTAAGGACTTATTCCAGAAACCAGGTGGGAAGTAGGCAGGGAGGCCCGGTGTTG
Source organism: Lissotriton helveticus (assembly GCF_964261635.1). Lineage (NCBI taxonomy): Eukaryota > Metazoa > Chordata > Amphibia > Caudata > Salamandridae > Lissotriton > Lissotriton helveticus. The sequence goes on along the minus strand of NC_136057.1, from coordinate 334,981,957 downwards.
ATCCCCACGGGTCCCCTTCCGGTGAGGCGACAAAAGGCTCGGCTGCAGGCCATGCTGCTGAGCCCGTCACAAATGTGTTCACGGAGCAGCTCTTTGAAGCTCTGCAAGACGACTTTGCTGGGTTGAGACAAGAAATGGCCTCTGATATTAAGCTACTCCAGGCGGATCTCGACGAGGTGGGAGACAGAGTGGACACTCTGGAGCGCAATGGGTACAGGCGAGAGGAGGAGCTTACTGAACAAGCATGGGAATTAGTGAACCTCAGGGAGTGGCATGAGGAGCGTCTCAAACTGGAAGACCAGGAGAACCGCTCGAGGGGCTCCAACATCCGCTTCAAAGACATTCCACTCCAAGTGGATGGTGGCAAGCTAGTGGACTGGTTTATCTGCCTTTTTAAGCATATGGCTCCGGATCTGAGGCATCAGGTGATCACTCAGGACCGCTCGCACTGAGCCCGGCACCCTGTCCCGCCAGAGGACATCCTGACCTGCCTACACTCCTACAGGCACTAAGAGGTGATTATGGCTGCCAAATGTGATCGTCCAACTGTGGAGTTTGAAGGCCTCCAGGTGGGGGTTTACCAAGACCTCTCGCCCCTCACCCTTCAAAGACGAAAGAAGCTACAACCAGTCACAACCTTCCTACGGAAGCAGGGAATACGCTATAGATAGGGGTACCTGTTCAGACTTTCCTTCGTCTGGAACAAAGAAACGCATGATGTGCGTAATTTGCAGGAAGCTAAGGTCGTCCTTGGGAGTGTCCTGGCAGTGCCTGATGATTTGGATGGGACAGAAGGAGAGCCAGCATCAGGGAGGCAGCAGAGACTGAGCAGGAGAAGGGGCCCCAGGAGGGGTACACAGACAAAGCCTTCCTAAGAGGAGAGCTAGATGGAGCGTGAAGCTTTTCTACGGCAGATGCAAGATCGGGAGAATTCTACTGCCCAAGCTGGTGACTGATCCATTCAGTTGCTTTCCTGAGACCTTATGATGGGTCTCTGGTCCGAGCCCAGTGTTTCAAGATGTTGGCCTTGGGAGGGGGGAGACCCTTCCACAGAGTGGTGTCAATCGACTGTTGGTCTCATGGACCCTTGCACAATCGGTGCGATTTGTTCCAGTTGGAAGATGCCTTTGATGTCTCCTTGTGTTTCCTTTTTTCCCACTTTCTCTTTTCCTTTTCTTTCTTTTCTCTTTTCTTCCTTATCCACCCACGAGAAGGTTGTAGCCCACTTGCAGACACAGAGAACTGCTGCTGTCTCACAGATAGGTTGGGGAACTTATCGATTTTTGTGGTTGGGGTTGGTAGGAGGTGGTGGGGAGGAGGGGACGATTCTGGGGAGGGGAAAGGGCCTAGTATACACACTGGGAGAAAGCAGGTGGAGGGTTTTACTTGCTCTTCCTCTTTTGGGGTGCGCTGGGGGTATGATTCGAGCTCCCTGGTCAGTCCCTACCTACGCTCTTTGGGCTCGCTCTGTCCACTCCGTCAGATAAGGAGGACGGCGTGAGGAGTTGCTGCAGAGGGGGGTCTGTTGGTGTTGGGGTCCCTTGGCGGGAGGGGGTCTGGGTGCCCGGCCCGGGCGAGTTCCCTCTGTGACAGCCTAGGCGAGCGCACTGTTGAACCCCCTCATGCTTTCACATGACAAGACATAAAATAATCATTATGAGCTTCAACGAGTAGGGCCTTAACTCACCAGCAAAGCGCCGCACGCTTCTCATCTTGTTGAGAGATGCTAAATGTGATATATGCCGCTTTCATGAGACCCACCTCTTGCGGGTGCACTGGAAGCGTCTTCGTTCCCATTGGTTTGACAGACAATATTTCTCGTTGGGCTGGAGAAGAAGGCTGGAGTGGCAATTCTTTTGGCTATGCCTTTTGAGGGGAAAGTAATGTGACAGAGAGTGCATATGATCGCATCGATCTATAGCCCCAACAACCATCAAGAGGCTTTTTTACGTGAAGCAATGAGGTCCATTTTGGAGTCTCCTGATGAGGATCTCATAATCGGGGGGACTTCAATTTGGTGCCTGTGGTAGATGTGGATAGGTGAACGCTTAGGGTGAGACACACGGGCTCGATCTCCAAATCGACACTGCAAAGATTGAAGGAGGCTGGTCTTGTAGATGCCTGGAATCACCGCTTCCTGATGGCACAGGAATATACCTTCTTTTCCGCAGCTCATCAGACATACGCCTGCATTGACCTCTTTTGGACCTCCCCTAGGGACACGGCGTCTACGGCGGAGGTCTCTATTGGGGTGGCAGCGTTCTCAGATCACTCTCTTTTGTTTTGACATTGCTTCTCCCTGGCAGCACCTTGCGGCAGAGTACATGGTGTTTAAACTGCAAACTCCTCATGTACGACGCTAATATCACTGAGCTGCGAGATACTGTAGTGTAGTTTCTATATTCCCAATAGGCTCTGCGCATTGGAATAACATAAACGATAGTTTAGACGTAGGACTTAGGTCGACTAGGTCTCTTTTGAATATGTTAGACTTAATTATGAATGCCAGCTAGCTCACAGGTCACTAGAAACTTTCTCGAATTCACAAGAAGGGATTAGTTTCTGACAACCGCATAAACATGACAACTTTGCTCCCTCAAGAACAAGGACGATATCTCCAGAGTCGCGGAAAGAATAGATAGCTATTTTACTCAGTCAATCGTGCATGCTTAGTTTCACCAGACGTGCAGAGAAACAGAGAGACGGGCGTTTTCAATAAAAGAGGTTATTTATTGAACAGTCTTCTTTCTCATGCAAGAGAAGTGAATTGCTACGATCGCAATACTTGTCATGAAGTAAAGTGCGTACAGTAAAAGGAGTATTATAAAATAATACTGTAAAAGCATGGTATGGTTTCTGAGCCATACGGTGTTTAAAATGGATAAAATACATACAATGATAAAATCATGACTAAACGTACTCAACTGGTACTTCTAAGATACGCCTACCCCGGTGTACCTAACCTAAGCCTAGTACATGGAAAGAGGTAAGTGAGATGTAGTTTGAGTTAAGATAGTTTCTGCCAAGAACCTAAACCAGGAATTCTCTAAGGGTCTAATCAGCTCCGTACCTTGGTTATAGAATGAAGGAGGTCTTGTATCTCTCTCTCAGGACTCGATCTCCCAACAACCCGCAAGGGTGACAGGGAAACACTGGAGCTGGATTTCTCGGCAGGAGAAAAGACAGCGTCTCTCTCAGTGCGTCAGCGGGAGGGTCGGCTTCCTTCGGCACTTGCTACAGCAGGGTGTCGGGCAAGTAGGTAGTCGATCTGCTCCAAACCACCGTGTGTTTTGCTAGGCCAGGAGCTGGTTTATTTATACCTGGAAGGTGCCGAGTTTGCCGTAAGGTTGGACATAAGATGTCACTAAGAACTCGCAGTTCTTTCAGGACTCTGGGAGTTCTAGGACAAATCAATACAGAAGCAGGGGGAATTACCGGGCTGCTGGAGGCTTGGTTTGTTTAAGAACACGTTGTGCTTGCTAGGAGTCTATGGGAGTAGCCTTGCCGTATTTGGACTGCATTGGCTATGTCTTATTATGGGTATGATTCTTATGCCTATATAAGGATATGATTTGATATAACCACATAAGGGCATGAATCGGGAATGTTTAACTAGAGTCCTAGATTCGTCTACAACAATACTAGCAAAAATTATCTGGAAGAGAATGATGTAGGCTCGGTGGGGGTTGACTTGCTTTGGGATGCCCTAAAAGTGGTACTCCACGGCCATCGTATTGCAGCAGGCCTGAATAGGGACTGCAAGGCTAAGAAAAGGGAATTGGAGGATCAAATTAGGGAGCTGGAAGGGGTACACCGCCGTATGGAGGCGGTCCAAACATGGCACCTACTTACACAGGTGAGGAAGCAACTGCGGTGTTAGACCTCAATCGTGTCGAATGCGCCCTGCTTTGCAACGCTATTACAAAGGGGGGAACAAGGCCGGGAGACTCTTGGCTAATGCTCTGCAGACTGAAACAGCGATGCGTCGGGTCATAGAACTCGCGACTGAGCGGGGTGAGATTCTGTGTGCGGATGGTGAGATATACCGTCTGCATTTGAGGCCTTGTATAAGACTCTCTACTCGGCCGATTTGCTGGACTCTATGTTGGCTATGGAATATGTGCTTGCGGCACCGGTGACCCCGCTCATCGAAGTGGTTGCAGCCAAACTGGACGCTGACATCAGCTCATCTGAAGTCCTGCAGGCCATCCCAGGACTTCCAGCTGGTAAAGCTCCAGGAGAAGATGGTTTTCCAGCTGATTTTTACAAGGTGTTTGCGTCGGAACACTCCCCCCGCTTGGCACAGCTGTTTAACACCTTTAGTTCCTTTGGGTGATCATTCCAAAACCGGGAAAGGACCCTGAAGAGTGTGCTTCATACCGCCCCATCTCCCTGCTCAACGTGGACCTGAAGATCTTCACCAGTATCTTGGCTTCCAGGCTCGCTCCACATATGCAGGGCCTGGTGGACTCCGACCAATCGGGTTTTATTTCAGACCGCAATTGCGGGGATGGGACTAAAAAACGATGCCATTTTCTGGACAAGACGCAACAAACCCTGATCCCTGCGATTCTTCTCTCGGTGGATGCCGAAAAGGCATTTGATCGGGTCCATTGGACTTACTTGCAACAGGTTCTCAGCCGCTTTGGGCTTGGGGACAGATTCAGGAAATGGGTAAATTGCGTGTATCATGGTCCACAAGCTTGCATCCGAGTAAATGGGGTGGTCTCCTGTCTCTTCCAGATTGGTAGGGGCTATTTGGAGCCATTCACCGAAAGGGTCCACCAACTCTCTATGGTCACTGGGATCAGGATGGGCGACAGGTAGCATAAGATCTCACTATATGCGGATGACGTGCTCCTTTTTTGACGCATATGTCACTATCTCTTCCCCAGCCTTTGAGCCTCACACTACCGGCGGCAGACCGGAATCAGCTTTCGCTTCACTTCCCATTCTCTTGGGCTGCCACCATTATCAACTATCTGGGGCTCCTGTTTTTTTCTACCACCGCGAAGACTGCTCAGGTGAACTATACGGCAGCTCTGAGCAAGGTCCGTCTTGAATTGAACATTTGGAAGAAGCACGCTCTCTCATGGCTGAGCAAGATCGTGGCCATCAAAATGACAATTCTGCCCTGCCTACTCTACATCATGCCGACGCTCACACCCACAATACTGGCTCAACTGCAGCAACTCATGAACAACTTCATTTGGGGAGGAGTGATCGCGCAGGGTCCGTCATATTACGTACCTATGGCTGGATGAGGGAGGCCTTGGTGTCCTACATCTTGGGCGGTACTACGAAGCAGCGCAATTAAGATGGATGATCGAATTATACCAACTAGAGACGGAAAAACATTGGTGTTTCATGGATAGGGGGTTGCAGGGATCCGCATCTGGGAGGTCCCTTGGCTTCCCAGACTTCATTGGTCGGTGGGTGCGTCCAAGAGCGGTGTCAGCTGTCCTTGGCTATCTCTCCATTGACCCTATTCATTGGGAACCTGGACTTCCCCTCGGCCCTCATAGGAAATGCCTACTTGAAATGGCAAGAGGCAAACTGTAAGAGGATTGGTGACTTCTTTGATGAATGGGGAATCCTGGATTTCCCCAGTTTGGTGGCTCACTATGGGATCCTAAAGGCAGTGTAGTGGCAGTACTTGGCGCTGCGCCATTGGGTGACTCAGCCGCAGATCCGCCCGCACGCTGGTCAACTCCCCATGAAATTTGAAATTTGGTACATCACTTGCATCTCCAATAAACATCTTTTGTCCAATATTTATGGCTTTCTTAACAGAGAGTGAACCGAGGCCAAATCCCCAGCGCAGTGTAGATGGGAGGCAGAGCTGAGTCAAGAGTTCTCCCCCAAGGAGTGGGCTGAAATTTTTCACAGGACCCGGGCATCATCGTGTAGCACCGCAGGGAAAGAAATGTTCCAGAAAATTCATCACTGTTGGTATTACACCCCGGTGAGGGTCACTACATGGAAGCACCGTAATAGCGATCTCTGCTGGCGCCCGTGCGGGCAGGAGGGGACATTGTCCCATATTCTGTGGCATTGCCCTAAGATACAGGCATTTTGGGACTCTATCCTGCCCCTAGTTGACCAGATTTATCCAACAGAACTCTACCGATTTCCCAGCTCCATCCTGCTGGGGCTACCCAAAACCTCTTACATATCCCCTCAGGTCCTGTGAGGGTAGGGCAATCACTCTAGATCTAGGAGCGGCCAAGCAGATTCTCCTGGCAAAGTGGGGCACAGACGCCATCCTGACTAAGTTAGTCTGGCTACACAAACTGTGGGAGGTTGTGGGGATGGAAAGGATCACTGCGGGATCAACCATACATTGCCTAAATTTGATAAGACCTGGGGTACTACTGTTGCATACTTATCCTCAGAGTTCATAGAGCTGACTTGCCCTAGCTATCTAAGAGTCCTGTGATTCCCCACGAAGCCATTAAGGAACCCCCTGCCTCCACCGAGGGATAATCAGCCCTAGATCCCTATCATGCCATTTGATATGTCGTGGGTGCATACCTGTCTTCATCCCTTGCTGTTTCTCTCATCCTCATCTTTGCCCTCTTTCACTTACTCTTCGCTTCATCTCTTTTCCCTTTCAAAGAGTTTGATTTTGAATAAGACATTACCCGCCTGCCAGTGGTTGTAGGTGGGTGTGTTGTTACTGATTTCATCACATCCAATAAAATGATTTAAACCATAAAAATATCACAATTCAAAAAATCAAATATTAAAACAAAAAAACAAAAAAACCTAAAATTAAAATATTTAAATATTTCATTTTCTAAATAAGGGAAATTAGCCCTAAACTGTAATCTAAACCATCCATGCAAGCCTATGTCATAGGGGCATATTGGCTGGATGCACAAAATGGGTGCTCCCCAGTGCCACATGGTCAGCAACAACAGCGCTGAGCAAGAAGGCATTGGGGACAAATAGAAGACATGCAGGGCTATAGCAAAATCATACTGGCTGCCAACAAAAAATGGCCACGACCACATAGTTGAAAAGCAAGCAAGTTAACAACAAGAATCAAGCAAGCAAGAAGGCATGGGTAACAAAAAAGACATGCAGGCCTATGGCAAAAACACACTGGCTGCCTACACAAAATAGTCAATGACCACATGGTTAAACAGCAATCAAGGAGGCATGGCCACAATCAAGACTTTAAACAACAGGGTATTTTATTGGCTGCAACCAAGAGGGCTTAACATTGGATTTGTGGCCACTGTCAATGGTAGTAAAACAGTTAAGGCCATGGCAGATGGTTGCTATTTCAGGGTTCGAGCTTGGCGCACTGTATCAACATCATTGTACAGGTATTTCTAAAAAAAGAAGAACAAGTCAGCAACTTACTGTCCATCTGCAGAAGAATTTGCACTCCTTTCACCAATTCTATTAAAGCTAGGAAGCAGCTGAGGGTCATTCAGCGTAATAATAGAATGCGAGTTAAAGCACGCATACAGGAGGTGCCAACACGTTGAAACTCAACTTATTACATTTTGCAATGTTTGTTTGAGCAGTACAGACCAATCAATAAATATGTCATGCAACTGTGAAAGGCATGATCATTGAGACAGACTATAGGACCTAGTTAAATGCCTGAAAGATATGCTGCTTCCTTTTGAGGTTCTCACAGTGGAGCTCAGCAAGGAGGACTGTACCATGGGCTAAGCTATCCCATTGTTATTAATGCTACAGGAACAGCTAAAGGAGGTGTCTGAAATGTACACAGGTGTGAACAAAAAGAAGATGCACATGAGTTGGTGGAGAGCTTAATTCTTCACTTATCTGTTAATATACGGGTACAAAGATACATTTTTTCATCCAAACATCACATCTGTGCTACAATTCTTGATACATGGTACAAACAATTACTGGCAATTATCATTCCTTTTTCAGATGGAGATGTTTCAAACAGCAAGATGTGGATTGCCGAACAAGCAAGTGACCTACAAAAGGAATTGTTGGGAATTAGAGACCCACTCCTCCAGGGTACCAGATCTGTGGTGTAGCCTTCAACTTCAGAGCCTGTGGGCAGCACTGTTGGCTCATTGCAGCCAAACCAACAACAAGAACACCAGCAACAACAGGAGCATCAGCCCCAAAATCTGCATATCATTGGTTTCTAAAGGTAGGGCAGATGCAGAGCCAATGCAGAGGCGAATGCAAAAAGGCAAAAGAGGTAAATCTAGGTAGAGCACCAATGACTAGTGAGAGGATGGTCCAGGCCTATCTGGATGATCCAACAGGGGTGTATCTTGATCAAAAGCCATTGTTGTATTGGTATGGGAAGATGCACCACTGTCTAGTGCTTAGTAGGCTGGTAATAACCTTTCTGGCTCGCCCGGTAGCTAGTGTGTCCTCTGAGCATGTGTGCAGTGCAGCTGGTGCTGTTGTAACAGTGAGAAAGGCCAGTGTTTTGCCCCAAACCATGGTCACAATGGATCAGCACTTAATACCACAAAATTTCACCATACCTGAAGTACGATTTTTTCTTTCCCCTATGACACTTAGGGAGATTTGTTTGCCAGGTACAAACAGCTTTGTTTTCTGCTTCACACTCCTCAAAGATCCAACCAAAACCAGTCCCTTTAGCTAACAAACCTAAATCTAGTCCACACAAAAAAATGCCTCAGTGTTTCCCTTGCTGTTCATCATCAGCAGTGCACTACGTCTAGAGGTCGATCTATCGAATTTGAGTCTGGACTCAGTTGGTATGGAGTTGGACACGTTAGTTACTCAGAGTCAGGAGGATGAGGGAAGCACTCAGGCGGTGACTACTTCAACAAACTGCCTCAAGAAGAAGAAAGTTATTGACTTCATGGGAACCAGCATTTGGTAATGACTCTAAGAGGCCTACTCAACTATGTGGACTGATGGTGAGAGAGGTGTATTGATTTTACTTGATTTGGCTGGCTCAAATTTGAAACTATGTGGTGGTTGGGTGGGGGATCTGTTGTTTTAGGTAACTGGAGACAGACATATGGAAATCACCTTATTATGCACCTGCTAGGCTTCAAATTATTACTATGATGAAGATCTCTCTGTGCCATTGAAAGCACTCTGAGCTAGAGCTGTATGCTCTTCAACTGGAATGTAGTGCCCCCTTGTTGAGGATTTTGTGGCTTTACTATATGGCTTTTGGCTGTAGAGTCCCCCAGGGCTCCTCCCTGAGCCTCACCCTCTTTGACGTCTACATAGCCCTGCTAGCAACCATAGTCAGGAACCACGGACTTAGTATCGTTTCCTACACTGAAGCTACCAAGCTGATCCTCTCCATCACCAACAAGCCTACAACGGCCAGAAACAACTTTCCCAACAGGATGAAGGCAGTCACTACCTGGATGAGAGACAGCTGCACCAGGCTCAACTCGTAGAAGATTGAAGTCCTCATCCTGGAGTGCACATAAGATATGTAAGAACTAAGTTCAAGTCCCACTGGGGCATTAAAAAAGGAACTGGAGGAAAAAGATGTGTAATACCCTTAAGGAAGCGATTTACAACAGGGGACTTGAAAAGAGAAGATTGGTCAGGAAGCCTAAGTAAGGCTGAAATGGCTGAGAGGTAGCCCTTAAGAGTGCCCAGAGTAGAGCCCTGCTGGGCCAAAGAAAAAAGGAACAAGAGAACGTCAGAAAGAGGGGCAGAAAGGGGATCCACTGCCTTTGCTGCCCACCATGCCACAAATTTGTTCCATCTGCAGGCGTATACCATCTTTGTGGAGGGACGCCTGGCTGCCAAGATAACATCAAAAACTTCGGGAGGAAGGTCAAAAGCTGTCAACTGTTGCCACTCAATCTCCATGTAAGGAGGTGGAGGCTGGACAGGTTTGGGTGAAGCAGCGTCCCCTACTGCTGCAACAGAAGATACTCCCGAAGAGGAAGTCAGATTGGAGGATTGATGGCCATGTGTAACAGTTCGGGGTACCAGACTCACTCTTCATGCCCAATCCGGAGCCACCAGAATGACTTGGGCCTGTCTACGCTTGATCTTCTTCAGCAGTCTGTGCAGAAGTGGTATAGGTGGAAATGCGTAAAGAAGACCGCAACTCCACTTGCGACGAAAAGCGTTGCAGAGCGAATGCCGCCTTGGAAATTCCAATGCGCAGAATTGCTGACATTGTCTATTCTCTTCGGTGGCGAATAGATCCAACTAAGGCTCTCCCCACCGTTGAAAGAGACCTTCGAGTGATTATGCCATTCGTAATCCATCAAACACCTGCAGCTGAGTTTGTCCGCTCTGAGGTTCAGAGAACCTGCCAGGTGTTGAACCACCCGGGAAATGCCCTGATGTTCCAGCCATGTCCAGAGGCGGAGGGCCTCCTGACATAGGGTCCAAAACCCCACCCCGCCTTGCGTGTTACATTACCACACGGCAGTGGTGTTGTCTGTGGACACCTGCACTTATCTTACCCGGACAGAGGGAAGGAATGCCTTTAGTGCAAGACGAATCATCGGAAGCTCCCGAAGTTTGATGTGGAGCCTGGACTCCGCCGGAGACCAGAGGCCTCTGACCTCCGCCACCCCCATGTGGCTGCCCCAACCCAGAAGTCACCACTGTGAACTCTGGGCAAGGAGGAAGGGAGAGAGATCTGCTGTTGACCCAATCCTGGTACGTTAGCCACCACTGCAGCTGGAGTACAGTGGCCTCCGAGATATGGACGCAATCAGACAGGTTCCCCAGATGTTATAGCCACTATAACTTCAGGGCCCACTGCAGAGCCCGCATATGCCATCTGGCATGGTCCACCAGAGGGATGCAGGAAGCCATCAGGCCCAATAGTCTGAGTGTGATCCTGACCGAAACCCAGGATAGGGGCTGTAAAATCTAAATCATAGCCTGAATACCCCAGACTCGCTCTCCGGGAGGATAGACCCGAAACTGCATCATGTCCAGAACCACTCTGATGAAGAGGAGCTTCTGAGATGGAGTCAGGTGCGAGTTCAATAGCCTCCGAGATATGGACGCAATCAGACAGGTTCCCCTGATGTTATAGCCACTGAAACTTCAGGGCCCACTGCAGAGCCCGCATATGCCATCTGGCATGGTCCACCAGAAGGATGCAGGAAGCCATCAGTCCCAGTAGCCTGAGTGTGATCCTGACCGAAACCCAGGATAGGGGCTGAAAAATCTGAATCATAGCCTGAATACCCCAGACTCGCTCTCCGGGAGGATAGACCCGAAACTGCATCATGTCTAGAACCACTCTGATGAAGAGGAGCTTCTGAGATGGAGTCAGGTGCGAGTTCAGCATGTTTTTTGGTTTTTTAAAGTGATTTTTATTGCAGGTTTACAGTACATCTGATATTTCAATATACCTATTGCTTCTCCATTTCCCCTTCGTCCTCTCTGCTGCTTTGTTCTATACACAGCCATTTAGCCCACAACCCGGAGGTCGGGAGGCGTCTAGCAGGAGGGTAGTCCTAATGCCTATATTCTCAGCAATCATTTTCCTTTTACCTAAAAGTGTGTACTCCTGCTTTTATAACTGTCTCCCCCCCTTGTCTCCTGTCGGAGTACCTTTAACTAAACTCCCCTCCCTCCCCTCGTCCCTCCCCCCTCTGAACCCACCACCCACATAGGAATGCTCCTGTATGCCTGCTTTTATGGGTATTTCCAGGAGGTAATGCTGGATTAGGTGTGTGATGTACCTGGTGTGCCTTGGGAATTGTCGTTGTTTATATTCGGGGCCTCTTCGTCTTCCTGCAGTGTGTTATCCCTCAGTGCCTGCACCATCATTTCTCATGCTGTCGCTGTGTCCAGTGCCCTGACATCTGGTTTCCTACGAGCTACTTCGTCGTGCTTTCGCAAGCAACCCATTTCAGTAGCTCGTTACCCACCGTCTGTATGTAGGGCCCACTCTCGCCTTCCATAATCTTGTAATTTCCCTCTTGGCCAGTTTTATTTTTAGGCGTGTGTGGGAACCAGTGCAGTATGCAGGCCGCCATATCAAAGTGTGCAGTTCTGTCCGTGATCTCGTTGAGCGTTTCACCAATCGTCTGCCAATAGTCCCGTAAGGCTGGGCAGGACCATAATATATGGTCCAGCTCCGCTCCCTCTAGGGTGCATCGCGGGCACCCCGCCTCGGGCACCGCAAAGTATTCCTTAATTTTTCCAGGTGTCATGTAGGCTCTATGTAGGATGTAAAAATGAATCTGTTGGAATCGCGCATTCCTCATGCTCTTACAAGCCCGTCGTACTAATAAGGCCCAAATTGTTTCCGGGATTTCCTTGCCTAGGTCTGCCTCCCATTTGGCTTTTAGCGCCGTGAGTGGCGGCAGATTCTCCCGTAGCCTTCTGGAGTATAAGCATGTTACAGCCTTATAAGTCCCAGCCACCATCATTGTATATTGACAGGCCATGGTTGTAACCGGTTCTGCTAAGCCCCCATTCCAGTGTGCCTGTATGGCCCCCGTCACTGCTGCATGTAAAAGGTAGCCTCCTTGCGAAAGATCATATTGCTCCCGAAGATCCTGGTAAGGTATGAGTGCTTCCTCCTCGTAGAGGTTGCCAATCACTTGTAGCCCCGCATCCTCCCAGAGCTGCAATTGTGAGCAATCTCCCCCGAGAGGGAGTGCGGTCACCATCCCGAGCGGGATCTCTGGGGCATATGGGTGTGGCATGCCCGCTCGGCGCTGGGAGCGGTTCCAGCAAAGTCGGAACGTTTGCTCTTCGAGTGTTAAGTCTTTCTGGGCAATTCTCTGTTGCAAGGTTATATTTGCTAATACATGTCGCTGCGTCCCCCTGTCTCTTTCTTGTTCTGGGCCTCGGAATACTCTCGCCACTTCTTGTGTGAAGAGTTGCAGTTGAGCTGCGAGATAGTAGAGCTCGAAGTCTGGGACTGCTAATCCGCCCTCATCCTTCGGGCGGATGAGCGTCGATAGTGCTACTCTGCATCTTCCCGAGTTCCATATAAATGAGGTTATCTGCGATCGTAATCTACGAAACACGGAGCTGGGTACCCACACGGGCAGGGTGCGAAAATAATATAGTAGTCTCGGCAGGGTGATAATTTTTAGTAAGGAGATGCGACCTGTCGCCAAGAGCGGGAGTGTGGCCCAGAAATCCATGTTTCCCCTCAACGTCCGTATACATCTGCCCACGTTGCCCTCTAGCATATCTGCTGCCGTGTGGTATATATAGACACCCAGATATTTCAAACAGGTGGATGCCCACTGGAGCTGTAGTCGGTGGTCTGGCCGTGCCATACCCCGGCGGAATGGGAATAAGCACGTCTTGGACCAATTAACTTTCAATCCTGATAGCTCGTCAAATCGCGTAAGTAGCCTCTCCGCCCCTTCCAGTGCTTCCTACGCGTTCTCTAAAAATAGCAATAAGTCATCCGCATACAGAGAGATGTGTTGTAAGCCCCTGCTGCTGTCCAGACCCCTGAAATGGTTCCCCGTCCTTGCCTCTGCTGCCAGGGGTTCAATCGCCAGGCCGAACAACAGGGGGGATAGGGAGCACCCCTGCCTGGTACCCCGCTCCACCAGATATTGGTGGGATATAAGGGGGCCCATTCGTACCCTAGCCACCGCTGCGGTGTACAACACTTTTGTCCATCTAATGTATCCCTCCCCTAGTCCGAACCTTTCCATGGTCTTGTATAGGTATTCCCATTCCAGGCTGTCAAATGCTTTCTCTATATCTATTGAAAGTACCAGGGGTGTCTGGGCATCTGTATGCGCATCTTCCAACAGCTGTGTAAGTCTTCTAATATTTATGGTCGTGTTGCGCGCAGGTATAAACCCGGATTGATCCGAGTGGATTAGGTTAGACATATGTTGTAAGAGTCTGGTTAGGAGTATGGCACTCAGAATTTTGTAGTCTGCGGTCAACATAGAGAGCGGTCTATAGGAAGCCGGATTGCTGCTCTTCCTCCCCGGCTTTAATAATGGAATCACTAGCGCCTCCCGCATGGACTGTGGATGGTAGCCGGCGGTTTTGGCCTCATTATACACCGCTTGGAGGCGGGTGCCAGTATGTCTAGGTATTTGCTGTAGAATTCTACGGGTAACCCATCCAGACCTGGAGTTTTGTTGCGGGCCATGTGTTTTACCGCTACCCTGATCTCATTAATGCCTATGTCCCTGCTCAAGTCATCTGCCTGTTCTTGTTCCAGTCGTGGCAGTTGTAGACCCTCGAGAAACGTATTGATGTCATTCCCACGCCCCACTAGAGTACTCTTATAGAGGACACCATAAAACTTCTGGAAAATGTTTAGTATCTCGGTCTGGGTGTTTCTCATTTGTCCCCCCTCTCCTTCTACGGCTAGTATCGGGGAGCTTCTTTTAGCGGGGTTAGCCAGCCACGCTAGCAGCGTCCCTGATTTGTCCCCCTCCACGTGTGCTCTCAGAATTTATGCTTTGTGGTCAAAACTACGGAGGCGCTCCACCTCTACCGCCACTGCCTCTCTAGCCAGGTTGACCTCTTCCTGTAGTTCAGGGTGCCCCGGCCTTGCTATTTCCGCCTTTCGCAGGATGTCATCAGCCTTGGTCAAATCATCCTGTTATACCTTGTGTATGCCCGCGTGTTGTCCTATACATTGGCCCCTTATTACTACCTTAAAGGCGTTCCATTCCATTGCTCTAGAGGCAGTAGACCCCTCGTTTTCTACAAAGTATTGTGTCATCCCTTCCTTCAATGTCTCGTGAAACAGCGGGTCGTCCATTGTCTCTGGTCGTAGTTTCCATGTGGGGACACATGGTGTCTCTGTCATCCAATTTAGGGAGAACAACAGAGGGTTGTGGTCCGAAATCGTCCTGGTAAGGTACTCAGTCCTTGCTACAGTCGGCATCATGAGCGGAGGGCATAGCACTGCATCTATCCGAACGTGTAGGTCATGTAATCCCGAGAAATGTGAGTAATCTCTTTCATTCGGGTGCTGCGTACGCCAGGCATCTAACAGTCCCCATCTCCTCTGCCAGTCTAACCTGCCTTTCGTAAGGCGGTGCACAGGGGAATCCCTAAGGGGTGGGTGTGATCTATCTAACGTGACATCTGTTATCGAGTTAAAATCCCCTCCAAGTATAACTGTGCCCGCCAAATAATGCGCCAGTGTACCGGAGAGGCTCGTCAGGAAGTGTAGCTGCTCAATGTTCGGTGCATATACGCTACATAGCATTATGTCTCTATCCCTGAGTTTACCCTCTACTGCTACATACCTGCCCTCAGTGTCGATAACGTATTTCGTAACTTGAAAAGGGATACCCGCTCTTATCCAGATTAAGGCATCTCTAGCATATGCAGAGTAGGTAGTATAAAATATCTGTCCCCTCCATCTCCTCTGTAGTGCGATACCCTCCTGTTTTGTGAGGTGTGTTTCCTGCAGCGATATGTACCCCGCTACGAACCAAATAGGCATGTACTTTGTGTCTTCTGGTCATTGTATGTAGCCCCCGCACATTCTAGGTTATACATCTTAGCATACCCACATTAGCCATTGTCCCATAGTAAGTGCATTAACATTTCACATTGTCCTGTTCCTACATGAGTGGTGGATTTCCCCCAATAGTTCTTCAAAATTTTGCAACTTTCGTTCCTCCTGCGCCCAAAATGAACTATTTGCCAACTAGAAAATTCCCCAACAGTCCCCACATCCTCCCTCCCCAGAACAGGCCCCAATATCAAGCTATCAGTTCCCATCCAAACTCAGGTGTTCCTCTAAACTCCCCAATTATATCACGGTCGCGACCGTGGTTGCCTTAAGGGCTAGTGGAGTGTGGCTCAGGTCGGAAAGCGGCTATGTTCGCCCCCCCCCGCGCCCTCCGATCCCCCAATCTTAGGGACTGTTTGACATCCCCGCGAAAGCCCCCCCGCATTACCTTTGATCTCTCAGGTCCCCCCTATCTCAGATAGTGTCCTCCTCCTGTCTGCTCCATGTCATAAGTTCAGGATCTCTTCAGAAGTCTGTGGCGTCACCAGCGGGCCTTTGGCGTTGAGTATGTCCGATTGGTCTGTCTCCGTGCCCGAGACGTGGCCCTCCGATTCCGTGTCTTGCTTAGTGGGGGAGGCTTCGCCTCTCGACAGTGTTTCCACCGCTTTCAGCGCTGCTCTACTCTCTTTGTCCGTTTGGGACGAGGTGGGTTTTCGAGAGCCTTGCCGTCTCCTGCGTATCCTCTGCGATTTCCGTACCTGTGTCGTCGCCATTTCTCTTTCTTCTCGGGTTCTAGCACCGTCCGTGCCCGCTTTATATGTGTCCCACCATGACCACGCATCTGCTGATGTAAGGAAGAAGAGCGCCTTATCATCTATTACCACTCGGAGTTTCGCCGGGAAGAGCAAGGAGTATTGGATGCCCTCTGTTCTTAGTTCTCGTTTAATGGACAGGAAGGAGGCTCGCATCCTCTGCGTCTCAAATGTGTAATCGGGGAACAATGTTACCTTGCTATTCGCTATCTGGAACGGACCTGCATCCCGAGCTCGTTGGAGCAGCACGTCCCTGTCTTTATAGTGTAATAATTTGGCTATAATCGGTCTTGGCGGTTGTCCCGGCTTAGGTGGTCTCGCCGGGACGCGATGGGCTCGTTCCAGTGTGAAGAAAGGGGAGAGGCCTTCTGGTGCCACCTCTGATTTTAGCCAGTTGTCCAGATATTCGATCATATCCCCCCTTCTGTTTTTTCCGGAATACCCACTATTCGGATGTTACTGCGTCTACTCCTATTTTCCGCGTCCTCAGCTCTCCTCTCTAGCGTTTGTATGCGGTCTAGGGCTTCCGCTAATTTCCCCTCCGTGGATTTGTGGGCTGGGACCAGTTCTTGCAGGGTGGTCTCCGTGTCCTTCACTCTATCTTTGAGTTTGTCATGTTCAGCACGGAGAAGGCCCAGGCCTGTGGCTACTTGCGCAATGTCTTATTGTAACGTGTCTCTGGTCGCCGCGATGGCCTCCAGTATCCGATCTTGCAGCTGCTGCAGATCTGAAGGCCCTGTCGAGCTCCCCTCCGGCATCTCGGTTGATGTTGCTCCCTCCGTTTTTCCTTTGGGCTTCCCCATGTTCGCAGTTAGTTTGTGCGGCGGCTTTCCTTGCATGTTTTATGTCTCTACCGGTATCCCCGTAGGCTCCTTCCAGCAGTGGGTCAATATCAGGCTCCCCGTCTGTTCCACAGCTGCCAGAGTTAGTGCTCGCTGGCCAGCACTAGCCCCAGACAACCCTCAGGTGCGTAGGCACTTCCCTGGTACGGTCAGTTCTTCGTTCCCGAGAAATGTCTCCTGTTGTCTCTCACCTGAGGTTCCGCCACTCAGTATTTTGTTTCTTAATGCGAACTCTCTGAGGTCTGTACTCCCGCTTCGGCATTAAAGTCCTCCTCGCGGTTCTCTGGGGTCAGGGCCGTGTTGCGTGAAACGCCTTGGGTGTCGTTCTTCCTGGTCACTCCCTCCGGCTCGCTTTCCAAGTCTGGCTACTTACGATCCGCAATCTTCCTCTCGCTTGATCACCCCTGGCGGTGAATATCCATGTTATTGACCAACCATCTATTTGCTAGTTTACTCTCCCTTTGCTTCATACCAGTAGTTGCTTAACTTCTCCAGCCCTCTGGTGGTCTTTGTTCGAGATAGGTGTGCCGTTTCCAATCCAGGTGGCTCTAGCGCAGTGCTCGGTCGCGGAGACAAAGGGCCTCAGGCCCCCCCACTCCAGTCCAGTCTCTCAATTGGTCGGAGTATCTTTGCTTTTGGCAGGTTGATCTGTGGAGTTGCTCGCCAGCTCCTTCTGCCTCCACTCCGAAGATTTGTTGGAGTTCTAGGCGTGTCCCGTGGATATCTTGGTCTCTAGGCTTCCCTCGAGGGTTCGGCCCGCGCTCAGCCCTCTGTTCCAGCTCGCCGTTGCGGTACCTTCCCCCGGCCCGCCGGTGCTCCTCCTCTCCGCAGCGCTGCCCGCTCCCGGGGCCTCCCAGCCGCCGCCGGTGAATGATTCGGGGGGGGGACGGCGGGGGGCCGTCCTAGAGCCTCGTGCGTTCGCAGCAGCAGCGGGGGCTCTTACCCGCTGTTCCCTCCTCGTGTTCTTGGAGTGCAGCCGCTGTCCCACAGTCTTGTCGGGCCGTGCCTTAGGTGAGCCCCGTGCCTCCGATTCACTCCCCGCGGCCCCCCACACTCCGCCGGGACAAAGCCAGTCTCTCTACCGCTGCTCCTGCCGGTCCCAATGCGAGTCCGTCTCCACCGTACCTCGTCTTCCCGCTTCAGGGGCCTGAAGGGTCGTAGGTCGCCCCGGTTGCCCAGGGCTCCTCTCGCTTTTGCCGCTTGCGGTGCGTTTCCTCCTCTGCCGCCGTCAGGCGCCCACACATCGGCCGCCGTCCCCTCCGGAGATACAGGGGGCCCCCACCTTCTCCGCCGTCAGGTCGGGGCTGCTTCGCAGCTCTCTTAACGGGCTTCAAGACGCCGTCTCAGCCCTTCCTGCTCTCCCCGGCAGCTTTTGGCGCCCCGGCTACCCGTTTGCGCTGCCTCAGAGTCCGATCGTCTTCGCGGCTCCGGTCCTAACAGAGATCGAGATGCGGCGATCTTCGTCCACCTTTCACGCCGCCATTTTATGAATGTACATCCCAATGAGCTATACCCGCATCCCGGTCAGGACTTCTGATCCGGGTTTCGGGGCTCGCCGCTGTTGCGCTCATTGTCTCCTCTCAGGGCCATTCCTCATTTCAGGGCGGGCGCCCCTCAGCGGCATATCCCTCTCTCTCAGCTCGGCCTTTATTCCTCTGCAGTCTCGGCCGTGTCTGCCATTTTGGGGTCCTGTGCTTGCCGGCTGCTGGTCGGCGTCCGCGGGTGCCCCCTGCTCGGCTGGCTTCGCTCCTGGACTCAAGGGGGGACCTCTGCACTTCCCCTTACCTGTAGTGTGCCAGGGAGGGCAATCACGGGCGCCCTATCGTCTGATTTCAGGATTATCTCGGGGGATCGGGCGCGGAGCTCCGAGCTCACGCAGCCATTCCCTCCAGCGTCCAAGCCACGCCTGCGAGTTCAGCATGTTGATGGAGAACCCCAGCGAATGCAGGAGGTTGGCCCTAGTCTGGAGGTGGGCGACGACAGCCTGGGGTGAGTGCGCCTTCAATAGCCAGTCGTCGAGATAGAGAAAAACTGGAACGCCTGATCTGCGTAGAACAGCTGTGACCACCACCATCACTTTTGTGAACACCCGAGGGGCGTTGGTAAGGCCTAAGGGGAGCACGGTGAACTGAAAGTGCTCGTGGCCTACCGTGAACCGCAGGTAATGCCGGTGGGCTGGCAGGAAGGGGATGTGAAAGTAAGCGTCCTGCAAGTCCAACGCTACTATCCAGTCTCCAGGGTCGAGGGCAGACAAGACCTGAGCTAGCGTCAACATTTTGAACGTCTACTTCCGGAGGAAGCGGTTGACGTTCCTGAGATAAATAAATCAATCAGGGAATTGTAAGCGCGCTACTCACCAGTGGGGATCTCAAGGCGCTGAGGGGAGGGGGGTCCACAGGTCTGTTCAGCCGAAGAGCCAGGTCTTGAGGGTCTTCCTGAAGATGTACAGGAAAGGTGTGTGTTTAATGTCAGCCAGTAGCTTGTTCTAGGTCTTAGCTGCAATGTGAGAGAAGGATCTTCCGCCTGCTCTTGCTCTGTGAATGCAGAGGGTTTCAACCAGTGGGAGGTTGGAGGATTGGAGGTTTCTTTTGGGTAGGTGGAAGTTGATTCTGTCATTGAGGTATTTGGGTCTGTTGTTGTGTAGGCATTTGTAGATGTGAGGAGTTTGAAGGTGACTCTTTTCTCCATGGAAAGCCAGTGTAGTCTTCGTAGGTGTTGGCTGATGTGTGCATGCTGGGGGATGCAGAGGATGAGTCTGGCGGCTGTGTTTTGTATTGTCTGTAGTTTGCAGAGCAGGTACTTGTTTATCCCGGCATAGAGTACATTACCATAGTCTAGTCTGCTATTGATGAGTGCGTGGGTGACTGTCTTTCTTGACTCAGGGGGATCCATTTGAAGGTCTTGCTGAGGGTGTTGAAGCAGCTGAAGGTGACGGCATTGACCTGTCGGTTCCTGGTGAGTGATGAGTCGAGTATGGTGCCAAGGTTTTTGGCGTGGTCTGAGGGTGTTGGAGGGCGGTCGGCCACTAGGGGCCATATGTATCAAGCCTTTTTCCCATTTGCAAACGGGCATATTCTCAGAATCGGCCCGTTTGTGAATTGGAAAAACCTTTTGGGATGTATCATCCCAAAAGGCCATCGCAAAATAGAGAATTGCTGAATTTGTAATTCTCTATTTTGCGAATGCAATTAAGGAATTGCAAATTGCGATTCCTTAAATGCAATTCTGGAAGCACCAGAAATTTGCTATTTGGCCTTAAGGAATTGCAAATTAACACCAACTTCAAGTTTAAAAAGGCACTTTTTTGATTTTTTAAATGTGACATATACAGCATATACATGCCGTTAGGGCATGTATGTGCGCAAAATGTGAACACAAGTATATTTCAGGGGTGCAACAGGGTGTCCTTTTAGCACCCTTACCCTTGAAATTGCATTCTCAATTTGCAATTCTCTAATTGGTAATCGCAAATTGAGAATGTCTTCCCATTCATTCCCATGGGCCTCCTAGCCCATAGGAATGAATGGGAAAGTATTCCTTAATTGCGAATCTCAATACATACATTGCATTTTGTGATTCTCTAATCTAAAAATCGCAATTTGAGAAACGCAAAACTCTTGTTTGATACATATGGCCCCAGGTATTGTCCCATGCTGAAGGAGTTGTTCCAAGGACGACTACTTCTATCTTCTCGGTGATGAGCTTCAGGCAGTTGTTGGTCATCCAGACTGCTACGCTTTGCATTCCTTTCTGGAAGCTGAGTTTGGCGGTGGTGGGGTCTTTGGTGAGGGAGAGGATGAGCTTGGTATAGTCTGTGAGGCTGTGTTGTCGAACGATGGCAGTGAGTGGGGCCATGTAGATGTTGAAGAGGGTTGGGCTCAGTGATGAACCCTGTGGGACTCCGCAGGTGATTTTCGTGGGATCGGAGAGGAAGGGTGGGATTCTGATCCTCTGGCTTCTTCCGGTGAGGAATGATCAGATCTATTCCAAGGCTGCTCCTTGTATGCTGGTGTTGTGTAGTCTGGCGACTAGTGTGCGGTGGGAGATGGTGTCGAAGGCCGCTGAAAGTTCGAGTAGGATGAGGGCTGTGGAGTGACCTTGGTCAAGGAGGGTGCGTATGTCGTCTCTGGCAGCGAGTAGGGCAGTCTTGGTGCTGTGGTTGCTTCTGAATCCAGATTGGGATGGGTCGAAGATGGCGTTCTCTTCAATGAATCGTGTCAGTTTCCTGTTGACTGTTTTCTCTGCAACTTTGGCCGCGAAGGGGAGGAGCGAGATGGGCTGGTAATTCTTGAGGTTAGTGGGGTCAGCAGTGGACTTCTTGAGCAGGTGCCTGACTTCAGCATGCTTCCAGTCATCTGGGAAGGTGCCTGTTGTGAAGATGGTGTTGTAGGTGTGTTGTGGTTTGGGTGCAATGGCAGTCATGGCTCTATGGTAGATGTGAGGACGGCAGGAGTCGTGGGGGCCCCAGAGTGGATGCAATTTATGGTCGAGGCGGTGTCTTTGGTTGTCATCGGTGTCCAGTTGGAGATGGTTAGCTTTCTGGTGTCTGGAGGGCGGGGGTTGGCTGTGGCATCTGGTGGGTGGTCAATGAAGTTGTCATAGAGGTTTTTGATCTTGCTGTGGAAGTAGGCTCCAAGCTTGTCGCAGAGGTCTTGGAACGGTGTGATATCTGTGACTTCGCTGAGTGGGTTGGTGAATTCCTGAATGACACTGAAAAGTTCCTTGGAGTTGGTGGAGTTTGATGAGATCCAAGATGGGACGCAGGCCTTTGTCCTTCTTGGCCACAAGAAGTAGTGGGAATGCTTCTGGGGCAGGAACTCGCTCGATTGCTCAGTTGGCCAAGAGAGCCATAACCTCCTGTTGGAGTAGGGCCAGATGATTCTCCGACATGCGATGGTACTGAGAAGGCATGGCTTGGGGGGTCTCGAAGGGGAGGGAGTAGCCCCTTCGGACTACCTGCAAAACCCACCTGTCCGATGTGATGGTGCACCAATGGAGAGGCGATGGCAAATCCTGCCGCCCACAGGTGATTGGTGGCCCTGGAAGGTCGGACAAGGAGGGTTTGGAGGCTGCAGTATTAGGGGCGGTGGTGGACTGGCCTGCTCGCTGGCCCCCTGAACCACGACGGTAGTTCCTACATCCCTGGCTGAACAGGGGCTGAATAGCTTGCGCTGGCCTGTGGCCCTGGGTGGAACATGGTGGGGGCACCCCTTCCATAGCCACAAAAGGGGCAAACAGCAGACTGTGCAGGGTGAGGGGTGGAGAGGCCTAATGACTTGGCCGTAGCCTGAGAGTCCTTAAAGTGCTCTAGTGCATTGTCTGCCTTGTCCCCGGAAAGGCAACGGCCATCAAAGGGCATGTCCATAAAAGTGGATTGGACATCCCCTGAGAAACCAGTCAACCTCAGCGAGGCATAGCGTCGAAGGGCTACCAACGTGGAAATCGTCCTGCCTAGCAAGGTGATGGTATCCAGTCCACAGCAAATTGTATACTTTGCTGCATCTCTCCCCTCGGCAACAGCACGGGAGAGTACGGCCCGGGCCTCCTCTGGGCACTGGGGCAGTACTTGCGCCACCACATCCCACACAGAATGGGTGTAATGGCCCAACCGACGTGCGGTGTTTACCGACCGAAGTCCTAAGAAAACATCTAGGGCTATATGTATGAACACATTTTCCCATAGACACAGAATAGGTAAAACCCTTTGATACATCTGGCCCCTACTTCCGAAGATGGTTTTGGATTGCCTATCGGGTGGTGCATTAGGGAATGGGCCTTTTGATGGGGAGGCTTGGACCACCAAGATCTCAAGGGTGGGGTGTTTGGAGAGGAAAGTGGGGTCACCCGGGGCAGGGCAGTGGAGTCAGGCAATCATCCTATCCACAGGAGCCCCCGTGTTGGGCCTGGACCAGGTGCCCAAAAGGATGTTTGTAAGGGCTTCATTAAACGGTAGCAGGGTTTTCCGAAGAGCTCGCTGCCGGTTGGAGCAGCTCTGTCAGGAGGTTAGTCCTGACTGCCACTGTAGGTAGCTCGAGAGCCTCGGCCACCCTACGCATCACCATGGCGTAAGATGCTCCCTCCTCCGTAGCCACGGTAGGAAGAGACAACATGCCAAGGTCTGGTGAGGTTTCCAGACCACTGGCTTCCCCCAGTTCCTCTCTCCAGTCCAGTTCGTAACCTAGCTGGTCTCTCAAAGGGTCTGCAGACCCCTCCCAGTCCTTCTGAACCTCCTCTGGCAGCCAATCTGGTCTCAAAGAGACAGGGTAGAACAGGGGCACAAAAGTAACTATCGGCACCGGATCCAGCGTCGGTCGCAGAGGGCAGGTTAGATGCCGGCTGGGGACACAACCAGCGTCGGCTGCAGACATGGTGCAGGTGGAATCGGCACCAAGGGAGGTGTAATCAGGTTAACCAGTGCCGATCTGGATCTAGGCCTGGATCCAAGGGGGCACTGTAGTGCTGAAGCCACCGGTGTCAGAGGCCCAGGGCCCCCAGCCAAGTTCGCGGAGCCCAAAGGCATGCCGGCAGAGTTCCCCTGCCCACAGATGGCATGCATCGCTTCGTAAAAGGTGTTAAGCTGGGCAGGAGTCACTCCGGGTCCTAGGAAACGAGGGAAACTTGGAGTTGACCCTTCGGGCTCCACAAGCGGAGCCGCGGGAGGGTCCCCATCCGCATCCCTCATTGCATCGGCGACCGGCGGGGAAAAGTCAAAGAGCGACAGTGCTTCTCCGACTACTTCTTGTGCTGCGACTTACCTGAGAAGTGCGAAGACTTAGAAGAAGACTAGTGGTGGTGGCTCCATGACCGGTCCCTCAACCTCCCACGCATCCGGGACCTCGAGAAGCTTTCGGGACTGCTCCTGCAAAGACTTTGGATACATGGTCCGGCAGTCGGAGTATGACTTGGGGTGGTGATCACACTCCAGGCAAAGCAGGCACATGCGGGTCAGATCCGTCACCGACATCAGCCGGATGCAGGAGCCACAAACCTTGAAACCGGGCATCCCTGACGTGCACCAGGAGTCGAAGACTCAAAATCGTGGCGACAAAAGTCGGCAAAATGTCAGTCAAAGGGTGACTGGAGGTACCGCTCTCTCCGGATCTGCACTGGCTGGTGTGGAAAAAGAAAGAACTGACATCAGTGCGCGACATCATCCCGGCAACCACAACGCCAATGACGAACACGAAGTCAACTGACGTTACCTTTCAACACACAGGGGTACTGCTGACGTAAATCTTTCTGGATCCAGTCTGACACCTGGGGGTAATTCTAAGGTAGGGAATCTCTAACTAATTGTCTCTTTCAGATATACAAGAACATAATTCGTCAGCATCATCATTCGGGCATTATATTGTGTAAACACTTACCCATGTCCATTTTACGATTCAAATGTTTACTATTTTAATTATAATTAAAATACTAGCTCACCATTGCTCTGAATAATGTAGAACTGCTTTTTATCTTTTCACTGTCAGGTATTATTTGCTGTGTTGTAGTCTAGTCTCAATTGTTTGTAAAGCTATGATACCATAATATATATAAATCATGAACTCAGTTTTTATTTAAATGTAGTTGCCTGTGATAAATATTCCTTTCAATTAATCCTACATTTGGACTTCACCTAGGTGGCAATGGGATCCGGCTTCTCCTTCACTGTTAGTGCACTAGCCACTACCACCACCATGGCACCTTGAGAAACCATGCAGCCCTTCCTTCCTCTAATCAGGTAAGAGAACTATGGAGCGTTACTAGGCAATTTAGGCAATGGGAAGTTGAAACCCCCCCTCCCATCTCCCCTTATTGATCAATATTGTAGACTGCAGAGACTAGGAGAGTAGTGGTAGGACAAGGGTATAACATAACTAATTGCTATATGCTATCAGCTAATTTTAAAAACAGACTGCTGCTGAGATAAAAGGCATCAGTGCAAAGTGAATCACCTGAAAAAAGATTTGAAGCATAAATGACAATATTTATATTTATTACCCTAACAACAATATTATATAAACCAACCCCTTCAATCCTACACTGGCCCTCAACGTCCCCAACCAATGTCCAAAATGTCCCAAAAAAGTAAAACTAAAGTCTAACCGTCCTGTCTCAACTCCGAACCCACCCACTACAAGTCACACCCATCAAACAAAGGTTAAACGAGAATGGCCACATTCCTAGAGGAGCAAAAAAGAACAACCGACAGAGGAGGCAGAGCAGGTCAGAGAAGCGACGGTGTAGGGGACACAGAAAGGCAAGTGCGGGACAGTGAGAGAGCAAGTGTGACAGTCAGCCACACAGAAAGAGAGGCATTGGGAGAGATGTAGAGAAAGTAGATTCTCGCAGAGTCACGTGGAGTGAGAAAGAGACAGATAGTCAGGAGGTAAAGAAGAAGCGAGGGGGGAGAAAGAAAGAGACAGACGGAGAAAGTAGACCAGAAGAGAAAAAGAAAGCGACGCCAAGATAGAGCACTATACATCCGTGAGGTGAAAGAGGGTGGGTAGAACAGAGAGAGACAAAGAAAGTGCAGCGACAGAGGTACAGAAAAAGATAAGAGAGTGCCACTGAGATAGAGGTAACAGGTGAATCTGACACAGAAAAAAGGAGTAGAGACGAATGGAGTGAGAAGATGAGATCAAATGAGGTGGGAAAGTTAAAGAATAAGAAATAGAGGTGAAAGGGTGACCCGGGTGAAGGGGTCGCGATAGGAAGAGACACAGACAAACAGGGAATGAAGGTAGGCACAAACCTGTACAAAGGGAAAGTCAGAGAGCGACAAAGAGAAGGGCATAGAACAGATCCTGTGGAATAAAGCAATAGAGGAAGACCAGGAAACAATGACAGAGAGAAGAAAGAGTGTAAGTGAGAAATGACAGAGGAAAAAAGAGACACGGCGAACGAGAAGTAGGTAGTGAGTGCGCAATGAGAGTTAAGAAGAGACAGAGCGAATGTAAATAAAGAAACTTTGAGTAAGGGGGTGAGCGCTGTCATTTATATAGCGTCCATCACAGAGTTGAAGCTCTATTGACCCGAAATATGCAAACAAATCAACAGTTGAAGATTAAATATGTCCGAGAACAGCCAGGAAGTAACGAAGTCAGAGACATAGAAAGAGGGAGAAAGACATTTTGGAAGATAGAGAGTGAAAAAGATTAAGAGAAAGAGATAGAAATACATCTAAAGAAAGACAGAGAGGCAAGCATCTTGAAATATTATGAGAGAAGAACACACACACACACAAAAGATACACACAGACTCACAGGTCAAGAGAGTGTCAGAAGGAGTAACAGAAGAGTCAAGAGGCACGCAGAGAGCTATTGTCAGACAGCTACAGAGACAGTCAACGAAAGAGAGAGAGCGAGGGAGAGGGAGATAGAGACTGGATGAGACAGGGACAGTCAAACAGAAACAGAGAGAGAGAGACAGAGCAAGAATAAGAAAGACGGGGTTATATTGAAATATATAACGTCAGGAAAGGCAATAAAAGGACAAGCAAACACGCGGATGCCGCAACTGAAAGTCACAAACAGAGAGCTACAGAGACAGCCAACGACAGAGAGAGAGAGAGAGAGAGAGAGAGAGAGAGAGAGAGAGAGAGGAAGAAAGTGTGAGGATGACTTAGAGCGACGAAGGGAAGCGAGGGCCGCAGGGCTAGAGAGAGAGTCGGGGAGACGGAGGGAGAGTGACCGCCTGCCTTTCCGTGGCGGCATTGCCGCCACTGAAAGGCTTGAAAATATGCCCATTGTAATATGGCCGGAAAACAGGCGGGTGGTATTTTTCACCGCCGCGGTCCCCCCCCCCGCCATCGTAATATGGCGGGGGGGAATTGGGCAATGGATGCCGGGCGGATTGCCTCCACCAGGCCGGCGGTGGCTACCGCCAGCCTGGCGGAGGCAATCCGCTCGACATCATAATGGGCCCCTTAGAGTCATGCTGTGCTGTCATCATCTTCTGTTATACTATGATAATAATACCTACACAACATTGGGGGGTCCACCATGACCCGGGACATTCTCTCATTTTACTGAAGGAGCAAGAGCAAGAACAAGAAAGCCTGCTCAACAAAAATGTGTACAATACCTTACTTGTGCATGCAATGAGTAGAAGTATCTGACCTTAAATGGGTTCCCTGAGTCTTACAGTATCACCTGTCCACATGATATATAAGCAAAGCTACAATGGTTCTGGTGGGGAGGAAACTGCAACAAAGTGTGCGGGCATGACCAGAATTCGTGACTGGCCTACCCTTTGGACCCGATTCAGTCTGTGTCTCTCAACGGGCTGATTATTTGCATAACAGTCTACGATTTCTTCTACATAGATTTTAAAGGCTGCAATTAATAAAGTGCACCAACATCCTTGCGCTTCCCTGACTTTTACAGCTCTATTGGCATCCTTCACTCAACAAGGGACGCCAAAGGGGTCCCACCCCCATGCTGGGCTGTCATCCCCTCTCTCTGTCCTGAAGAAGACCCGCGATGACACTCTAATAGTCAACGATAATATATGGTTCAGCTCTAGCAAGTCTCTTGGCTCAAATCAATATGTGAATGAGCTATTTACCAGAGATTTTTTTTTCTCTGCCATTCTGACGACCTTTTCTCTTTTGATATATCTGTACAGAATTTCACTATGTATATATGCACTGCAGCACCATCACTGAGCACCCAATGTCACTTTAATATGTGTCACTTCAATATTGTATCTCATATTGACAGCTCTTTAAATATTTGTAAATATACATGAAAGCTTCAATTTATATAAAATAATGGTTTTGCAAGCATTTACTAGCAAGCGTTTTGCTTTTTTGTGTTCCAACACGGTTGAATATACGTGCTATTACCTGATCGAAGCAATTGTTACTATTCTTTTTATTATGATCTAAGCAACCATTCTTCGATGCATTTCCTTACTTGCTAAGCAATTGTTGCCTCCCCGACAGAACCGTTGTAGCTTTGAATATACATACCCAGGTTCTGAGGGACACAGGGTTACCGCATTGTGGTTATACTCACATGATATATAAGGCAAGAGGGACAACTTACTGACAAGGCAGAAGAACGGAAGTTACAGAACCGACACACTCATAACATACAATAAATATAATTACATTTCACAATAACAAAACACTGAAAACGTATAATATTGAACAAAAACTATCTATATAAATAAAATAAACTAAACATACCAAAATCTTAATTATCGTTTGCCTTATTTGAAAACTAACTACCCAAAGATAATTTAAAAAACACAAACTAACCAATAAAAACACTGCAAATTCAAATGAACCAATAGAAAACTAATTACTCACTCAAAAGCACTATATAAGCACTATATAAACAATTAAACACTAAACACAAACCACAAAAAAAAAGAAAACGGCAGGAGAGAAAACTCTAGTTAACTTCAGCTACACCTATAAGAAAATCAACAGATAACCTAACATTCAATAAATTAAAAGTAACTAAACTAAACTAAATAAAACTCACAGCTAAAATGAAAAAAATAACAAAAATAATCTAAATACTAATGAATATCTACTTTTTATGCTCTCCTACCACTACAAAATATTCTATAGAAAATCAACAAACAACAGAAGTTACAAAAGAAATATACAAATAACAAAGTATCTCCAAACCATTAAAAAAATAATTTAATAACTCTAAGCTAAAACTAATAACAAAACCTGTAACTGCCACCTACAAAAAATATCAGAACAATTAATACAAATAAATGTACTTTTATTTTTCAGAAAAAGAAACTACAGAAAAAACAGACCACAACTGAACAGTACAGAAAATCAAACTCAAATACAGATTTAGCAACAATGTAAGTATATACTATAACAATGTTTTTAAATTGAATTTATAATACATAGAACAACATTTTAAATAACTATAACATATATTTCTTATAGATTAACATACAGCAAAATGACAGAAGGAGCAGAATTTGTAACCAGCCAGAAAGGAAAACTATTACTCTGCTATATGGGTTACACCTATACACAAGAAAAACAATGTGGCTTGAAAGTGAACTGGAAATGTTGTAAATATTACTCCAAAAAATGTTACGGGAGGGCAACAACTAGGGAAGCAACAGTACTTTATACTAGGGAACACAACCACCTACCAAACGTAGCAAAATTCAAGTAAGAACAGCATTAGAAAACATAAAAGAAGTGAGCACAGGTTCCCAAAAACCAACAAGGGTCATTTTAAAAGAACAGATTCCCCATATCCCTAAAACAGCCACCACACAAATGCCAAATATAGCTTCCCAAAAAAGAACAATTGCAAGTACCAAAAAAACTACTACAACTACCACTCCACCCCCAGAACATATAGCGAAATCATTTTAAACAAACAACCATTTGTCATTTATGATAACGAAAACAATGACAAAAGACTAATAATATTTGGCACTGCTAATAACCTCATAAAACTACAGGAAAGCCAAAATTGGATGATGGATGGGACTTTTAATATCTGTCCCAAACCTTTTTTGCCAAATATACACAATCCATGGCCTGTATCAAAACTGCAACATACCACTACTTTATGCACTACTACCAAATAAAACTAATTCCATATATATGGAATTATTACACACAATAAAACAAAAAAACTAATGACTGTTCCCCTGAAAAAATAATACTAGATTTTGAACAATCAATGCTTTCAGCTATCCTAAAAATACATCCCCATACTTGTATCCAAGGCTGTTATTATAACTTTAACCAGTGCCTACTGGAGAAATTTACAAAAGCATAGAATATGCAACAAATTCATCTTTTGCATATCAAATAAAGAAACTAACAGCACTTGCTTATGTCCCAGAAACAGACGTTGCAGAACACTACAACATTTTAATCGACAGCAACGTTTACAAACAAAATGAAACTAAACTAAGTCCCCTATTAGAATATTTTGAGGATACATGGGTGGGTAGACTCCATAGATCGGGCCACAGAAGAAATCCTAAATTCTTAATACCCTGGTGGAACGTCTACAGAAGTACACTAAATGGAGAATCAAAAACAAACAACGCTTTCGAAGGATGGCATAATGCCTTCCTTCAATCACAAGCAGAACTAAACCAAGTTTAGAAAAATTTATTAAATGCCTACAAAAGGAACAAAGCTATCAAGAATTCTGAATGGAACAGTCCATTACTGAATTAACTCCCCAAATATCTAAACAAACCAAACAAATGCATAAATACCTAGAACAACAAGTAAAGTTGTACCCTAGCACAAAAGGCATTGAATATCTCAACATAATAGCCAAAACACTCCTCTAAATTACTATCACCAACAAATCAGTAATAAAAAAAATATCAACAATAAAATACAAATAAAAATAATATATTTTAGCACAAAAATAATTTATGTGTGCAATATATTTCTAATACTTTATAAAATATATATACACACATTAATACTATTTGTAACAAAATAAAAGTAACAAACATGATAAAAACATTACCCACCCACAATAAATAAAAAAAAACTTACCATGCATATTCCAAAGACTGTAGAATCCATTTTCACCAACATAATCCATTTATAAAAAAAGGTTGCCCACAGCACACACCGCCTGCCTTTCCGTGGCGACATTGCCGCCGCGGAAAGGCCCTTTACACCCACCATTGTAATATGGCTGGCGGTGTCCACTGGACACCGCCACCATATTATTCCCTTTCCGCCGCGGTTGCAAGGCGACCGCGGCGGTAAAGCGGCGGACGGTCTGTCCGTCCGCCGCGCTCCCCCCGCCGTATTAGGATGGCGGAGGTGTCGGGAGGATTGCCTCCGCCTGGCCGGCGGTGGCTACCGCCAGCCTGGGGGAGGCAATCCGCCCGACATCATAATGGGCCCCTAACTCTATAAACAGGCCTAGACAACGCTAAAAATACGTAAAACTACCACACGTAAATACAACATATAAAAACGCCTAATACAACTAACTAACTTCTAACTACACAAAATAGTATCAAACTAGTATCTATATTAATAAACAACACATTTAAAACATATAAAACAAACCTTACCTTTAGCGACGTGAAGTGTCTCCCAACCGCGAGCTTCTCTTCAATCAAAACAACCTAAACCGGTTACAAAAGAAAAGACCAAAAACAAAACAAAAAGCTTAACATTACAAATATATGATTTAATAAATATAAATATAAATATTACTTTACATATAAAAAGTTCAATACTATGTCAACATTTTTTACTTTTTCTTTTACATGTATAAAAATATGTAACAAAATATACATATATTGTAAAATTATGAAAGTAAATATTGTGAAAAAATAATATTTATTATTATGATTAAAAAATATTATAGATAATGTGCAAAAAACTGTACAAATGTTTTTCAAATTGTATATAATTGTACATGTGTTAAAAAATGTTATAATTTAAAAATATTGTTTAAAAAATTAATATTAATATTCTTAATATTCATATTAATAACAAAATACCATGTACACACAACATAATACAATATTAAAATTGTATATTCTATGTGATAAAATAATACTTTCTTTTTATCACTTCATACAATATGTACTACTGTATTAAATATAATTTGCTAATAAAATATACAATTTCATTATCAATAAAAAAACTTTAATTATTTTTTTTTTTAAATGTAAAATGTACATAACACATATTTCCAAATATATGCATTAATATATTTGTATGAAATAAAAATATTATAAAAATGTTTTCTGTTTCATTCTACTCGTGTTAATAAAAAATAAAATATTACAACTCTAAAAAAAATTGAATGAAATATATATATTTTACTTCCATTAATTAATGAAAAATAATTTACTATATCCACTCCACCCTACATATATTTGGGTTAGGTGCTGGATACTAATTAATTTTTTTTTACTATTCCCACTCCAGTCTACATTAAGGGGCCGATTCCGATTCGGGAAAAAAAGCATCCATCCGAATCGTATCCAGAGCCCTCGCCATAAGAATCGTACACGTCCGTCCGAATCGCGTAGTACGATCCGTATCCCGTCAATCCGCCCGAATCGTTGCAAACCATACAAATTGCAAGGCTGAAACTGTATGACACGAACCCTCACAGACAACCTACGATTCGTAAACCTGTCGTACAACCCGACGAGTACGATCCGGACTGGGGTAGGAGGACGCGTTTCGTACAGTCCACGTCAGGTAAAGGCGATTCGTACAGACAACAACACAATAACATACATACCGTACGGTGCGTACACCCCATGATCGCAGGGGTACGTTGTGTACCCCTGCCATCAAGGGGTGTTCGCACTGTACCCCATGATCTCAGGGTGTACGATCATGGGGTACAGTGCGTACACCCCATGATCATGGGGTACAGTGCGTACACCCCATGATCGCAGGGGTACGAACCGTACCCCTGCAGACATGGGGTGTACGCACTGTACCCGGGGGGTGTTCAGTACCTGTTTCGAGGCATACTCTGCTTCTCCGGATTTTTTCTGCTCCTGTAAAAAAAGTGTCATACGGTGCGTACCCGACACGAATCGTACTTGCTGGGTCGGGAAAACCTGCATCGAAGCGTACGGATGTCGCATACAGCGGGTTCCGAGGGAGAATCGTACAGAGATTAGAGTCATACTATCTTTGTACGATTCGTACGGAGTCCTGCTTCTGGTTCAAATCGTACTTCATCGTACGTACGGGGGAGGCTGCAGGGTACGATTCGTACGGGAAAAACGCTCCGTACGGCTATTCCGGGTGGTTTTTCCTGAATCAGAATCGGCCCATAAATTGGGGTAGGTGCTGGACAGTAATAAATATTTTTTTACTATTTCCACTCCAGTCTACATTAAATTTGGAAAGGTGCTGGACACTAATTAAAAATAATTTTATATCCAAACTCCAGTCTGCATATAGGTGCCCATTAGGATGGTGGGCGGATTGCCCCCACCAGGCTGGCGCTAGCCACCGCCGGCCTGGCGGGGGCAATCCGCCCGCCCTCCTCACCTAAATGCCCCCGCCATATTAGTATGACGGGGGACCGCGGCGGACGCAAGGCGACCAGGCCGGAAAAGTACTAACATGGTGGCGGTGTCCATTAGACACCGCCAGCCATATTAGGATGGGCCAGAACAAAAGGCATGCGATCTTCACTTCGGGGGCCCCCTGTGGGCCCCCGGAGTGAAGGAGAGGTGGGAGGGTGCACACGGGGGGGTACCTTTGGTATCCCCCTGCATTTGCATTAACAAAGCAGCAGGCACATTAAATTGGGGTAGGTGCTAGACACTAACTTAAAGTAATTTACTATTCCCACTCCACTCTACCTTAAATTGGGGTAGGTGCTGGACACTAATTAAAAATAATGTAGTATTCCCACTCCAGTCTACATTAAATTGGGGCAGGTGCTGGACACTAACATAATTTGAATTAAAATTAAAACATTTTAAGAAAAAATCTATTTTTTTCACAAAATAATAAAAAATGTAACTCTTAAAAATTATACTTTTATCAGTCCTTACCCTTATCCCTTATAAACTCAAATTCTTAATCAAAACATTTTACATTTAAATTACTAAAAACATTTAAATTTAAAATTTACATTTATTATTTAAAAAAATTCCCACCATTATGACCTATAAACAACACATCCTACTCCTACACATTTTTTTATTAAAACCATATAATAATTTAATTTAAAATACAATTTTATAATAAATGTATTATCAATAACAATTTTTTATATATATTTTCAATTTAATTGTAAAATTATTTAAATTTCAAAACAAATTCACCAAAAAATTATCAGAATTTTTTTTAATTTTATAAAAAATTTAATGAAAAATTACATTTTTTAAAACACTCTCCACCCTTATTCCCCATTTAACACCAAAACTCACTCCTAATTTCTTTTTTTTTGTAACAATTTAAATTTTTTTTAATTCATTTAATTAAATGTTTAAAAAAAAAAATTTAAATCAAAATTTTTAAAACACTCCCCACCCTTATCCCCTGTAAATCTAACATTCCGCTCCTAAATAGTTTTAAAATATATATATTTAATATTATCATTTTTTTTTTTTTAAATACACCAAATTTTTAAAATATGACATTTAAAATAAACTTTTTTAAAACTCTCCCCACCCTTATCCCCTATAAACCCAACATCCCGCTCCTAAAATTATATGTAAATTTTGAACAAACATAAAAAAATTGGTTAAAAACATATTAAAAAATAATTAGAATATTAAAAAAATATTAGCGCATAAATAAAATATATTTAAGTAAAAACTACAATTTATCGATATTTTTACACTACGATATTTTTACATTCGATATTTTTAAATTCGATATAAATATACACATACAAAAAACGATATTTATAATATTGATATTAAATATTTCAATATTCTTTACTACCGATATTACAATATCGATATATTTTGTCATATCGATATTAAAAATGCGATATTTTGACTACTTACCTACTTAGATACATGCATACTACATACCACTGGGAAAGTGTTTGGAGTTGGGACTATACGAGCTACAAAACAATAAAGGCATCGAAAAGTTAGAGAATGAGTTAAGTCACTAATACTAACAACTACCACAATCTTAGTAACAGGACATAGAGGTCTCTACATGACTTCTTAAATAAACAGCCCAAGCAAGCCCCAACTAGCAGGATTTGGCAGCGCTGCTGAGGAGCTTTCTGCTCCATGATCACATAATATTTGTAGCATAAACTTAGCTAACCTGAGTGTGCACAGCATGCTTGCTCTTTGGGAACTAAATATTAGCATAGATAGAACACAACAAATAAATAATTATTACTTACCAAACCCTGCAACCTCCACACTCAGGAGAAAGTAGAAACAGGAACAAAAAAGAAGGAAGAAAATAAAGTATAGTGACAAATATAAACAAATAAAATAGAAAAAATTTAAAATACAAACACACAAAGACACAGGGGAGGTAAAACATAAAAAGTATGTTAAATATGTTTCAGAAGGGTAGCATTAGATAGAATAGGAGGGATTCAAAAAGTGGTCCCCAACACCATAAATAGAGCAAAACCAAGATGTCTGCGTCCATGACAACCGAGTGGTGCAGTTCGTGTGTGATTTCCGGCGCGAGGACACACTACACATTGTATATATCGTGCAAATGGGCACGGAAAGCATCTCGGCCACTCACGGAACTCTGCATAGTGCTGCAGAGTTTTGTTACATCTTTGTGAAGTTCCGTGGCGGCATTGCCGCCACAGAAAGACATCCACAATTGCCCATCATGATATGGCTGGCGGTGTCTGATAGACACCGCCACCATATTATTCCTTTTCCGCTCCGGCCGCAAGGCGACCGGGGCGGAAAATCGGCAGATGGTCTCCCATCCTAATATGGCGGGGGGGGGAAACAAATGCGGATGTCGGGCGGATTGCCCCCGCCAGGCTGGCGGTAGCCACCGCCAGCCTGGCGGGGGCAATCCGCCCCACATCATAATGGGCCCCTTAGTCTGAACACAACCGACAAGGTCAAACAACAATGTCTCTTCTTATTCTTTCTGGCCAGGCACTAGCACCTAGACATAAGACTGCAGCTGTTGGTTTGGTTATGTGTATGCATGTCCTAGCATATAGATGAGTACATATGCGGCAACGCACACATGGAACGAGAATTCTGAGATAAGAACACTGCGTCTCTACACAGAAAACCCAACATATGGCAGTCTGCTGTCTTGGTGGAGGTTGTATCTTCACCAAAATGGTACATGGGAAATCTAATGGGTAATCTCAACAGAATGCGGTTGTGTTTAACTCATACATAAAGGTGGTCAAACGTAAAATCAGGAATAGAGGTGGGTGAGCCATTGAAAGATCCGGCTAGGCTCAAGGCTGAAGTCTGGCTCTGGATCAGTGTGGCATCCTGGCCATTGGTGTGGCATCCTGGCCATTGGTGACATGTAGAACCATTGGCCAGGGTTCTACATGACTCAGATTCCATTTTGAGTCAGTTGGCCCAGGCTCTGTTTAGAAGACAGTTCATTGTATTTATGCTTATAAATACTTATTATAATTCACTCGGTTTGGACAGCGTTTTGGATTTTACACTGGCGACGATCGGTTTTACAAATCCATTAAAGAGCCTGGAGCGCTGCCCGAGTTCTTTGTGGCAGATCAGGAATTTCACAGTTCATCGTGACATCCAGAGGTTAAGTGACTAATTGGATTTTCAGCCTTTAAGGAAACCGAGTCACTGTCATCCTTCGTTTCATGTTCACAAACTGTTAACGACACGATGTTCTTGGACAGATTGGCCTGATTCCGATCGTAAGTACATTTGGTGCATGTCTGCGTTATTTTGAAATGAAAATATGGAGAACGACTGTCATTTTTATAATACAGTCATGCATGGAGGTTCCCAGTAATTAATTAATTTGGACTGTGGCATTCAGCTGAGCGACGAGCCGTGCATTTGTGGGCAGTCACGCTTGAAGTGAGTCGGGTGATTAATTGTCTCACCTTGACAGATCAATTTCTGCTGAGGGCGAAGCTCTTGAATGTGTATTTTCATCTTGGCAAGTGAAAATAATATAAATAAACTGTGCGCTCGCACGCTGAATTCTGAGTTAAATTAAATAATAACAACAAGCGCTTGAGCGTGGAGATTCTTGCCAGCGCTGTATCTTTGGAATTCACCGTGTCACTGTGCAGTGAGGAAAGCGCGTGCATTGATGCGTGAATGCAGCAGTCAGCAATTGTCTCTGCAGGAGGCGTTTGAAATAAAACATTTCCCCAGTTTGTAACGCGACATTTCAGCGTGTGTGGCAAAACGTGAAGCCTGAAGGGAAGACAACAAGCTGCATGTTGTCATTTTGAAGCTCCAGGGTGATTGGAAGAGTTTTCTAAACATCGTGATTACAGAAGGTGCTGTGATAGACTTGGGAGCGGGCGCTCAGTCTAATTTTCTGCACAAGTATAAAAGGATATTACAAGGAAGATCATCATCGTGTCTAAGCTTCCAAGCTTAACAAATAAACACTCACCCTTCAGCCAGAACTGCTGTATACACTGTTTTTGTCAAGTTTCCACCACATCTATTATAAAAGAATTTTTATTGGTTGGGCAGCTTTCTTACATATTTTCTTAGGAGGATGCTGATTGGTTACTTAATTTCCTGTTTATTTTTTATAGAACAAGGTCTATTCCTTGGAAAAACAAGACCAGATCCTGTCAACAATCATTTATTTATTTGATTGTTTTTGCTTGTTTCTTTTAGTTTTCATCATTTGTACTGACAATTTTTATTCATTGCACTGTTACGTTAGAATATAGATGGTTTTGTTGCACCTGCACCTTTCTTACCCAATCCAGGTGATCCTGTTCTTGAATGGAAACAGTGGAAAGATGGATTTTTAGCTTATTTAGAAGCCATTGGAGGGGAAGATTATACCAGTAAGCGTAAATTGGCAATTCTTACACATTCATTAGGTGCTGAAGGTAGACGAGTCCTGAGTCTGTAACCACCTGTTGTGTTGGGAGAAGGTGAGGATGATGGGGATGTGTATGATTTTTTTTTTGTTTAAATGTTTTTATTGAAGGTTCATATCGCATTACAACCATTATCCTGGCAAGTGTATACATTTTGCAATATATGAAAAAGCAGAGAGAAAAACACAGTAATCCATGGCTGGTGGCTATACATTGAACAGTAGTAACATATCACATCGGTCGTTAAAGTCAACGTCTCGAGCATAGTTCCTGTGTGTACCTGTAACTATCACTTTGGGGGGAACAAATCCTCGTCCCTTTGTCCGTGCATCAGTATGTATGGTACGAGCCACATGGTGGTATTGCATGGAGCGTCCGGGGACCCTGTGTGTTATGTCTATGTATACCTGTAGTGACTCTGTCTAAGCAGTTGGTGTATGCATGTCTATGAATTGCGTATCGGAATCGGAACTTCCGAATATTGAGAGGAGCAACCAACCGTTGGGGGGAAACGAACTGGGGGGTAATGCTGTGGATATCTCATTAGTGGGAGAAAGGGTGGGTGGTGCGGCCAGTGGCTGGTGTGGAATGGGTGGCCATGGTCGACGGAGGTATTCGCGACTCTCGTGGGAGGGGTGGGGCTAGTATCCGGCAATTCTGCATTCTAGGGACCGGTATTCCTTTGTGAGGCTTCTACAGTCTGCTCTGGTGGGGAGTTCGGCGTGATGTGTAACTGAGAGGTAGGCATGGAAGGTGGTTGCGTCGTAGTATGGGTGCAGAGGTGTAGCAGCTGTGCCCATTCAAGAGAGATGGGGTGTTTGCTTATGCCTTTTACTTCCTCATCTCGTAATACGCCCTCTTCTGCCGCCCCCCATTTCTCTACTGATCCTGTCCATGCTGCCTCCGGGGGTCCCTCTGGGGCTCGCCAATGCATGGCTATCCCCCTTTTTGCTAGAAGAAGGGCAAGGGAGGCGAATCGGTAAGGCACTTTCTCATTTTTACTTTTGCGGATCAATCCCAGGGCGCTAGCCTCCCATGTGGGCAGGGATGTATTCCCAGTTACTTCTAGGAGAATATGGTGCACCTGTTTCCAATATTGTGCAATGATGGGGCAATACCAGAACATGTGTTTGAAGTTAGCTTCGGGGGTCTGGCATCGGGGGCAGGCAAAAGGTGTGTCAGGATAGAACCGATGGGGATGTGTATGATACGGCCATATCACAATTGGACTTATTATATATAAAGAAAACCAACGAGGTAGTTGCTAGGCATACGTTTTTAAGTAGGGCACAATTACCCAATGAATCTATTGATTAATTTTTAAATGGTTTAAGGGTTCTAGCTGCTAAATGTATGTATGGTAGTTTTCAATATCAGATGTTACGTGATCAACTAGTACATAAAATTGGAGATACTAAGTTGCAAGAAAAATTACTAGCTGCCAAAGATCTTACGTTAGAGAAAGCACTTGACATAAGTCATAGATTTGAAGACATGAAAATAGGCATGCAAGAATTAGCGGCAGAACCCACTGCTGAAGTACAAATTGTAAAAAAAAAATGGGTGACGTTAAGGTAGAAGATAAATCTTCTAAAGAGGTCATTAGTAGTAAAGAGAACACAAGGTTTAACGGGCCGAATTTTAAAAAGAGTAATTATATTTGTTTTAAATGTGGAATACCGCGTCATTTGGCAAACAACAAATCTTGTCCTGCTGTGGGTCAGATGTGCAGATACTGCAGAAATAAAGGCCATTATTCCAGAATGTGCAAAAACAGTAATAGATTTTCCAATAAACCTGCCCAAATCAGAGAAGTTTCGCAAGAATCAGAGGTTTTGGATGAGGAACTCATGCTTTGCATTTATGAGGTCGATGAAAATAAAACAGATTCCCCATTGTGTGCAATCAATGTGGATGGCATAGATATAGAAGTGATGGCCGATTCTGGTGCTCGTCACACGTTAATTGGTGATAATTACCTTAAGAAATTTCCTAATATTGAATTATTGCCTTCTGACATAAAACTAGTTGGTTATGGGAACAGACCCATTAATGTTTTGGGATATCAATTTTAAAGGCATTACTATAACTGCTAATGTGTATGTTCCCAAAGAAGATTCCTGTCTATTAGGATGGCCACAACAAAGGGATCTACACATCACCTTAGATCCCAACCATCCTAAACAAGTGTTAGGTTACACTGATTGCATTGCTCAAGTTCAAGATGAAAAGGTAACTGAATGGGAGAAGTTATATCCTGAGGTTTTTGCTGCTAAACTGGGCTTACTTAAAGATTTTGTTCATAAGATTATTTTAAAGCAAAATGTTACACCCAAGGTTCATAAAGTTCTAAATGTTCCGCTAGCAATGAGGCAAGCAGTTAAAGAAGAATTGGATAGATTGTGCAATTTGGACATAATTGAAGAGATCGAGTCATCCGAATGGTTGTCTCCTGTCGTTGTCGTGCACAAACCTAATGGAAAAATCAGATTATGCATTGATTTGAGGGATTTGAACGAGTGTGTGTGGGTTGATCGGCATCCGTTGCCCAATATAAATGAGATGTTTTCAGTTTTGAAAGGGGCTACTGTATTTTCGACCTTGGACCTTGGACCTATCGAATGCCTATCATCAGATTGCTTTGCATGAAGATAGTAAACCATACAGATCTTTTATTACTTCTGAGGGTACTTTCAGGTACAAAAGGATGCAGTTTGGCCTGATTTCAGCCTCAGCAGTGTTTCAAAGGGTGATGCACAAATTGTGTAAAGATGTCAAAAATACATTGTATTTTCAAGATGATTTTTTGGTAGCAATAAGCAAGACCATT
The DNA here is from genome assembly GCF_964261635.1 of Lissotriton helveticus. Lineage (NCBI taxonomy): Eukaryota > Metazoa > Chordata > Amphibia > Caudata > Salamandridae > Lissotriton > Lissotriton helveticus. The sequence continues at coordinate 334,941,602 of NC_136057.1, read as the reverse complement.
CTAAAACATTATGTAAGGTACTAAGCATATTGCGGAACTGTGGAATGACTCTTACTAAAGAAAAATGCAAATTTGAAAGGAGTTCTGTTGACTATTTAGGTCATAACATCAGTGGCAAAGGTATATCACCCAAGCAGAATTTAATTAAAGCTATTCAAGAAGTTCCTGAGCCTCATAGTAAAGATCAGCTCAGATCCTTTTTGGGTCTGGCTGAATATTACGCCAAATTCATTCCTTTATTTTCAGATAAGACTAGTAATATGAGGTGTTTAATGAAAAAGAATCAAAAATTTGTATGGTGTGAAAATTGTGCTACAGAATTTTCAAATCTTAAAAAAGAATTATCTTCAACTTCTGCATTAGCGACATTTGTAGTTCTGTCATCATTACTGATGCCAGTAATATTGGTATTGGTGCTGTTTTGATGCAAAATCAGAAGGGGAATTTAGTTACCATTGCATTTGCATCTAGACCTTTACGAGATGCTGAGGTCCAATATTCAACACTTGAAAAAGAAACTCTGGCATGCTGGTGGGTATAGAATATTTCCGAAAGTATGTATATAGCACAGTATTCAAGGTAAGAACAGATCATAGTCCTTTGGTGGAGTTGTTTAACACAAAGGGTTGTGGGAAGGCCACACCAAGGATTGCCAGATGGTAGTATAAACTGCAAGATTTTCATTTTAATGTTGAGTACATTCCAGGGGTCAAGAAGTTGTTAGCGGACTGTTTATCCCATTTACCCGTAAAGGAAGATTGTGAATCATTTATTCCTGATGAGAATACTGAAAAAGTTATATCTGTTTGTATGGTATCCAATGGTTGTATCAAACAAGATGAATGGAAAAATGCTTGTGCTATCGATAAGGAAATTCAAGAAGTCATCATGTATGTTTCAACTCAATGGCCGTTAAAAAAAGATTTAGATAAAGAATTATTGCCTTATTTGTATGTGGCCAATGAATTGTCAGTAATTGATGACATGTTATTTTGGGGTATACAATTAGTTGTGCCTAAGGATTTGCGGGAACAAGTATTGTGTTTGGCACACGTAGGACATCCTGGGATGTCGAGCATGAAAAATAGATTAAGATCTGAATTTTGGTGGCCGGTCATTGACAGATTTATCGAGTCAAAAGTCAGATCGTGTATAGATTGTGCTATGAGTCATAAGTCGCAAAGAGTTGTTAAGTATGAAAAGTCTCCAGTATCAAGGCCTGTGGGTGTTTGGGAAAGAGTTTCTCTTGACATAGCTGGTCCAATTTGTTTTCCCAAAAGTCCAATGTATATAATTGTTCTTATTGATCAATTATCTCAGTGGCCAGAGATTAAGTTAGTGCATCATATTGATTCGGATACAATCATTCAATTCTTAAATGAAGTATTTAGTAAGGAGGGGTTTCCCAAGTATTTGGTTACCGACAATGGTACTCAGTTAACTTCCATCCAAATGTAAGATTATCTGGTTAAAGAAGGAATTTCTCATTTGAGAACATCGGTATATTATCCACAGAGTAATGGAATTGCTGAAAGGTGGATAAGAGTTCTGATAGAGGGTGTACAATTGGCATTATCTTCTGGGAAAAATTGTTCTCAGATTCTCAAAGATTTGGTGTGGAGTTATGGGGTTACCCCTAGAATGGTTGGCGATCTGTCTCCATTTGAGAAAATGAGGGGAAGAAAGGCTGTCTGTGATTTGAATCAGTCATGGATGTTAGAGATGAAAAACAAAGGTGACCAATCCAATTTCAAATCCAAAGTTTCCAATGATAAGTGTCGTTGGCCATCCAATAAAAGGCAATTGTCATCTCTGAAGCGTGGTAATACGTTGTCCCTATTTCGCATTGGTGATTGGGTACGTGTGAAGAAGGGGAGAATAATAAAGGCTGGAGAATCAAAGTTTTCTATACCTATGAAAGTAGTCAGAGTAGGTTGTCAGGTTGTAGAGCTAACTGATGGGAATGTGTGGAGTTTGAGCAAGGTAGTTAAAGTGCCTACATGTTTATGGTCTAACCTTGATAAATCTTCTGGTGCAAATAACACTTCTCTACATCAACAAAACCATAATGATACCAAGTATCAAGCCACCTCAAGATTAAAATTCAAACCAGCTTGGTGTAAGGATTTTGTCATGACATAATGTCCGTTCTTTTTAATTTGACATTTTTGTTAGGATTATATATGTTTTGCAAAGGTTTCTGCTGAATATGTTTTGTAACTTTTTTCTTTTCAGATATTTAATTTTGTTACTGATGTTGTATGTAGTTCAATTACATAATGTGTCATACTATCCTTTTGATAACTATGTATTTGCAATATTTGTGTTGACGAAAGGGTCAGACTGATTTGCATATAGCCATGTCTTAACTGGGGTGGCAGAGTGGGCTAAAGAATGGTTATGGATCAAACCCAGATCTTTTGACTGGGTGAGAGTGTTTGATTGGTTCAGATGCTCCGTCCATCACCACCCCCTTTTGTACCTATAATGATCTGGGCCACGTACAGAGTTTACATGACAACTATCTTGCCTCTAAGTTCACTAAATTGTTCATGTTTAAGAAAAATATACATTTTACTAATGGACTTCTCAGTGCAATGCTGTCATGTGATGTATTAATGTCAAAGCTTTTACATGCTAAATAAATACACTTTTTTTGTAATTGTTAAGAGACGTTGTCATATTTTCCGTGATATTTGGTCTATAATTTACATAGCAAACATTTTAAGGCGTCCGCTCATGCACAGGCTTTAAGATCCTAGCCTGACCCTTGGCTGTCCTCTGGCTCGGCTCACCCACCTCTAATCAGGAACAAAGGGGCAAATCATCCAGACAATTATTGCCGCTTTAGCGGCCGTTTTCAGCCGGAAAGCGGCGATAATTGTATCGCCCTATTAGCAAGGTCACGCTATTGCGTGAATCCTTGCCTTAGCACCCTTTCCCTTAATGCCCAGCTTTGCATCTTTATTGAGATGCAAAATGGGCGTTCCACCCGAAAATAATGAGAGAAATGTCGCTAACCAACATTTCTCCTATTATCCAGCCTCACGCTAACGTGCAGAGTGATAAGAAAAGTAGCGCTAACCTCGGTTGTCGCTACTTTCCTTACGCCTGTTTTTCATCTGACTTAGCCATGATATCCTATGGAAGGTGGATTTGATGGCTAAGTCTGCCCTGCCCTATCAGCAAGCATTCGCCAAATGTTGTGCGATTATCGCTGGATTTCCAGCGATAACCGCACATTTGGCCGCTTGCTCCTTGAATTTTATCGCTGTAGAGATGAGCGTTGCTGATAGCAAGCTACCTCAACGATAAAAATAAGCGTAAGCTGGCGATAATTATCCTCGCGCTAAGCGCGCTGAGTGATAATTATCGCCGGTAAGTACTTATAAATCTCTTTTAGCGCACAGAATAGGAGTGTACATTCTGCCCAACCTTTTCATGAGAAGCCAATACAGAGATGTATTTTGCTATAAACATTACCCAATAAATTCTTATGGCGAAAATGTTAAATCGTCATTGAAAATTCGGGAAATTAAAACATTTTTCCCAGTAATGTTGACTTTATTTCTGAAACACATCTTTACCTTTTCATGGGGCTCCACTTCCTTGAATACATCTTCATCGATGGGAGGGGTAATAAACGAAGGTTGAAGCATCTGTTCTTCAATATCAACTAGGTCAATATCATCAAAACTTTCAGTAGATTTTGGCTTTAAAACAAGAAAGAAGAAATTATTGAGTTGTAATTGTATTTCTCCATTACCACACTCTTCCCAGAATTATTAAACATTGACCATTTCTCTGTATGTTATGGATGTCACACTTTTAGGAAGACAAATAGCAGACCACTTTGGATTCAGATTCAGGCCCCACTCGCTCTATCCTGCTTGGTAATGACTTTTATATTTCAAATCCACTGTTTATCAGGGGAAAGTGTAGTACTCTCATGAGGGTTCGTTCAGCTCCTCCGCTTGATTAAATTGGGAATCAACTGGTTAGCATTTGTTTCCCAAAGTTTTGCGCTTTTATTGATGTCGAGGGAGATTGCAAATACAATCTTCAGTACAACTTGTTCTTTCAGTACAACTTGCTCCACAAAAACTCATGAATCCAGTTGTTTTCTACTTATTTTGTCTTAGCTAATATTTTTGCTTTTAAGTTTTTTTCAGTAGTTTTTTTTAGGACATAACATTGTCATATTTTATGATACATCTCCTTGGTTATCAGTCAAATACTCTAGTAATTCTCCCCAGTAATAAATCCAATATAGCCTTTTTGTTACAACATCATGTTTCATCCTGTTCCTTCTTGGTCATGAATCAAGTTCAGCTGTAATTCACCTCTGTTAATAAATCAAAGTAGCCAACACATGTTGCACCGCTCACTGGCCTGTAAGACTGGGGGTTTTTCACGGCTGTAAATTAACAACATATATTTTTGAGATATTGTAGGGAAGTAGGATCTGCTTTCATGTTAACCCCTCCTTTTTGGCTTGGTGTCAGTGTGTTTGTGACATAGTCTGCTGGGATCCTGCTTATCAGAAAGCAAGCAACTGTGCTTTCTACCCTAAATTGACATGGTCAGTACCTTGGTACATCCACAATTGGCTACCGGTGTACTCTTGTAAATCCCTAGTACATGGTACTAGGGTAGGCATAGGTACACCAGGGGGCTTCTATGGGCTGCAGCATGTATTGTGCCACCCATGGTAGTGCACTTAAACTGTGACTATAGACTTGCCATTGCAGCCTGTGTGAGTTGGTACTTGCACCTTTCAAAAAAGATATGTTTCCTTGTATCTTAGGTGACTGCACTTAAAACGTATAAGGCACCCCTATGAGACGCTCTTCAGTCCGGAGAGCATTATGCGTGATTACAAGTATGAGGGTGCCCCTGCATGAGCAGGACACCCCTACAAACCCCAGAGTCAATTCTCCAGGCTTTGTAAGTGTGGTCAGCCGTTTTTAGACACATAGGTGTCGATTCCGATCCGGTAAAAAGCGCTCCGAATTGCAGTTCGGAGCGTTTTTCCCCGTACGAATCGCACCCATAGGCGTCCCCGTACGATTCAGCAAGTACGATCACAAATTAATGCGTCACTCCGTACGACTCGTAAAAAACACCGTACAAATCGAAAATCCATACGAATTGCAGTCGGCTGACGCACCACGCAGCGTCCGTACGTAAATAGACCGCGCCTTCCGACCCAGGAAGTACGATCCGTGTCGAACACACACCGAACGGCTCTTTTGCTACGAGAGATCTAAACTACCGTAAACCCACACTCCGGCAAACCCGGCACCCGGTACACGACAAGCAAGACATGAACGCCATCGTCCGTGTCATCCCTATCCTGTACGCCCACCACCTCGTATTTAGAAACCGACGACGGCGCAGAAGGTGAGTACAACGAACTCCAACATACCTGTACGTGTTGCCACACGGGCACATCTCCATTGCACGACTGTCATGTCTGGGTACGTTGCACCACACACTCCCGCACATCACTAGTGTAATACGGAGACGTACCGCACCTACGTCATCCACTTCGGGGTACGATACGTCACCGCACTCCACCAGTGTTATACGTGCCGCATGTACGTCATCCAGCTCGGGGTAGGGTACGTCACCGCACAACACTAGTGTAATACGGAGACGTCCCGCACCTACGTCATCCACTTCGGGGTACGGTACGTCACCGAACTCCACCAGTGTTATACGTGCCGCATGTACGTCATCCACCTCGGGGTAGGGTACGTCACCGCACAACACCAGTGTAATACGGAGACGTCCCGCACCTACGTCATCGACCACGGGGTACGGAACGTCACCGCACATCACTAGTGTAATACGGAGACGTCCCGCACCTGCGTCATCCACTTCGGGGTACGGTACGTCACCGCACTCCACCAGTGTTATACGTGCCGCATGTACGTCATCCAGCTCGGGGTAGGGTACGTCACCGCACAACACTAGTGTAATACGTAGACGTCCCGCACCTACGTCATCCACTTCGGGGTACGGTACGTCACCGCACTCCACCAGTGTTATACGTGCCGCATGTACGTCATCCAGCTCGGGGTAGGGTACGTCACCGCACAACACCAGTGTAATACGGAGACGTCCCGCACCTACGTCATCGACCACAGGGTACGGAACGTCACCGCACATCACTAGTGTAATACGGAGACGTCCCGCACCTACGTCATCCACTTCGGGGTACGGTACGTCACCGCACTCCACCAGTGTTATACGTGCCGCATGTACGTCATCCAGCTCGGGGTAGGGTACGTCACCGCACAACACTAGTGTAATACGGAGACGTCCCGCACCTACGTCATCCACTTCGGGGTACGGTACGTCACCGCACTCCACCAGTTTTATACGTGCCGCATGTACGTCATCCAGCTCGGGGTAGGGTACGTCACCGCACAACACCAGTGCAATAGACGTGTGGGACATACGTCTGCTAAGTAATTGTATGTGTAAGTATCAGAGTGTGTGTCTGAGAACCCCCCCCCTGCCCACCTGTGCCCAGCATCAGAGTGTGTGTATGGCTAAACCCCCCCCCCACTGCCCACCACTGCCCAGCATCAGAGTGCCCAGCATCAGAGTGCCCACCACTGCCCACCATCAGAGTGCCCAGCATCAGAGTGCCCACCACTGCCCTGCATCAGAGTGCCCAGCATCAGAGTGCCCACCACTGCCCAGCATCAGAGTGCCCACCACTGCCCAGCATCAGAGTCCCCACCACTGCCCAGCATCAGAGTGCCCACCACTGCCCTGCATCAGAGTGCCCAGCATCAGAGTGCCCACCACTGCCCAGCATCAGAGTGCCCACCACTGCCCAGCATCAGAGTGCCCACCACTGCCCAGCATCAGAGTGCCCACCACTGCCCAGCATCAGAGTGCCCACCACTGCCCAGCATCAGAGTGCCCAGCATCAGAGTGCCCACCACTGCCCTGCATCAGAGTGCCCAGCATCAGAGTGCCCACCACTGCCCTGCATCAGAGTGCCCAGCATCAGAGTGCCCACCACTGCCCAGCATCAGAGTGCCCACCACTGCCCAGCATCAGAGTGCCCACCACTGCCCAGCATCAGAGTGCCCAGCATCAGAGTGCCCACCACTGCCCTGCATCAGAGTGCCCAGCATCAGAGTGCCCACCACTGCCATGCATCAGAGTGCCCAGCATCAGAGTGCCCACCACTGCCCAGCATCAGAGTGCCCACCACTGCCCTGCATCAGAGTGCCCAGCATCAGAGTGCCCACCACTGCCCTGCATCAGAGTGCCCAGCATCAGAGTGCCCACCACTGCCCAGCATCAGAGTGCCCACCACTGCCCAGCATCAGAGTGCCCACCACTGCCCAGCATCAGAGTCCCCACCACTGCCCAGCATCAGAGTGCCCACCACTGCCCTGCATTAGAGTGCCCAGCATCAGAGTGCCCACCACTGCCCTGCATCAGAGTGCCCAGCATCAGAGTGCCCACCACTGCCCAGCATCAGAGTGCCCACCACTGCCCAGCATCAGAGTGCCCACCACTGCCCAGCATCAGAGTGCCCACCACTGCCCAGCATCAGAGTGCCCAGCATCAGAGTGCCCACCACTGCCCTGCATCAGAGTGCCCAGCATCAGAGTGCCCACCACTGCCCTGCATCGGAGTGCCCAGCATCAGAGTGCCCACCACTGCCCAGCACCAGAGTGCCCACCACTGCCCAGCATCAGAGTGCCCACCACTGCCCAGCATCAGAGTGCCCAGCATCAGAGTGCCCACCACTGCCCTGCATCAGAGTGCCCAGCATCAGAGTGCCCACCACTGCCCTGCGTCAGAGTGCCCAGCATCAGAGTGCCCACCACTGCCCAGCATCAGAGTGCCCACCACTGCCCTGCATCAGAGTGCCCAGCATCAGAGTGCCCACCATTGCCCTGCATCAGAGTGCCCAGCATCAGAGTGCCCACCACTGCCCAGCATCAGAGTGCCCACCACTGCCCTGCATCAGAGTGCCCAGCATCAGAGTGCCCACCACTGCCCAGCATCAGAGTGCCCACCACTGCCCAGCTCGTACATCATAAACATACCATTGTCAACCTCATTACCCTCAGGAGATAGACACATTTTAGTAGACCTAAATGTGAACATGACACCAGCTCCCAGGCACCCAGCAGTCACAGACATCATCACACAAACTACAAATCTGAAAAGCAAAAATTAGCTTTATTCAGCGGAATCACAAAAGAAAAGCAAATGAGAGTCCTCGCTCATTAAAGGCCAATGGCCAGTCCAATAGAGTCTCTGCAATAGTTTGTGCCTTCATGGGTGTCATCTCACCCAAACCTGCCTACACATGGCGTTTAATCAGCTGTGCTGACTACGGGGGCACCATCTGTGGAATCCTCCGGCACCGCATGGACAGGAGAGGGAAGGACAGGTGGAGTGGGTGCAGGTGTAGTGGATTCATCCACACTGGTTGGGGCATCGCCGTAAGTAGATTCAAAAACCTGGCTGCACACCTCAGCCAGGGCGGAAAAACTACCACCTGAACCCGGGGACACATTGGGGGTGGAGGTACAGGGCTGTGAGTCAGTCCTACTGGGTGTGTGGATGCGTGTGTGAGGTGTCTCCCCTCTCCCTGTGGGTGTGCCTACTTGCCCTTGAGACTGTGTGCGTAGAGTTTTGAGCTTCTTATGCTGTGTGTGTGCGCTGGGTGTGTCTGACCTGTGGCGTGTGCGTGTATGCTGTGTAGGTATGTGAGAGGCAGAGGTGGATGGCTCTGAAGGAGGGGGGGGACAGATGCTGCTGGGTGTAGAGAGGTGCCGTCAGTGTTGATTCAATGGCAGCCACACTCCGACGCAGATCAGACATGGCTGATGACATGCCCTCCATGAACGACACCACCTGTGTCATCAGTTGTGTATGTCCATGGAGGACAGACAGCATGGATGCCTGACCTACTGCAATCTGCCGGAGTAGGTCCACTGTCTCAGCACTGAGGGCAGCAGGGGACACAGGGGCAGGGGTTGCGGTGCCGGGAACAAAGGAGACACGGGGGCTAGCATGGACCCTAGGCACACCAAGGAGTGGGAGGTTGGAGATGGGACTGGAGGAGGGGAGGGAAGCCAAAGATGTATGAGTGACCATTGCTGCATATTCCCCCCCCTCCTGAGAGTCTGTCTCGGATTCGTCGGCATGGTACGATGTGTCAGTCACATGTCGTCCGGCCTGCAGACTCTCCTCACACTCTGTGCCACTGCCTGCCTCTGACACCTCAAAGCAGGTGGCACTGTCGGTGTGTCCCTCCGCCTGGTCCGCGCCTGTGTCCCCTCCAGATTCAGATGATGATGCTGTGAGCAAGGAGAAGAATGAAAACATATCAGTCACCTGTACACATCAGACATATCAGCTGCAAATCATTTGGCCTCATTCCTCAACATGGCATGCATCATGAGTCACATGACACTGAACTCTGCATAATGACAAGTCTACTTGTGGACAAATGTCAGAGACACAACGCTCAATGTATGGTAGGAGACAAGGTACAGGCAAGGCAAATACTTGTATGAGAGACACAATCATGATCCACTGCCTGACAACAGGATAGCTGATGATGCATAACAGTTCATTAGCCAACCCAGCCACCCAAATCAAGACCTGGTCATGTTTGATTCGCTTAGACTCTGTCCAACATTACAAAAGTCCTGGCCGAACTGCCATGTGATGTCATCCTGGGACCTGAAACAAGTGTTCCATCACCTCACACTGCCATCACCGCTTTGTACATCCAAAGTCACATTGTGTGGCAGACCATCAATACTATGTACAAAGAACATGCAACAGATGTAGAGAATATGCACACACGCACTGCCCAGTGTGAGTATGCAGAAGCCCAAAACATAGCACGTGTACATTGTGCACCTGTAGCTAACACAAGATAATTTGAAAGTGTACCATGGACAAAGGCCACTGAGGCAGACTTCTGCATAAAACACTTGTTGAGACTCAATAACAGTGCCACAATATGAAGAAGGGCAGACATAGTGCACATGTGGTGCTACATTTGAGGTACGAACAGGTGTTACATACCCCCCTACAACATTATGATGTGCAAAGGAAGATGCAATCTGAGACACTGCACCATCTGAGTACATGTCAAAAACAAGCATTAGCCAAAGCAAAACTCTAATGTGTAGTAGGGCAAGGCATGTAAAGAAGCAGCTGCTGACAGAGGGACAATCACATTCCAATGCATGAACTGCCTGTCTGACCACACCACTCAAACTATGGAAGAGTGACCATGCCTTAGAGCTCTTCAGGTACCATTTCACACACACATGACTACAAACAGACATGTACATACCCCCTTCGTGCTGCTGTCCCTCCTGCAACTGCCTTTGGAGGTCTGGGAACACCACTTCCAGGACCCGGAGCATGTTGGGGGTGAGGTGGCGGCTGCCGCCATGCCGGCGTGGAGCTTCCAGCTTCAGCTGGACTCGGGCGATGCGGCGGCTCCAGCACCGGATGTCCTGCCACCTCTTCTTTATGTTTCGAAGCCTCCTGCGAGGTCCCCCCTCTCTCCGGACAGCCCTGGCAATGTCCACCCAGATTTCACCCTTCTCATAGGCAGATACCTGTCACAAATGTAAAGTAACAGAACATCAGTATACCTGGTGCATGTTCCCAAGACACCCATATGTGCACAAATACATGATGACAACAGGGCATCGTATGCCACACACATTTGCATCATTGTCCAGGAGTATGTGGCCTGTGTGCAAACACAACTGCTTTGCATGACATTGACAATCTACAGATGACATGAGGGCTGCAAAACACTCTTTGAGCATGGCACTCACTGAACAATATATGCTATATCTGGGTGCAATGCAGCACGTGACATGCTGTCACACACCACACTACGACAAATAACTCTCTTCTAACAACACTGTGCACCCTGGCACTCACTCACAACATCATTGCATCTATCCCCTATTACTACACAGTGGCAATGATGTCACACACACAACAGGTGCACACTCCAAGGTATTGCACAAATCACTCACCTGATCCTCTGGTCTCCCATACAGCTTGCTGAAGTTTGGCAGGAGGGCATCCAACAGGGCCTTGTTCTCACCATCAGTGAATGCAGGTGCCCTCTCCATGTTCAGCTAATCAGGGTCCAGAGGATTCAGAGACAGCAGCTGTGGTTAGCACACCAATGTTGTGCAGGCAAGTGCCCCCCCACAGCCACATGCTGCCTTATATCTGTGCTGCAGAGGGTCTGTGAGTCCAAGGAGTAGTGTGTGATAGGCCACCATAATTTGCATCCTATTTTCCATCCAATCACATCACACCTAAGCCCATGACACACATATGCATGGTTTGAAAATAGAGCCAGAGCTGAACAACAACTTTCGCAACATTGTATACTTTTGCCCAACTGATTCTTCAAGGACACCTGTAGGAGTTGAAAAACACTCCGTATCCATGCCAACCTGCTTGCATTTTGAACAGTACACTGTTCCCCTAGTTGTTGCCTATGCATTTTTTAAAATTCACACACAAGTACGGTGACATTGCCATTGGCAATGCTACACATTGAATGGTGTAACGATGCGTTCACACGCACGTACCATTGGGGTACGCTTAGCTCGCGTGGAGCCTAAAGGCGATAGGGAAACGATGCGTACACACGCACGTACCATTGGGGTACGCTTAGCTCGCGTGGAGCCTAAAGGCGATAGGGAAACGATGCGTACACACGCACGTACCATTGGGGTACGCTTAGCTCGCGTAGAGCCTAAAGGCGATAGGGAAACAATGCGTACACACGCACGTACCATTGGGGTACGCTTAGCTCGCGTAGAGCCTAAAGGCGATAGGGAAACGATGCGTACACACGCACGTACCATTGGGGTACGCTTAGCTCGCGTGGAGCCTAAAGGCGATAGGGAAATGATGCGTACACACGCACGTACCATTGGGGTACGCTTAGCTCGCGTAGAGCCTAAAGGCGATAGGGAAACGATGCGTACACAGGCACGTACCATTGGGGTACGCTTAGCTCGCGTGGAGCCTAAAGGCGATAGGCAAACGATGCGTACATGGCACACATACATCAGTATGTGCCAGGTTTGGCAGACATTGAAGAAGCACAGGGATTGTGACCCTGTGCCTCAGTTGATGTGTGAATAGCTTGCACAACATGTCATCATTCATGATGCACATGTGCATCACATGCATTCAACAATTTCAACACGATTAACGTCTGCAACATGTAGCGAGGCACATGAACACTCGAATGGGCCACAATTCAGTACAGGGAACTGGCACATGATGACAGGAACATGCCCACTGTCACAGAGGTGTCATAGCCGCACAGCATGACCCTGTGTGACCACGTCATGTGTGTGCCATGTGCTACATTGTGCATGCTGTTAGCATATGCCATGAACAGGTCAGTAAAGTATTACTCACCTCAGAATATCCCCACATGTCATCCTGGACATGGCAATTTCCGTAATACCGTACACTTGTGTGTTGGTGTGTAAATCCTCTGGCTCTGCAAGTATCCTTGGTGTTGTGTGTGCCCTGATGACGTTATCTGAGTAGTCATATGTCACCTCTGCGTCCACACGTCAGGTCCTCTGTTTGTTTCTCAACACCAACGCAGGTCCGGTCTAAGTTAAAGCTTACACATTTTGTACCCTAAATCATTGTACTAACACTACAGAACATTTACCTTTTATTGTCATACTCAAGACCGTGCCAATAGGGATGTCACTTACAAAGCCTGTGAGGAATGAAAACGCCTGATGTTGGTGAGTGACCCTCACCGTCTGTGTCTCCACGGTTTTCACGTCAGGCACAACAACAAGAGACGCTCCAATTGCGGGGACCTGACATATGAATCCAGGTGTGATATGTCCCACAAGCCACTCAGACTCCAGCAGTTGGCACAGCACCACAATAGCTCATGGTTGGGATGTAGGACCAGTGCATGTGTGTGGGTGTGGAGACATGTGAGCCCCTTATTAGTACATCATTCCCCAGGGCAAACTCGTCAGGTAAAAAAAAAAAGTCAGAGATGTGTAATTGCATTAACAAATAACCACGATGCAAGTGCAATGCTGCATGGGATTAGGGTGACGGCGACCACACGGCTCCATCAGAATAGCAGCCATCGTAGCCAGCACCACGACCTACGGTCCCAGCCCTGCATGTGACACAGGAGGAGTAAGTGCACTTCCTCATGTCCATGATGTCCCTCACCCCGCCCACTGACTCCGCATCAGCTTCTGGCCCACCGTACCCGTCAGGGGGCAGTTGCGCCTCTGTTGATATGCCCCTGACGCCATCACTCGCTGAGTGACGGACGCAGGCGGTGCATACGTCCCAGAACTGCTGTGACAGACATGATCGGAATGTTCATCCTGGTCCCCGCTGGTTCAACTCACAACCTCACTGCCAGATCTCCCCCAGGCGTCAGCCGTGGCGCCATTCTGGGGTGGTGCTGGCCCCGATACCACACACTGTACGGCTCCGCCATGGTAACTGTGTGGCAGAACACCGCTCTTAATGCTGCATGGGAATGTAAACATCAATGAGCTGGCCACACCTCATTACAATTGGCGCTAATGAGTATTGGGAGGGTCAAGAAGACCCACTGGCACGTGAGTGTCAGTCCCAAGACCACAGGACAGGTGGACTGGGGGATGTGAGTGTTGTGGACACCTAGCCGGACACAGGTGATGTCTCAACTCAAAAGATGTATTTGGATGATTGGGCAACATTCAGTGTAGTGTTTATGTGGGCGGTTGGAACCATGGCCCTTCATCTCCCTGTTGCTGCGGTGAGGACCAACTTGTCACTCAGGTCCTTCAACTACACTAACGCTACGCTGAGCCTCTGCAGGCCTATCTTGATGAGAGTACTGTATGTATATTGGCAAGCATGTACAGCCACGCAGCATGTTTGTCTGTACATAGGCATGTTGTCAGACCCCCACTGCCCTACCCGGACTGACCATGTTCCCTGTCCTACCACCCCATCCCAGGAAGCATCTGCATGCAGCCCTCAAAACCACAGAACACATTCCCGTTAGCTACGCTGTAGAGGGTATCCAAGAGGTACAGGCACTACGCAAAGATGTCATCATCCTCCCTGACTCTGGGAGTGATGTTTAGCTACTTGACATGCATCTTTGCATGCTACCCACACTCTCTGTGGGATATGTTTGTGTAACAGCTGCCAGTGTATGCGTTGTAGGTACGGCCAAAACGTGGCCACGCCCTTGTCGGATGCCAATCTACAACACTGGATTTGTTCCGGTGTGGCCTGGATAGCCACCACTCACTGGTCAGATCGATGCCACCCAGGGAGGCTAATTAGTCCTAAGCTATGTATGTATTGAAATGTGACACTTTGCTACTGCCTACTGTTCCTTACAGATATTGGTTTACAAAAGGAAAGTAACTAGTCCTTGAAAGTACTGTGCATCTGCTGTAGGAGCATCTATGTTGTGTCCTTGCTGTGATGGCAGGTTGACTAATGTACACACACCATGCCACGTGTGTTAATGACCCGTTCACATGTGTGATGGCATCACAGACCATCAGTGACAAATGTAATTATCATGCTGTATGATGATGGTCATGTCATTGTCACTGAAAGTACACACCGCGACATGACTAAGGCTGAACAGTGCAAATGATTGCACATGTGGTGTGTGTGTGTATTGCAGTCTGCCCTCTGGGTGTGCAGACAACCTCCTACTGACATTGACATGACGTGTCTCACTGACATGATACATTGTCATGGTCACTAAGACCTTTACATCTGATCGTTTGTATGCATGTCACATCCATTCCACACACTACAGGTATTTTCCTTCGCCACGGAGGAGTGTGTGGGAGCTGGCATCTGTGTGTATCCCACGCCACACTCCAAATTGTCTACATTATTTGAAGCAGTGTTGCTTGTGCCATGTACATTGTTATAGTCTTAGTCAGACAGTTGTAGACATTTCCTTAAAATTGTGTCTTGCAGGGCACCCCCTCTGGAAAGGCCGTTGCCTGACTTGGAAGCCATGAGGGAGCGCAACTGCATCCGTCGATATTGCTTCGGCCGACAGTTGATCAAGGACCTGACGGGCAGGCTTGAGGCTCACCTACAACCACGCCACAGGTATCCAAGTGCACTGACACCCAAGGTAAAGGTGATGGCAGCCCTCCATTTCTTTGCCACAGGTACCTTCCAATTTACCATAGCTGATGTGGGAGGGATGTCTCAGACCATGTTTAGCCGGGTATTGGGTAATGTTTTGGGAGCAATGTTGCTCCACCTTGATGAATTCATTACATTCCCTACTCCTGAAGAGTTGACAGATGTCAAGGGGGAATTCTATGGCCTGGGCCGTATGCCACATGTAATTGGTGCAATTGATGGTACACATGTTACTCTTGTCCCACCACAGGCTCAGGAGCAAGCGTATCGCAACAGGAAACACTACCACTCGATAAATGCCCTGGTGGTGTGTCTTGCCAACATGATTATCTCACATGTTTGTGCACGTTATCCAGGATCGTGCCACGATGCTTTCATCATGAGGCGTAGCAGGGTACCACAGATGATGCTGCAGCTGCACAACCACCGGGCATGTCTAGTTGGTGAGTATACACTGTGAGCTCTGTATGTCAGTATGTCACAACTTCATGATCTGCATCATATGATTCACTCTTGTACATGATGTCAAATTGCAGGAGACGCTGGATATCCAAACATGCCGTGGCTGATGACTCCGCTACGCAACCCCAGGACAGCTGCAGACCAGCGTTACAACAATGCTCATGTGAAGACCAGGCAGGTGATCGAACGGACCTTTGGACTCCTGAAGAGCCGCTTCAGGTGCCTGGACAAGACAGGCGGAGCCCTCCAATACAGCCCACGCAAGGTGTGTGACATCTTCACCGTTGTGCTGCATGCTACACAACATGGCAGTGGAGAAGGCTGTGCCACGCTACCTGGATCCTGATGAGCTGGAACATCCGCCCGTTGAGGATGAAGGCCTTGGCCAGGATGCCAGTGACGAGGAGGGTGAAGATGATATCCGCGGTCACCTCATCCGCAACTTCTTTTCATGATGGTGAGTCCTTTCATCTTTTAAGTAAAAGATGGACTATAGAGTAGCATGGGTAGCATGCTGTGTATGCAACAGACTGTAAGCAAGATCACTTGGATGTGTGTTGTGCTGTGTCACATGTTCAGTTGTAATGCTACACACATACGTGCTATGTGTGCACTTGGAATGTACAGGTGTCATACTACATCTGGCTATTCAACAGACATTGACAAAATGACATTATACCGAACTTGACCCCTTGTGTGCCACTCTCATCCACAGCTCGCCCTGCCTGTTGTCCGTTGGGGTACATCGTGGTCATCCTGCTACTGCTCATTATGATTGCAACGTCAGCCACATCAACGGAGCATGCTTGAACATGTGGAGAAGTCAATTTGGCTAAGGACTCATATGAGGCTGTTTAGCGTTGGTATGTGTAGAAATGTGTGGTACATGTTCATGTGCATGTGGTGTCATCTTGCATACATGCTACTCCATTATGTACCTCATGACATGTATGGCCACTCCCATGACAGGATAGTCACCCCTTCTGTCATCTGTTGTACTTTGATACTCTGGTGAATGCATCAATGTGTGTAGACATTGCCACAGCAACATTGCACATACCATGGCATGACATTGTGTCAGAGGTCACAACCACGGACTCTGTGGGGGATTGCAGCCTCACTGTGTGCATTAGAATGTGACTGGATCCTCACCTCCAGCTTGTGGGCCAGTCCAGTGTGATTACCATGAAACCATGTGGTGTTGGTGTTGCCCAGTGTATGTTCCACATCTTAAGACAACTGTCCTGTGAATCAGTTAACATGGATGCATTGCCCCTTGCAGCAGTATATCATGTCACTGTCATGTCGTTACCTCAGTGCAGGTTGAGAATACTGCTACGCCAGCCTTCACAGTGAGTAGCCGTGATGTTTAGATGCACATGATGCCATGTATGTTTAGCATGACAAAGTAAAAAGTGTGAAAGATGCATATGTGAATTTCTGTGTAGCACCAGTGGAGTGCGGTCATTCACATGAATCTCTGGTCGCCGGCACCATTACTGTGCTATGGTAGGGTCTGATTATGTAGCTTGGATGGACATCACTTGCACTTAATATTTATTGTACATGCATATCATGTTTAGCATTGTGATGCATACTTGACACACCAAAAGACTGGCTACAGAGTGCCTTCATTGCATGTCGATCATTAGCTTCCTCATCATATGTGATACTAACAGCTGTAGTGGATTTGCTCAAGTTAGCCTACAGGGCCCTTATGGCTAACCAATATCACATACAGACTTCAGAGTTAGCGGTAGTTGGATTTCCATATGTTTCCATTTGTTACTGAGGTCCACCTCATCTGTGCCTGGGAATGTGTTTATACTACATAGATCTTTTTGCATGGGTGCTCACTTGTGAGCGTTACACATGACTCTAATGGATGACAGACTGTCCCAGTTTTTATGTGTCTGTGTCACAGCATCGTATCTGATGTGATGGCATGATTAATCATCATTATTTGTCACCAGACAGTACACTTCACAGGTGTGACTGGTACAGTGTAGCTAATGAGGTTTTTGAAGTGTCTGTGACATGAGAATGTTGTCCTAATGCTTAATTGCCTCTGTTTCAGGTCTCCCTCCCAGCAGTTCCCATCCTCTCCTTCCCTCGCCTGATCACCCTTTTGTGTCTGTTGTTTGTACTCAGACCAATGGGCTATTTGGAGGTGGAACCCTTAGAGCATCACACCAGTCTGATGAAGAAAGGTACGGCCAGTCGTTGACAGCCTTGTAGGTATTTGTAAAGCGGCATTACAGGTGACATCATGATTAGTGTAAATTGGACTTATTGATAATGCACATGTATGATTGTGAAAGCTCCATGGGCTCACAATGTAGATTATCATGTTGTGCATGACGTCTGACTCCTACAGAATATAGTGCCTGCTTGTGGCTCAACACACATGTCCGTCTAATGTGCACATATACTATTTTGAACGTAGTTACCTCATGCTTGTTAGGTGTGTAACTGTATATTGACCACACGCATGGGGTGGGTGAAGGCTAGAATACTATGTTGTGTGTGACGTACATGTCTTTGTTGGTGCAGTTTTCCTTTGAACATACTAGCTCTTGTATACACCTGCAGACGCTGTGTGTCTTGTGCCCCACTTGACCGTAAGGGCCCTGATCCACTGACTGTGATGTGTGGTGATTACTGTGCCATTTAGTTGTCAGTGATCCTGAGTGAGGCAGACACTACTGCCTTCACATCCACATGTCACTTTGTGCATTGCGGGTGCCCTTGTGTTATGTGTTTGTTTAGCAATTAGTCACACCCCTCCTGCCGTCATG
This sequence comes from Lissotriton helveticus, assembly GCF_964261635.1. Taxonomy (NCBI): domain Eukaryota; kingdom Metazoa; phylum Chordata; class Amphibia; order Caudata; family Salamandridae; genus Lissotriton; species Lissotriton helveticus. Next base: position 334,923,117 of record NC_136057.1, on the reverse strand, counting down.
TATTCAATCATTGCTGCAGCTGCATACACAGCCAACATGCAGCACACACTATCCAGGAACACAGACACCTACAGGATGACCCTCCTTCCATCCATTAATAGAGCATGCTCCGGCCACCCTACACACAGACAACACCAGACATTCACCCTCGTGCTATAAAAATGCTTTGTACTCAGCCATAGCTGCTGCTATGCGTGTGTGTGCAACACATACTGGCACGACTATGCAGATTCACATGACATTGGGTCTACGTACCACCAGGTCATGTGGCGTGTCCAACACACACACACCTTACATAGGCACAATATTGTACAGTGTTAGCTTGTCAACACCACTAGATCAGAAAACTGTTAGCTTACAGTCACGTGCCAGAACACAACATGCTCACACCACTTCAACATTGCTGTCACAGTCAGTCAAGTTGGCACATGGGACACACACCATGACCCTGTCTCTTGGGTGTGGTGTGATTTGGCCGTTCCGGGGTTGGTATTTGTCTGATGTGTGTCGTTTTTCTGTATGCGTTGCTCCCATTACAGTAGTATAGTACTTGTAGCTCCATAGGGGTAGGTCACCTAATCAGGTGTGCTTGTCTAGAGTGCTCCAGCCCATTGCCCACAGTCTGTCCTGCCACCGTAATCCTGTGCGGCATTAATCACATACACAGTAATGCATCATGCTGATGGTAGCTCACATACCTGAGGACACAGTTGTAGGTACTCCCTACATGGACTACTACTTTTGTGACACTGACATGTACTCCTCAAAGTGACTCTCCTGGGCCTGCCTGTGCTAGCAGTATTGGGATTCAATCCCCCCTCCAGCATTGACTGTCCCACACAGGTGTGTCTTACCATCCATGTATGTAGTTTGTGGAAATTTCTGACCAATGTGTGTCCTCACTCAGATTCTGATCCAAGTGTGTGGATGACTGCTGTTTGTTGTATACCTTGCATTTATGACATTTGCTGACACATATACATGTATGCTGTTTCAAAGATTACTCACCAAATGCGTATGATGTTTACATTATTTATTGGGTGCTCTAGTGCATGAAACGTGAATAGGTGCTGTACAGAAAGGGGGGGGAATCCAAAATTCACTGCTGGAGATGAGATGCCTTACTGTTTCAGTCAACAGAGTCCAGCCCACAGTGCCTGACATCATTGGGCAGACTGGGACCAGCAAGTCCATGTGGGAGAGTCTCATAGGGGATGCTGTTGCACCCAGGGGCTATATGCCAGGTCCAGTGTCCTGGGAGAAGTCCATGGGCCACAGGCCCTCAACGTCTTCGGCGTGGACGACCCACCTTCCTTGGGGGACCCTCATGTGCAGGCATAGACGGTGCATGGGACGCTACGTCAGAGGGTTCCTCCTCCTCCCTCTCCTCCCTCCCTGTGGCTGGTGTTGCACTTTGCCGTGATGTTGCTGGCCTTGTGACACAGGGAGGGGGCTGCATGTTGGCAGCCATCTGACGTAGCACATGGACAATGTCCCTATGCACCATCAAGAGCTGAGCCTGGTGTGCCTCCACCCGTCCATAATGCAGGTCTTGCCTGGCTATTTGCTCTGCCTGCTGTTCTTTGAGCTGGTTGAGGGTCTCCGCAAGCTGGCTTACCTCACTGGTGTCCCGCCGGTATGCCTCAAGGATGTTACCGAGTTCAGCCATACCGGTCCCTGCAGCTGACTGCCCAGATTCTCGCCTCCGCCTTGCGCCACTCCCACCACCCTGACCCACATGAGCACGGCCTGCGCTTGTGGGCACATCCGATCGACGGGCCCCCCGAGTGCTGGGAGGGTGGAGGTTGTCACCAACCTCAGGGGCGCCCGACAAAGGGTGTCCCTCATTTTCAGACTGGCTCTCTTGTGAATCATGGCCAGGGCTCTGACCTGTCTGCTGGGATGTGGTGGGAATAGGTCCGGTGGTTGGCAGAGATGTAGCTGGTACAGTTGCTGCAGGGGTTTGGGATCCAGAGGAGCCAGGTTGGTTGGGGTCATCCACAGTGCGTTGAGGGACGGCGCTGGCGGTGGGGTCTGGGTCCTGCTGAGCCTGGGACTGGGATCCTTGGCCCCCCTGGCTGGGGGGGAGATCCGCACGTTGCCCTGTGTGTGGGAGAGAGAGACACTGTTAAGGCAATATCAAGTGACATGTGGTTTGGTTATCCATTATCAGCATCACTGTTCCACAAGCTATACATTGTTGACATTGTACAGTTGTGTATTTAGTGGTAGAAAAAACAATAGTACGATGGGGTATATACATTCTTCCAATCTCTTGACAATGACTGACACAGCCATTGCTGTGTCTTGTGTTGCCGGCACCACACGTGTAAAGCATTTGTAAGTTTCACGCAACATCCTGGATACGGTGAAAATTCTTATGTGTGCGTCAAGCATGCACAGAGTTTAGATGCAGCATGTTGATGTAAGAGACAGAGCATCATTATTTAGCATGTCAGCTACTACTTTGGATGTCTTTTGCTGTTCCATGCTGGCCAAACAATGCCAACACCGCTGGACCTGTACACCCACTTGTAGATCATGGCTTTAGAACTTGGCACTTCTCTGAGACGCATCACCTTGTCAATACCCATGTCCATGTTGGTACTTATGTACATCCACAAAGGTAATGAGATGGGGCACAAGCTTTTTTAGAGGGGCACAATGGACTGGAGCTTCTGTTATGTGCATGTAAGAGTTGTATGCATATTCATATGAGTACGTGTTTTGTTGTGGTACATGGCAATTGGGACAGTGTTGCAATACAACGCCTGTCCCCCGGGGATGAGTTTCTGTAAGGGGTGTGTACAACAGGCCATGCTATTATTTTGTTTGAGAATTGCAAGCGTCCATTGTTCATGATTTGGCTGTCCCCTCATGTGGCATGCTGCCATTATGTTGGATTTGTGTTGGTGCACAGGATGTGTGACCTTGTCCTGATGTTTGTGTTAGCAATGAGCACAGGAGGGACTTGTGCTGCCTACACCTGTGCCCATTGTGTACTATAGAGCTTTCTGAGATGTGTGTCCTGACACAGTACAGTGTTGACAGCAAATGGTGGGTGTCTTACAGGCACATAGCAGATGTTTGCTGGTACTTGTGAGAAATCCCTTAACATTCAGCTCTATGGAGTTTGTGAGGCCTGTGCAGTGCTTGTGTGCAACTGTGTGTGTGCCCCAGGGATGTGCGTTGAGGTGACCGAGGGAAAAACACTGACTGATGGAGACAGAGGGAGAGGGAGACAGAGGGAGACAGAGGGAGAGGGCGACAGAGGGAGAGGGCGACAGAGGGAGAGGGCGACAGAGGGCGACAGAGGGAGAGGGAGACAGAGGGAGAGGGAGACAGAGGGAGAGGGCGACAGAGGGAGAGGGAGAGGGCGACAGACACAGAGGGAGACAGAGGGAGAGGGAGACAGAGGGAGACAGAGGGAGAGGGCGACAGAGGGAGAGGGCGACAGAGGGAGAGGGAGACAGAGGGAGAGGGCGACAGAGGGAGAGGGAGACAGAGGGAGAGGGCGACACAGGGAGAGGGCGACAGAGGGAGAGGGCGACAGAGGGAGAGGGAGAGGGCGACAGACACAGAGGGAGACAGAGGGAGAGGGAGACAGAGGGAGACAGAGGGAGAGGGCGACAGAGGGAGAGGGCGACAGAGGGAGAGGGCGACAGAGGGAGAGGGCGACAGAGGGAGAGGGCAACAGAGGGAGAGGGAGACAGAGGGAGAGGGAGACAGAGGGAGAGGGCGACAGAGGGAGAGGGCGACAGAGGGAGAGGGCGACAGAGGGAGAGGGCGACAGAGGGAGAGGGCAACAGAGGGAGAGGGAGACAGAGGGAGAGGGAGACAGAGGGCGACAGAGGGAGAGGGAGACAGAGGGCGACAGAGGGAGAGGGAGACAGAGGGAGAGGGAGACAGAGGGAGAGGCAGACAGAGGGAGAGGCAGACAGAGGGAGAGGGAGACAGAGGGAGAGGGCGACAGAGGGAGAGGGCGACAGAGGGAGAGGGAGAGGGCGACAGACACAGAGGGAGACAGAGGGAGAGGGAGACAGAGGGAGAGGGCGACAGAGGGAGAGGGCGACAGAGGGAGAGGGAGACAGAGGGAGACAGAGGGAGAGGGAGACAGAGGGAGAGGGCGACAGACACAGAGGGAGACAGAGGGAGAGGGAGACAGAGGGAGACAGAGGGAGAGGGCGACAGAGGGAGAGGGAGACAGAGGGAGACAGAGACAGAGGGCGAGACAGGGATGGAGACAGGTAGATTGTGCTTGGTCTCTTGCTACACTGCCTTACTTTGTCACAAAATGATGCATCTCTGTAAGGTGTGTCAGCAATTAGTAAATATTTAGAAGCTGTGGTCTAGTATCTTGTGTGATCTTTACCTATCCCTGTGCATTGGTCATTATGCTTGTGTGTGTCCCTGGGACATATGGCATGAGAGCAGCCTCTTACCCTACACATTGCACCCTATGTGCCACCCCCTTGCAACTACCACCATTTGGTTGTGTACTGCTTGGAGTCATGGCCACCCACCCCATGCTGCTGGGCACTGTTGTTAGTCTACCCATGTAACTTGTGTTTTTTGTACACTCACCAGACTCAATGGCTCCTTCTATTCCATGTACTCCCACCGCTGGCAGTAGGACCATGACCTTCTCCTCCCAGGGCTGGAATACAGGAGGTCTGCGGGGACCACCGCCTCCAGTGTGGTGTGCATTGGCGTAATCCTGTGCCATCTTTTTCTTCACCATCCTCCGCAGATCGTACCACCTGGACTGGCAATCATCCCTGGTGCGTCTGATGGGTGCAACAGCATTGACCCGGTCTACAATCCTCTCCCACAGGCATGTTCTTTCTGCCAGGCTGGTCTGTCTGACCAATGCGCCAAACAGCTGCGGCTCGACTCTGATGACTTCATCAGTAAGTATCTCCATCTCCGGGTTAGTGAATTTTGGATTCTTGGGTGTGGTCATGGTATGAGGTGTATGTGATTGAGGGTGTGATGGTGTGTATGGATGAGGGTGTGTGTTTGTGATTGTGAAGGAGGTGGTGTTGGTGTAGATGTGATAAGGTGTATGTGTGAAGGTATGTGGCTGCAATTGTTGGTGTGCTCTCTGTTTCCTCGCAAGAATGGGTATGTTGCAAAGGATTATGGGTTGTATGTGTGGTCCCTTTTAATTGGTCAAATGGTGGGTGTGGCTTAATGTGAATTGTTGGGGTGGGTGTTATTTGGGGTGGGTGTTGGTGTTGTCCTCTGTTTGGCTGCTTGGCTGTGACCAGGACTGTGATTGTCAAAGGTGTGTACACAGGAGACATGTTCAGTGTGGTAGTGCGACTCGTTAGCAAGGTCCTTGTGGTCGTTTTGGTGTTGGCGTTATGTGTGCTTGCGGTACTTGTGCGTGCGTTTGAGTAGTACGGGCCGTTGGCGGGTGGGGGTGTTCGCGTAGGCTTGGCCGAGGGGTGTGCGTGTCGTACTTGTGCGTGCGAGTGAGTAGTACGGGCCGTTGGCGGGTGGGGGTGTTCGCGTAGGCTTGGCTGAGGGGTGTGCGTGTCGTACTTGTGCGTGCGAGTGAGTAGTACTGGCCGTTGGCGGGTGGGGGTGTTCGCGTAGGCTTGTTGGGGGGGGTGTGCGTGTCGTACTTGTGCGTGCGAGTGAGCAGTACGGGCCGTGTGGGGGTGTTCGCGTAGGCTTGTTGGGGGGGGTGCGTGTCGTACTTGTGCATGCGAGTGAGTAGTACGGGCCGTTGGCGGGTGGGGGTGTTCGCGTAGGCTTGTTGGGGGGGGGTGCGTGTCGTACTTGTGCGTGCGAGTGAGTAGTACGGGCCGTTGGCGGGTGGGGGTGTTCGCGTAGGCTTGACCGAGGGGTGTGCGTGTCGTACTTGTGCGTGCGAGTGAGCGGTACGGGCCGTTGGCGGGTGGGGGTGTTCGCGTAGGCTTGTTGGGGGGGTGTGCGTGTCGTACTTGTGCGTGCGAGTGAGTAGTATGGGCCGTTGGCGGGTGGGGGTGTTCGCGTAGGCTTGGCCGAGGGGTGTGCGTGTCGTACTTGTGCGTGCGAGTGAGCGGTACGGGCCGTTGGCGGGTGGGGGTGTCTGCGTAGGCTTGGCCGAGGGGTGTGCGTGTCGTACTTGTGCGTGCGAGTGAGTAGTACGGGCCGTTGGCGGGTGGGGGTGTTCGCGTAGGCTTGGCCGAGGGGTGTGCGTGTCGTACTTGTGCGTGCGAGTGAGCGGTACGGGCCGTTGGCGGGTGGGGGTGTTCGCGTAGGCTTGGCCGAGGGGTGTGCGTGTCGTACTTGTGCGTGCGAGTGAGTAGTACGGGCCGTTGGCGGGTGGGGGTGTTCGCGTAGGCTTGGCCGAGGGGTGTGCGTGTCGTACTTGTGCGTGCGAGTGAGCGGTACGGGCCGTTGGCGGGTGGGGGTGTTCGCGTAGGCTTGTTGGGGGGGGTGCGTGTCGTACTTGTGCGTGCGAGTGAGCGGTACGGGCCGTTGGCGGGTGGGGGTGTTCGCGTAGGCTTGGCCGACGGGTGTGCGTGTAGTATGTATTGGTGGAGCTTGCAGTGAGGCGAATGTCCCGTACGAATCAATGTTGAAGCGTGAATACTTTGGCCCGTACGAATCTCGCTCAGGCATTTCGTTCCGAATCGGAATAGTGAGTTTGTACGGACTGATTGCGAATCGTACGGTGGTCTGCCCGAGGCTTATTCGTACGGGTAAACGAATGTCATTCGTACGGATCGTAGCAAATCGTACGGAAATCAACGGTAACGGATCGGAATTCGCTGGTCGGACGGTAGTTTCCCATTCGTACGGAATCGGCTACGAATACGATTCGTACGCCGGATTATTTTAGCGGATCGGAATCGACCCCATAGTGGACATCAGTCATTACGAGATATCTAACTATATAGTGACATCCGCAAACCCAGTTATTTTTTGTCTCATACATGTTGGAATAATTCCCCAACCCCTATTCCAGTGTTGGAAGTATGATCCCATGTACTGGGGGCTCTTTAGGGGACCCCCTGTACTCCAGGTAACAGCCTTTCAGGGTCAGCAAGCAAGCTAGTGCTGCTGCCGACCGCAGACACAATTCTGCCCTCCTGGGGCTGAGCCAAGCTCGAGCAGGAGAAGGTAGAACAATAGATTTCCTATCACAGGGAGGTGTGACCACATCTCAGACAGGACTTAGTGTATTGGGCTGGGGTAGGCGTGCTTGCCAGTGCCACCAGACTGCTTTAAAAAGGTACATTTGGTCCCGTCCTTGCATACTCCAGTTTGAACCAGTTCATGAATCCTTGGCGTGAAACTTGACAAAGGACATGGGAATTTCCTCCACTCTGACCAGCCCCTCCCCTGGGAGGGAGCCACAACTTGTTCCAACCCTTTCCTTAGGGCACTTAAGGGCATGCCCTCTGGGTGGGCCCTCACTTTCGTCGTGGGACAAGACTCAACCTAAAAAAAAACTACGCCGCTTTTCAATCGTCAGGATACTTGGACTTCGTTTGACTTTGACTGGAACTGAGACTGTATCAAGGAAGATTCCTAGACTTACCTACAATGTCCCTATTAGCAAAGGAACTATCCTTTGTGCCCCACACAAGAACTAATGCTTTTGAGTTATATCAAGACAGATTAACTTTTTTTCCATAACATGCGACTCAAAATATTCTTTGCGGAGATAGATATACAAAATTCTATACCTTTTATTCTCTCTGGATTAGCACTTCCCTCCACCACTTTTACACCCGCGTTAGCCCAAGTGGGTCCTGAAAAGCATGTATTTGACCATGCTGTCCTTAATCGCTTAGTAAAAGTAATACAATACATGCCAGGACCAATCCACAAACTCAATATGGAGGAATTTGCAACATTTCAAAAGACAAAAAATTATAAATCTTTACCCATAAAGAATTGTGACAAAGGAGGAGGCATTGTGGTACTAGACAAACAGAAATATGAGAGCAATGTGGTCATCCTTCAGAGTGATTCATCTCACGATAATAAAATGTTTTTAGACCCTAACAGGAAAGTGACAAAGAGAACTGAATACCTCACTCAAGATGCATTAGAAGCAGGTTACACTTCTGAATGCCACCAATCTGCAAATGGCAAGTATCTGTTGAATTCCAAAAATTCATAAGAGCCTCACAGATCCCCATAGCGTCCTATTGTTACATGCATAAGATCGATTACTGAACCTCTATCTAAATACATTGACTGTCTATCGCAACCACATGTATTCAAGATCAAATCATATATTAAATATATTAGGGATATTATCAATAAAGTAGAATATTTACCCTTTAATGGAAACACTAATACATTTTTAACACAATATATTGAATATTTATATAATAATATACCACAGTCACAGGCACTAAAAGCAGTTGAATGGTTCATGGAACCTATAACATCGCACGTCAACTTACCTTGGTTCTTGAGTGCCTAAAAATTGTTCTATCAGAAAATACTTTTGAATTTGGAAATACATTATTTAAACAAACTAAAAGAATCAGTATGGGAGCATCGTTAGCTCCATCTGTAGCTAATATATATATATGCCACTTTGAAAAATAAACAATAATGACAATGAGATTGGTCACGAAATATAGATGACAATTTTTTTATCTGGACTGACACTAACGAGCAACTAAACGAATTTCTAAAGTGGCTTAACTATTGAGATTCTAATTTGAAATTTAGAGCTCATATAAGTCAATTCCAAGTCGAATTTTTTGACATTTTAATTCACAATAATGATGAGTACTTAGAAGTAGACCTATATATCAAGACTACAGCAAGAAACAGCTTGCTACATTATGAAAGTTACCACCCAGGTGCCCAGTCCTTTTGGGCAATTTGTAAGGCTGTGAAGAAATTGTTCCAACCTACAGGATTATGACAAACAAGCAATTGACATGAAAGAAAAGTTAATCATGGGAGGGTATCCAAACCGTTTGGTGCGAGAATCATTCAAAAGAGCTGGATTCTTTGACAGAGATCATCTTCCTTGTGAACCAGGGCGTCAGCCAGTTACGCAACTAGTTGTGTGACTAAGCATTCCACTATGAACGAGAAAGTTAGACAGATAATCAACTCCAATAGGCATATTTTAATTAGTAATGCCACACAGGAATTTAAACTATCCAAACCTCTTTTTGCTCATTGACGCAATAAGAATATTAAGGATATTGTTGATCATTCCCATTTCAAGACTGCCACCAAATTCATTCAAAAAATCATAGGTGCTAGTAAACCTCTAGTAGGGACAATCAAATACATGCAATGTAAAGCATGCAAACCAGCAATAGAGGGAGATACCTCCAACCATAATGGTTACATAATAAAAGCAAAAATTTCTTAAACTGCAAAACTAAAAATCTTATATATCTTTTGGTATGCCAATGTAACCTAGGCTATGTAGGCAAAATGGCTCCTTCCATCTCCACTCACTTAACAGAATATAGGTCAGCCATTCGTACATCCAAACTGACACTTCCTTTGGTGAAACATTACCTAGATAAGGAACATACGGCTGGGGAAATTAGGTGGCTCATTTTAGAGGAAATAGAAGTATCGCAGGAAAGCTTGTGCCATGAAATCAGAAAAAGATATGAAGTGTTTTGGATTTTTGTTCTGGATACCTTCAAACGAGGACTTAATAATGAGATCCTTTGGACAATGCAATTAGGTACAACATGAACAACTAGGGACCCAATTATGATGCCGTAGGAAACGGCTCCCACCCTCGGTTGGAGAGGTCCTACGGCATCGTAATGGGCTGTTCGGATTCCTTTTCGACCAACCCACTTAGATGGTTTCGGTCGGAAAGGAATCCGAACCGGATTTCCGAATGGCCTCCGATGGGCTCGGAGAGCCTGTCTGCCATTCGGAAAGCCTCCAGTAATCTCTCAGGGGACTCTTTCCAATGGGTTTACGATGGCAGATTCCCACAGCCTTTCTGTGCCTGCCTTTTTTCGACACAGAAAGGCTGTGGGAATCTCACATTGGGCCCCCCATTAGCGCCCCCAAGAGTGCAAGGCCAATGGATGGCCCCACTGTTGATCCCTGCACTAGGTGCAGGCCCCTTGATGTGCCTGCTACCGGGTGCACGGATGAACTGCATCTCAGCTCTTCACAATGAATTCCCGTCAGAATGCATGCTCCCAATGTAAAGAATAGGAATGCGAGTGAACACTGTTCTGTCGCATCCTAGTTGCTGGGCTGAGACGGATGACAGGAGGGTCTCATTTTATTATATTTTTATTTGGCATATATAGCCATAAAAAGAAAGAACTAAAAGACATACAATTAAAATCTGATTTGTACAAGCCCTAAAACGTTAAAACAATATAAAACACAATAAAATCCTGATCTAACCAATAAATTCTAGCAGACCATAGGGAGTATCTAATTCATCATCAGCGAGGGGAAGGAATCACTTATATATTAGGTAAACATTTGTACAACCACCGTAAATACCAGGGGCCCGGGGTATCCTCAAGCATGGGTAACATCACATATCTACCCCACCCCTTATAAGTTATATAACCAGTTCCTTCAATGACACCTGTATAGCAATTAAAAACCTTCCCATTCCACATGTCACATTTAAAAATATCATATTTATCAGCAAGCTAAGCGCTTGATCCCTACTAAAAATGTCATAGTCAGTAAAAAGGAGTTTCAAAAATGATTTCCATTCTTCTTGGAACCACAAGCAGTTCAACAGAATATGTAGGCTGTTGCATTTTACTTGCAATCCACATGTACACAAACCTTGTTCATTCATCATAGCGGATTTTATTGTCCGATCCGTGTTGCATGGGTACAGTCCCACTCTAAATTTCAAGATTATATTTCTAAGTTTTGGATTAGGCATAGCCTCAATACAGGGGAATATTTGGTCATTGGTCCACATGTTTATCAAGAACCGGGAGGACGATTTACTCCTCAAATAACCCAAATCTTCCTCTCGGGCCTTTGAGTTATTAATAGCACGCAACGCTGATTTGGGAATCTGCTGCCCCGACCTCCATTGGTCTGGTTGTAAGGATAGTTTGACACACAACTTGTCTAGCCTAATTCTAGCTTGGGATGCCCAATTTAGTTCACTAGCCTATATTTCTTTTTTGCAGAGTTTTGCTATTTTGGCAGGCCCCTCTCCATTCATTCTCTGACAAAAATGTAATACTGCTTAAATTCCCCGGCAAATTCCAGGCTGTAAGGTGGCATTCCACTCGTAGAGCCTGTATCATTGTTGCCGAGGGGAGTGCTAGTAGCTGTTTAACGCATTTACCCTCTTCTAAGTTCCAATCCGATTTACCTCCTATATATATTACCTCTACATCATATTGGAACTGAGAGTGTACCAATGCATTAAAAGCCGATAGAATTGGCTGCAGGGAGGGACCTCCATATTTTTGCTTAAATTGTTTAAGGCCCCATACTGAAGAGAGCACCTTTGATTTGAGTGTCTGTAAGTGATCCTTCCTATTTAACTTATTGTCCAACCACATGTCCAAATATTTATATCTACCCACTTCTTCCACTGTAACCTCTCCCAATTCCCAGTACAGGAAAGACTTCGTTTTTAACAATACCATTATTTTGGTCTTTTCTAAGTTGACCGTGAGGTGTTTTTTTTAAGGCAATATTTGTGAAAAATATCCAGTTTTTTTTGCAAGCCCAGCTCTGTAAAGTCCATTATCACTAAGTCATCTGCATATAACAGACAAGATATATGAGTTCCTCCCATCTTAGGATTTATCCCACCTGCCATACTCAATATGTTGGGTAAATCTGATAAAAATAAGGAAAATAACAGTGGGGATAAGATGCAGCCCTGCCGCAAACCATCCATTATCTGTATTTGTTAGATAGGGTTCCCTGGGAGTCCAAGATAACCCTGTCCCAATAACTTGAGTGCATTTCCTAGATTAGAGCAAGTACTGCCTTGTTGATTCCGAGCTCTGTTAGCATACTCCACAGTAGACTACAGTCCACTGAATCGAAAGCAGCTTGAAAATCTACAAAGCAGCAAAATAGGTCACCTCGCAGCTCAATTGCTTTCTTTGCCATTGCCCAAAGACTGAGGCAATGGTCAATGATTAAATGGCCCTCTTGGAACCCACCTTGCTCTATTGGTATTAGGTTATACTGCTCTGCCCAGGATTTCACTACGCCTAGTAGTATTTTAGAAAAAACTTTCTCCCCTACGTCCAGCAAGCTTATTAGGTGGTAATTCTGGGGTAGTGTAGCATCCTCTTTTTTATAAATTGGCCTCACAATCGCCCCCTTTCAACTTTCTGGAAAAACAACCGAAGATATAATATGTTTAAAGGTTGTGTTTAGAAACCTTGCCCACCAATCTGTGCTATTTTTTAATATGATTGCAGGTAGGTTATCTGCCCCTGCTGCTTTAGTTAACTTTAGGGATTGGATAGTTTCTTTTATATTTTAAATGGAGAACTACCGCCCTTGTAGTTCTGACTCCTCATACCTTATTTCCATGCTCTTTTCACTATTTGGACCATTGTACAGTTTACTCAAATGGCTGGCCAGTCGTCTTCACCCACTAAACACCGCATTTCCTCCTGTACGTTACCCTCTTTTACCAGGCACCAGAATGATCTTATATTATTTGTGTTTATCACATCTAACATTCTATTCCAATTTTTGGCCATATATTCTAATTTACTGTCCCTCAACTTACTTTTGTATTGCTGTTTTGCCCCTCAAAGGCTCTCCAGAGTTCATTTATCTGGCCTTTTCCTTAGCTGTCTTTCCCATTTTCGTACCCTCAATTTTAACTTCCTACACTCGTTATTAAACCACCCATTTGTTCTTACTTTTTTCGTAAAGGCAGGCCATGCTTTTATCTATTGTATTCTTAAACTGGGTTAAAATTGTATCATCTTGCACCACTTCACCCACAGCCCTATAATTGATCATTACATTGTTAACCAATTTCAGGTTGTCCTCTGTTATGCGTATAGTTATGTGTCTGGGGTATTCAATCTGTAAGGGAATCACTTTCTCTCTTCCCAACTCTTGTTACGTCTTTATTAATAATTGTAAAGGCCAATGGTCGCTACCTTCACACTGCAGTACTTCAAATCATTCTATTTCCTTGAAATACCATGCCTTTATAAAGGCATAATCAATTGGGCAGTTCTGATTCCCTATGCCGAAAGTCTTCCTTGCAGGGCGGTGGGTGTTATACCGTCCATTAGCACTGAATAGTCCTATGGATCCTAGAAATTTTACTACATGTTTATCTCGTGCTGAATTACCTACGCCAGCAAAACCATTGCTATGGGAGGGATCTAGTTTATGGTTAAAATCTCCTAAGATCATTATCAGGTATGCTGCTTTTGTTGTGCTAATAGCCGCTAGATCCTTCTCTAGTAGATCCAGTTGCTTTTCATAATCTATTTTTGCACCTGGCTGTATATATATATATTGATCACGACTATTAGTTCCACTTTTAAATTGGGTATTTTATTTGCACTTTTTGATGATACCAACGTGATCAGCCCCCCTGAGGGGCGCCCTAGATTCATTCATACTGCCTCTTTAGTGAGCATACAAAAGCGGTCAATAGGTTCGAGTACTGCACACAGCCAGGACTCGTGAAGACACAAAATATCATGGCTACCCAACATTTCTCTAAAGATGTCTTGGGATAGCTGCCTTCTGTACCCCCCTATATTCCATAAAAGTGTCCATAGGCTGTGTGAGAACCCCACTTCCTAATCCAGCTCACTCATCCCTTCGTCCATACTATTCCCCCAACTTATTGCAGATTCGGACAATAGATCAAATCGATTGCTCAAGGCGGGCCCCTGTGTGCTATTTGTTATTGTTCTTTTAGCCCTCTTTAATTTTTATCAGTGCGTATTCATCTATATTGGGCGCCTAATGTATCATACTGTATTTGCTCCGGGCATAAACCTGCATGATAGTTGAGGGTCACAGTGTCTCCGAAATTGCTCTAGTCTCTACCAAGTTGACAACCAATTCCAAAACTTATTCCCTCCTTTTTCAGGATTAGTTATACAAAGTATTTGTCTGATATCATCAGAAGTAATCCCACCCAATGTTGGGCATTTGGCCAGTATTTGTAATAGGTTGGAGCGATTTAAGGGGTTAATTTTCCTTTGTCGCTTTCTCCCTACCCTTTGCCCCCATGGTTCCATGTACACCCAAAGGTGCTCGCTATTCTCATACTTCCTGATGTTCCTACTTCCCCTCCCAACTGCAATTCCAGACTTTGACTTTGGGTAGGTTCTTATCCCTTTTTGTTCTAGGGAGGGCTCTCTCCTTATTCTCCTATTGGTTGGATCGCCCTCCCGTCTATGCCCGGTTCTCCTATAACTCTCCAGGCCTTGGGGTTGCAAAACTTCCACCGAGGGTGTTCGTACTCGTCACTGTCCTTGTAGCTTTTACATATTGGTTCCCTCCTGCCCTCGTTTTATTTCTTACTCCGCCTCTTGGTGACTTCTTTTGAACCTGTATTGTCGTACCTTGCTTAATGCTCTTCCCTGACTGTAAACCCCTTACCCTTTTCAGCTTTGTCTGATGCTTCCTTCTGTTCATATGCTCGGATCTATATCTCTGAAATCGCCCATAAGATCTCCCTTTAATTACTAACATAGGGCATTTTGAGATATATTCTGTCGGGGGATTTTTGCTCTGTGTAACCTCCTCCTTTCCTGCACTTAGTGATACATGTAACTCCTGATCCCTCTTCTCCGCTACTGGGCGGACTATAGTCGGCATACACTTATTGATTTGTTTGAATTCATCTGCTATCTGTTGTAATTGAGTTTTATGGGTTTTCCCTTGCCTATTATTCTCGACTAAAGTTTCTAATATTGCCTGCAGAGTCTTTGGCATTAGAAACATCACCTCTAGTAATAATGAGGCTGGGTTGCTGTCATTTCAAGCGCTAAGGATGACTGGGGAGTATTTGGTGGGATAGGTCCACGTAGGGTTGTATCATGTCCCTTCTTCCCCTGCCCATTAGCTGTCTGTTGCAATACTTCGTTATCTACAGAGGGGATAACCCTTGCACTGCAGAAAAGGCAAGGTGATGACGATAACCTAGGTTCTAATGATAACAACTGGCCTACGTTTACCCCCCTTTGCTCGCCCAGGCCTTGGTTCAACACTGGCAGGAGGTTGGTCGGTCTCAGTTCCCCAACGATGTCGGACGGATCATAATCAGGGCCTAAGAAGTACCTTCCTACGATGTTTGAGTACATTCCGCGATTTACAATTCATGACAGTCGGTAGTTAATTTTATCAACTCATATCTATTTATTTATTGTTGGCATATAGACACTCCACTTTAGCCATCTCTGAGATTTCATGAATCTATCCTTACTTAGATTCATACATTTTGTCCCAATTAGTTATCAATACATTTTCATGATGAGTCTCTTTTTTCATTTGTTCTTATTAAGTTATAATTTTTTTTCTTTAATCACTAATTTTTGTTCATGTATCTGCTGTATGCTCGATCCCATTTTCCATCGAGTTTAATCTATTATTTAATAATTTGTTTTTTCTTCACATAGGGCACCATAATATTTATACATTGGATCACTGGCTTATCCTGTAGTCTTTTGTCTTTTTGGCATTTAATTTAATGAGTTATCGTTCCAGCTCAAAATATCCGGGCGTGCATCGATTCCCGCATTCATGGTGTAAATTCCTGGTATTGTTCATAAAGACAGCATTTCCTCCCCTCCGAGTCAGGTCTCACCATTTGAATATGGAGGATTGCCATAAATGGTAAGATACCCCTTATGTCTATTTCAATGACAAATTAAACACCTCAGTTGTTTTTGGATCTCCATTCTCTATACCATCACCCAGTCCTGCTATTCCATCATTAGAGCCCTCACATATCAAGTGGCCTGCTCCGTTGTTTTAGGAGCTTTTTTCACATATGGTACTATCGTTGAACCTGTGCTTATGTTTGCAGATTGCCACTTTTTATAGAAGTCTCCATTGTATAAACATAATTTGAGGAACTCATTTTGTTTAAAAGTTTTTAGTTTAAGTTATCGATCAGCGTGGATACACGTAAGCATTATTTACTAATCTAATCGGCTATATACAGATTCATTTTGAGATTTGTAGTTGTTGTAGACCTATGTGTTATTGTTCTACTCTGGCTCACACAGCCATGACCTTCTGCTATGAAAAAAATCATATTGCACGGTATATTTCAAATCTTGCTTCAGAGTATTCATTGCTATCTTCAGTTTTCCTTATAAAACATGTGGCTATGGTAAACTCCTTTTGTCATGGTCTACCTTGACTTACGTAGCTATGATGTCAGCAAAATACCAAACCACACAGCACTTTTTTACAATATATATATATTAGCTGCCTGCAGTTTCTTGGGCACTAGTCAGCAGGGCTTAATTTACTATTAAGTGATCTATATTCAGATGTAGTTATTCACCCATCGTCCCTGACTATTCACTCACTTATGGGTTATATCTGCTACTTTTTTACTTTATCTAGACTGTATGGCATTGGTGTTTTTTCTCTGATCACTCTATATTGAAATGAAGCTTGATTACCCACATCCTGAGCCTATATTCAACATTTTGCCTATCCATGAGGAACATCATAGGAGACATACATTTGATTTCATATTTGGATTCATTATCTGCTTTTGCGATCCTGATCATGACTCAACCTTCTGAAGACATAAGTTACTTCCCTGAGGCAGTTTTCATTACTGATAGGGAAAATGTAGGGCCCGATTAACAAAATTAATCTGAGACAAAATCATAACTTTACGACTTTTGGTATTCACAAAGGGCATATAGGAGTAGTAAAGTTAGGATTTTGTCTCAGTTAAACTTAAGTTTTGGTCTTTAATTAATCTGAAGACCAAAACGTAGGTTTAACTAAGACAAAATCCTAACTTTACCACTTTCGGTATTCACAAAGAGCATTTAGGAGTAGTAAAGTTAGGATTTTGTCTCAGTTAAACTTAAGTTTTACTTAAGTTAAACTTAAGACCAAAACTTAAGTTCAACTGAGACAAAACCCTAACTTTACTACTCCTAAATTCCCATTGTGAATACCGAAAGTTATGAAGTTAGGATTTTGTCTCAGGTTACTTTTGTGAATTGGGCCCAATAATTTTTTTATTCAAGTATCATTAAACTAATTACATCTAGTGATGCTTTTTATTCAACTTTGTCTGTGTAGATTCAATTCAATTCAATTCTTTATTATGTTTTGGAACTCCAAGGAGATCCACATAAAAACCATACATGATACAAGACCCATTCAATGCAAAAAAGACATCTGCAATGTTTACAAAAATATAGAGTAATCAGATTCACTTACTACAAAAGCCATCAATAAATAGCTAAAAAACATTTTAAAAAGTTAAAAATGTTAAAACAGAAGATTTCTTTTGGGGGATTATACAATGCAAGTAAGAAAGAGTTAGCATTTAAAATACCCAATTGCAAACATGCATATCTTAACCACTTACGCCGAAATGGGCGCAATACAGGGCATATGAAGAGAACGTGCAAGCGATCCTGGGTGGACAAGTTGCAAAAATGACAAATTGCAGGAGCACCATACCACGTTGCCAATAGATTGTTTAATGGCAACAAATCCTGTCTTAGAAGAAACCAAAATCGCCGAATGCCATGTGGTAGATTCCAGGCGATATAAGGTTGCATAGCTTTCCTAACATACGAGTCAGTAAGATGGTTAGCTCCCTTCTTAAAATAAATAGCCTCCTTGTCCATTTTAAAGCTAAGGTCCCAAGATGCCTCTTTTAAAAGTGATTTTAACTGTGCAGCGGAAACAATAAAAAGTGTGCTCTCTTCCAATTGGAGGAGGGCGCCGCCTTTCTGAAATTCTTAACAATTTGCGAGTACTCCTTTAAGCTGCCCAACAGTTCAACCTTCATAAGATTTCTTAATGAACCCATTTCTCCTCTAGCCAGACTGGCAACCCACCGTACTACAGCTGCTAGGCCCTGCACCCAACTACTGCGAAGGCCATATTCAAGTCTGCAGGCAGCCGCTGAACAAGCGGTGTTAAGAGAGGATATAGATCTTAACATCTTCTCTTCTACAGAATGTAAAAAATCCCATTGCCTTAAATCAACCAATTCCATTCCATACAAAAGGGAAGAAGGGATTTTTGCCCTAAAGACTTCCAGTAGGCAATCGAAATGTCTTCTCCTCGTGGCTGAGTATAATGCACTCAAGCCTTTTCCCTGAGACAAAGCTTTGCGGGTATTGTTATCAGTGTGGGGCTTGTCACTCAAATTATTGGAAATGATTTTTCCTAAAAAGATATAAGTCTTTACCACCTCCAATTTATGGCCGCCAACTGTCCAAACAAAGTTCTTATACTTTAACTTTTTTCTCCCTGCGATACACATAATTTTGCTTTTTGTTGCATTTATCCTCAAGTAATGGGCTTCGGCAAAAAGGTGTAATGCACGAAGACGATTGGCCAACCCTTTAGGTGTTAGATCCAGTATTATAATATCATCTGCATATAACAAACAGGAGATAGGGGTTCCCCCTACAACCGGGGCTATACCATCACTTGAGGAGATAGATGCAGGAAGATCCGCAATATACAGTGAAAAGAGCAGTGGGGCAAGAAGACAACCCTGTTTTAATCCATTAATTGACGGAATGACACGTGATAACCCCCTATCTCCACCTTGCAGGACACAACACCATGTATCAGTATGTAAAACCTGCACCAGATCTAGCAAGTGAGGAGGCATGCCCATGGCAGATAGCTTTCTCCACAGCAGGGGGTGATCCACTTTATCGAATGCTGTGGAGAAGTCTATAAATGCCGCATACACATATCCCCCACGAACCCTTACATATTTATCAGAGATAATCTGAAGTGCAGTAAGGTTATCTAGGGTGCCGTGCCCTTTGCGGAAGCCAGTCTGTTCTAGGGGTAAAATGTGGTTCGCATCGACCCAATCATTAATTAAGGATAACAAACGTTTGGTGAAAACTTTTCCAATTGCGTCAAGGAGGGCTATTTGACGATAGTTCTTCGGTATATCCCTATCGCCCTTTTCGAACAGTGGCACCAGTATGCTCCCTTTCCAAGAGGAGGGGACAGTTTTCTTAATGAAGCAAAATCTGAAAACAGGAAACAGTATTTTGCTCCATAATGCTGGTTCCTGTTTCAAGACAGATATCGGGAGTTCATCAGGCCCCATGGCTCCTGAAGTACGCATGTCCGTAATCGCCTGTTCATTAATGCTTTCTGAAGGGGACTCTATTGGGGAATCAAGCTCAATACTGAGGCCCCTAAGCTCCAACAACTGCCCATTCATAGCGTATAAAGTGGAGATATAATTGACCCATAACGATTCAGGAATAGGAATTGGGAGGGGACCAACTCTTGCACCACAACCCTCCCCAATAAGAGACCAAAACTGTTTAACTTTGCCATGAACCACTGCCTCCCGTAGACTTATCCATAGGGAATCTTCTTTTCCTTTTTTTAACTTTTTCTTAATCCTACTTCTCCTTCTTTTTAAACGATCAATTTTGCGGAGTCTTTCAGTTGATCTGCACAGGTATTGCTCCCGCACTAACTTATTGAGGAGAATAATCGATCTTGGGAGGAGAATCTTTTTTGGCGCCAAATGCACAAGTTACTACTTGTGTAACGATATATATCTGTAAGAGACATTAGTTAGTATTAGATTCCTTACCTTAGAATATCCCCAGGCGTCAGACTGGATCCGGAAATTTTTGCGTAGCAGTACCCTTGCGCGTTGGTAGGCGTCGTCTGCGGCTCCGCGTCCGCCGTCGGCGTCGTGAGCGCCGTGATGATGTCGTCGGAGCACTTACACGCCGCCTCCGCGTGCTGACGTCAGTTCTTAGACACAGCTTTTCCGCGCCAGTAACGCAGAGCCATGTTAAAAACCAACACTGGTGCCATTGAAACTAGGGCCCTGAAAGGGTACAACCCTAACCCTAGATATTGGTTCGCAGAACGGGGAGGATGGGTGGGTCGGTAAGGAATCTAATACTAACTAATGTCTCTTACAGATATATCGTTACACAAGTAGTAACTTGTGCATCTGAAAGAGACACGTTAGTATTAGATTCCTTACCTTAGAATAGATACCCCAGCAATACCAACCCCGGTGGTGGGCCTGCGAACCAATAATCACACCAGAAAGTCCCAGAGGACGGAACGGCCAAAGAGGCCATCCCTCCGGACTTGGCGGTCCAGGCAGTAGTGTCTTGCAAACGTGTGCAGCGATGCCCACGTAGCTGCCTGACAGATGTCTTGTAAGGGCACTCCCCTGCCCAGGGCAGTGGTGGTCGCCGTGGCTCGGGTAGAATGAGCCCGCAATCCAGCAGGAGGCTCCTTCCTAGCCAAGGAGTAGCCTGCCTGGATACACAGGATGATCCACCGAGAGATGGTCCTCTTGTGCACCGCTTTCCCCTTCTTCGCGCCCACGTAACCAACAAAGAGTTGGTCATCCACCCGGAACTGGCGTGTGCGATCCAAGTAGAATGAGAGCGCACGTTTTGGGTCCAGACGGTGGAGCCGCTCTTCCTCTTTATAGGGATGCGGTGGCGGGAAGAAGGTTGGCAAGGTGATAGACTGCCCGATGTGGAAGGCCGTGACAACCTTGGGCATGAAAGAAGGTTTGGTACGCAGCACCACTTTGTCCGGATGGACAGAAAGGAAAGGTGGAGTACAAGAAAGGGCCTGGAGCTCACTCACTCTCCTGGCAGAGGTGATGGCAACCAGGAAAGTAGTCTTCAAAGTCAGAAGGCGAAGAGGACAGTTGTGAAGTGGCTCAAAGGGAGCGCACATCAGAAATGTAAGAACCAGGTTCAAGTCCCACTGAGGCATCACAAACGGAACAGGAGGAAACGTGTGTGTGATGCCCTTAAGAAATCTGTTAACAATAGGGGACTTGAACAAAGAAGGTTGATCAGGCAGCCTGAGAAAGGCTGAAAGGGCAGAAAGGTAGCCCTTGATAGTGCCCAGAGCAGAGCCCTGCTGGGCAAGAGAAAGAAGGAAGAGAAAAACCTCAGAAAGAGGGGCATTGAGGGGATCCACAGCCTTTGCTGTGCACCATGCCACAAATCCGTTCCACCTGCAGGCGTATACTGACTTTGTGGAGGGACGCCTGGCTGCCAGAATGATGTTACAAACTTCAGGAGGCAAGTCAAATGGCCTCAACTGTCCCCGCTCAATCTCCAAGCATGGAGGTGGAGACTGGACAGGTGCGGGTGGAGGACCGTCCCCTGCTGCTGCGACAGAAGGTCCTCCTGAAGAGGCAGACGAACCAGGGGATCGACTGACATACTGAGTAGCTCTGGATACCAGTACCTTCTCGCCCAGTCCGGAGCCACAAGGATGACTTGGGCCCGGTCGCGCTTGATCTTCTTCAGCACTCTGGGCAGAAGTGGTATAGGCGGAAAGGCGTACAACAGACCGCAACTCCACTCGCGACGAAAAGCGTCTCCGAGCGAGTGCCGCCTGGAAAATTCCAACGCGCAGAACTGATGACATTGCGCGTTCTCTTCTGTGGCGAATAGATCTAACCAAGGCTCTCCCCTTCGCTGAAAGAGGTCTTGCGCCACGTCCGAGTGCAGACGCCATTCGTGATCCATCATGCACCGACGGCTGAGCTCGTCCGCCCTGGCGTTCAGAGAACCTGCCAGGTGTTGAGCCACCAGGGTCACGCCCTGGCGTTCCAGCCATTGCCAAAGGCGAAGAGCCTCTTGACAAAGGATCCACGACCCCACCCCGCCTTGTTTGTTGCAGTACCACATGGCGGTGGTGTTGTCCATGAACACCTGCACTACACTCCTTCGGACAGAGGGGAGGAATGCCTTCAGTGCTAGACGAATCGCCCTGAGCTCCAACAGGTTGATGTGGAGCCGGGTCTCCGCCGGAGACCAGAGGCCTCTGATCTCCGCCTCTCCCATGTGGCCTCCCCAGCCCTGGAGGGACGCGTCCGTCACAACTACGTGCTCCAGTTGGGGAAGGTAGAGGGATCTGCCGCTGACCCAATCGCGGTCCGTAAGCCACCACTGCAGCTGTCTCGCAGTGCCCTCCGAGATCAGGACGTGGTCGGACAGGTTGCCCTGATGCTGGACCCACTGAAACTTCAGGTCCCACTGCAGAGCCCGCATCCGCCACCTGGCGTGATGCACCAGTAGGATGCAGGAGGCCATCAGCCCCAGAAGCCGCAGCGTCAACCTGACCGAAACCCGGGATAACGGCTGAAAGATGGGAATCAGAGCCTGAATATCCCGGACCCGCTGTTCGGGCGGATAAACCCGAAACCGCGCCGAGTCCAGAACCGCTCCGATGAAGAGGAGCTTCTGGGAGGGGCACAGGTGTGACTTCGGCACATTGATGGAGAACCCCAGCTGGTGCAGGAGATCTGCCGTTGTCTGGAGGTGGCTGACGACTGTCTGGGGCGAGCCCGCCTTCAACAACCAGTCGTCGAGGTAGGGGAAAACTGAAACCCCTAACCTGCGCAGATGAGCTGCGACCACCGCCATCACCTTTGTGAACACCCGTGGGGCGCTGGTAAGGCCGAAGGGGAGCACGGTAAATTGAAAGTGCTCGTGGCCAATCATGAACCGCAGGTAGCGTCGGTGGGCAGGCAGGACGGGGATATGAAAGTAAGCGTCCTGCAAGTCCAACGCTACCATCCAGTCTCCTGGGTCCAGGGCAGCCAGGACCTGAGCCAGTGTCAGCATCTTGAACTTCTCCTTCCGGAGGAAGCCGTTGACGTTCCTTAGGTCCAAGATAGGGCGTAGGCCCCCTTTGCCCTTCTTGGGTACCAGAAAGTAGTGGGAGTAGCGCAACCACACCATACTTCTGGTCCAGGAACGCGCTCGATGGCACCCTTGGCCAAGAGGGCCGTAACTTCCTCCTGCAGTAGTCGCAAATGATCCCCCGATACACGGTGGTTCTGTGGTGGCATGGCTGGAGGAGTCGCCTCGAAGGGGAGGGAGTAGCCCCTTCGGACAAATTGCAGCACCCACCTGTCCGATGTGACAGTGCGCCAGTGGAGGTGGTGATGGCGAACCCTGCACCCCACTGGCGTCACATGGGCCTGAAAGCACGGACTAGAAGGGTTTTGAGGCGGATGCTGCAGGGGAAGGTGTGGACTGACCTCGCCGCTGCCCCCGACCGCCCGGACGGCGGTTCCCACGGCCGCCACCGCGTTGGGTATTGCCCTGCGGAGCGTGGCTGGCGGCGCGTGTGGGCGCACCCCTTCCGTGGCCACAAAAGGAGTGAAAGGCAGTCGATTGCTGGCGCTGGCCCGAGAGGCCCAAGGACTTGGCTGTAGCCCTGGAGTCCTTAAAGCGCTCAAGCGCATGGTCTGCCTTGTCACCAAAGAGGCGACGGCCATCGAACGGCATGTCCATGAGCGTGCTCTGAACATCTGCCGAAAAGTTGGCAGACCTCAGCCAGGCGTGGCATCTGACCGCCACCGTCGTTGCCATCGCTCTACCCAGCGAGTCAGTGGTATCCAGCCCACACCGGATGGAATACTTGGCTGCATCCCGGCCCTCCACAAGGGCTTGGCCGAGTTTGGCCCGTACCTCCAACGGACACTCTGGCAGCACTTCCGCGACCTTATCCCACACAGAGTGGGTGTAACATCCCAAGAGGCAGGTGGTGTTGGAAGACCGCATTCCTAGACTAAGGGATGAGAAGATCTTCTTCCCATACTGGTCATACCTCTTGGATTCCCGGTCCGGCGGTGCCGACGGGAATGCGGTCTGGGAATTAGAGGCCTGGATGACCAGGCTCTCGGGGGTAGGGTGGGAGGACAGGAAACATGGATCGCCCGGGGCCGGGCGGTGGCGTCTGGCCACGTTCCTATCTACGGGCGAACCCGTAGCGGGCTTGGACCAAGTGCCCAGAAGAACGTCGGTCAAGGCCTCATTAAAGGGCAGCAGAGGCTCGGCCGAGCTTGACTGCGGTTTAAGGACCTCAGTGAGGAGGTTAGTCCTCACGGCCGCGACGGGAGCTCAAGGCCCAAGGCCTTGGCAGCCCTCATCAGCACCACACTATATGTAGCCCCCTCCTCCGAAGCCACGGTAGGAGGGGAGACAAACCCAGTGTCTGGAGAGGTGTCCAGGCCACTGGCCTCCCCAAGGTCTCCTGTCCAGTCCTCTTGAGACTGACACTCCCTGGTCAGAGGGTCCTCCGACCCCTCCCAGTCCTCTTCATCACCCATCTCCTGAAATTCAGGGTTTTCAACCAATGGGGCCTGTTCATAAAAGTGAAATTCACCAAACGACGTCTGGAGCGGCGCCCAACGGGGCCGTTCCGACGGCTGAACAGGAACGAAGGTAGGACCGAGGCCGGCGCCGCCCGAGGACGGCGCCGGAGGCCACACCTGAGGGTCCGACGCCGGGGAGGTAGTCAGATCCACCGGCGACGATCCCGATCCCAAAGGAGGACCAGCGGCGTCCTGCGGCGCCGGGCCCGAAGGCGCGGGCGGCGTCGGGGCCGAAGCACCCGACGGCGTCGGGGCCGGAGCCGCCGACCCGCTAGGGCCCCCAGACGGGTCCGCTGGGCCCGAAGGCGCCGCGGAGCCCGTCGGATGAGAGAGTTTCCTTATGGCCATGAGGAAGTGCTCGATCTCCTCCGGCGTCGCATTCAGCCCAGGGACCGGAGGGTGTGGAGCTGCATGCGGCGCCCGCGACTCCGACGGAGCCGCGTGGGTGGTGTCACCCGAACCCCCGGCCGCATCGCGCGAGCGTCGGGGGGAGTCCGAGGAGCGATGACGCCGCTTGGACTTCTTGTGCCTCTTACCTGACGACGACTTCGACCCGGAGGAATGCGACCTACTCTCGGAGCTGTGGTGGCTCCGAGCCCGCGAACTGTCCCTCGACCTCCCATGGGATCGGGACCTCTCACGGCGCGGGGCCGACTGCCGGAGCTCGAGGCGCCTATGGGACTGCTCCCGCCTGGCCTTCGAGGAGAGGGCCCGGAAGTCGGAGCAGGCCTTGTCGTCGTGGTCGACGCCCAAACAGGACAAACAGACGCGGTGAGGATCCGTGACCGACATCAGACGTCGCAATCGTCACAGTGCTTGAAGCCGGGCATCCCTACGGCACCGTTCGGAGTCGAGAGACTTCGAAAAGTAATCAAAAAGGATCAAAAAAGTTAGTAAAAAATGACTAGGGTTACTGTTTTTTCCAGATCAGCGCTTGCTGGCGCGGAAAAAAGAAGAACTGACGTCAGCACGCGGAGGCGGCGTCTAAGTGCTCCGACGACGTCATCACGGCGCCCACGATGCCGACGACGGACGCGGAGCCGCAGAAGACGCCTACCGATGCGCAAGGGTACTGCTACGCAAAAAATTTCTGATCCAGTCTGACGCCTGGGGATATTCTAAGGTAAGGATTCTAATACTAACGTGTCTCTTTAAGATTTGATTTTTTAACATCCAAAATGATCTTCTTCATAAGATCCTCAAAATGGATTAATTCAGACCCTTTCCAATTATTTAATTCTAACATCGTTTTATCAAGGATACGTCCCAGACCCTTTATAGCTTTAAAGTCCCAAAAACATCTTCCAGACTTCTTATGAAAATTGACCGCATCACCATTAAGTGACCAAGGGTCAGATTTAGGAGGGTGTATTGAAAGGATTAAAGGTATCAACATATGATCACTAAATATATTCTCTGAGACCACCAGATCTCTCAATAAAGAGAAGGAGCGGTGGTCTGTGATTACATAGTCCAAAATGGACTCACTTGTGCTGGAATTATGGGTATATTTTGCTGGGACATCAGAAGGGAGCCTACCATTCACTATTAGCCCCTCCATAAGAAACAATTCTTCCAGCAGCATTTTCCCTCTTTTATTAGTTTTGATTTTATCGGGGAAAAGGGCTTGAGGAATCAAAAATGCTTCCTCTTTGGATTTATTTCTAAAAAGCTCTAGGCTATAATTAGAAACTCTGCAATTGAAATCCCCCACTAACAGCACCTGAGGAGTAGGTATTGTCTCCTTTATCTTTTTGATAAAAATAAAAACCTTCTTTAATACACTATTGTAACATTCATCAGGGGGGATATAAACATTTATTATAACCAGTGGGTTTTTATTTTCCCCACTACCAAAGCTACTAAGGGTGACCGCCTGAAAAAGGTTACTCTGATCCACATAATGGGAGAAGTTCCACTTTATTCTATTAGAGAGAAGGCACGCAATTCTTCCTTTTGCATGCCCTCTCTTCGAAGGGGAGGCTGCGACCTCAAGAACAAAATCGTCCCTCCCCACGCCTATTCTGTCTATACACCAGGGGCCAGATGTAGGTAATTCTATTTTACCGACTCATAAATACCGAATTTTACCGATTCGGTATTTATGAATCGGTAAAATAGAAGTACCGAGATGTAGGTAAATCCAGATGTGGATTTACCGAATCTGTAAAAGTTGGTATTTACCGATTTGGTAAACACCGACCGGTAATGCCCATTCATTCCTATGGGCTTTGAAGCCCATAGGAATGAATGGGCATTACCGATTCGGTATTTACCGAATCGGTAAATACCGAATTTCTCAAGGGTGCAGGGGGTGTCACTTTGACACCCTCTAGCACCCCCAAAACAGGTTCGGGTGCCATGTGGCAGGCATACCTGCCCTAAGGGCAGGTATTTTACCATCAAATTGATTTTGATGGTAAAATACCGATTCTGTAATGCTTGTGGGACTCTGAAGAGTCCCACCTACATATCAATTTACCGAATCGGTAAAAATACCGATTCGGTATTTTACAGAATCGGTAAATTTACCGATCGGTAAATTTACCGATTCTGTAAAAATCTGCCCCTACATCTCAAATTCCATTTACCGGTCGGTAACGGCCGAATTCGGCCGTTACCGACCGGTAAATGCCTACCTACATCTGGCCCCAGGTCTCTTGGATTCAGATCACACCAGGGTTCAACGAGAGAAGATACTGTAATTTTTCAGGACTATTGGTGATCCCCGCGGCATTCCAGGAGAGAATTTTTAAGCTACTGCTAAAGATTGGGAAATAGCTTTGGGTTATCTTTTGATTTACTTAACAAAGCCCCAGGAAGCCAATTCCATTGTTGGTTATCCTCTCTTGAAATACTGTAAGTTTTTTGCGGGGCAGGAATTACATGAGACACTAGCCGTTTAGTTTTTAATACACATATTTTTAATTCCTCGAAAAAGGGAGGGTGACCTGCTTGATCCAAGCCCCGTTGAATAGGTCTATTTTCACAGAATCTATCTCCACAATTCGCCAAAAAGGTATCACATCAATTCCTCGACTTTGAAAATTTTCAGCTTGATTCAAAATGAGGTTCACTATTAGCTTGGAATAGAACGTTACCCTAGTATGGGATGTATTATCAGTTCTTGACATAGAAACCAAATCAATATCATTTGATTGAATTAATTTTAGGCTCTCTATATCTCTAAAACATTTAAGTAACAATGTTCTATTTAAAGCCAAATCGTGGTCAAACAACGGAAGAAAATCAAGAATCAATGTATCTACTGAATCTTCCGTAATTTTTCTAGGAGGTTCTTGTGAACAGGCTGTACCTTCAACCAGGGAATGAAAAATAGGAGCAGCAGGATTGAGGACAACTGAGACAGAAGGGACTAACTTTGTCACTTCTATTTTAGGAAAGAGAATCGTAGATCTCCCCACCTCAAGGGGAGGTCCTCCTGTAGGCAAAATAGAACAATTAGGGAGAATTTTATTGCAATCTGCACAAGGTACTTGGGTATCGGGGATACAAGTATTTGAATCCTGCTTCGAGAACCCATTAACTGGCTCTTCCGTACTAGGCTGATCATTTGGCTGATCTTGAGAATCCTCAAATATTATTTGTCTCACCCTTTTTTTCTATGTCTGCGAATTGGTTTTCTCTTTTTTACTCTACACCTTTTGTGCTTCCCTATTATTTCTTTTTCTTCTTTCTCTGTCCCCTTGGATTCTGGCAAGAAAATTGGGAAGAGCACTTTAACAAGTTTACAATCTGCGGAAGCCCCATCTTCTTCTACAATTTCAAGATCAGAATCCCTTATAAAATTATAAGCAGAAGATTTAGGGACTGGAAAAGGTTCGCTTCTGGCTGGGACCTCCAGAAGGAGAGGCACCAGGGGACACTGGTTCCTGCGAACCCACTCTAGGATCTAGTTCTAATGTCTTCTCTGGAAATCTAAGTAATAAAGCCTTTAATATCTGAGTGACAGATTCCAGAACACAGTCAGAGCTCCCCACAAATTTACTCAATACCAATAATATCGAAGACAACAAATGTTCCAAAGCAATCAATGACTCCGAAATAGGCTTTTCATGTCTATCCATGTCTAGTGGTATAATGGGATCGATACCTGAAATGTTGAACACAGGGCTTTTTGAAAGGTTAGACTGCATAGATAAATCTTGAGATTTGAGGGAGGGGGTGCTACTATAAAGCTGCAAGCCAGAAGGAGTAGCGCCAATCGGGGTCTTAGTGGCTTCAAATAATTTCAGTGAACCCTCTGCTAAGTAACGACCACACAACTCCAGGTCAATATCTAACCCTTGAGAGTCACCATTACATATCTCCTTTGGCTGGGTACTTCCTACTAAATCATTAGTCAAACACATGTCAAGCTTTGGGAGGACATTATTTTGATGCACATTCTCTATTCTAGAAGCGAGCAAATTAACACTACCGGAGCTTTCTACGGGGTTTAGATTAAGCCCCTCACAGGACTGTAAGTCAGGAATCGATTTTTCTACCAAAACAGGGCCCTTCTTAACAAACGCAGGTTCTACGCCAAGTGAGGGAGCTACCCCTATGTTCTTATTTATAGTAATATCTTCAGGGTCAGCCTCCTTCACCAAGTCCTTATCCGTTGTCTTTTCCCATAGCTGGAATAGCTGACATTGACCCTTTAATTGGAGAATTTTTGAATCCTTGTTTCGCAGGGGGTTGGATCTTGTCTTAACACAAGATCTTCCCCCTAAGAGTCTCCCAGAACGTAACTTTTTAGCAGTCATCTTTAGACTTGTATCCAAGAGAAGAAAAAAAAAAGCGAAGGCAGAGCGCAATACCAAGGGAGAAACAATAATTAGCAGTTTAGAATATATAAAATAAGGCAATTGGAGAATGTGAGTCAGAGTTCCTGTATTAGTCAACAAGTCAATGTCTATGTAAGCATGAATAAATAATAAAAATCTATCAAGCTAAACAAGAACAAAACAAAAAATCAAATATAAAATATAAATATGTGGGCCCAGCCCAGCCTACTTCAGCCACTGAGGGCCACAGAGGCCCCGCCCTTTGCCCGTGCTTAGCCCCGGGCGCTCCCGCGCGCTCCCGCGCCGCGGGCCTCTGTGCCGTCTTTATGCACCTCCTGGTGCAGGCGCGTCGTCAGCGGTGCGCGCCGCCGCTGAGGCTGCCGGGAGTTGTTGTCCCGGGGCGGCGGTGCGGCGGATGGCTGAGCTGACTCTCGGGCATTGGCGGCAAATGTCCGGCGCTTCACTGGAGCCCCTCGTGACTCCTATCAGTGTCGGCGTTTCAAGTGTGCAAGCCAAGGTAGGGTTCAATAACTATTATGTCTGTGTAGATATCATTTACCCATCATTATCATCTTCCCTGAAGTTGTCTGCATATTGTTTGGGTCCCTTACCCTAGAAGAAGTAATTAAGTTATCATTGCATTGCATCAGGCCCTTGGACTTTTCAATATATATATATATATATATATATACATATATATATATATATATATATATATCATACATTTAGGTTTATTTATGTATATTTATTCTTCCAGTGGCCTGTTTTGATTAATTGGCCCTGCTATGTAACTGGGCCCCAGCTTTCACAGACATATGTTTCCATTGGTATCTAGTATTTGGTAAGAGATTACTGCACAGTTTTCATGTTTTCATTATCTAAAGTTGCAAACCACCTGTCCTCCACAGGAGCACTATGGGATCTTTAGCTTTGTTCCTATCTTTCTCTTACCTCTTTCAATCACAATTATTATTCAATACTTTGTCCGGTGAAGGATGTCCCTTTTGGTATTATTTTTTCCTATCTTTTTCTACATTCTCCCCTATTTTTTTCCTTGATTAGTTCTAACAATTAGTTTGAAGGCTGAGAGTATGCATTATATGTTTTAGGTATGTTATATCTTTGGCTTTCCTGATGAAGGCCCTTGTGTTGCTGTTATGCGCATAGACTCCATCTCAGAAAATTTATGCACGATCTAAGCCACTCTATTGTCTCACCGAACAGATTTTCTTATTAAAATATTCTATTGTTTATTGCATCAATTGATGAAAAAATATCCTTGTAATTACTATATTAGAATGTATTTGTCATGATTGCAACAGTTGTACCCAAACTGTCATATAACTGTACAGAGATTGAATATTATGTATTTTAACCATATTTTAATATAATAAAAGGTTATTTTATATACTGTTTGTTGGAAAGTAGGATCTGCTTTGGTGGTTACCATCAATTTTTAGCAATAGCAATTAACCAACGGTGGACTCCAGTAGCCGCACCTCTTAGCTGTGTTCCCTTATTAGTTTGTAACAGTATAGTGAATGGTGTGCACAATCAGCTCCAGCACCTGCTGTTGGGAGATGCAAACTGCTGGGCAGATGTACAATACTTCGAGAAAAGTTGAGCGGTGCACCTCCAGATTTTTTGTTTCAATAATAAAGACTGATCAGTTCCTTTGTGAAAAATTGCTTCTTTATTTCATAATCCATCAAATTGTGCAAAAGACCTCAGCCAACGCATTTCGTTCAAATGATTAACTTCATCAGGACTGAAAGAGGTTCAACAGAAATAACATGAATACACACATACAGACATTGACACAGGAAATTCACAATGTTAAAAAACTATTGGGGCATATTACCAAGGGGGGCGAAAGACAATTATTGCCGATTTAAGCGGCGATAATTCTATCGCCCCATTAGCAAGCTGTCGCTAACTGATGTTAGCGACAGCTTGTAGGCGATAGCGAGCGGTTTGGGGCCCGCTTTGCATGTCAGCGATGTTTATCGCTAATGACATGCAAAGTGGGCGTACCCAACCCGTTAGCGACTGAAAGCAGTCGATAACGTCGCTATCGCCTATTAACAAGGCAGGCGTAGCGTTGGAAATATTCGTGCTAAGCGCGAATACCTCCAAAAACTAACGCCTGCTCAGACCAGTTCTTATCCATGTTATCCAATGGGAGGTGGATAACATGGCTAAGAACATTTTGTCGCTAATGCGTGAATATCGCTGTATTCTCAGCGATATTCACGCTATCGCCGGAAAAATTATCGCTTTGGAGATAAACCTCGCTAATAGCAAGTTATCTCAGTGATAATTTCCAGGGATGCTTAGCGATAAAAAATTTGTTGCTAAGCCTAGTTAGCGATAAATATCGCTAATCGTTGGTAATATGCCCCATAATTTTTAAAACAACACTGGATATAACACCAAGAACAATGTTGAATATATGCCAAAAACCATACATTTGATACACATTATTTTGTTAAAAAACGACATAACATGCAATCAATAAAAAACATCCACATTTCACAATGGGCAAGACAATCTAGTGAGATAGGGGATCACTGGCACCTTATTTCCATGAGCCTATGTGTATGAAAAGGTGTTAAACTAAGAAAAGTGTGATCGGCTCCTTTAAAAATGTATGTATTGATTGTATAATGGTACCCTAATTTAAACATGCAAGTCTGAAGCATTGATAAAAAGGGGGGAAATGAATAAACAGCAAATATGCTAACTAATAATCACTAATCTCATATGGATCATAACTGAAGGCTAGGTGTCACGACAGGCTGAATGAGAGGATGGTTGGAGATTTGACCAATGGCTTGAAAGCTGTACAGTAAAGCGGTTGCGGGGCCTGGTAGATTATAAAGGACCAAAATATGTTGGAGGTTAGGCAGACACGATTTCAAAAACATTCCCAACCCGAAAGTGCAACAGTGTGGGAGTCCGTAAAATACCAAAATAGAAGATGGGCGAAATGTGGTCGTTGTAGGGGAGTAGGGTGGGGGTCACTGCACACAGGGGTCGCATACAAATAGCTGAACACAAGAACAACTGACACCACACGCTTTGGATAGTATTGTGGACCGGAAGCCACGAGCAACTTCCGTCCGTTTATTTTTAGCCTTCTGGCCACGCCTGGCCAGAAGGTGCTACAAAGTGTGTAGGTGCTTCCGGGTCTCAGCCGATACCCGTATAACACTAGAGCGCCACATCCCTTCCCAACTTGGTATTTTGTTCTTTTCTTCTTCAACAGTTTTAAAGAGTCAACATGCAAAATCTGCCAGCCTCTGGCTCGGCCTGGGGTTCGGTCGGAGGTTGTGAAGACTTTGCCCCCTGGCTGTCGGGGGCTTAGGCTCTCGCCTCACTGGAGATGGTGGTGTGATGGCAGATCCCCCATCCGCACCTGGTCCACTGGCATCGTCAGACTGGTCAGCAGCTTCGGTGGTTGACCCGTCACAAGTTACCGGGGTTTCGGACACAGATGGGATGCGCTTGAACCACGATACATTCCTGGTGACCTCTTCCCCATTTTTCTGTACTGTCACAGCAGTGCCTTTTGTTGTCTTGATTGTCCACGGCTCTGCTTCATACGGAGTATGGAACTTTCCTCCCGGCCTACGTGTTCGTATCAACACGGCGTCTCCCAGGACCAACTCCCTTTCTCGTGCCCGCCTCTTCCGGCTTGCCCGCTCGTTGGTCTTTCTCCTTCTCTCTTGGGTAGCGGCCGGCACATACGGTTCGGGCATCCAATTATCCGCCATTGGTAACAGCTCGCGCCGGGGACCCGCAAACATTAACGACCACGGGGATCTTTGAGTGGTACTGTGGGGAGTGCTTCTAAACTCTCTCAGGAAGTGTTGAAGTGCTTTTTCCGGGTCTGTCCCTTCTACCATTGCTATCCTCAGAGTTTTATTGACAGTCCTCATAAATCTTTCCGCTTCACCGTTAGCCTGAGGCCACTGAGGTGTAACTCGATGATGTTTTACCCCTAGGCTTTGTAGGAATTCTTTAAATTTGCTTCCTAGATACGGTGGCCCATTGTCTGTCTTAATCAGCTGGGGAATACCAAACATTGCAAAAATGTTACTGAGGATCGGCTGTACATTTGCGAAGCTGGTGGACGATGCCACCTCAACCACTGGGTATTTGGTGTAACTGTCTATCAGCACCACAGTCACTCTCCCATCAGGAAAACTGCCAAAGTGCAAACTGACCCAGGTCCAGGGTGATGGAGAGGGTTCTTCCGTGATGATGGGTGCTGGTGTTTCTGGCAAACTGGTTAGCTGGCATGCCCGGCAGTTCCTTACAACACTGTCAACTTTCTCCTCCATGTAGGGAAACCATACCTTTTCCCTCATTCTGGCTTTCATCCTTCTCGTTCCTTGGTGTCCTTCATGGGCCAGCAGGGTCGCTTGATCTTGGAGAGTAGTTGGAATCACTACTCGTGATCCTCGAAGTATGAGCCCATTACTCGCTCTACTGAGCTCATTGTGCACCTTCCAGTACAGGCAGAGGCGCGTGCGGTCTGCCTCATTCCAGCTACTGACATTGCGTACAAATTTCTCCCAGGACCCAGCTTCTATCGCTGCCTTGACTCTTGTCACAACTGCATCATTGTCATACTGAGCTACAATGTCTTCGGATGCTAATGCTTGGGGGCACGACAGTTGAGACACCATATCCACGAACTCTTCAGTCCGCACTTCTTAATCTTGAACTGCACCAGCTTCCACCGGAGGATGTCGTGACAGAAAGTCAGCTGGATTCTTTGCTCCAGGTCTGTAGACTAGATCCATTTGATAGTGTTGGATCTGAATGGCCCATCTCTCAATCCGGGGCAGCGGGTGCGGGGCTGTCCCTTTAAACAAAGGTATCAACGGCTGATGATCTGTGACCATCCTGAAGGGCTGTCCGGTGATAAATAGGTGGAAATGATTGCAGGCCCATTTCACTGCCAAAGCCTCTCTCTCTATCTGTGAATATCTTGCCTCCATTGCTGTAAGGGCCTTGCTTGCAAAGGCTAGGGGGACCCACACTCCTGGTTCTGACTCCTGTGTCAGCAGTGCACCCAAACCAACAGGGCTGGCGTCCACCAGTATTTCTGTCTGTCTTGCCGTGTCAAAGTACGCCATCGTTGTGCTGTCCAGCAATGCCGCCTTTACTTTGTCAAACGCCTCGGCCTCCATCTTGGACCATTGCCAGGGATTTTCCTTTTTCGTCAGGTTCCGCAGAGGTTCAGCTATGGTGGCTAGCTGCAGGATAAACCGGGCACAGTATTGTGTCATGCCCATAAAACTTCTCACTTCCGACGCGGTCGTTGGGGCCGGAGCACACTTTATGGCTGACGACTTCCGGGGATCTACCTTGACTCCCTCCGAGTCAAAGACGTATCCAAAGAACTCTATGGATTGCTTGAAAAACTGGCACTTCTCCTTATGTAGTGTGACTCCAAATTCAGCCAGCCTCCGAAGTGTGGCCTTCAACCTCCGATGGTGTTCTTCACTAGTCTTTGCGTGGATGAGTATGTCATCACTGACGTTTAGCACTCCATTCAACCCTGACAGGATCTCCTTAATTGTGTTTTGAAAGATTTCTGCCGCAGAGGTTATGCCAACATTTAATCTTTTATACCTTCTCAGTCCCAGGTGCGTTGAAAACGTCGTGATGATGCACACAATACGAGGCAAGATGGCGGTCGCTTGAGACCGCAGTGCGGGTCACTTAGTGCTCTCAGTCAAGGGAAAAAAAATCGACCCTAGAATGAGCGAAGAAATGAAGAAATGAAGTAATGCTGAATGAAAAGCTGAACGGATTACAACTGCGAGGCTATCTTTCACGAAAGCAGTGATATTAAGAAAAAGGTCTGTGCCGGCTCACGCTAAGTAACAGTCGGAGATTACGAGCGGCCCCACACATAATGGTTTCAGACACCCTTTTCAAAGAGCAGACGACGCGAGTAAAGAACCAAATCCCCACATTGGCTACAGCAATAGGGCTCGTCCTCATACAGTACTATTGTCAGCTTATTAAGAGACATCGAAGCTGCTGCCTGTCTTACCTGAACTGCTCTGTGAGATCGGATGCAGAGTCGAAGTCCGATTTGAACTCGGAGCCAAGCGAGCCGAGTGTGCCAAGTGACCGCGACTGCTCCGAGGGTATGGCACCAAAGAACGCTGCCTCGGCGGCGGCTGCAGCGAAGACGAGAGCAGCGCGACTCGCTCTGCGCGAGAATATGGAGGCTTCGGTTAGGGGAGGAGGAGTGAAGAGTCCGGCAGCGGTGGGGACCCCTGAGAAGACGCCCGGCAAGTCAAGTGCAGCTACTGGTGCCGTCCGGAGAGGCGGACAAAACGCTCCCTCTGTGGTCGACCTCCTCCGTAAACCCCCGGGGAAGCTCCTTCCGGGTCAAGGCCTGCAGAGTCAGTCAGGAGCAGAGCGCACACCTCAGACGCCGCCAACGGAGACTGGTTCGGCTGAATCAGCTGGAGTTACTGATTGTGAAAGGGCTCCACACGGAGGTGCACAGGCAGGGGGAGGAATCCCTCAGGATAAAACGGTGAGCCGGGACAATGTCAATGCCAGTTCGGGGTATGAGGAGAGTACGAGTAGCGTGGGTAGAAAAGCATTGGTAGCAGCAAATGCTATAAATACCACAAATGAACTGCCTGACCCTCTTATGCAAACTAATTTGCTGACTCCTCGGTCTATAATTACCGAAAGTGTGAATGGCACCCCCGGCGGGGTAAATGCCCTAACAGCCCAATCAGACTCACGAGAAGTATTGGAGGAAGTGGACGTAGGGTTGGATATAGGGCTGGAACAACCCAATATACCCTATAAGACTAATGCACAAACAGATATTCAGCATAATACAATAAATATAATCTCTAAAATTCCCGCTGAGTCTGAAACTCACAGTCTGGAGCCTATAAACCCAGACTCAGTTGTAGCTGAGTCTATGGAAACTCAGAATAATCAGCAGTGAGAATCTCAGGCTGCTTCACATTCGGTACAAGGGGTGGCTCTCCCTGTAGAATCACGCAATCAGAGTGAAGATGAAGAGGACACAGACAAGGATAAAGATAGGGATAAGGAAAGGGATAAGGACCCGAGTGATTTCTATTCCTTCTCAGACGAGCCCGGTTGGACATCAGGTTCAAATTTAAGTGATTCTAGTGACGATGAAACTAGTAATAAGGCTGTGAAAACTGCTCAAAAAATCTTACATAGACATAGAAGGAGTCAACGTGATACAGATGAATTAACATGGGACTATGCATCTACAAGTAGCTTACCACCGCCACCGCCAGCAGCATCAGCAGCATCTGCAAACCTACATGGCTCGACCCAACAACCGGACTTTGGGACTCCAATCGATAAATCCGCCCCTACAATTGAGACGGTGCTGCTAGCTATTGCGGCACAAGATGGGCGGAGGGCACAAGCGGAGTTACGGAAAGTCCAGGGAGTGGTTCATAAACTCTCAAGGAAAATTACCTCGTTTAATGACCGTATGACTGAGGTAGAAGCGAGAGTGGTTGGTAATGAATCTGAGATCGCTGTAAACCGTGAGCAGATTGACAACCATGAGAAGGGGCTCTCCGATGTGATGTGGAAGCTAGAAGATATGGAGAATCGCTTACGTAGAAACAATTTGAGAGTCCTAGGTGTTCCTGAAGGAGCAGAGGGTGGGGATGCTCGTCCCTTTTTTGGTCAAATTATTTCAAGACTCCCTACCAGAACTTTCAGCCTGGAACTGGGATCTAGAGGTGCAGCGTGCACATCGAGTACCTCTCACCATGAGAAACGCCCCGAAACCCGGTGCATATCCGAGAGCTATACTTGTATATTTCGGTAATTTTATACTGAGACAAGCAGTATGGGAGAAAGCGCGTCCAGAGGCAAAAAAATCTAGCGGGCATATAACCTATTTTGTACGCCCTGACTTCTGTCATACCACAGTTGAGCGGAGGTGGCGCTTACGCCAGCTCATAAAACCTTTTCAGGACAAGAAGCTCCAGGCATACTTGAATAATCCTGCTAGGCTGAAAGTAATTGACGGCGCCCAAACAAAGTTTTTTACCTCCAAGGTTCAGGCAAAAGAGTACTTAGATAGCCTATCATGAGAAGGAAAAGAGGTGTTTAAAACTTCTATAACTATTAGCTCACTTACTTGTAATTTTTTCTGGTTTTTACACTTATGGGTCTGGGACCATATGGATAATTATTAATTGTTAGACTGAGAGCACCAGAGTGACAATGCACGCACATCACCACAGACTCTAACGGAGTCTAAATGCCTTTGTTTTGGGAGGGTGTGGGGGGAAGGGCCAAAGGGTGGGAGTGGGTGGGGAAGCAGTTGGGGAAAAAAGTCTAAAAAAGGTAATCATGAATGTAGAAGCAGAATCAGAAAAGTAATTTACAATGGTAGCGTAAAAAATAGAATTATGTTTGGTAATATAATAGATCAGGTTTGGGGGAAAAAACAAAATACAACATGGCTAGGATAAAACTTTGCTCCTGGAATGTGGCTGGCCTCAATGATAGGATAAAAAGAGAACAAATGTGTGGGATAATTACACAGAATGCGTTTGATATTATATGTCTTCAAGAGACTCATATCCCTTGGGCTGAAAGGGGAGTATTAAGGGTTCCTGGATTTAAACTGTTGGGATGTACTTCTCATACTTCAAGAACTAGAGGAGTTGCGATATTTGCCAAACCATTTCTGGGTGAACCCAGACGAGTAGCTGCTGACTCTTTGGGCAGGTGGGTTATAGTGGAGCTCAAGCAGGGGATTACAATATGCTATATTTATGCCCCAAATGAGGACGATCCTTCTATATTTGTGGATCTCGAGACAGAGCTGTCATCATGGCCTCAAGCACTTATATTTTGTGGAGATTTCAATATCTCCCTGCCAAAAATGGAATTTGCTTACAATCAACCCCGCAACAAATATATTGGTCGTAAGCCTAGAGTCTATAGCGCTCTCCTTCAATTAAAGGAAAGTTTAGGCCTATCCGATATATGGGACCTGAAACAGCCACAAGATCCAGGATACACATACTTCTCGTGTCCTCATAAAAAATATGTCCGTATAGATTATATCTGGTTGTCTAGTAACAGGGTTAGTCAGGCAAGAATGTTTAAATTACCAAAGCTTATAGCGGATCATAATCCGTTAGTACTCTATATTAGCATAGATAATATGGCTAGACCTCGGACAAGCTGGACTTTTGATCAAAAACTTCTCGTCAATAGGGGATATATTGATTACATTAAGGTATGGGCTCAAGGATTTTTTGATTGTAATAGGTATAGTTCATCTAGAAACACAGTCTGGGATTGTTTTAAGGCATCGATACGGGGTGAGACAATTAGCTATGTAGCCAGGCAAAGGAAAGAGACTGCAATGTTAAATGATTCTCAGCTACAAAATGTAGCTAGAAAAGAAGAGAGGCATACTGCTATAATTGCTCAGGGTGGAGAGGATGGAGAGGGGGATTTAATTTTAAGAGAAATGACGATCCTCAAGGCAGCGATAAACAGTAAGCTTACTCAAAGGGCAGCTGAGACTTATCAATCCCACCGCAATAAGATCTACGAAACAGGAGAGAGGGTAGGGAAGCAGCTAGCACTCAGTACTCGGCAAAAACAATCTCTCAATTCAATTGTATGTATTGAGTCAGAAGGTCAAGAATATACAACACCTGAAACAATATTAGAAGCCTTTAAAAACTTTTATAAGAAATTGTATAATAATGAGGACTCTTTTGACTTCAATACAATCAAAAATGAAGTGGCCAGATGGGCTGCTGAATCAGGAAGTATTTCAGGGGGGCGGCCCTGCGCCCTCGGCCTGGTCGCCCCCACACCCCCCGCCTGCTCCTCCTACCTGCTGCCTGTGCCTCGATCTACACGGCGCCCCAGCCGCCACAGGACCGCCGCTGAACCACCCCAGCCGCCACAGGGCCGTCCCAGCGCCGCCCCAGCCACCGCAGGGCCGCCGCCGAGCCCCCAGCTTTTCCCGCCGGATCTCGACGAGACCCCGCCCCCCCGCACGCCGATTGGCTACCGCGATCCCCGCCTCCCCGCACACCCTCCCTCCCGGCTCCCCTCTTAAGGGGACCCACAGCGCTGCTCAGGAGCGACCACTGCGCCCTCGGCCTGGTCGCCCCCACACCCCCCGCCTGCTCCTCCTACCTGCTGCCTGTGCCTCGATCTACACGGCGCCCCAGCCGCCACAGGACCGCCGCTGAACCACCCCAGCCGCCACAGGGCCGTCCCAGCGCCGCCCCAGCCACCGCAGGGCCGCCGCCGAGCCCCCAGCTTTTCCCGCCGGATCTCGACGAGACCCCGCCCCCCCGCACGCCGATTGGCTACCGCGATCCCCGCCTCCCCGCACACCCTCCCTCCCGGCTCCCCTCTTAAGGGGACCCACAGCGCTGCTCAGGAGCGACCACTGCGCCCTCGGCCTGGTCGCCCCCACACCCCCCGCCTGCTCCTCCTACCTGCTGCCTGTGCCTCGATCTACACGGCGCCCCAGCCGCCACAGGACCGCCGCTGAACCACCCCAGCCGCCACAGGGCCGTCCCAGCGCCGCCCCAGCCACCGCAGGGCCGCCGCCGAGCCCCCAGCTTTTCCCGCCGGATCTCGACGAGACCCCGCCCCCCCGCACGCCGATTGGCTACCGCGATCCCCGCCTCCCCGCACACCCTCCCTCCCGGCTCCCCTCTTATGACGCCCCCTGAGCGACCGCGCAGCGGGAGCACCAAATGAGCGCCGAAGGTGCGCCAAAGGTAAGCCCGTCTGCGCCCGTCCGCGCCTGGACCGCGGCCAGTGCCAGGACCCCTGGCCCCCGCAGACCCCAGCCCACCCGCCGGACGTACGACGCCGCCGCCCTCAACGCACTCAACGCCGGCCGAACCCCTGGATGCTACCGAGCCACCCCGAGACGCACCCACGGTCCCTTCATCTGCCAGGCCTGCAAGTTCTCCTGCACCCGGACCTGCGCGGCACCAGCACCCACCAAGCCGAACTCCAGCAGCAGCCACCTGAAGTGCATCCTGCTCAACACCCGCTCCGTCCACAGACACGCCGTCGAGCTCTGGAACCTGCTCGACACCACACACCCAGACGTCGCCTTCCTCACGGAAACCTGGATGCACGCCTCCTCAGCACCCGACATCGCCATCGCCATCCCGGACGGCTACAAGATCATCCGGAGAGACCGCGTCAACCAGACAGGAGGTGGCATCGCCATCATTCATAGGAACACCATCCGCATCACGACCAACACCGACGACACCATCGCACCCGCCGAACACCTGCACTTCCAGATCCACGTCAACCCGAAGACCACTCTCAGAGGCACCCTCATCTACAGACCCCCGGGACCACGCACACAATTCAGCGAGGACATCGCCGACTTCATCAGCCCGCTCGCCCTCCCCTCAGCCGACTACATCCTCCTCGGGGACCTCAACTTCCACCTGGAGAACAACGACGACCGCAACACGACCACCGTGCTGGAAAACCTCGCAAACCTGGGACTCAAGCAACTGGTGACCACCCCCACCCACCTCGCCGGACACACACTCGACGCCGTCTTCTCATCCAGCAAAGACATCGCCTTCAGCCACGCCACAGGACTCCACTGGACGGACCACAGCTGCGTCCACTTCACCTTCAGAAGAACGACGACCCACCACCACCAGCAACAGGCTGCCCGAAGAAGCTGGAACAAGATCACAGCCGACCAGCTCACCGCCTCCCTGAGTCAGCACCCTCCCGCCAGCTCAGCGAACCCCAGCCAGGCCGCCGACAACCTCACAAAGTGGATCAGCAACTGCTCGGACGAACTCGCCCCTCTGAGGACCCCGCCCAGCAGACCCGGCAGCAAGAAAGCCCCATGGTTCACCGACGAACTCAAGAGCTCCAAGAAGAACTGCCGAGCCCTCGAGAAAGTCTGGAGAAGGGAACCTACCGCGGGCAACATGACCACCCTCAAGCTTGCCACCCGGAAGCACCACCAACTGATCCGCGCCACCAAGAAAACTGCATTCAAGGACCGACTGGACACCAACGTACACAACTGCAAGGAACTCTTCAACATCGTGAAAGAGCTCTCCAACCCCAACGCCGGTAACAACGACATCACCCCATCGCAAGACCTCTGCAACTCCCTCGCCTCCTACTTCCACAACAAGATCGCAGACATACACAACAGCTTCAGTAGTCAACCATCGCACACAAAGACCGCAGCAACGCCACCCACCACCACCCTCCGCGCCTGGACTCCGATCAGCACCGATGACACTGTCCGCATGATGAACTCCATCCACTCCGGATCTCCGACCGACCCGTGCCCTCACCACGTCTTCAACAAGGCCGACGCTGTCATCGCACCCCACCTGCGGGACATCATCAACACCTCCTTCGACACCGCCACCTTCCCGGAGAGCTGGAAGCACGCCGAACTCAGCGCTCTACTTAAGAAACCAACAGCGGACCCCACCGAACTCAAGAACTACCGCCCCATCTCGCTCCTCCCGTTTCCAGCCAAAGTCATCGAGAAGACCGTCAACAAACAGCTGGCCGCCTTCCTCGAGACGAATGGATCCCTCGACCCCTCACAGTCTGGCTTCCGAGCCAACCACAGCACCGAGACCGCTCTGATCGCTGCCACCGATGACATCCGAGCCCTGATGGACAACGGAGAAACAGCGGCCCTCATCCTCCTAGACCTCTCCGCGGCATTCGACACTGTCTGCCACCGCACCCTAGTGCAGCGCCTCAGCAACGTCGGAATTCAGGAAAAGGCACTGGAATGGATCGTCTCCTTCCTCGACGGAAGAACACAGAGAGTCCGCCTACCACCGTACAAGTCAGAGGCCACCGAAGTCATCTGCGGCGTCCCTCAAGGATCCTCGCTGAGCCCCACCCTCTTCAACGTCTACATGAGCCCCCTCGCGCCCATCGCACGCCAACACAACCTGAACATCATCTCCTACGCCGATGACACCCAGCTGATCCTCTCACTGACCAACGACCCCGCCGCTTCCAGAGCCAACCTTCACGAAGGGATGAAAGATGTAGCCGAATGGATGACGACCAGCCGCCTGAAACTGAACTCAGACAAGACGGAAGTCCTCATCCTGGGCTCCTCGCCCTCCGCCTGGGACGACTCCTGGTGGCCCCCCGCCCTGGGCACCGCACCCACACCGACAGACCACGCACGCAACCTGGGCTTCATCCTGGACTCCTCCCTCTCCATGACCAGACAAGTCAACGCCGTCTCCTCGTCATGCTTCAACATCCTGCGCATGCTACGAAAGATCTTCCGGTGGATCCCCACCGAGACCAGGAAGACGGTCACCCAGGCCCTCGTCACCAGCCGACTGGACTACGGCAACGCCCTCTACGCCGGATCCACCGCCAAGCTCCAGAAGAGACTCCAGCGGATCCAGAACGCCTCAGCCAGACTCATCCTCGACATCCCCCGACGCAGCCACATCTCCGGACATCTGAGAGACCTGCACTGGCTCCCCGTCAACAAGAGAATCACCTTCCGTCTCCTCACCCACGCACACAAAGCCCTACACGACCAAGGCCCGAGCTACCTCAACAACCGCATCAACTTCTACGCTCCCAAACGCCACCTCCGATCAGCCAGTCACGCCCTCGCCGCCGTCCCCCGCATCCGAAGATCGACAACAGGAGGAAGGTCCTTCTCCCACCTGGCCGCCAAGACCTGGAACTCCCTCCCGACCGACCTGCGCCTGACCCAAGACCACCTCTCCTTCAGGAAGAAGCTCAAGACCTGGCTGTTCGAGCAGTAGCAGCACCCCCCCCCCCCCCCAAGCGCCTTGAGACCCTCCGGGTAAGTAGTGCGCTATATAAATGTCCATGATTGATTGATTGATTGATTGGTTACTAGACAAGACCTAGAGAGGGACATAACCCTGAGTGAAGTAAGATTAGCTTTAGCAGAATTGGCCTCGGGCAAGGCAGCAGGTCCAGACAAAATTCCTCTCGAGCTTTATAAAATCTTGGATAATATTATAACTCCTATACTTCTTGATTTATTTATCGGAGTCCAAGTTAGTGGTAATCCCCCTAGATCATGGTTGGAAACGAATATTGTGGTATTTCCAAAAAAAGATAAACCTCCTAAATTGCCATCATCCTATCGACCCATTTCCCTGATCAATTCAGACTCGAAGTTATACTCTAAGATTTTGGCTAACCGGCTCAGGGGGACGATCGAGCGTCTGGTCTCTCCGTGGCAGCATGGTTTCATTCCGGGCAAGGACACTACGGACCACACTAGACGGGTCATTGCCTTCTTTGATGCCATGGCTGTCGCGGGGGGGCGGATGTCGGTGGTCCTCCTAGATGCCGAGAAGGCCTTTGACCGGGTCTCATGGGCTTTTTTGTGGGCAGTTTTAGAGCAAAATAATATGGGACCATGTCTAATGAAGTCTCTAAAAGCAATGTACTTCTCACCTAGGGCCAGAGTTTTGGCGATGGGTCAGGAATCAAGTCTTTTCGATATATCCCGTGGGACTAGGCAGGGGTGCCCATGCTCCCCTATCCTCTTCGCATTGTATA
This sequence comes from Lissotriton helveticus, assembly GCF_964261635.1. NCBI lineage: Eukaryota > Metazoa > Chordata > Amphibia > Caudata > Salamandridae > Lissotriton > Lissotriton helveticus. The sequence continues at coordinate 334,879,392 of NC_136057.1, read as the reverse complement.
TAAATCCCCTCATTATAAAATTACTAAATACCGAGGCAATTAGACCAATTACTTTTGGTCCATTTGACACTAAAATATTAGCATATGCCGATGACGTGGCGGTAGTAACATCACACCCCAAGGAGGCTATAACTGAAATTGAACGAATTACCCATGCATTTGGTCAGGTCTCGGGGTATTCCTTAAATAGGGACAAAACGATGGTTATATGTACACAAAATATCCAATTTATAGATCCTAGGAAGGTAGATAGTGCGGTATATCTGGGAGTCCGTATATCCTCTAAAATTGATGAGATTATTAAAATAAACTATGATCCATTAGTACAAAAAATAACAACAGACTTAAAGCGGATAGATGGCATACATCTCTCGATCATTGGAAGGAGCAACTTTCTTAAAATGAACATTTTACCTCGGGTTCTCTACCTGTTCCGGGCGATCCCGTTATTGGTGGACGACAAAACCATTAAGATCCTTGAATCTCAGATGAGCAAGTTTATATGGGGGTATGGGAAGATAAGGAGATCTATCCGCTTTCTCTCTCTCCCTGTTATAAGAGGGGGTCTTGCAATACCTAATTTGGGATATTATATGCTTGCAGCTTTATTACATCAGATGAAGCCATTGTTTTATATAAAATCTCTGAGAAGTGAAGTAGGTGATAGCTATATTCCCTCAATATTTGAACTAATTATCGGGGATAAGGCGAGAGGTCTCCTAGTAAGACAACTTGAATCTTCATACTACAAAAAAGTCAAATTTAAGATTATACTGAGTGTTTGGGGTATCTGGAAAAAAATTAGAAAACAACTGAATATTACTAAATATAATAAGTACACGTCGCTTTGGCACTCTACCATACTACCACCTGCTATATATGATACGATCGCCAGGAGATGGGAAACATGTGGAGTCTCGACTCTCGGTGACTTTTTGTCGCCTCCCGTTAGACAAAGATTCCAACAGTTACAATCTAAATTTTCTATCCCCAGCAATAGTATATTCAAGTACATTCAGATCAATACGATACTGGACTTAAGGAGTGCAGATATCACATTTGAGAATATTCCTTTATTTGACTGTCTACTAAGAGCACCAACTAGGATTGGTACGATTTATGATGTACTAATAGACAGTCAATCCGATGATGTCGCTGTTGTGGAGCAGGGCTGGTCAAGGAAATTAAATAACTCCAATGTTGATATCGATAAGATATTGTTATTGTCAACAAAATTGTTTATGTCTTCTAATCTAAAAGCACAGTTATATAAGACCATTTATGATTTATATTTTACCCCTGCTAAACTTTTCACATGGGGGAAAAGAGCTAACTCAGAATGTCCTAGATGTGGAAAACAACCGGCACATCTAATCCATATGTTATACGAGTGTGAAAAATTATTAGTATTGAAAAAAATGATAATGGTTTTTTGCAGGAAGTGTTTGGTCATCCATTTGCCGAATCCCCCTCTTTGTTCATCTTGGGATATGATAATACACTGTCACATACCATTGAAGAAGAAGTATTGCTCTTTTTGGGGACAGCTGTGTATCGTATTATATTAACAGCGCGTTGGAAAGATACATATCCCCCTAACTTTCAGATATGGTTATCAAGACTCTTGGGTATGTATAATCAAGAGAAAGCGATCTTTGCCTGTAAAGGGTTGAGGGCTAAAGCACGTGGTATTAAGATCTGGAAACCAATCGAGAATTGGAGCAAATATTAGAATTGCTAGCTAGAATGTGTCCACCGGTGTAAATAATATCTTGGTCTTTTTTTTTTTTTCTTTGTTTTTGTTTCTCTTCTTGTAAATTTGTTTTTGAGACTAAAATATCGTTATTTCTGCATTTGTGAATTACCAAATAAAAAAAATAAAAAAAGAAAACGTCGTGATGTAGCGACTCTCTTCAGCTAGCTTTAGTTGGTGGTAGCCCGCATTGAGATCTAATTTGGAGAACCATTGTGCTCCGTTCAGGTCCGTTAATATGTCATCTACTGTGGGCATGAGATGCCTCTCCCTTTTGATCGCTTTGTTGGGCATCCGCATATCAATGCATATTCGTATTTTGCCTGGCTGTCGGGGTTTCTCCGCAATCACCATCGGAGAGACCCATGGTGTCAGCCCTGTTACTTTCTCTATCACTCCCTGCTCCTCCAGCTTCATCAGCTCTTGTTCAACGGCCGACCGGAGATGGAACGGAATCCTCCGATGCCTCAATGCTATCGGCTGTATAGCCTTGTCGATGTGTAGTTTGACTGGTGGCCTTTTGATGGTTCCTAGACCTTGAAACAGCGATGGGAACATTTGAAGAATTTCCTCCGTGTGCAGTGCTTTAACCGCATTTGCAAAAGCAATTAGCTTGAGGTATTCCCAACCAGCAAGTCTGCCTCTTTGTCAATCACATGAAAGGTGGTCGTCAGCTCTTGACCTTCTGCTTTAACTTGTACAGTCATCTTCCCTCGCAGTGGTAGCGGTGTTTTGCTACCATATGTTAGAATACGAGCCTACGACGGTACTAGCTGTGGTCTTGGTTTTAACGCCTTATAATGTTGAATGCCCATCACATTCATCGTAGCTCCAGTGTCTATAACTCCTGTTACTGCCGATCCGTCGATTTGAATCTGACACTTCGGTTGCGGTCTCCGTCTTGTTTTGAGTTCACTCACAAATGATACATAATAGCACTCTTCTTCATCTTCAGTCAACGAATCATCCAACCGCTGTGGATAGCGGGATTGTGTCCTGCTTCCTCTCGAAGGGTGTGTGTCATGTGCGTCATCTAGGGCAAGTTGCCTGACTGCTTTGGTTGGCATTCTCCTTCCTGCTGTTCCTTGCCCTCTAAAACTTCCTCTCGCACCGCCTCTGCAGACACTGGCAAAATGGTTTAGTCCTCCGCATTTGGCACATGCCTTGCCACGTGCAGGGCAGCCATCTTGGTACTTTATTCATATCCGCAGAAATCACATGGCACGCGGCGTTGTGTTCTGGTCGGCCATCTTCCTCGTACTCCGCGGCCACTGTTCCGCACTGCATCCACTCTTTCCGTTTTCACTGTGACTTCTGTGCTCGCTGTCGGGTTTATGGCCGCTTCCATCGCCGTGGCTCGCGCATCTGACAGCTCGTGTGACCTGGCCAGCATTAATATTTCATCTAGTGTTATACGGGGTTGTCTTAATATCAGCGTCCTTAGATGTTTGTTCTTGCACCCTTGAATCAGCTGCGCCGTCACCTCTTTTGTTTGATCATGGTCTGGACATGTGCCTATCAACTCTCTCAAACGCGCGTGAAAGGCGTCCATCGTTTCTCCCTCCCTTTGCCTGGACTGCCTGAATTTGAACCGCTCATAATGTGGATTCAATTGCGGGTCAAAGTGTGCATTCAATGCTTGTACGGCAGCATCATAGTCCGTTGCTATTCCGGTGTTCGTCAGATGTGTAAATAATTTGTAGAGCTCATCACCACCAAAATGTAGTAGCAGGGATCTCTTCACTTCATTGTCCTTTTCTCTTGTTGCCGTAAAATAGTTGTTCAAACGGCTCAGCCACACCGCCCATCTCGGCGCCCCCGTTCCTGGGTCAATCAGTGCACTGAAAGGCGGTATCGGGTTAATTTGGGAGTGTGGCGACTGTTGGACCACTGGACCCACTGCTTGTTGTCCTACCGGCCCTGCCACCTGTGCTGGGCTGCTGCCTGCTGAGCCCCTCCTACGGCCGCAGCGGTTAGTACATTCGACATTGCTACGACTGCTCAGGCCTTCTTCCACACCTCACTTCCCAAAACCAATGCTTGTTGCTTGGCCTGCTCTGCGATCTAGCACGCCACTTCCTCTTCCTTGTCTTGCTCACATTAACTGTATGCCCGATTCTTCCTTGGATGTTGCAATGTTTGTTTGCAATTACCCTCGACGATGCCGTCTCAGCAGCACACCATTTGCTCGCTTCCCACTGCAACAGGGCCCTCTTTCACCCCTGCGCCGATTTCGCCACTTCAGCTCTGCGGGGAGGCTTCTTCACGCGTCTCCGACGCTGGGGCTGGCCTCGCGCTCACCGCGCATGCGCGCACCACTCTGAGCGTCAGCCGGGCCTTCTCGGCGCACGGCTAGACACCTGCCACGTCTCCGTCTGCTTCGGGGCTCCACGCCCGCCGGTCCCACACGCAGCCTTAATCATGCTGCTTACCGGCCGTACTGGAGCGGCGGCTTCCTCTGGGACGGCTCGTCCACCACCACTTCATCGGCCCACGTGCAGACCGGCAGCCACACTTTCACCGGCACTGGGAGGAATTCCTTACTCCACCTTCAGGGTTCCACCACAGATGTCACCATCCTCGTCGCCAGTGTAGGGGAGTAGGGTGGGGGTCACTGCACACAGGGGTCGCATACAAATAGCTGAACACAAGAACAACTGACACCACACGCTTTGGATAGTATTGTGGACCGGAAGCCACAAGCAACTTCCGTCCGTTTATTTATAGCCTTCTGGCCACGCCTGGTCAGAAGGTGCTACAAACAGTGTAGGTGCTTCCGGGTCTCAGCCGAGACCCGCGAAACACTAGAGCGCCACAGTCGTTAATTAATCAGCTGCGGATTAGACCAAGTAGCCACGTAAGGCCCAAGATTGGTGTGCAATGGTGAAGTCACGTGTGAAACAGTGACTCCACGAACAGTGTGAGCCTTCTTGATAAGGGCCCGGTTAATAACCTGGAAAGATTGAAATGAGTCAATCTTGAGTTTACAGTTGCTTCATTAAAAGCACTAATACAGACAAGTGCGTTCGATTGTCGGTAAGTATAGATATCTTAATAATTCATGTCATGCTCGGTGATCAGACATACTAATAATAATAATAATAATAATAAGGAGTCTTGTAAAGCGCGAACAGCTACCTCACATGGAGGTGTCCCGGCGCTGTGAGAACAGACTAGCCATATGTCAAGTGGCAGATCTTAGCATAGCGTAGTGAATAGCCAGGTTTTTAGCAGTCGTTTAAAACAAGTTTCAGAAGGGGCCTGTTGTAATGCAGGAGGGAGAGAGTTCCATAGCCCCGCCACATTGGCCGAGAAGGTTCTTCCACCCAGCGGCACATACTAAGTTGAATAGTGACAGTGAGACAACGGGGCCTACTGAAATGAGCCGTCTTGAGAATTTCAAGAAAAGCACAGGTTTGGTGCAATAACAAAAATGTATAGAAGTAAAGCTGCACGAGCACATCCCAAAATGCGCAAAAGTATCTTGCTTTACTTAATCCTAGTACGCATAGCTATATAATTTTCAAATGACAATCAATATTCTCATAGTTTGTTTTAAGAAGAGTAGATAAGTTAATGAATAAATAATGGGTACAACAATTGTAAATGGTAAAAATAAATATAGTAATGCTGTTACATAATTTCCTATTATTTGCATGATGTTAGATCTAGGCAGAAGCTAATAAACTGCAAGTGCTAGAAAGTGCTTATAGAAACAAACAGTATACAATATTAAAATCATCAGCAGCAGCTGCTGGTTAGAGTTACTTAGCCTTTTCCCTTGTGCATTAAATAAACAGCAAATAAGTATCGGCTTACACTAAAAATTATTTTCTGGGATGTATCCATTTTTAAAAATCCTAATTGTGTAGAGGGTGTGGTGAACTGCCAGGAGTAATGGTTGCACACTAGCGCGGCTCCGGCACTGACCGGCCTAGCCCGTTACTTATCATGATTTTAATCCGGCACAGAACATCACACACCGTAAGGGGAAGGTTAGCAGCACAGGGAGACCATACCCCGGCATTTTAATTCTGCTCAGAAACGACAAATGAGGGCTGAGAAATGAGCGGCCAAATCGAATCAAGCAGCAGCGGGGCCCACTGCGCTGGTTGCCCTGCCCATGAGAGACTGAGAACGGGCTAGCAGTGATAGAGAGTCTGGGCGAATTGCTATCCAGATAGTACTCAGCCTGGTGAATGTCGGAGACCCCACAGGGACAAGCGTTAGCAAGTGACAGCTCACTGAAGTAGCACAGAGCCGAGAACTGTGGCAGCAAGACCGTTTGGTAGGTGCTAGCATGAGTGCGAACATTTTCAAGGTGGTGGCGCAATGAAAAGCTTCGTATCGCACACCTGAGTGTCCCAAGGCACCAAGGGTCAGATGTAACAAAGGGTTTTACCCATTCTGTGTCTATGGGATAATGTGTTCATACACATGGCCCTAAGCCACTGATGTAACTCTCGGATCAGCTTCTGAGGGGCACAATAACGCACTGGGAGTTTTGACTTGCAGTGGATGGCATGAAGGCCTATTCAAGTGATAACCGCGGCCCAGGAGGTTTGACATACGGAGAATCGCTTAATGGCAGTGAGGCGGCAGTTTCCAAGCATTCAACCCCATGTTACAGGTACTGAGCCCCTGAGTGCATTTGCGCTGCTGTACTGTGCCTGTAATGAGTTACACTGAGAGGGTCAGGCCGACTGAGGCTTTAAATGGTATTGAGGACATATTACTCCACGGGCTACACGGCTAAAGAACTGACACATAAGAGCAGAGGGGCCGGACTGGACAGAGTTACTCTCGCTATCCCACTTAATTTCAAGTACTTTCAGTTATTTAAAAACAATTTAGCAGCGTTAAGTTTAAAAATATGTTTAAAATGAGCAGCAATTAGTGACACACAAGGTGCAATTTAGTCAGCACACACCATGGAGCACTCGTACCTAAGACAGGTGCTCCCACGCTGGAAGCGTAATTTAAGGCCAAGGGTGGGATTGGCTCCTCCCCCACCCAAGATGATAGGCTAAGGGGTGGAAGCGGGATGTCTGGTCCAACAACCAGGAGAGCGCCATTAGGCAAGCGCACAGAGCAAGGTACAACAATTCAAATTCTAGTACTTTCAGATATTTAAAAACGATTTAGCAGTGTTAAGTTTAAAAATATGTTTAAAATTAGCAATTAGTAACACACAAGGCACGATTTAGTCAGCACACACCATGCAGCACTCGTACCTAAAACATTTGGCGACCTTCAGAAAGACTATCAATTGGCACAATCCGAAACCTTCAGATACTTACTGACCAGCCAAGTACTGAAAGCGGTGATAGCCAGAGATGGCCAAATCTCGGAATCATCTCTGCTCGAAGATAGATTGCTGTTAGATCCAATGCCCAAGAAAGCCATTTCTCTAACATATAAAAAACTAATTAATAAAGACCTAGAGGCAGACGTGGAAAAATTAGAAGCTGACACTGGCGAGGTGCCTTGGCCTCCCCTTAGGAAATTGCCATCCCTATGAGGCTGAGACTGGTCCAACTCAAGACCCTACACCAAACTTATCTAGCCGCAAATATCCCGGTAAAGATGGGAAAGCGAACTGACTCCCAATGCCTTCGTCAATGTAACTTAGAATGGGCCTATTTCCATACAATATGGGAATGCCTAATCATTCAAAAATACTGGGACACGGTTACAAAGCATATGGAAGAAGTAGGTGGGAAAAAGTTAAACCCTTCTCCGAAACTCTGCCTATTAAACATATGGGAGGTAACGGACTTAACCCAAACTGAACAATCATGAGTCTCACTAGGGTGGGCCCTAGCGAAACGTAATATCGCACAAAAATGGGGAGTTGGGGAACCACCATTACTGGAGAGATGAGTGGGGGACATTGACAGGCCCATGGTCGCATAGAGGGACGTTTTAAAAAAAGAATCACTGACATAATATTGACAGTCACAAAATCGACCTACATTTTTATCGACACAAAACTATGGACGACACTAATATTGATACCCTATAATTAATAAAAAAATACACTATTCTCGACCCCAAAATATTGTCAAACATAATTATCGATTACAGTAATATCAAACACATAAATATTGTTATGTAAAATATCGAAATAATAATATAGACAGCAATATTATTTTTTTTTTTTTTAAATATCGACAACTCAAAAATAGATAAAACACATAAAATTAAACACCATAAATATAATTAAATAAATAAACATACACTGCATATAAAAAATAAGCAAATACATAATTTTTGAAAATAGTAAAACATATCTTAAAATATTAACTAATAAATATACTATTAATAACCATTTACATTTTATAATAACATCATGTACACACATTTTTAACATCACATATTAAATAATACACATTTAAATAATTTAGCATGTGAAAAAAAAGTAACTGACTCTTAGGGGTTGATTAGGATGGCAGCCGAAAACCAGTCCGATCGCCGTGGTAGCGGAAATGAACCGTCCGCACGTACCGCGGCAAAACCAGCGGCCAGATTAGGATCAACAGCCAGAAAAAAACGATTGCAGTTGAACAATGCCACAAAGGATCGCCAATAGCAGGCGGAGAAGGTGAAAATCCGTCCGCGGCAGTCGGATTCGCAGCGGAAAAATCCGAAACAGCTCCACGGGCAGCGGATTGACCGCACGTCCAATTAGGATACCATTGAGGTGACAGTGGAACAATCCGCTGTTTCCGACTGCCGCGATCGCAAACAATGATGAATTGAAGAGATGGCGGAAGGGAGGCTGCATACCCACGGCTGCGGATGCTCCACAACAATTATAGTGGTCGACCAAAAAAACACACAACAAGGCCACCAAGTGTACACATCAAGCTAACACAGCCCCCAAAAACACCTAACCTCAATGACACATCCCCATGGCAACTAAAAAAATACAAATCCCAGGACAACCCACACCATACACTTGACAGCAATACTCCATTTTAACACAGCCACATAGCTGCTTATGAAACCAGCCCCGTCCCTGACAAGAATCCTTTGCAATACTCCACCCCTGAAGGAACCAACGCTACAGCACAAAGGAGAGGCAAACCACAATACATCTCACCAGCACACCAACACACACACACCACTTACATTACCACCAACACTTTCACACCTGCACCTTTAACACATTTGCACATCACACACCATGGCACAGAAAACAATGCCCAAATTCACTGACAGTGAGTTGTCAGTCAAGGTAGATGAGGTAATCAGAGTAGAACCACAATTGTTTGGTAACCTGGTCCAAAAGATGCCATTAGCCACCTGAACACAAATGTGGGCAAGGATTGTCAGCAAAGTCAATGCAGTAGGGACCACCCCGCCCTCTGAGCAGGAGATAGTGAAGACGTGGTATGATCTCAAGAGCAAGGTGAAAGAGAGGAACAACAAGAACCATCAGCTGGCTCAGATGACTGGCGGTGACCCTCGCATTCCACCAAGAACATTCACTGCATGGAGGAGAAGATGCTTGCCATACTGCATCCAGAGAGTCTCACAGGATTACCTGGGGGCGTGGAGGCTGGTAAGTACAAACAAATGTCTACCATCACATTGATATGTACTGTCTTGCACAACTACAAAGCTACACCTCCTAGGCCCAATAACATTCATGTGCACCACACTCTCCCCAACACATGTCTCGCAGATCCAACATCACTCACTCTGATTCACCCCAAAGGTAGCTAGCAACATTACCATGGGGGCATGTGTACAGGCAACCAGTACTACAACTCCCACCAGGCCCCCTTGTCCCACAGCTCAGCAAGATGGAGCACTCCACCCCGAAGATTGTGGCAGCCATTGTATTTCTGTTCCTAAAAGAGGGAGATACAACCTACTGGGTTACATAGGACAGAAGTTAGAAAGTTATGTGTACATACTTGCATGTATAGGCACTGTTTGCCCTCTCATTTTGTACATTCATGTGACTGTTCTGATGGCCCACGTTTAACATCAGTGTGAGCCCCCTTGGCGTGCACAGTTACTGCACAATTTGACAGGGACCCATCACTGAATGGACAGAGTGAGGCATATATGTTGTCTGCCACCCTATTCCTCAATGAGCTATCTTAGGCCTGTTGATTGCACAAGACAGACCTCATGAGAAGGGTGTGGGAATGTAAGATCATCTCCCTAAATGTGACCTCCATGACACAGTGAGCCATTTATAGGCCAGGGACATTGAATGGTGTGCATTGTTGGAACCAGTGAGTCTCGCCCGAAACATCATTTCCAATGTAATGTACGTCTTGCCCACTAACAAACTTTATTGCAGATGAGGGCCTTCTTCACATTGCTTTCTGTGCTGGCATTTTCCATGTGCATGAGATGGCCAGGTACTGTGTCCATCCTCACACCTGCATGTATTTAGGCCAGTTTGTCATATGCTAATTTACTACGTGTCATGCTGTATGGCCTCTGCTGGACATATCTGAATAGCTGTGCTGCATTGATACATTCTCCTGTACTGAGACACGGTAGGACATAACCCAGTGTTACTGATATTTCCTCTCTTGTCTCCCATGCCTGCAGCTTAAAGTCCACCAGCGTAAGGCCTTGTGGAGGGCCATTGCACACAAGGTGTGGGCGCTGGGTGTCTCCAACCGACGGCACACACACTGTCACAAGAGGTGGGATAACATATGCCAGCTGAGAAAAAACGTGGCCGAGATGACGTTGAGACTGCTCCCTCGGACTGGAAATTTGTCGCGCAGGAGCATGACACCACTAATGGCCAGCATCTTGGCTGTGAGACAGTCAGAGCTGGATGGACGTTTGAGGGCCCATCAGCAGCAAGTTGTGGGTGAATATTCTGAGAGGGTGACTTTGGGTGTGAGTGACTGCAAGTATCCCAACCCAGAGCCAGTGCGGAGCACTGTGATGTTTCTAGTGTGATGCAATGGCTTGTAAGTGGCCTCTGTTGAGTGCAGCTGTCATGCATTCATGCCTCATGTGTTTAATGTAATGACACTTGACATTGAATGCTGAGATGTGGCCTAATGGCATCTACTGTATTAGGGGAGTCATGGATATTACTGGGCAGTGAACAGCAGTGTGCCTCATCTTAAGAGTGGTGTCGTCGATGTGTGCAGTGCCTGACCTCGAAATTGTCTGAACTACACATCTGACACCAATGTGCAACTGTAGTTGTGCTCCAGAGCACGACAAGGTGGGTAGCAGGGGCTTATGGCCATTGCAAAATTACATTTGGGAGTCTGTATCTGCGTTGTCCCCTTAAAGTGACTCCATATGTGACTGTTGAGATGTACATCTTTGTCACCTACAGGCACATAGGTATGCTTACAGGAATCTGTATGTCAGGTTACATGGAGGCAGGGGCAAGCTATTTGGCTGTGTGAGCATCCCCTGGGTCATTAATGTTACCAGGCATCTTTTGATTTTTGCATTAAGGTTGCACATGCAGACTGCACAGGGTGGTGTGCAACATGGGGGTATCATCATCTTGTGTTGTTCTTTGTTTGCATAAGATTATTGTGAGTATGGCACTAAAACTGGACCTAGGTCTCTGTTTATTGCAGCACCTACCAACGGAACAGAAGGACAGGGGACGGACACCAGTGGAGAGGCATCGATTGCTACACATGATCTCACTGACACTAATGTGACCAGCGCATCAGAAGGGGACAGGAATACCCTTGAAGAATCATGCCCCGAAACACCGACCTCAATGTCATTTGACGCCAGCGGTGACTCCTCGATGTTGGCGGGCACATGGAGTGGGAAATCTGCCTCCTCTTCCACCACACATTATCCAGTGCCCACCCTCACGGCTACTTCCACTAGCGCTGCATATGCCCGCAGCAGTAAGAAGGGAAGCGTGTCCTCCCCCCAGGGACCGCTGCCCTTGCCCCTATCTGCCCTGCTGCCCTCAGTGTTGAGGCTGTGGACCTTTTACGCAAGCGGTCACGGCCGGACTGGCTACCGGGCAGTTGTGTGTGCTGCCGAGCAGGGGGATGATTTCTCCGTGGTATGGGCGTATTTCGTTGATGGGGACCTGCGTGCGCTTTGAAAAAAAAATGCAAAACGAATTTCATGTTGCACACACAGGTCCCCATCAACGAAAGCATCCCCCTGCTCGGCAGCACACACAACTGCCCGGTAGCCAGTACGGCCCTGCAAGCGGTATGTGGGTCAGACAACTCTCCTGAATGCCTTCCAAGACCATGACAAGAAGTTGGCACAGGTAGTTGCCTTTATGGGGGGCATTCATTCTGATGTGGGTGGGCCACACAGAACTGTCCAGTCTTTGTCCTCCACAATTACAGCAGCCATTCAGCTGTCACAGGCTCAGAATCCAGCTCCAGTCCCTTTGGCAACCTCCCTGCCAGTGGCCTCATTTGACGAGAGTGATCATGCACCTCAGCCCTCAGGCTGCAGGTACTCCACATGCAGCACACAACAGCAGCACCACAAGCAGCACAGAGCGCAGACACCATCCCCCAAACAAACAAAAGCCACACAGGAGTGCAAAGGAAAAAGCCCTTCAGGTGACACTCAGGGGCATCAAGCCAAAAATCAGCCCCATCCAAGGATACTCCCGTCCCAAAGGTGGCTACCAACCGTGGCTGAAACTGGGGTCGACGTTGTCCGGAGACGGCACCGGGTGCGACACCCTTGGGGTCGACGCCAGTGGACGAGTCGTAAGATTGACTGGCGACAGCCCTGATCCAGGCCTGGATCCTGCGGAGCCCTGCGGCGTCGGGACCGGAGTCTTCGGCGGCGCTGGGGCCAGAGCCGCCGGCCCGCTAGGGCTCCCAGTCGGACCCGCGCAGCCCGAGGGCGCCTCAACAGGTTCCGATGGAGGAAAGCGTGACCTCATGGCCGTGAGGAAAGTGCTGACCTCCTCCAGTGTCGCGTGCAGCCCAGGGACTGGAGAGTATGGAGCTGGACGCGGCACCTGCGGCTCTGACGGAGCCGCGTGGGCGGTGTTGCTTGCACCCCCGGCCGCATCGCGCGAGCGTCGGAGGGAGTTGGAAGAGCGATGAGGCCTCTTCGACTTCTTTTTCGAATTCCTCGACTTACCTGAGGACTTGGAGCCCGACGAGTGGTGGTGGTTCGTCGATCGGCGATGACCGCGGCTCCGCGACCGGTCCCTCAACTTCTTCCTCGACCGGGACTTCGAGTGGCGTGAAGCCGACTGTCGGAGCTCGAGCAGCATACGTGACCGCTCCCATCTAGCCTTCGAGGTCAAGGCCCCGCAGTCGGGGCACGACTTGTCATCATGGTCGGCCCGAGGCAATAAAGGCACCGACGGTGGGGGTCTGTCACTGACATCAGGTGGTGACAGTCCTCGGAATGTTTAAAACCAGGCATCCCTAGCGGCACTGCGAGTCGAAGGTCGACTCGAAAAGTGATCAAAAGAGATAAAAAAGTTAGTCAAAAACTGGAGTACCGCTCTTACAGGATCTGCGCTTGCTTGCTCTGAAAAAAGAAGAACTGACATCAGCGCACGAGGACGGCGTCTAAGTACTCCGACGATGTCATCCCGGCGATCATGACGACGATGACGGACGTGGAGCCGCCGACGAAACCTAGCGATGCGCAGGAGTACTGCTAATGAAAACTTTCCAGATCCAGTCTAAGGTAAGGAATCTAACACTAACCTGTTTCTTTCAGACATCATATTCACTTGCATATTTGGAGCTGTACTTTCCATGAGGGGTAATAAGTTCCTTTTGGCAGTTTCGTACCACATTTCCCTTCCCTTTCTTTTCATTACACGTTTAAAATGGGTTTCCACAACTTTTAGCTCCAGGCTTAGGGGTCTTTTAGTATGTCGGGTGGATCGCCACCGCCCGCATGGCAGTGGCGATCCACCCGACATTTCCCTCCCCCCGCATCCCATTTACCCTAGCCATATTAAGATGGCGGGGGGACCCCGGTGGACGGAAAAACCGTCCACTGGTTTTCCGCCGGTGGAAAAGGTGCTGCATATGGTGGCGGTGTCTGGAAGACACCGCCATCCATATTACAAATCCTGTGGAGAAGTGCCTGCCACCATGGAAAGGCATGCAGTCTCTGTATGTGGGGGCCCGTTGCGGGTCCCCAGGGTAATGGGGGTTGGGAGGTGCACATGCAGCACCGCGTTGTGGCGGGCGGTGCTGTGTGCACCGCCCGCCACAATGTTGTGGATGGGGGATGCCACCGCCACCGTGGTTGTTGCATCTTAATTGCCGTTGCGGGACCGCTGCACCACTGGTGGCCGGTCCCAGCCCCGCTAGGGTGGCCCGCCATTCTAATAGGCTCTTAAATGTTGTGGCTTCCTACGCCCTTATTGCTTTTTTAAATACCCAATTCTCAATAAAAGTTTATTTGACTCTTCTTGCCTCAAATAGTAAAATACTTCCGTCATAACATTTCTTAAAAGATTGCATCGCATATGAAATCGGTCACAATAAAAACTTTTCACAAATAATATTTACATTCCTACACTTATGTCATTCTCTTTACCTTTTCCACGATATCCCCGTGGACAACATTTGTATCTTCCTCGGAGTTAATAGTTGGCTGAATAATATCTTTCTGTGAGTCGAGATTAACATTTTCAAGTTTTTGGGAAACTTTCTGAATTACCTATCGAAAAGAAAGGAAACATTATATTAACCTGGGAACGGTATAATAATGCATCACTAAAAAAAGACCAGCAGTGTAAACTTTCGAAGTTCCGCAATCCCTCATGTCAGCGATCGCAGCAAAAATCAACGACACTCTTTCGATATTCCAGAATCCTATGTAATTAAAATAAAGTTCTTCATCCATGCAGCAGGTGTCATAATCAGCTACCTTAAACAGGAAGCACAGAGACATCTCAGAGATCAGCAAGAGATCATTCTGGTTGGCCTCCACCTATCCTACGTTCGTCGTTATTCTTTTGACTACCCAATTCACCTTTTAACATATTTTCTATGCTCATTCTTCCATTCCTGTTTCTAGTATTCTATAGGTACCAGACCTATATAGTATGTACAAAATTGAACTGCAAAAGTGGCTACGACTTGCGCATTTATGTCTAAAGCAGAATCCACTCGCATGCTCTGCTTCTTTATATATTTTCTTTTGTTCTCTGTTTCCCTCGCTCCTTATATGGATGGGCACAGGGAGGGAGTAGAAGTGAGTGTCTACTACAGATGCAGCTAATCAGTACATGACCATTTTTTTTAAATCATGGTTTGTGACGGGTTTTCCGTTTTTTCGTAGAAATTGCAAGCAAAATAGAAATACGGATAAATTGCACATGTGCAGAAGATACATACATTCATCCTTCCATCTCAGCAACATCTGCAGAAAAATGTCCCAAACCAAAAAACGCACAGAATGATGGAAAATCTGCTGTGCCTTTAAGAGTTGATGACCTTTCATCTAGTTTCATTCTTTCTTTTTTGCACAGCACCAGTTTGTTATGAAAAAATCAGTGTTATATTGAAAAAGGAACAGTTTAGGGACCCTCCTCTTATACCTTTAGTTAGGTTATGTCAATTTATAGAACACAGCTCATCTAGGGTGACCAACTGGCATTGGTGCAAATTCAGGACGGTGAGTGTAAAAATTCAGGACAAAGGGTCAAAATTCAGGACACAAATTCAGGACAGGAGGTCAAAATTCAGAACAAAACTTCAGGACAATAGGTAAGTTTTACAGACACATCAGAGGTCGTGCAATAGTATATAAGTAAGCCCAGACATTTCCAAACATATTCAACCATTTACAAACCTATCCATCATGTATCCTTCCATCTATCATTTCACTCATCCATCCCTTCATCCATCCTTTCACTCATCTTCCATTATCCATCCATCCATCCACCCTTTCACCCTATCCATCTGTACACTTACCCATCCACTCTTCATCCCATCCATCCATTCACTCATCCATCCAGCCATTTACCCTTTCACCAATCCAGCCATCCTTTCACTTACTAATCCTTCCACCCATCCACTCTTTTAGTCATCCACCCATCCCCCCTTTCTCTCTCCATCGACCCTTTCACTCAGTCATCCTTCCTTCCATCCATTCATCCACCCACCCATCCATCCATCTACTCATCCACTCATGAATCTATCCATTGACCCTATCACTCATCCATCTATCATTTCACTCCTTCACACATCTATTCATCCTTTTGTCCATCTACCCTCCCTTTCACTCACTCATCCATACTTACATCCACCCTTTCACTCATACGTCCATTCATTCACCCTTGCACTTATCAATCCATCAATCCATCCATCATTTCACTCGACCACCCACCCATCATCCATCCACTCTTCATCCCATCCATCCATTCACTCATCCATCCAGCCATTTACTCTTTCACCAATCCAGCCATCCTTTCACTTACTAATCCTTCCACCCATCCACTCTTTTAGTCATCCATCCATCCTCCCTTTCTCTCTCCATCGACCCTTTCACTTAGCCATCCTTCCTTCCATCCATCCATCCACCCACCCATCCATCCATCCATCTACTCATCCACTCATGAATCCATTCATTGACCCTATCACTCATCCATCTATCATTTCACTCCTTCACACATCTATTCATCCTTTTGTCCATCTACCCTCCCTTTCACTCACTCATCCATCCTTACATCCACCCTTTCACTCATACGTCCATTCATTCACACTTGCACTTATCAATCCATCAATCCATCCATCATTTCACTCGACCACCCACCCACCCATCATCCACCCATCCATCCACCCACCCACCATCCACCCACCCACTCATCCATCCTTTCACCCACCCACCATCCAATCCACTCATCCATCCTTTCACCCACCCACCATCCACCCACCCACTCATCCATCCTTTCACCCACCCACTCATCATCCATCCTTTCACCCACCCACTCATCCATCCATCCATCCATCCTTTCACCCACCCATCATCCATCCATCCATCCCCTCATCATCCATCCATCCTTCCCCTCATCATCCATCCATCCATCCTTCCCCTCATCATCCATTCATCCTTCCCCCTCATCATCCATCCATCCTTTCACCCACCCCCTCATCCTCCATCCACTCCCTCATCATCCATCCATCCATTCCCTCATCATCCATCCATCCATCCCCTCATCATCCATCCATCCTTTCACCCAACCCCTCATCATCCATCTAATCACCCTTCCCCTCATCATCCATCCTTTCACCCACCCCCTCATCATCCATCCA